>NW_028274807.1:85618080-86243080 GCF_037043125.1 Eumetopias jubatus
CCTCTCCTCCAAGGTCTCCGAGCCGCTGTTCCTCTTCCCACCACATGCCTGTCTCAAAAAAGGGATGAAATAAAACCTGTACCAAAGGCACATTTAGCAGTCCTGGAGGTCACCTGAAATCTCTCTACCGAAGTTTATGGCATGCTTTTAATTGCTCCAAACTCACTGTCTCCTCCATTCCTGCAGGATGGTGGAGGGAGAGAGAAGGAGAGGGGCTGCATGAAGACCTGTTAGAATACGAGGCTCTCCCTGATTCTGCCATTCACACCTTAGACTTGGAGTAGATTCGCTTCCCTTCAGGAAAAACAAAAACAAAAAAACCCACTAGGTTTTCCTTCCAAAGACCATCGCCTCTGTGTCTGCCTCAGTCTCCGCTAGAAATCAACAGGGTTTGAGAAACGGGAACTCCTTGGTCAGCAAACATGACTGTGCCCATGGGTCAGCCTCTGTGATGGCACTGAGGCTGCAAAGTAAATGAAGACGTGGTCCATCCCTTGAGCGGCCCACCAGCAAAGTAGGGGAGGATATATGCAAACAAAGAGCACAATAGATTCTGGTGAGTATTAAGAGATATGTGAAAAAGGTAGGATCATAAGACGGAAATGACAGTTCTGGAGGTGGAGACTGTGGGCAGGTAAGAAGAGCAGCAGGTCTGGCATTTAGCAACTGCTCAGCAAAGATTTGTTCAATGGATGGATGGATGATGGATGGACAGATGGATGATGAACAGATGAATGGATGGACAGATGGATGGATCGATGGATGATGAATGGATGGATGATGGATGAATGTATGAATGGATGGATGATGGATGAATGGATGGATGATTAATGGATGAAGGAAGGAAGGAAGGAAGGAAGGAAGGAAGGAAGGAAAGAAGGAAGGAAGGAGTAGATAAATGGATGGATGGATGGATGGATGGATGATGGATGGAGAGACAGATGATGGATAGAGAGATGGATATGCTGACCATAGGGAATACAAGTATGAGAGGAATGAGGCATCCCAGAGAGAAAGACAAACAGCATGTACAAAGGTATGAAATCATAGTGTATTTCAGGAAGAAGTGGTTTGATATATCTAAAGCACAAAGTTGGTGGAGTAAAAGTAGAGTCAGAAAGGCTAGAAGGGGCCAGATTACAGAAGGCCTTGCAATCACATGCAAAAAAAAAAAAAAAAAAAAAAAAAAATTGGGACTTCAACCCGCAACAAAGGGAGATACCAGAGATTTAAGCTTCAGAGTCCCACAGATGCACAGATACATGCATTTGAAAAGATCACTCTGGGTGCAGCACGCACACTGGGTGGGATTCAAGGAGGCAAGTTTGAAGGAAGGATTACTATGGAGAGGACAGGACGGACTTCAGAGCCATTTGGGAGGTGCAGGTAACCAGACGTGGGTCACCAACCAGCAATGGAATGAAAGAAGAATCCAAAAGACTTCTAGGTCTCTAGAATTCAAGATGAAGGACAACTCTGAGAAAGAGGATTATTCACTGAGTCTGGGCACACTGAGCTTGAAGTACCTATGAGGTGTTCAAGTAGGAAAAGTCACATCAGAGTCAGATGGTCAGATCTTTGGCTCTGAAGAGACACTGATTAGGAAGTCATCAGTTCAGAGACAGTGGTTAAACAAGGAAATGGACAACACTGATAAGGAAGAGTAGCTTTCAGAGAAAGATGGTCAAAAGGCAACCTAGGAAGTGTGGATATAAGGAATAAATGAATGAAGAGATGCTAGTGAGACAAAGTCAGAAAAGGCAGCCTAAAAAACAGGAGGAAGCCAGGAAAGAATGGTGCCAACGAAAGCAGGAGAGGAGCAGTTCCAAGAGGGAAGCAAGTTCAAATACTCAAAAAGACAAGCAAAATCAGGGCTGAAACATATCCACCAACAAGACAACGCAGCAGTCACCACAGCCCTGGCAGTTTTAGTGGATTAGCAGGAAGATCGACCCAACGGCAATCCTGAACTTCCAGCGAGGGATACTAGAGGTGATGAGAACAGGAAAGCTTTTAAAGACACTTTACTTGAGGGATGGGTTGGCCAAAGGAGGACACAAATTACAGGGACAGTTTTGTGATGTGTTCTTTTTTAAGATGGAAGGAAAAAGCCAGAAGAGCAAGATGTTGAAGAAAAGGGAGTTAAGGAAGAAGCAAGTTTCCGAGGAGGAAACAGAGCTGTGAGGACAGAGAACATAGCTTTCCGCTGGGTTGTGGGAACCCAAGGCAAGCAGCTCAGGAAGTTCCTGTCCAGGGTCCCTGTTCTCAGAGAAGTACAAGTCAAATCATTTTCTGAAGAGGATGAGGGAGGCCTCCCTGGTAGCGCCCTGAGGACAGCACCCAGAGTCTGGAGGGGGCGAAGCTGCAGGCCAGGTTTGCTGGGCAGTGAGTGGGGCCAGCAGACGGGGGAGGCCAGGAGTCTGACAGGGCCCCAGACCATGGTGGTGCAGGATTGCTCACAGTGTGTACCTGGAAGCCGGGATGACACTCACGGCATGACTAACCAGAGCTCTGGGGACAGTTAAGGAGGCAAGACAAGGGCATAAGAGCCCCTTGAGGGCACTGGTGGTAAGAGAACATTTTAAGCGCTGAGAAGCCGTCTCAACAAACAGGGGAAGTGGCCACCTGGACAAGTCACGGGCCTGCAAACTGCAAGGAGGGAAAACAACAGAGTGAAATCAGAATAAATGAGAGCTAAACTGAGAGAGGGTTGTGGTCAGAGAGTGAAATATTTAACTGAAAAGTTAAGAGGCAGAGCTAACTGCACAAGACTGCCAGCATTCTGCAATTCTACCACAAGCTTTGGAGCAAGTTATCTCAAGCCTCAGGGCCTAGGTTTCATTTCCCCCCCACACCCCCACCCCCGGTTTCCTAAAACTTCATCATTTTATATTAAGACATATGTCCGGGACAAAGCATACCTCATAAGAATTGCTAGGTCCCACATGACAAGAGCAGTGAATGTAAATCATGTACTATCAGGTGAATATTAGATTATTTTAAAGCTAATCATTGAGTTGATGGCTTATCTGACCTCCTGGCCTTTCTTCCTCCTCTTCCTCCTACTCTGCCCACTGTCCAATTTGGGGATCTCTCCTGTGTCTGGAACTTAAACAGAAAACATATTAGGTAGGCTAAGGTGAACGATCACATGAACTTGAAATCAGCATCGACTCTTTAGAAGTTCCAACACAGTCTACAAACTATTAGGACTGAAGTGAAAGCTGAAGAGTATTGTTAAGTATAAAAGTCAATATTTGAATATTATAACATCCCCAAATATCATCAATAACCAATTAAAATACATGAAGTAAAAATTAGCAGTAACAACAGTTACAAAAATTACAGAGTACCTAAAAAAAATCTCACAAAATACAAGCTCTTTTATTGAAAATTACAAAATAGTATTGAAGGAGACAAAAGAGAACTGAATAAACAGAGAGGTATGTCATTTTGAATACTCATTCAATAAATATTTATGAAGCACCTACTATGTGCTGGGACTGTTAAGTGCTGAAGACACAGAACTGAACAGACAAAAATCCTTGCCCTCATGGAGTTTACCCGATGCTGTGGATTACAGATTAATCTCTAAATTCACCGTGATTGTGCTCAAAATCTCAACAGGATTTTTTAAACTAGACGAACTGATTCTAAAATCTACATAGAAAAATAAATGTCTAAACCCAGGGAAGTTCCGGAAAAAGTGCTTGCACTACCAGATATCAAGGCTTGCTGCAACAATGCAGAGACAGAAAAATAAGATCAACAGAAAAGAACCAAGAGCCCCAAAATAGCCCCAGGTACAAATGGCCAGTTAAAATATATATATAAAAAAAAAGATGGTACTATAAATCATTGAAAAAGACTGCACCACTCTAGTAAGAGCAGGACAACTGGTTACCAGTGAGAAAAATAAAAAACAGATTCCCATACTTCACACAAATACAACAATAAACTATAGACCGATTAAAGTCCAAAAATGTCACACATATGCTCATGCAAACACACATGCACTTCAAAAACAAAAGTATTAAAAGAAATATGATTATAACCCTGAGTTGGGAAACAATTTCTTAGATAAGATACAAAAGGCACAATTCATAAGAAACAAGTTTAATAAATCTCACATCGAATTCAAAACTTCTATACAGAATAATTCATAAATGAAGCAAAAAGTCAAGCCACATACCATAAGAAAAAAGGAAAACCAGAGAAGAGAAAACCAGGATGGCCGACAGACATATATAAAGATGTCCAACCCTCACAGAAGGAAATGCCAATCATTTAGATGCCACTTTGCAACCATTAGATTGGCAAAAATCAAAAGTCTGACCCAGTGTAGGTGAAGGTGTGGGAAAACAGGAATTGATAATCAGTGCAGATAGGAGTATAAATCGGTGCAACCACACTGGGGAAGGATTTGGCAATACCTCACCAAAATGAAAATAAGCACACCCACACACCAACATTACCACTTGCAGATATTTAATGGTTGCCTCATTTGTAGAAACAAAAAAGAAAAAAAAATGGGAACAATCTAAATGTTCATCCGTAGGACAGCAGGATAATAAATGACAAGGTACTTTTAAGAGGGAATAAGAAATCATAAAATGAATTAAGTATATTCAGATGCATTGCAACACGAACAGATTTCAAGGATGTGAAAAGGGTAAGCCCTACACAGAATTATAGGTAACAGTATGATAGTATTTATCTACATCTTAAAAACCCATAAAGTCCTTCTACATATTGTTCATGACTATCCGTACATAAATGAAATATAATGACACACATAGGAATGAGAACAAAATTGCAGCCATGGTTACTACTGGGGAGGGAAACAAGACTTGAGCTTTCAGGAAAGCTCTTTCTCTTGCTCAAAAAAAAAAAAAAAAGTCTGAAGCAAAAACATCCAAATATTTTTTTATTTCTGATTTGGGGATTTCTGACATTATTTTGTGTACTTGTCTGTATTTTTGACTTAATTTTTTTTCCTTCAATCAACTCATGTCTTGTTAACACTAATGAGAAATTCAGAGGAAGAGAAAAATTAAACTGGGTAAGGTAGGGTTTGGGGAAATCTATGAATCTCTGCCAACAGTCATGTTTCTGTTTCCCATCATCAAAGGGCATCAGAAGTCACGTGGGCAGAAGAAACCCTCTGTGCTGTGTGATAACGCACAGCACAACAACATTACGGGAAAGATCCCAAGGCCATTTCTCCCAGCGTGTGTCTCACCTCTCGCACGTGTCTTTTCAGGTGCATGTATACACTCTGTCCAGTTTTTCGAAAATGTCTTTCAACATGTTCCCTTCCAAAGGCCAAAAATGTATTCATGCATACATAGAGTCCACCTTCAGAATTCTAGGAGAAAGAGATGACAAAATTAGCCAAGCAAACCTCGCCAAGTCATTTAGATACAAAAAAGGGGAAGGGAAGGAGGGCGAACTAGGAAGACAAGGCCCAGCAAAAGGCCACCTGGTCATCGTAGTCCCCTGCGATGACCCTCTGGGACTCCACAGCCAAGCACAGCAGCAGCTGCCACCCCAACCCCGGCTTCCAGGTGCTCCCGGAGAGCTGCCCACAATCTCCCAGTCGCAAGAGCCTCAGAGGCCCTGGGAAATCCACCTGCTTGTCTGACTCTTCAAACTGGGGTAAAGGACAATAAGGGAAAGAAGAAGTTTGGCCAGTGATCCAACTCCCACCACTGCAATGGTTTATCAATCACTCTTCTTCACTGATGAATGCAAGTCTCCAGAACAGAAAGTTCTATACCCTTTTAGCAGGACGGGGTTCTTCGATTCAAAGATATTCGTCCCTTCCTTCGGTGACACAAGATATGTGATGGTACCCATTAATAAAATAGGACAGTTTAATAAATCAATAATAACTTAATGAGTAAATAATAGAGGATGGAGTCCTATCATAATCCTAACTACTTATTTTTGCATGCCTGATATGTGCCAGGTGCTTCTCATATACTATTTCTAGTCCTGACAATACCACAAGCTGCTTATTATTATTTCCATTTTACAGTTTAAAAAAAGAACTAAAGATAAGTCACTTGTCCAAGTTCACACGACTTGAAAGTGTCAGTTAAGCTAAAGCTATTTCTCTTTCTATGCCACATTTCAAATATTATTTAATTACTGACATACTGGCACAATGAACAGTCAAGGATATTGTTCACATTTTCGATGCTTGAGTTTCTATCCCAATTTCATCTCTCCTCTTTCTCTCAATTTGCCTATAAAATTAGCCATCCTTGGGGCACCTGGGTGGCTCAATCGGTTGAGTGTCTGACTCTTGGTTTCAACTCAGGTCATAATCTCTGGGTCGTGAGATCGAGCCCCACACTGGACTCCAGCTCAGCTCAGAGTCGACTTGAGATTCTCCACCTCTGTCCCTCCTCCTATCCCCCTTAAATAAATAAATAAATAAATAAATAAATAAATAAATAAATAAAATTAGCATCCTTTCCTCAATTTCGAAAGTGGATTTTTATTAAGCTTTGTCAGTCTCACCTCACCAAATAATTTTCAAAAATAATTTTTAAAAAAAAATCTATCAGAATTGCCAACAAGCGCCTATCAAAATTCCTTACATTTTAGTAGAGCACAAATTCAACAACAAAACAGGCACTGATGTTCACTACAAATACATGAAAAATAATTTTTAAGTTCCAATAACTCAAGATTGTATATATTTTTAATTTCTAATAAAATTCTCTAACACTGTATCTTTGGTTTATAACCCAGACATAAATGAGTCTTATCACAATGAGGATATTATGGCAGCATTAGTTCAGATATGTGTCTATTATTGCAGCAAATATATTGCATAAGGCAAGAAAAGGAAAAAGGCATAAAGATCACAGGGGCGCCTGGGTGGCTCAGTCTAAGCGTCTGCCTTTGGCTCAGGTCATGATCCCAGGGTCCTGGGATCAAGCCCTGCTTCAGGCTCCCTGCTCTGCAGGAAGCCTGCTTCTCCCTCTCCCACTCCCCCTGCTTGTGTTCCCTCTCTCGCTGTCTCTCTCTGTCAAATAAATAAATAAAATCTTTAAAAAAAAGAAAGATCACAAATAAAGAAGTAAAATGGTCTCGATTTGCTGATAACATTATAGTCTATATGGAAAATCCTTAAAAATCTACAAACTACTAACTAGTAAAACTAATAAATGAATTTAGCAAGGTCATGGAATACAGGTTTATAGGCAAAAATCAATTTCAATTTTATACTCTGGCAACAAACATCTTGCAAATGAAATTTTTTAAAATTTGAGTATAAAATAGCATTCAGAAAACAGAGTTATTTAGTTTGTGCCTCTGGATAACTTTCTCTCTTTGAATGAGATCATTTCAATAAAACTAGAAAAGTTTTTCAACTAAAGGCAACATATTATATTCACTTGATCAACAGATTAAATCCTTTCAGAAGTTTTAAATAGACATGGTTTTTGCATAGTCATAACCCTTAGAAAACTTGCATCATTATAATGGTGAGTTATTCATTAGGCCCATTAAATTGAGCACCACATATTGTGATTTTAAAACATAACATTTCCATTCTCTTCCAATAAAATGTAATTCAATCAAAAAGAATTCAAACCAGAAGATATACCAGTGAAAATGAGATTTGCAACCAGGGTCCTGAACTGCCACTAATTAGCTCTGTGGCCTAAAGGTTGTCATTCAGTCTCTAGGCTTCAGTATTTTCCTTCATAAGCATGGCCAGCAAGAATTCCCACCTCACAGGGTTTCGTTAAGTTCAAATGGGGTGAGCTTTTCTGCACGTGGATGCATCGTTAAAGTCTCCCCTCCCACCGCCGTCATGTGTAAGTCAGAGTCTCCCAAAGAGCCTGAACTGCTGCGGAAGCTCTTCATCGGAGGTTTGAACTTTGAAACAACCGATGAGAGTCTGAGGAGCCATTTTGAGCAACGGGAACGCTTACGGACTGTGTGGTACTGAGACATCCAAACACCAAGCGCTCCAGAGGCTTTGGGTTTGTCACGTATGCCACTGTGGAGGAGGTGGATGCAGCCATGAACGCAAGGCCACACAAGGTGGATGGAAGAGTTGTGGAACCAAAGAGGGCTGTCTCAAGAGAAGATTCTCAAAGACCTGGTGCCCACTTAACTGTGAAAAATATTTTTATTGGTGGCATTAAAGAAGACACTGAAGAACATCATCTAAGATTATTTTGAACAGTATGGGAAAATGGAAGTGATTGAGATCATGACTGACCGAGGCAGTGGCAAAAAGAGAGGTTTTGCTTTCGTAACATTTGATGACCATGACTCTGTAGACAAGATGGTCATTCAAAAATACCATACTGTGAATGGCCACAGCTGTGAAGTAAGGAAAGCCCTTTCTAAGCAAGAGATGGCTAGTGCTTCATCCAGCCAAAGAGGTCGAAGTGGTTCTGGAAACTTTGGTGGTGGTCGTGGAGGTGGTTTTGGTGGGAACGACAACTTTGGTCGTGGAGGGAACCTCAGTGGTCGAGGTGGCTTTGGTGGCAGTCGAGGTGGTGGTGGATACGGTGGCCGTGGGGATGGCTATGACGGACTTGGTCATGATGGAAGCAGCTCTGGAGGTGGCGGAAGCTATAAAAATTTTGGCAATTACAATAATCAATCCTCAAATTTTGGACCCATGAAAGGAGGAAATTTTGGAGGCAGAGCTCTGGCCCCTATGGTGGTGGAGGCCAATACTTTGCCAAACCACGAAACCAAGGTGGCTACAGTGGTTCCAGCAGCAGCAGTAGCTACGGCAGCGACAGGAGGTTTTAATTACTGCCAGGAAACAAAGCTTAGCAGGAGAGGAGAGCCAGAGGAGGGACAGGGAAGCCACAGGTTACAACACATTTGTGAACTCAGCCAAGCACAGTGGTGGCAGGGCCTAGCTGCTACAAAGACATGTTTTAGACAATACTCATGTGTATGGGCAAAAAACTCGAGGACTGTATTTGTGACTAATTGTATAACAGGTTATTTTAGTTTCTGTTCTATGGAAAGTGTAAAGCATTCCAACAAAGGGTTTTAATGTGTATATATATATATATTTTTTTTTTTTTGCATCCATGCTGTTGATTGCTGAATGTAATAGTCTGATCATGATGCTGAATAGATGTGTCTTTAAAAAAAAAAAAAAAAAGTTCAAAGGGGGTGAGATACATTTCATGCTGTAAAGCATTACATAAACAATAGCAATTATTTATTATAAGCTACAGTTCCGTGTGCCACGTATATCTCCTATTATCTCAATTATTTTATAATTGGGGGAAATAAGCAGAAGGAAGAAAACAATGAGTCTGACATCCATACTGACTGGGGGCAACAAATACTAATCTATTAGAAAAACATATTAACCAACCAGTGGGAGAACCAAGAAATTAGCAAGTGGAAGAAGAAACATGTTCAAGTACAGCATTTTTCTGGAGAAAAACACAGAATAGCTATATAATGCAAGAGTTTACAAAGTAATCTCTAAAATAGTCATAAAGTCTTTGCTAATTTCATTGCCAAGAGTTTTTGACTTATTAGGGAATTTGATTAAAAATTTAATATACCCCGGCCTCCTGGGTGGCTCAGATGGTTAAGCGTCTGCCTTCAGCTGAAGGTCATGATCCCAGGGCCCTGGGATCGAGTCCCGCATCAGGCTCCCTGCTCCTTGGGAGCCTGCTTCTCCCTCTGCTTCTCTCTCTCTCTCCCTCTGTCTCTCATGGAGAGACATAAATAAATAAATAAATAAATATTTTTTTTATAAATAAATAAAATCTTTAAAAAAAAAAAGACAAAAAAATTTAATATACCCCAAACATTCATTGTCAATTCCTGGGGTCACCTGATATTGTCACAAAGTCCATAATCAGGGAGGAAAATGCTTTAGCATTCAGAGGCAAATGGCCCCACATAGGGAAGATTCTATGACAGACATCCTCAGGTCTCGTCCACCCCACACATGGCTGGCCTCTGAAACCCTGTGTACCCCTCCACCAGCAGCTCTGAGATGGGGGTGCTGCCCACAGGACTTGCCACCGGTACTAAAACTTCAGGACACACTGAAATCCAAATCCCTTTAAAAGCTACCCCATATAGAACAAACACTTCAGTCTAATGATCCATGCTTTCTTCCCTCTTGCCGTATTAATGTCTACGTGTTGATCCTGTAAGACTCTTTTCACGTTCAAAGGCAGTACTCTATGACATGTGCTCTGAAGACCTTCTTTCACTAATGATAAGCCTATGCTGACAAGTCTCTCTCTCCCAATTCCTTTGGTTGATAGCCTGGGGTCAGAGCTGAGCTGACTCTTAAGTTTTCCAACCCTCAACCTCATGCTCTCATTAACCAGCCGCACCCCCACTAAGATTACTGCCCTGGAAAATACCGTAAAGCAGTTGTCTTCCTGTGGCCAAAAGTGCAGCCTCGAAATCGGGCAGGACCTTCTTTTGCATAAGCACTGTGCTAAAATTGCAGAAACTAAGATCACATCTTGGGTTTTGTAATGATGCTAGGCAAAGTACATTCAAGAGGAAAAGGAACTGCCCCAGAGTGTAAAGACTGGGATGAGTCTCTCAATGTCCAGTGTTCTTTGTCTTAAGGTGTGATGCACTACGTCTTTAGAGAAAAATAAAAATAGGGGGCACCTGGGTGGCTCAGCTGGTTGAGCGTCCAACCCTTGATTCAGCTCGGGTCATGATCTCAGGGTTGTGAGATCGAGCCCCCACGTCAAGCTCTGAGCTCAGTTTGAAGTCTGGCTTGAGATGCTCTCTCTCTCCTTCTCCCTCTGCCCCTCCCCCACCCTCACTTCACTTTCTCTCTCCCTCTCTAAAAAAATAAAAAATGTTTAAAGAACGAAATCATGCAGATTAGAAAACTACCAAGTGACAGTGAAATACAACTTGAAGAATAAGAGGGCAGAATACAAAATAATGCTTTTCTCAAGTGATGATGGGTAGAGTGCTTTATTTTTTTTTTTAAGATTTTATTTATTTATTTGACAGAGAGAGACACAGAGGAAGAGGGAACACAAGCAGGGGGAGTGGGAGAGGGAGAAGCAGGCTCCCCACCGAGCAGGGAGCCCCATGTGGGGCTCGATCCCAGGACCCTGGGATCATGACCTGAGGCAAAGGCAGAACGCTTAACAACTGAGCCACCCAGGCGCCCCGGTAGAGTGCTTTATTAAATTAAAACAGGTTATAAATGAAATTCAGATATATTGCAGTGATTTTTAAAATAAATTTTAGCATGCATGAGGATTCCAAAAATATATTCATTCTACGGTAACTGCTTAATATATGTCAAAACACAAGAAACACAAAAATGGGGGGAAATCACTGATAAAGGTTATTGGGACAGGGCGCCTGGTGGCTTAGTTGGTTAAGCGACTGCCTTCGGCTCAGGTCAGGTCATGATCCCGGGATCCTGGGATCGAGTCCCACATCGGGCTCCCCCTACTCTGAGGGGAGCCTGCTTCTCCCTCTCCCTCTCCCTGCCACTCCCCCCACTTGTGTTCTCTCTCTCTCTCTCTTCGTCAGATAAATAAATAAAAATCTTTTAAAAAGAAAAAAAAGTTAATGGGACAGTTAGACAACAGTATACAATAAAATTAACCTTGATCTACATTTTATACCAAACATGGAATAAGGTCCAGAGAGCTCCAAGAGATAAGCATTTAAAAAACCAGAATAGAGCAGAAGAGCATATTTATCCCACTTATTAAGGGGAAAATAATTTCTGGCCAAGAAAATATAGGATAGAGAGATGGTGTAGTTGAGTATAAAAATGTAAACACTAATGAAAAAGTTTTACACTACAAAAAAAAATGAAACAAATAGAAAACCAATCACAACAGAATGAGGAAAGATGTAAAGTACAATGAAGAAAAGTTTATATCCAAATTATGTAAAAATTGATAAAATTACAAGATGTCAGCATTCAGTTTCAACTTGGTAAGTTTTTCTTTTAAGATCGTTTAGTTTTAATTGTGAGAAAATATTAAAGTCAAATCATCACATTCTCACTACCTCCTGAAGTAATAAGCACATTAAAACAATCTCAAGGCAAGTATATGCCTACTAAACTAGCAAAAAGTATTAAAATTACAAAGCCTGAAGCCAAAGAGAAAACCTGTATATGTACTCTCACAATATAAATCGGTTCTATCTTTCTAGAGATCAATACAACTATGACCCTTTGACACAGTATTTCTCCTTTGGGTACAGACTGCAGGAACCCAAAAGAAAAAGGGGAAAAAAACCCTAATTTGCACAAAAATATTCACAGATGCACTATTTATAATAGGGAAAAAAGCTCCCAAACAGAGGAGCTAAGACCTTGTGGCATATAAACACAACAAAATATTACAATGTTATTTTTCCTTTTTTTCTTTTTTCAAGATTTTTTTTAATTCAAGTTAGTTCACATATCGTGTAGTATTAGTTTCAGGGATAGAATTTAGTGATTCGTCCAGTGCTCATTACATGACATGCCCTCCTTGATGTCCATCCCCCAGTTACCCCTCCCCCCAAACCCACCTGCCCTCCAGCAACCCTCAGTTTGTTTCCTATGGTTAAGAGTCTCTTATGGTTTGTCTCCCTCTCTGATTTCATCTTGTTATATTTTTTTCCTCTCTTTCCCTATAATCCTCTGGTTTGTTTCTTAAATTCCACATATGAGTGAGATCATATGATAATCGTCTATCTCTGATTGACTTATTTCACTTAGCATAATACCCTCTACTTCCACCCACGTCATTGCAAATGGCAAGATTTCATTCTTTTTGATGGCTGAGTAAATATTGCAAATTGTATGTCATGTATATAGGACATAGTATAGAATTGTATACAGTATGCACAGAAAAATAATGTTCACGAAAAAACACATGCCAATGACAAGGAGGAAAAAGAAGAGAGGAAGGGAAGTCTGTTCATTGACAAAGATCTGAAATGAAGCTGGAATGTCATCAGTGGTTTTATATTTAAGTTCTTCACCTTGGGGCTCACAGCCTTACCTCCCATTACCTTTGTGCTGGGTCCAAAGAAGTGTTTGTCAAAGTACTATCACGAAAGACCAGATTGTTTGGTGTTGTGTTTCGTTTTGTTTCTGTTCATTAAGGAAAGACATGTGACCCCACTGCATGTGACTAGTCCCGGCTCCAGCCAGATGTGAACTTACTCCCACGTGTAAGTCCCACAAAACCCAAATGGGTCTATACGCTGTTCAAACAAACTAATCCACTGCTCACACACTTGGATGTCAAGTTGCTATAGAAATTTCTAAATGCTTACTCTCAGTGTTTGTGCTTATCTCTTGGAACCAGTCAGCTGACCACACTTGAGTAGCACTGGCCTCGAGCTACCAGCTGCCATATCCACACCCCAGTCTTAGAACTGCCCAGGACACTACAGTTCTAAGAGTGCCTCATGGTCAAGAAAGCATCACTTCAAGGACCCTCAGAGATGTCGGGTCAGGCCCCAGACCTTCAGAGCAGCCCACACCAAAACCAGCTACATACACTAATACCTCCATGACTGTACGAGCTCCCTAGATCCCACGCCTGTCCACTTGCCCACCAACCATCCTGTGCCCATAACCGATTCCCATATCTCCCGGCTCATCAGCCTGTGCGGCTGGTCCGTAACCCCAAATCCACTTGTATTTCGTGACTGTTAGCATCTCATTCATTGAAATCTGTGGCTGTGAGAAACCCAGGCTTCCTTCATTTGAGGCCACCATGTTCAGATCCTGAATCACACATTCGCTCCTTGAGGGCAGAGAAATCACATCATGTTCATTACTAAATTCCAACAACAGTACCTGGTACAGAGCAGAACTGAAGAAACAGTTATGGAGTGAGTGGCAAAGTTTGTGTAGTTATTTGTCATCCAGTCCCAGAGTTTAGTCTCTCTCTGGAACTGATCCTCAGCACCCTTCTGATCTGTATTTAAGACACTTCAGAGCACAGGCTCCATTTCAAGTCTTTGACAGAACTAAACAATGAGGATCATCAAAAGAAAGCTGGTGGCCAGGCGCAGAAAAACAGCCCTAGACATCTGCAGGAACACTAGTTTTTCAGGTTTATTCAGCTAAAACCAGGCTCTCAGCAGCTTGAACACTTGAACCCCGTTACCCCAGCTCCCCTCCTTTCTGTGACCAAGCCAGCCTCACTGGTTCTTCAGGACAGTGGCTGCCATGTCCACACCCCATCCCACCTTAGACCCGATCTGGCTCCTACCTCCAGAGGCCACCCAGACCAGAACAGCCAGTGTGCACTTCTCTGCATGCATGCTCTCAGCTAAATAACATTCTAATGATCATTTTCATGATGCGCTAAACAGAAACTTGACCAACATCCAAGACTTGATTTGGAAACCTGAAATCACAAGGAAGTCAAGAAATGTTATTCAGGGCTTCTCTAAAGCTCTATAATGATCCCCTACCACAATTTCTCCCACGCCACAATCAAACCACGAGAGAGGAGCAACATTAGAAGCCCATGCATTGCTTAAACCCACCCTTCAAAGCATTTCAATATAAACATGATATACAAACATTCGTTCATTTATTACTTTATACTGTATTATCCTACATACTATTCAGAAGTAACATCAAGGACAAAGTCACCTTTCTTTACAAAGCTGCCTTTTAAAAGAATATTAAAACCAAGGCGAATATAAAGGTCAAGGTTACATGTTTTCAGAATAGCAAGTGAACAGTCATTTTAAATAAAAATACACCACATTGTCAATCAGTAGGTGTTCAGAGAACTTTGTTTACGATGGTGTGTTCTTGGAGACCGGCCTCCGCTGGAAGACAGGAAGGGAGAGCGAGCCTGTGTGAGCAGCGCACTCAGGAAACAGAGTCACTGCGTAACGCTTGTTTTTATAACCACAGACCAGTGTGGAAAACAAGCAGCCATTGCCGCAAAGAGAAACATGATGTAGGTAGATGGTGTCACAACAAATCCCCGTCCAGGACAAATTCCATACTAACACCCAGGAAGGATGTGACTCACACACTCATGCAAAAGGGAGATGAAAAGGACAAGAAAACAGTATTTTCTAGAACACTGATTTAAAAAAAAAAAAAGGAAAGAAAAAGAAATGGACTGAATTAGCTACTTGTAACAGTGAAAGGAAATCACCTGAATGCCCAAGAACAGATTTCTTTAGTAATTTATACATCCACGAATTGTAACACCTTTCAGCCATTTAAAATTTATTTGTAATGCATATTTACTGAAAGTTAAAGCTCTGCACAGTATTTTTGAGTGAAAAGAGCAGGAAACCAAACAGTGCTTACAGCGTTACAATATACACACGTGCTGGCCCTGCACGCTGTGGTGGGACATCATCTCTGCACGCAGAACTCACATGGGAAGGTTTTCTTTGTTGTCTTTCACATTTTCTAATTTTTCTTCAGGAAAATTGATTCATTTTTTAATAGTAGAAACAACCAAATGTGTTTAGAACTAATTATATGTATACGTAATAGAACGAGCAGTTGTTCAAGTGTTCCCTTTTCTTAACCCAAGCTTTCCTTAGGCTTTCACAACCAACTTCATAGCTCTAAGGGGCTGTATATTCTTGCTACTCCCAGTAATTAAGATTATCTGAAATAACTAAGATTATCTCAAAATGTGTGGCTTAGGAGATTTGGGAACACACAAGTAAAAGAGGGGATGAAGAGTGTAATCTCAGGGAGAAGGATGAGAATGTGGTGACAAGAGAGAAGTGAAACAAAGCCAGGTCACTGTACCCCAGCCCAGGTAGATGCCATCCGTGTTCATAGAAGGGGATTCAGAGATCGTCTGTGTGGAGTGGGGAAAAGCTGTGAAGGAGAATGAGGCAGTGATGTCTCCTCTGGGGATTAGAGAAGTTGGTGCGGTGTGGGGCAGGAGGAGTTGATTCAGCAGAGGGAAAGACAAGCCCAGTTGGTGCTCTGATGACATTTACATCCTACTGCAAGATCACTCTGGCTACTGGGTGGGAGCCAAGAGAATATAAGGTCACAAAGCTATTACGCAGTCTAGAACCACACCACCACTGGCCACATGGAAATATTTAGCTCTAAATTAATTTAAATTAGTTAAATTAGAAGTTCAGTTTCTCAAACACAATGGCCACGTGGCAAGTGCTCAAGAGCCACGTGTGGCTATGGGTTACCATACTGGAGATGCAGAACAATTCCATCACCACAGAAAGTTCTTTTAGACAGCCCTTGTCTAAACAAGTCAAGATGGTGGCTTAGCCTGGGGGAGGTGGCAGGAAGTCAGGGAAGGGGACTCACAGCAGGGACGGGGAAACTTTGGCAGGCGCAGGTTATAATTTTAAGAAAGAGTCCCTGAGCAAAAAGATGGATGAGAGAGGGGTGTGTGGAAAAGGGCAGACACAACGACAGCTCCTGTTTTAACTCATTAGACTCATAAGACTACCCACCTCTCTCTGTTGAACCCTTGCTTTCATCACCTGCCTATTAATTCTGCCTCTCAGGTACTTCCACATCTGAGTGGTACCTATAAACATTCCAATGACCAGAGCACAGATCCCCAGGACATTCTGGCTTCTAGAGGCAAACAAACAGACAATAGTTTGTTTGGCTTTTTTTAAAGATTTTATTTATTTGACAGAGAGAGACACAGCGAGAGAGGGAACACAAGCAGGGGGAGTGGGAGAGGGAGAAGCAGGCTTCCCGCCGAGCAGGGAGCCCGATGCAGAGCTCGATCCCAGAACCCTGGGATCATGACCTGAGCTGAAGGCAGACACTTAACGACTGAGCCACCCAGGCGCCTCTGGACAAGAGCTTTTAAATGCAAAAATTAAATACAGGCAGACGGGAAGCCAATGGGCAATAAGAAAGTAAAACAAAGTTCCAGATCAAGGGCAGCAAGCATGCAATCCACAGAAAGGGGAAATATGATGAGGAAAAAGCACTATCAAAAAACAGGCTGAACAGCAAGGAAACACTCAAACAGCTTGCCAGTAGAACAAAACTTCCAGAACACAATATTTGCAAAATCCAAAAACCTTGCTTCCAAAAGCAAATCCACTGAAATAAAATTATCCATATAAACTAAGTAGAAAAAACCAAATGCATATAATCCCAGGAGAGTGTAGGCCTCTCTGCGGGACATCAATAAATCTTGCTTGTGGCCATGAAGTGTTAAGAAAAAATACAAATGGGGTGCCTGGGTGGCTCAGTTGGTCAAGCGACTGCCTTCGGCTCGGGTCATGATCCTGGAGTCCGGGGATCGAGTCCCGCATCGGGCTCCCTGCTGAGCAAGAAGTCTGCTTCTCCCTCTGACCCTCCCCCCTCTCATGCTCTCTCTATCTCATTCTCTCTCTCAAATAAATAAATACAATATTTAAAAAAAAGAAAAGAAAAAATACAAATGTTGATGCAGTAATGATTCTTCCCATTTGCTCCAACTTTGCCATTCTCCCCTCTGCAGAGGGCTCCCACATATGCCTTAGAGCCGCACAGCCAACCCAGACAGCTAAAGGCAGACTCCAAACTGCTACGTTTTAACACACTGTATATTTACTGTTCCACCGATCCAACATTTAGGAACTTTTTTCCTAAGGATAAAACCACATCCTTGCTCTGGGTATTTGGAGCAATGAGGATGCTGTCACCCAAACAGCTGGGGAAGGGTTTTGGCAAGGCATGAGGAACAGCTACTACAAGGTTCACAGGACAAATAAGCAAAATAAAACTTGTCAGAGTGAGGACACTGAGGTGAGCACCTTCGGCAGGGCTAAACTGAAGCTACAATCCATGTAAGCAGTTCCCAGCTTACATATAAAAAGAGAAAATGTGAAACCACCTATCAAAGGTAAAAACGTTTTATAGTCATTTCTTCTCATTTTTAAAAAGAGATGGTTTCTTCAGGGTGCATTTCCCCTGACAAACTATATTAAACATGAGGATTAGGTTTCCAGGCTAACCCATAAAAGCCCATCACTACGAGCTGGATTTGAGTATGAATAATAGCCCTGAACAGAGTTCCCCTCCAAGGAGGCCAGCAAACACTCCTGCCCAAGGCTTTTGCTGAAGGGCAGAGCCTCACGCAGAATTGCCAAGTACAGGCTGTCTCTCCTTGGCAACCCCAAGATACTATAAATCTCATTACACATTCTTCTCAGAAGGATCCCCCCCCTCAACTAAATCCCACTGAAGAGATAGCTAGCATTAAGTAGGTTTAATGGGAAGGCATGATTATAACAACCCTTCCAGGTAGGTACTACAGGGGGGAAAGCCAAGGCTCAGAGAAATTCAGTGAAATTAAGACACCTGCTGAAGTCTTACTGCTACTAAGTAGTAATGGGGTGGGGGGAGGGGCTAGGACCCAGGCCAGTCTGGCCCTCCACATGCTGCCTGGGGCAACTGAGAAGCAGACGTTGTTTTGGTGGCAGGAGCCAGGTGGGCGGCTGTGGGCAAGCACACGCGTCATGGAGGCTTGGGGAAAAGAGCAGTTTCTTCCTTTTTACCAAGGCCATTTCATTCCAGGAAAGGAGACGGGGCAGGCAAAGGAGAGCACCCCACAAAGGAGAGCACCCCACATTTGTGCCAGGTGCTCTTCCAGGCTTTCCTGAAGGGGAGGAGAGAGGCTCCAGCAGGATGCAGCAGCTCCACTTCCCAGACTCCAAAGGACAGCCGGAGTCCCTGGGAGGTGGCTGCCCCAGGCTGACAGCTCCCCGACAGGACAGTGACAAGGCCCAAGGTGCTGGGCTCCAGACCACCGGGCCCCCACAGCCCACCCACCCTCATCAACCGATGTCCAGCCAGTGGGCTGGATCTGTCGGTGGTCCTGCTCTGCTGGTGCAGGCCTAGAGAAACAGTGCATATCGGCTGGGGCTCCGTCCAAAGCTTCAGGCTTGAGACTCAATGGCCAAACATGCTCAAAGGCACACGTCCAAAGGAGCAAATCAGCAGCTGTGCCTAAAGGATACAATATGTGAATTACTTTCACCCTTGTCCCCTGCCCATTCCTCTCTCCTCCTGGCCAGTCAATCCACTGATCCCACTAACAGACCACGAAGCCTATTTCTAAGAACTGCTGGGGACAGAGACATCTGTATCCAGGTCACCACTTTGAGCAACACCCAAAGAATTAACCAGGGCCAAGAAAGCGACACTTGGTTGCATCAGGAGAAAAGTTTTCATAACTGCAACTTACAAGAGCCGTCAGGCTCTGGGCCAATCGCCCACGTAGTCAATATGGGGCAGATTTACTCTAGAGTGATTTTATTGCATACAACAGTCAAGTCTGCATGTATTCCCTCTGTAACTACTTGTGCAACAGGATTATCTGTTCAAATTTCTAATTCCTGGAGGAAATACTGCCCCAGACTCCTGTCTGAGTTTCCCCACGCAGCACCCACCCACCTGATTTGACCGACTCACCCCCATTTATGCCCTTGATACACTCCATCTGCCCCACTACAAACCCTGAAGTCACCTTTAGCTCCTCCCACTCCTTCATCTGCAGCATATTCTAAGTCACTAAGTTGCGCTGTACCTTTCATCAAAATGTCTACTGAGTTTAGTCCCATCACTCCGCCATCTCTCTCCCCACTGTCATCACCCTCATGAAAGCATCACCCCCCCAATATTACTACTACCCCGATTCC
Organism: Eumetopias jubatus; assembly: GCF_037043125.1. Lineage (NCBI taxonomy): Eukaryota > Metazoa > Chordata > Mammalia > Carnivora > Otariidae > Eumetopias > Eumetopias jubatus. The sequence continues at coordinate 85,637,719 of NW_028274807.1, forward strand.
TATTCCGGTTCTCCCCACCTCCCAACCTTAGTCCTCCTTCGGCTTCCAGGACAGCCACAGCAAGTAACCACTGTCCTCGTGCTATTCCCTGGCTCCTGACTGGCCAGCCCATCGGTCGACCTTACCAAGGCCAACCTTTATAACCCGCAGAGGATTCAGCCCTGCTTTTCAGTTGCCCGAGTAATCCTCTCTTCCTCACATACATCCCAAGCTTGGTGCCACCTCCATGCCTCTGTCCCTTCCTCCCCCAAAATGCCACTTTTCAGATCCCATCCCGGTATCCAGACCAGTAACTTTTCTAGATTGTATTGATTATTCCTGCATCTGAAATCTCCATTCGTACATGGTAAGTGCCACACTGTTTAAAACTTAATACTCTATAAGTGCTTCAGGGTCTAAGGTCATGACACGTCAGGGCTCAAGTCCCAACTGTGTCACGCACCAGTCTTTGAACAAGTCCCTGAGCAAGCTACGTAACCTCTCTGACTCAGTTTCCTCTTCTGTGAAACATGGCAACAATAGTAATTATCACTTATGAGCCAATTACTATTGTGATTAAATGAGATAATGTATATAAAAGTACCAAGCACCGTGTTTGACTCCTAGTAGACACTCAAAATTGGTGCTCATACTCCATATTATGCTAGAAACATCTGTGTCATACTCTTCTTTACTGTGGTCCTCTGTTTCCCTCCTAAATACTCAGACCCTCCCAGGGAAGTGCTGGGTATATAGTAGGCTCTAAGTAAGTATGAATACTTGCTAATTAACACAAAACAAATTGTTTTATTTTTAATTTCCTCACAGGAAGCACACATATTGCTGTACACCTCAAGCACCATCTCTAGTCTGGAGGCGTATTCAGATTCATTAAATTCTTGTCATTATTGCATTGACCTGCTGTTCCAGACCTAAAAATAGGTGCTCTTGTTCCCATCTTCCCTGTGCTTGGGGACAAGAGGAGTCCTGGGCTGACTGCCCATAATACTGAACATGAGCGGCAGCCCAGAGGCCCGAGCTACCTCCACAGAGACCAGCCCTCTTGTCATCTCCCCGAGGAGCACTCTGTGTGATCACGTCCACCAAGATCCCTCTGGCACCCAGAATCACAACACACAAAACACCTACGAAGGACCCAAGACACCTCTCCCTAGTTCGTCAAGGGTCAAGTTTATGACTTTTTAGATTATAATATGACAAAATAAAAATATGGTATTGGTTACTTTTAATAACATTTTTTATTCCAAAATACATGTTCATGAGAAAAAACAGGGGCGCCTGGGTGGTTCAGTTGCTTAAATTTCCAACTCTTGATATCAGCTCAGGTCTCGATCTCACAGTGAGTTCAAGCACCCTGTTGGGTTCCATGCTGGGCATGGGGCCTACTTAAAAAAAAAAAAAAAAAAGATAGAAAAACAGAAAAGATGCAGCCTCACCAGCACAGGTGCACAAGACCCCAAGTGTTCCACGTCCTCAACAATCAGTATCCCAACCATGACAGAGATGTACAAAGTGCTTTGTGAGCAAAGGAAAGTAAGTGTCTAACTCAGCTTGGGGACAAGGGAGTGGTGAGGGCTTTACAGAGAACCTCTGAGCTGGTTTTTAAGGATCAGTAGGGCTTTCCTTGGGGGGTGAGGGGTCGGGAGAAGGCATTCCAGGCCAAGGGAAGAGCATGCACCAATGCATGGAGAGCTGAAGGCATGGAGCATGTGAAGAACACAAAGTCCCTTGGGCCTAAAGGAATGTAAGTAGAGGTTAGGTGTTAAGTGACAACACTGGCAAGGAAAGTTGGATCAACTTGGTAAACTGATTTGAGGTGCTATGTTAGGAAAGCCTGAATGGTGCTTTGAAAATATCTAGGCAGCGAAATGACATGATAAGACCCATGTTTTAGAAAAACTGAGGGTGCAGTGTGACAGACTGGAAGGAAGGCAAGACGGTCAGTTAAGAAAATTCTTATGCAACAGTCCAGGCAAGAGATGATGAGAACTTGAGCCTGGGCTGTGGATAAGGAGAGAGGAGGCTACCCCGGAACCTGGTCTCTAGTGGGATGTAATAAAAAAGAGAGGGAGAACTTTTGGCTTTCGCCTCGTAGGAGGCGAAGGTGCAACTCTCGTCAGTGGTCGGGAATCCGGACTCATCCGACACCAGCTGCCTCCACCATGCCATCTAAGTTCAACCCCAACGAGAACAAAGTCATGTACCTGAGGTGCACCAGTGGTGAAGTCAGAGCCACGTCTGTCTGCCCTGGCGCCAAAGATCAGCCTGCTGGGCCTGTCTCCAAAAAAGTTTGGTTGATGACATTGCCAAGGTGACCAGTGATTGGAAGGGTCTAAAGATTACAGTGAAACTGACCATTCAGAACAGACAGGCCCAGATTGAAAGGGTACCTTTTACCTCTGCCCTGATTATCAAAGCCCTCAAGGAACCACCAAGAGACAGCAAGAAGCAGAAAAACATTGAGCACAGTGGAAGTATCACTTTTGATGAGATTGTCAATATTGGCCAACAGATGCGGCACCAATCTTTAGCCAGAGAACTCTCTGGAACCATTAAAGAGATCATGGGGACTGCCCAGTTGTGGGCTGCCATGTTGATGGCCACCACCATCATGACATCACAGATGACATCAACAGTGGTGCCATGGAATGCCCAGCTAGTTAACTACAAAGGAAAATATTTCAATAAAGGATCATTTGACAAAAAAAAAAATAAAAATAAAAAGATGGGGCACCTGGCTGGCTCAGTCGGTGAAGTGTCTGCCTTTGGCTCAGGTCATAATTCCAGGGTCCTGGGATCGAGCCCTCATCGGGCTCCCTGCTCCGTGGGGAGCCTGCTTCTCCCTCTCCCTCTGCTTGTACTCTCACTCTCTATCAAATAAATAAATAAAATCTTTTAAAAAATAAAATAAAATAAAAGAGGGAGATACACGCATGCCCACAGCAGCCTTATTCACAATAGGCAAAAATGGAGGCAAGCCAAGTGTCCACCAGCAGACGACTGGATAAACGAGATGTGGTCTGCACATACAATGTAATGTTACTCAGCTTTAAAAGGGAAGGAAATTCTGACACACGTTACAACACAGACAAACCATGCAAACATGGTAAGTGGAATAAGCTCGTCACAAAAGGGTAACTACTGTATGGTCTCGCTTCCATAAGGTGGTACCTAGAGCAAATTCATAGAGACAGAAAATAAAATGGTGGTTGCCAGAAGCTGGGAGGCTGGTGGGCTGGGGAGTTACTCGTTAAAAGGCACAGTTTCAGTTTTGCAAGATGAAGAGCTACAGAGAGGCATGGTGGTGATGGTCATGGAACAACGTGAATGTCCTTTAATGCCACCAAACAGTACGCTTAAACACCGTTAAGATGGTGAAATTTATGTTATGTGCATTTTATACAATTTTTTTTAAGATTTTATTTATTTATTTGACAGAGAGATACACAGCGAGAGAGGGAACACAAGCAGGGGGAGTGGGAGAGGGAGAAGCAGGCTTCCCGCCGAGCGGGGAGCTCCCTGCGGGGCTCGATCCCAGGATTCTGGGATCATGACCTGAGTGGAAGGCAGACACTTAACAACTGAGCCACCCAGGCGCCCCTTATACAATTTTTTTTAAAGCAAGGGAGAGAGAGGGAGGCAGAGTTGATAATACTGTACATCTCTCAGCCTGTGGCCCCAAATGAAGGGCAGCACCCTTAACTGCACTGCAGTCCACAGGAAGAACAACGCAGGGGAGTGAAAACAGAATTCAGAGCTGCACAGATGCCCAGGCTCCACACAACTGAGGACACAAACTTTCCCAAGCAGCTCCCTGACAGGATCAGCATTGTCTCTTACATTCCCAGACTCTAAAAATGATACAGCTTGAAAGATAATTAAGGGCAGCCAAAAAGAGACAGGAAGTGCCTTCTTGATTATTCGTTTGGAAAAGCGGGATTCTAGTGTATGTGGGGCAGATTACACATATACGTCAATTTCACTCCTTCCTGAAACCCAAAGAAAAGAACGGTAAAGACATCGTGTCTTTAAGGAACATCACCCGCAGCAACAAAATCTGGAAACCGGACTACAGATGGAAAAGCAGTACAAGACTAAGAGAAGCCGAAAAAGAGGATTCCTAGCTAGGCCTGCGGCAGAGAAAACCAAGATCCAATCTGATGTCCACCCCAGAATTTCCAAGAGACTCCAGAACTAGTAGCTCCAGGAACTCTGAAAGCTGAGGTGGAACAAGGGCTGAAGGAAGAACAGCACAGGGGAGTGAAAAGAGAATTAACACTTAAGAAGGAAGGTTTGAAAATCCGTCTAGGTAGCAATCAGAGCCCCAAATCCCTCCTCCAGGCGCAGTGGGCCCTCCCACATGGGCAAACCACTGGAGGTTTATTCTCTAGAGCAGGTAAAAACACAGGACTCGGGTCTGTGGGACAAGGAGCTCAGTTAAGAACAGGAGTTCCGTTAGGAATACACGGAGACTTAGAGGTATGTGTGTAATGTATGTGTATAAGTCTGGATGTGGACCAAAAATACCAACTATTCTAGGTATTTCAGGCAGGAAGGAATTTAATACAGGGAATTAGAGGGTACATAATCATGGTTAGAGCTGTGAGAGCCAAGGTCAGAGAAACCACCACTCATGTTCAGGAAATCCAGATGCACAAGCATCGCGAGAAATTGCATAGATGATCCCAGCTCCCCCATAGGCTGAGGTGGCCTGGAGTCCCAGAAGGATACTCTGAAGCGGACAGGAAAATCCCACACCTGGCATGGCTGTTGCTACAGTAACAATGTAGCTTCTCCTTCTGAAACTCTCACTGGCAGAATCAAAATCAGAACCCTCCTGTCTAGGGGCATCTGGGTGGCTCAGTCGGTTAAACGTCTGCCTTGGGCTCAGGTCATGATCTCAGGGTCCTGGGATCGAGCCCGCATCAGCCCTACTCAGCAGGGAGTCTGCTTCTCCCTTTCCCTCTGCTCCTCCCCCCACTCGTGCTCTTTCTCTCTCTTCTCTCAAATAAATAAATAAAATTTTAAAAGGAAAAAAAAGGGTGCCTGGGTGGCTCAGTTGGTTAAGTGACTGCCTTTGGCTCAGGTCATGATCCAGGAGTCCTAGGATCGAGTCCCGCATGGAGCTCCCTGCTCAGCAGGGAGTCTGCTTCTCCCTTTGACCCTCCCCCTCTCATGCGCCCGCTCTCTCATTCTCTCTCTCTCAAATAAATAAATAAAATCTTTAAAAAAAAAAAATCTTCCTGTCAAAAGATTCTGGCAATGGTAGTGTCCAGGTTCCCAGCCCCTACAACGTGGGAGACCGCTTAACAAAACAGGGATAGGGTTGAGAACAGGAGACCATATCCGGCCATATCCAATATCCAGATGCCGAGACCACCCTCGTCCTCCCCTCCCACTCAGTTCCCCGCTCCCTGGTACTGGCAGATAGAACTTCACCTTCCAGGCAGAAGATGACAAAGGTCTCCTAACCAGTGGCTAAAGGAAAAAAATCAGGATGCTAAAATTTAAGGTTTCAAAGAAACAGCCCAACCAGATCACCCTCCAGTGAAGCTCACAATCAACAGAATAAGGAATTCTCACCTCCAAAAAAGGCCAACGATTCCCAGCCAAGTTGCTGCAGTTTTTTTCAAAAGGTCCCAAATTCTCTAAACTTTAATTTGCTTCAAAAAGAATGTACAGGAGACATAGGACATCTGTAGTTGAGCTAAGATTAACAACCACAAATGTGAAAATGTGAACCCGTAAAAGCCACAGTGCAGGTGGGATGTATGACTGCAGTAACCGGTTGTGCCTACACATAGAACTCTGGAACTCTGGTTTTCAAAGTCCGACCTGGAAACCCTGTCATGCCCCCAAGGCCCTTCGAGGGATCTGCGAGGTCAAAACTATTTTCATAACATGAACTTATCTGCCTTTGCCACTCCTGTTCTCTCCTGAGCGTACAGAGGCATTTTTAAGAGTCTGCATGACATCTGATGACACCATCATTCCAACAACTAACAGAATGGAAATTGTTTCAACTTTTTCTCGGTCTTAATTTCTAACGGGGTAAATATCAATAGACAGAAACCACACGAAAGCCCACTGGCATGCTCGAAAATATTTAAGAGTATATAGGGCCAAAAATCTTGAGAATCATTGCTATAACACAACATTTTAGTTAGTCGCTTTTGGAAAGGAACTTTTAATATGTGAAACTAATTAGAATGAGTTAAAGTTTATATCTTCAGAGGGAAAAGAAATAAGAAATGTTTTACTATCTTAAATTGTTGATCCCTTAGGAGGAAGATTTCTCCACATAGATCCCCAAATTATCTTTCCCCTACAAGTAAGTACCAGGATGGAAGTCTCACTGCCTGGAAGGGAGCATGCACACCACTACAGTAGTGAGCCCCTAACACGAGCTGTTCCTACAAGTAAATGATCTCAAAGCCTTTCCCAGTGGCTATGCAAACCAGACAGCACCATGAGGCCCCAGCTCCCCAGAGTTTTACAGAGGAATGTGGAGAACCAACCATGACATCTCAACGTCACTAAGGGATCTCAGAGCTTCAGAGAATGGGAAACAAGCTCCTTTTTACAAAATCACGCTGATGCTGGAAGGGAAGGAGAGGTGTGAGGCACTGCTTATGCTGGTGTCACATCCTCTCGGGCCACCTTTTCAGTGTGTGCAGCTGCTTGTCATAGCAAGTGTGGCCAGACGTCCACGCCTCACTGCACTGGGATCTCTCTCCTCAGCAGCTGCTGGTCTCGGGAAAGCTTCTCAGGAAGCCCCTCCGGCACAAATACAAACCTGGAAGAGTGAGGGCGTTTCATCCCTGGAGCACCCCTGACCAGCAGACCACGGGAGCCAGTGGATAAATACTCCCCTCTCCATGTCCCAGGTGGAGGATACTGAGGCACATTCAACAGTTCCCCAGGGGTCCCTGGCCGGACTGAGCACCAGTGATCCATCATGGCAGCCAGCTCAGTAACTCACTCTTGGATTGGCTTTCCTTCCTCCCCTTTGTCAGTATTCCCTTGGATGTTCTTCCTCTTACGTTCCCTGGGATACCTTTCCAAAATAAACTGCCCGTGCTAAGCCCTTGTCTCAGTCCTTCAGCTGACCCCAGCTAAGATAAGGCATAAGATAAGCTCTCCACCTCCAGCCAGGTGGGGAAGGGGCATAGTTAACACGAGAGTGGCCCAGCTCCTCCCCGATCCTAAAGCTTGGTAGAAGGCTTCACATCTAGCAGATGTTTTAAAACAACCAGTTAAGTGAAAAGAGAATGAAATGATGGCCAGCTATGGAAGAGACACTACAACTAATTGCTGTGTTATATGACATAGACTCTAATGTGGGTTTTCAGAGGAAATGATGAAGTCTCAAGCAGAAGATGATCAAGACAGGAGGGTGGTTCTGGAAAAGGAAATGAGTCTTAGCCACTGGAGACCCAGAGACTGATCTCCCCAAAGTTGGCAGCCTAGAAGGTGAGGGGAAGCAGGACAGAGTACATTCAGATGAACGAGGGGTTCGGCAACCTAGGGGATGAGTAGATTTTACACGGTGGTCCATGAAGGCTTGTGAGAAAAAGTGTGGACCGCTGTCTCCACTTAACCACACCAAACTTTCTACATAATCCCGGACAATCAAACACTTGGGCTTACAACCCCATGCCTGACTGTCTTTATCTCTTTCTTTTCTTCCCAGAGTGATTATGAATTGTCCGGGCATACTTTACACATTAATTTATTTAATCAACAAAACAACCCCATGAGGTAAGTTCTATTATTGCCCCCATTTTACAGATGGGAGAACCTGGAACACAGAGAAGTTACACAGCTGGGAGACAGAGCTGGGGTTAAACCCTGCCAGTCTGGCTCTCTCTCACACTTTGTCCCCCACAGTCAATGAAGTCACCATATCCCACGTGATAATCCCACATGATTCCTTTCACAGTGTTTCCCATATGTTGAATCCTTAGCATTTTCAGAACCTGTAACCGCAGGTAACTCATACATTTCCTAGGTTTTGGTTGGGTTCCTGGTGTGTGTGTGTATATATATCTATCAGATGCTGGGCCAGCTGCGGGGGATAAAGATGCAAAGGCCTCACTCTCCAGGAAGGTCCCTTTACCCACCTTGCAAGATGAGCCATGTCATGGAGAGCTGAACCTGCAGGTCAAGGTGAGAAGTTGAGCCTTGGCTGAAATTGGGATGAATTGGTAGGTGAAAAGCACAAATTCTCACTCATCTCAGAAGCAGTATCACTGAGCATCTGCCCTGTGCTAAGCCCTAGAAGGTAGGAAGAAGGAGAGGGACACTGAAATGAGTTTACCACACAGTCCCACTCAATCCTCATACCCACACAGGTAAGGCACAGCAAAGCTGTTCACACCAGACCTTAGATATGGTAGATCTGTAATAAGAAATGATCATTTCAGTCTCCTTCTAACACCACTTTAAGTCACATAACTTATAGTAGTTTTCCATAACTGACCATATTAAATCAAGTTTCTATCGTAGGTATCCAAGGCCATCATCTTCTACTCTCCACTTGGTTCAGACCTCACTACTCGTTAAATCAATCTTTTTCTTCCCAGTACATTACAAGCAAATAAGAAGAAAATAGTCATACTTTATGTGTTTGCCCATGTGATTTACTTTGCTGGATATTGGTCTTCTTTATTTCTATCTCTATTTATCCATGGCCATTTTCAAAAGTATCCGATGATTTTTTTTCCACTCACATGGCTTTGGTCTTTCCTCTACCACAGTCCCATGGCACTTGTAGATTTAAGTCTCTGGGGTGTTTGGCACCAGTGGATTTTACTCTCTATGGTTCTTACAGCCATGCATGTATGAGTTGGCACATAGTAGGTGCTCAAGAACCCTTATCTGATTCATGATGAAGTGTTAAGTAAGTACCATAGGGAAATATCGCCCATGATCTTACACTGTGCTTTAATATAACTTGTTATAAAACCTCTTTCTCTTCCTCCTCATAGATAATGAAATATACTGATTCATCAGCCTTGTAAATAAGCCCAATCTCCCCAAGGAACTACTGTGATATGAATGGAATCATCATTTTACACTGGACATGATGCTTCTAGAAGAGTGTTTGGCACACCATTAACTCCCAATAACTATTTGTGGAAGTGAATTAAAATAATCAACTTTATTTCACACCTGCCACATACTATATAATGTGGTAAAGATTTGCAATAACAAAGTTTGTAAGATGAATTTGAAGAGCAACCCCGATCAAACATAGAAAAAGTAGTTTTACCCACTCTACACACTGTACCATCCTAAAAGACTAGGCCACTTTCTTTTTCCTGGACTTCACAATCTGTCAATTGCTTTAGTTAGTTAAGACCATCATCCCTCTTCACCCTTAGGAGCTCCTAGTGGGAACCTGCCCATCACTGGACACAAAATCTGAAAATGGCATTTTCAAATACTTTGTGGAGAATACGATTTAATGACTCTACTGACAGTCACTTTAAGTAGTGTGATCACAATATGCTAAGTATCTAAATACAACCATCTCATTCCACTTAGACCTTTTTGAAAGAAAATAAGTAATCAAAAAAGTGAAATTTTTATCCCCCAAATGATCCAGAATTAACATAAAAGAAAAACTGAATATCGTAGAGAGGATACAAATTTCTGGGACTCCAATGTGTAACAAACAAAAAATGCTTTGATATCAGCCAATATCAATCCAACAGATAATAAAGGATACTTTGGAAAATTTGCCTCTCATTTGGGGTTGTTGTTTTTTTTTTTTTCCCTCCAACAATACTCTACAGAATGTGAGTAAAATCTGTTAAGACTATTGTTTGAAACCTGCCTCAGTCCCTCTAATCCATGCACCTCCCGGTTGCATTGAGATCTGCCGGGTGACACATGAGATCTAAAGTGGGTGGATAAAAATAACCTGGTCCTCAAAAAGACATGATAAACGCCAGACAGCTGAGTCACTTTGAAGCCCATCTGACTCTGGAAAGGGACATTCACCCTCCTTTTCCTTGTTGCACATATACATGCCACCTGGTGAAAAACACCACCAACCTCCCCGGGTGGAAGGCGGTGATCTGTCGTAATTCCCCCCCCCCCCCCCCGCTCCAGTCTCAGGTCACGACCCGCGGCTAAACTTTTAATAATTTATACTAACGCATTTCAGCCCAGGCGATTCACGTAGAGGAGTAAGGGGAATGACTGAAAGAAACCATAAAATCCAGTAGACCCTCTATTTCTGCTGCCCAACTGGAGGGACCCGAAGGTTTCTTCTGACATTCTAACGGGAAGAAAAAGTGCGGGGAGCAATAGAAAGTGGAGGAAGAAAAGCTCGGCGCGGAAATCCGAATCGTCCGGGAGTGGGACTCCCTAGGCAAAGCAAACGGTCCCAGAAAGAGAAGGGTTGTGTGAGTCCGGGGGGGGCGGGGGGGGGCGGGGGGGGGCGATGCGGTCCACCCAGCCGCCCTCCGTTCTCGCCCCCAGAGAGGACGCAAACCATCCGCAACGTGCAGTTAAGATCAGGGAACTCTTCGATTGGATCTATCTTTCAAACGGTGGCGGGGCTGGGGCCAGGCAGCTGGGAACTGGGGCCCTGTCAGCCTAGGAAGGCTGGCGGAGCAAACCCCGCGGCGACCCCGTCTTCAGCTGCAGCAGCCTCGGGGCCAGCAGCGCCCCGCACGCAGTAGGCGCTCACTCGGTGTCTGCCGAACTGCAATGCCCCTGAGCGCACTCCGCCGCCGCGGGAGGAGGTCCCCGGCTGCTACTGCGCATCTTCTCCCCCAGCTTCACGTGCCGCCCAATTCCGCGGCTCGCGGCCGCCACAGGCCGCTGGCACCGCGACCCTCCCCCGGGGCGCCGCGTACGCCGCCGAGCCTCACTTACGGGGGAGTCGTACGAGAAGGCGCACTCGTTCTTGTACACCCTGTCCCCCGACCTGGGCACGCGGATCGTGGGCATGTGAGGCACCAGCAGCTCGCCAATGTCTCCTGCAGCCATCTTCCTGCTGCCGCTGCCGCCCGGCATGCCGAACAGGGCGCCCCGGCGCTGCATGGTCGCGGAGGGCACCCGAGCGGAGCCGAGCCGGGTCGGGCCGGAGCGCTGGGTCTGCCGGCGGCGGCGGCGGCGGCGGCGGCGGCGGGCTGCGCGGGGGACCGGAGCCGAGCCGGGGCTGGCGGGCAGAGAGGGCCGCGGGGCGGGAACGGGCACCGGGGGCCTGGGGCGGGCGGGCGGGCGGGCGGGGGTGTGGGGGACGCTGCTATTTTTAATCCAATGGCGAATCGCCGGCCCAGCTGCAGCGTCAGGCGGGGCGCTGGGGAGCGCCAGCCGCAGCGCGCCGGGGAGGGGGCGCTGGAGAGGGGCCCTGTGCCGGGATCCGGCTGGGCGGCGGGCGGGGGACGAGCCCCCCCGGCGCGGGCGCGGGAGCCGGGAGCGGGCGGGGTGCTCCGCTCGCCCCCGCCGGCGGGCTGCCGTGCGGTATCCCCACGGTGTTTTCTACCCTAGATCGATAGGTTGCGAAGGGGCAACTCCGAGGCGAACACAAAGAGCAGGATTTGGGGGTTTAAAAACCTCTTGCTTTTAAAACAACTGAAGATAAAAGCGGGGACTTCCCCTGCCTGGGTAGGGGTGGGACTCGATGTGCAAATCTGGATTGCACAGCGTCGGGCCCAAATCTGAATTTGTGCTGTGCACTTAGCGGTTAACCTCACTAAACCTTGTTCCCCACTTTTTCAACATCCAAAGCTTACTAAAAGAGAATAGAATAGGATCCAGTAAGGATGGACATAGATTTTTGCAATAATACAGATTTCTTTCTTACGTATGGTGAGCAGGATCAAGATTTTTTCGGGGCGGAGAGCTTTATATTTTTCTCTTTGGAACGTATTTTGCTTGATTTGTTCGAGGTCTCCGCGTCGAACGTTGAAGAGCCTGATTTGAGCATCTTATTCAAACGCACGTATTCCTGTCTTGCAGGTCCAGTTCTTCAAAATAAACAATGAATGGGGAAGGGGGGAGTTGAATAATTTGTGAACAGAGCTTGCCTCACAGCATACTCTCATTTTCTCCAAAAAATTCTTAAAACACAGGTTCCATTCCGCTGAGGTTCCCTAACTACACCCAAACATAAAGGGCAGGGTACCCAGGGATTCCTGCCAATTAATAGAACACAATAATAGCAAAAAATAGTGAATAAAAATGTTGGTTTCTGTAAGCCTCTCCCAAACAAATCAAACTGTCTTTAAAATCTCCCCCCCCCCATTATTTCTGCTATTCTGCCTGATTCTGCAGATGTGCTGGTTTCCGCTAGGAGATGGCAAGGGTACCTGGAATTTGATGTGAAGTAGCAGATGAGCCCCTCTCCTGCCTTGCTCTCCTTAATTTTCATACCTTCAAGCAAGGGTCAAGCACACCTCACATTCAGGTTCATGGATGATGCTTGCTTGTCCAATTACAGAGAGAACCTTTATTCAAAGTCATTCAAAACCTACAGTTTAAAATACTTCTAGATTAAATGCAATTTAAATTGAGACACCGTTTTTTTACCCTTCAGACTGATTAAGATATGTTGAGTTGGCCTATGTGGGGGAAATAGGCCCTCCTATACATTGTTGGTGGGAATAAAAACAGTAAACAATAACAATATCGACCTTAATCTTATATGCATACGCTGTTTCCCCAGCAATTCTTCATCTAGACATTTATGCTACAGGTAACTTCACACTGTGTAAGGATACTTGTTAGAGCATTGTTTATAGTAACAAAAAACTGGGAACAGCCTAAAGATGCCTGTGTAGGAAGTGGTTAAAATATAGAACTGTTGAGAAGAATGAAGCGCTCCGTGTGTGCTGATGTGGAGCAATTTCCAAGTCATATTACTAGATGAAAAAAGCAAAGTGCAAATCAGTGTGCAAAAGCAAGAAATGCATGCAAGGCATTCTGGTACACCCAGAACGCCACCGGCCTTCCATCTAGTTGGTTGTACCTATGGCAAATATTTTATATATATATGTGTATATATATACACACACACAGAGGCTACATTCTATATATACTGTGTGTGTGTGTATTTGGCCTTAAGATTATCTCTAGAAGACTACATAAGAAGGTAAGGACAGTCGGGCTCTGTGGGGAGGAACACAAAGCCTGAGAGTAGAGAGGAACCTACTGCCAGTCTTTACCTTTCTGTACTATTTACATTTTTATTATGTGCAAGTATTGCTTTAAAAAATAATTAAAACTCAATTATACAAACACTCTTAAGTTCAATAACCAGTTAACATTTTCGTAGTATATTAACCTCACATACTTACAATGCTTATACAATATTATTGCAACTGGGTAAAAATCAACACACATTTTGACAAGACTGGAAAGACATAAAATTTAAATAGTTATGTTTAGAATTTGGTTATAAGGTTTTGTTTCTATTTTCAAAATGTTTTCAAAGACATTACATTTGTTTTATAACATAAACATTTATTTTTTTAAGATTTTTTTTAATTTATTCATTTGAGAGAGTAAGAGAGCATAAGCTGGGGAGAGAGGCAGAGGGAGAGACAGAAGCGGACTTCCCACTGAGCCAGGAGCAGATGCGGGGCTCCATGTGGGACTCAATCCCAGGACCCAGACATTATGACCTGAACCAAAGGCAGACTCACTTAACCATCTGAGCTACCCAGGCACCCCTATAATATAAAAATTTATTGAGACAAAAAGTAAGAGAAATGTCAATGAATTAAGACAATGTCTTAATCATGCCATTTCAGGGAAAAAAAACCTGGTTCAGTTACTGGAACATTTTAATTTTGCAAATTCTACATATGAATTTATAACCAGACTACTTTGCTGGGAAAAGTTTCCAATTAGCAATAATGGCGCCTCAGATAAAAATCTCATTGGCTCCAACACTGCCACTGGGCAAAGTTCAACCAGACTATCTTACTAACGGACCTGGTTTCTTTGTATAGATCTTGATCAAAGAGCCAGGAATAAAGTGAAGATGGGTAAACAATTCTCACTTCCAACATAAATCCAGCCTTGCTGAAGAGATTTCAGAGGACTTAAGATTAAGAACTTTTTCCACATCAAGTATTCAGGCCACCACATCACTCTACTATTCCAAAGCCTCCTTGGATGTCGGAGTGAGTCTGCCTCCGATGGCCCAGCATTTGAGGACCTCGCCCTTTGGCACTCTTTCAGACTTCAGTCCCACACCTACTTCTGGTAAGCACAATTATATTGTCCCCGAGAATAAACGTACTTGTCTCCTAGAATTGGTTGAAAGCTCTCCGCTCCTTTCAATCTTCTCAGTCCTTTCAAGCCTTTTCTGAGCGCTCCAACCCTCGGGGACCGATCTTAAATACAGACAGCCCCTGTTGCCTGTACCCATCACTGCATTCTGCCATATGACATCTTTTGTACATTATTTAATTAGTCAGGGTTCCATATATTTTCCCTTTATACAGATAACACACTCTGAAAGAAGTTATTTCTCTTACTATCCTTGCACATTGTGGAATATTGCCCACCCAGAAAGGTACCGCTGTTTATTTTAGGCACTCAGTAAGTACCTACCAAGTGAATGACTCACATCTGTGACATTGTAATAGTTATGTTTTGCAGTCAGCTTTGTGTCTTTTAGATAAAATACACTGTTTCACAAATTTACAAATTCACAAATTCACAACAAATTACACATTTGTTTCACAAATGTTGTTCCCAGAACCAACATAGGTTACATTAAAAACATGACATGAATGTTACTGTGACTAATGCCAAAAAGGGGAATTGGGGAAATCTACAAAGAAGAAAGATATCTTAATTATTTCAATTAATGGAATAGCTCTTGACCTCAGATGCCCTCCGGGAGTGTGCAGTGATCTATCTAGCAAAGCCATATATGGTGATAGCTTGTCGTGGAGGCATATCCATAAAATGTTCTATCCTGGCAGATAGTCTCTGCAGGAAGCCCTGGTTATTAAGTGTAAAACAATAGGTCACTGCTTAAGAAATGGAATATGTTTTCCATTTGAGAAAATTCTATATAACCATCAAAACTCATGCGATACAGGAATATTCATTGACATGGAAAAATGTTCACTCTAATGCAGACTTCAACGACAGGTTATAAAGGAGCACATACACTATCCTTCTGTTTAAATACGTACACACATATATACGTAGTCATAGCAGAGAAAAGAGATTCGACTGGAATAGGCCGTATGTTAATGGTGGTTATCTCTAAGTGAAAAAAAATTTTGTGCTTTTCTCTGTTATTTCGATGTTTTACATTAACTATCCATTTATTTTTCTTAGTAAGGGGAGATGTTAACTTTTTACACTAACACTGATTATGTCAATTTCTTTTCCACCTGCCCTCTTTCTAACTTGTTTGTCCCCTTCACCACCCATATAAAACTAAGCAAGTTTCTGCTGTTAGGTTTATAGGCAGTCTGCATAACTAGAAGGTAGGGTCACACTGGAATGAGCAAACTCCTTGAAAAACTCTCAGCATCAAGATGAGGAGGTAAGCTCTTACTCAGTTTGAGAGGAAATCTGAGATCCCTGTTCACCTTTTGAGTTCTCTGATGTGTAATACTCACCACAGTTCTTCCAGAAGCCTGACTCATAAGTTACTCATAGAAATAGGTAGGCATACTGCCTTTCAGGCCAAACTGACACAATCCCTACTCATGCCCACTTGCCATTTCCATGTGCACACAAGAAGACATGTCCTCCATTCAGGTGTAGAAAAGCCTGTTGTAAATATGGTTAAAAAATTATATATATACACACTATATATATATATATATATATATATATATATATATATATATACACACACACACACACACAGAGACACACACTTGCACACCATGGGGCCACAGGCCGCTTTTCAGGTTTCCTAGTAAAGCAGGTTACCTAAATATGATACATATTGGCTCCAAAATCCAAAGAAACTCATCAAACATTGTGCCTCATTCTTTTTTTTTTTTAATTATTTATTTATTTGAGAGAGAGAGAGCACAAGGCGGGGGAGGCACAGAGGGAGAGGGAGAAGCAGATTCCCTGCTGAGCAGGACTCCGTCCCAAGACCCTGGGATCGTGACCTGAGCCGAAGGCAGACGCTTAACCAACTGAGCCACCCAGGCGCCCCATGCCTCATTCTTAGAGTTAGAGAGCTCAAGATGAAGAACTTGACCTTCATTCTTCTATATTATTAAATTCCTCTCTGGAGTTTCACTGGGACAGCAACCCCCTATATTTCTCAGAATATATCTTCTATCCTCTGTCACAGGACATCTGCCTCTTCCTGCTCTCCGGGTCCTGTCTGCACATTGTCATCACTATAGGGATTAACATGATGTCCTATAGATGTTGATGGCCAAGATGAGGAGTCAGCGCACTGCAGCCCATGGACCAAATCCAGCCTGCAGTTTGCTTTTGTAAATAAAGTTCTGTTGGAACCCAACCACATTCATCCATTCACATATTGTCTATGACTGCTTTTGTGCTACAACAGCAAAGTGCAACAGAAACCATACGGACCCAGGGTATTCATATCTGACCCTCTACAGGAAAAGTTTGCCAACCCCTGGTCAAGACCCCTACAGGTTTTATGTTATGATCCAGAATCGGAGAATTGGCGTGACCTTAGACTTGTGCTACTTATCCTCCAGGTGATGGCAAACCTGTTTATCTGAACGGAGCAAATACTTTCACCAGATCAGTAGCTGCAAACCGAATGCCAGGAGATGTATTAATTTGCTTCAGTAAGGAGATCATCTCTGGAATATCAGCCAAGTTGAAATCACCACCTCGTTAACTTTACCACAGTTCACCGTCATTCTCCATTCTAATGGGAAAAATAATGGGAAATGATGGGGGAAAGAATGTACATCCTGCGAGAGCAGGAACACAAGCAGGGGGAGTAGGAGAGGGAGAAGCAGGACTCCCGCAGAGCAGGGAGCTCCACGTGGGGCCCGATCCCAGGACCCTGGGATCATGACCTGAGCCGAAGGCAAACGCTTAACAACTGAGCCACCCAGGCACCCTCCTTGTCTTTTATGACATTCATATTTTTAATAAATACACTTACCATTTTTGTTTGGCTTATCTTTCCTTGTAATTTGATTGAATTACACTGAGGTTATATATTCGTGGTTGGCATACTGCCTGGGTCATGTTCTTCTCAGGGTACATCCCTATGTCCCTCATATCTGAGGTTAACTTTTGCGTGTATGATGTTAATTTTGCTCATCAGGTCAAATTGTTGCCTGACTTCTCCACTGCATTAATTACTGTTTAGCATGCGGTTACTTTTCCATCCTATTTTCACTTAACATTATAGAAGATTGAAAAGAAAAAAAAAACATTATAGAAGATTGGCAGAGACTCTAGTTTCCCTTCAACATCCATTCTCCAAAATTTTTAGCTGGTTATAATCATGTGACTAAGTCCTGTCCAGTGATGTGGGAACAGAAGTGACATGTGATTTCCAGGCATATGTTTTAGAGAGAAAGAGCATTTCTATTTCCCTTTTCTAGTTCCCTCTTCCCATTGGCTACGATTTAATGATGACAGCTGAGGCTAGATTAGTCATCTTGAACCACGCAGTGGAAGCTGCATGTGTAGAATGGCAGAGCAACAAGACAGAAGGAGCCTAACATCCTGGGAATTTCATGGAGGAGAGCCACCATACCAGCTGACACTCTACAAAGATAAGTAAACTTCCATCGCACTTGTGATATATTTTTGGTTTTATAATAGCTTTGGTACCTGTATTTTAACTAACATAGGTGTTTCCCCTCATTGCCACGGTTTTTATAATCGTTAATTGCTACATTATATTCCATCAAGTGATGTTAGTAAATTAACAACCATTCTCCTATTAAGTACGTATTATGTTTTCCCACTATTACATATATATAACTATATTCCACTATATTATACATATATATATAACATTATATCGTATATAATATATAGCATTATATACAATATACATTATATACAATATAATGCTATATATATAACATTATATATATATATAATTAGGAGTTTAGTGTATGTAACTTTTTCATTTTTGTGGATTACTTCCTTAAGATAAATTCCTAGATATGTGATTAGGCTAAAAATAGAAAAGAGATCGTAGCTCTAGGTAGGTTCTGTTCAAATGTTTTCCAAAAACCAACTCTGTGGTTGGATTCTGATGTGCAGTGCTGAACAACTTATGCTTTTGGATAATTAACTAAATGTGATGCTAAGTGATATGCTTTAGCAATTAATATATATAACTTAAAACAAATCAAAATGTGAATTAAGATTAATTTTAATTGATATGTTAGAGGATATTTATTTACATATTTCCCAATGTCAATAGTACTGCCATACTAATGAAATATATAAAAATTTGCAAAGTGGGCATATGTAGAACTACCATACAATCCAGCAATTCTGCTTCTAGGTATTTACCCAAAGAAAATGAAAACACTAATTTGAAAAGATATATGCATTACTATGTTCATCACAGCATCATTTCCAATAGCCAAGATATGGAAGCAACCTGAATGTCCATCCACGGATGAATGGATAAAGCAGATGTGACATTTATATATAATGAAATATTACTCAGCCATAAAAAAAAGAATGAATTCTTGCCATTTGTGACAACATGGACAGACCTAGAGGGTATTATGCTAAATGAAGTAAGTCAGACAGAAAAAGAGAAATAGCATGACTTTGCTTATATGTAAATTCTAAAAAACAAAACAAAACAGAAACCAACTCACAGATATAGAGAACAAACTGATGGTTGCAAGAAAAGGGTGTTGCTGGGGGGGAAATGGACGAAATAGGTGAAGGGGATTAAAAAGTACTAACAGTTGTAATAAGACACGGGGTTATAATGTACAGCATAGGGAATATAGTCAATAATATTGTAACTGCTTTAAATGGTGACAGATAACTAGACTTATTACAGTGACCATTTCCTAATGTATATAAATACTGAACTACTGTGCTATACACCTGAAACTACTACAATATTGCATGTCAATTATTCTTCAATAAAAATAAGAAAATATATTTTAAAAAAAGATGTGGGCATGTACCTGGAGAATATAATTCATCACATCATGACTAAGTTACTGCTTTTTCAATTCTCCATTTAATTACATCAAGAAAAGCCTCCATTTGGTACTGGTATGTTTTAACACCACTAATTTCCTTTTAAAATTCTCCATTTTCAACAAAAGGAGAGCCAGGCCTTAGGCTCAGAGCTTTGGGTGGGCAACAGAATCTAGGTGGAATATAATAGTTATATTAAAAAACTTTTTAATTATGACAAGGGCCTGATTTTCTATTCATAGTCATCATATAACATTTCTTTTTTCAAACTTAAAGTTTAAAAAGGTCAATTTAAAGAGAATATTAAGTATATATCATACGTGGAGGCAAAATAGAAACAGTTAAAATCAAGGACTGAAATTTGAGAAATAGTGACATAAGAGATTGAGCCCAGGAATTACTGCAAACTCTTTTTTGATCTCCAGCAGTGTATTTTTTTCTAATGAGAATAGTATGCTTAATTTACATTGTAGAATTTGGACTTTTTTTTTTTAAAGATTTTATTTATTTATTTGAGAGACAGAACGAGAGATAGAAAGCACAAGAGGGAAGAGGGTCAGAGGGAGAAGCAGACTCCCTGCCGAGCAGGAAGCCCGATGTGGGACTCGATCCTGGGACTCCAGGATCATGACCTGAGCCGAAGGCAGTCGCTCAACCAACTGAGCCACCCAGGCGCCCAGAATTTGGACTTCTTCCATGGTTTGGAAGTAGTGTCAAAAACATTGCCCATTGGCTCTAGTCTACCTGAAACTCCATTACTCTTTAAAGTCAATAGGCTTGAAGCAGAGACAGTATGGGATATTTAGTAATTTTCTTGAAAAAGGAGTGGACCATTTCAATCTTGCAGAGAGAAGTCTTCATCACCTATTATTTACTAGTGTAGTAGGCACTTTACATTGTCCCAGTAATTTTTACAACATTTCCAGGGGACGAAGATTATCATTTCTTTTAGAGATAGGGCTCAAAGCAGTGATGAAAATTTCCAAATATAAGATAAAATGGAAGATTAAATACAAAGTTCCTAGTACAGTGTCTGACACATGCAGCAGATACCAAGTAGATGATAGTCACCATTACTGTCCTGGTAATTAGCAAGCTCAGGATTTAGTCTGAGGTCTGCTCAATTCCAACAAGCCCACCATGCTGGGCTCTGTAGAATTGCAGAAGAAAAAAAAAAAATAAAGATAACCCAAAACAATATTAAATCCATGTATCATCCACTCAAAAGATCTTTACTCAATGTCTACTATGTTCCAGATGCAATGAATTGAGCTTATAAACATTCCATGTTGCCTTAGGCTAGCTTGGGATCCCACAGGTTGCTACAATGCCATTCTTCCTGTCAAACCCAGTGCATATAACTTCTACTTTAACATCTACCATTTATACTAAAGAGTAAACTCTTGGGAGGAAATATGTCTACTGTGTGACTAACATATAATAAGCTTAAATATTTGAATTAGAAAAAAATTACATAAAAATCAATATAAACATATATATACTAGCTTTATTAAAATTTCCCTTCAAGAAACACTTTCAAACCTTAAAAAAAAATTCATACGATCCCAGCTATGTTAAAAGAAGGAAGACTGGGGCGCCTGGGTGGCTCAGTCGTTAAGCGTCTGCCTTCGGCTCAGGTCATGATCCCAGCGTCCTGGGATCGAGCCCCGCAATGAGCTCCCTGCTCGGTGGGAAGCCCTGCGTCTCCCTCTCCCACTCCCCCTTGCTTGTGTT
The DNA here is from genome assembly GCF_037043125.1 of Eumetopias jubatus. Taxonomy (NCBI): domain Eukaryota; kingdom Metazoa; phylum Chordata; class Mammalia; order Carnivora; family Otariidae; genus Eumetopias; species Eumetopias jubatus. The sequence continues at coordinate 85,658,587 of NW_028274807.1, forward strand.
CCCTCTCTCGCTGTGTCTCTCTCTGTCAAATGAATAAATAAATCTAAAAAAAAAAAAAAAAAAAAAGGAAGACTGAAGGAAATTTCTCAAATTTCTTTATGGTTGGTGGCATTAATAGTATTTCTTATACTTTCGGTATTTCTATGTCGTGTTTTCTTACATCTATATTAGCAGAAAGGAGACAATAAAGGAAAATCTAATAATGCCAGAAAGTAACCTATAAATTCTTAAAAATGTTAACATAAATGTACATAGATGTAGCATAATTTACAATTACCATTCTCAAGACCTATCTGCCTCCATTCTCTTACAGTAAAACTGAATGATTCTTGTAAACAGAGGCTTAGGGACTGCTTGCCCTTCCCTCAAATCCTTTGTTAGAATTATGAGGTGGTAATTAGACTGCATTAGGGAATCTTCAGGATGAAATCTGGAAGTAGTTGGGTGAGGCAGCCCTCTTCTGGGGAAATAAGAAAATGCAACTACTCCAAAGGATCTTGGCTGGATTGTAAAGGGCACTAAGTGCCTCTCTGGGGCACAAGGATACTGAAAGGTATTTCCTGAAAACAATGGATTTTTGAAGCTAAAGGTCATTCTGGAAGTTGAAGTGTAAATATTTATTTCTGTAAGTATTGAGTATGTGTTTAAAATCTCTGAGCCTCAATTTCTTATCTGTAAAACATAGTAATAGTACCTCATACAGTGATTTTGAAATTAATGTGAAAAAATACAATCATTTAGGGCGCCTAGGTGGCTCAGATGGTTAAGCGTCTGCCTTCGGCTCAGGTCATGATCGCAGGGTCCTGGGATCAAGTCCTGAATCGGGCTCCCTGCTAGGCGGGGAGCCTGCTTCTCCCTCTGCCTCTGCCTCTCTCTCTCTCTGACTCTCATGAATAAATAAATAAAACATTAAAAAAAATACAATCATTTAGCACAGTGTTCCCCAGACAGTAAATGCTTAATAAATGATAGCCATTATTTCAGCTGTTACTCACATTTTATAATCTTTGCAGCAATCATTTTACATTGTGCAACTTTTCCAGTGTTTACAAAAAAAAAAGGACTCTAGGAATCTTAAGAGATTGCATCTAAGAAAAGGGGTGCAAGTGTGTATGCATTTTTTTTTAAAGATTTTATTTATTTATTTGAGAGGGAGAATGAGAGATAGCACGAGAGGAAAGAGGGTCAGAGGGAGAAGCAGACTCCCTGCCGAGCAGGGAGCCCGATGCGGGACTCGATCCCGGGACTCCAGGATCATGACCTCAGCCGAAGGCAGTCGCTTAACCAACTGAGCCACCCAGGCGCCCAAGTGTGTATGCATTTAAAAAGCATAATATACTATACCACATCTGAAACCAATGTAACATTGTGTGTCTACTATAGTTCAATAAAAATCACTTTAGTAACAAAAAAGTTTTAAGGCAGAAAGCATGAAAATATTCAACTGAGATTTGTTCACTGAAAAATTGTTTATTAAGATGTTAATGCTTAGTTTAGTAATTATGTAATTTAAAATTCTGAATCACCTCTGAATAATTTAGACATGTATGTAAACTACTATATTTCCTGATATTTAATATAATTAGACTTCTCTAACTTCCAATTATCAGACAAATGAAACATCAAACTTTCAAAGACACACCCTCAGGAGTTCATAAATTCCTATTTGCCCAATTTTTTTTAAATATATGATAAACCTTCTTAAAGGAGGAAGCCAAAATCCACAAATCAAAAGTCTTATTCTGCCTTTCACAATGTATATCAAATCATCACAATGTACACTTTAAATATCTTACATTTTGTCAATTATGCCTCAATAAAGCTGAAAAAAAAATGAAATCCCACACGAAAGTCTTAATCTAAACCAGTGTTGAGAAATAGTACAATGGAAGATCTTTTATTCATCGTGTGAGCAAAAATACAGAATATATTTATTGATTAATTTTCCCCTAAAGAGAATATACTTTGTATTTAGAGAAATAAAAGATTAATTGTCAGGAGTTGCTTTTGGAGAATAATCAATCAGCGCCTTATCAACAGTTGGATACTGATACCAGGGACCATCACCTCTCGCACGCATTAACCTTCGCACTTCCAGCTCCTGTAACCTATAACAAACAGGATAGCAGTATTGTGGGTCCAGCATTTCCAATTGCAAAGTTAATGGATTATCTCCATAAAGAATAACCACCAGAGAGTCTTTTGCTTTTGTGTAAAGTATTATCTAAAGTATTTTATGTGGGACCTCGGTCACCTGGCTTTGGAACCTATGGAGTCCCCCTCCGCGTCTGTGGGACTCGGGATTGTGTCCTCGACGGTCTCCCTCCATGCCTCCTGACGGCAGGATCTGGAATCGGGTCCCTAGCCCCTGTGAGAGACACACATACCCTGGCCAAACCCTGGGGATAGCTGAGGTAAAACCAGGTACACGGTTTACCGTTGAGACCACGGCTGCGGGGCGCGCCTGACTCCTTGCACCCGCGGGACGGCTCTGTTTCTGGACTGGAGCTTAGGGGGAGGAACTTTGCTTGGTGAGGTTGGAATCGGAGTGGGGAAATTATACATTACATTTTAATTTTCTGCAAATTACTATGCATGGTTTTTTAAAAAGTAATTCAAAATTATAATAAAAAAATAAATAAAGTATTTTATGTGGGGCGCCTGGGTGGCTCAGTCTTTAAGCATCTGCCTTCAGCTCAGGTCATGATCTGAGGATCCTGGGATCAAGCCCCACATCAGGCTCCCTGCTCATTGGGAAGCCTGCTTCTCCCTCTTCCTCTGCTGCTCCCCCTACTTGTGCTCTCTCTCTGTCAAATATATAAACAAAAATCTTAAAAATAAATAAAGCATTTTATGTAAAGTATTAATGTACCTCCATAGATCGATGTGTATGCATATATCTGATATGCACCTATAAGCAAAATTTGGGACTTATTTTTGACTTTCATTATTTTGCTAGGTGGTTAGCCAACAAATCCTGTTTTTAATCACCAAAACACCACTTGAATTGATAATCTGTTCTCTCCTCTTGTCCCTGCTCTTTATCTGGACAGATCACTTTCACATGAATGATGGTAATGCAGTTCCTGTCTTCTGGCCTTTTAGAAAACCTCTTGAGACCACATATTCCTGAAACAGTCCCTCTCCAAAGCAAACCATAAGAGACTCTTAACAATAGAGAACAAACTGAGCATTGCAGGAGGGGAGGTGGGCGGGGGACGGGCTAAATGGGTGCCGGGTATTAAGGAGGGCACTTGTGTTGAGCACTAGGTGTTACATGTAAAGCGATGAATCACTAAATTCTACTCATGAAACCAGTATTACACTATATATTAACTAACTAGAATTTAGATAAAAACTTGAAATAAAAAATGAGATAGTCTTTTCTCCATCAAACTTTTTCTTTCCATTCTTATAGACTACATATTAAATTTCTCATATGACTGGAAACTTATCATAGTTAAATAATTCACTTTATTAACCTTAACCAGCTCACTAACCCTATCCCCTGTCTATGAGAAACTACAAACCTTTGTGATTGTGTATCTAAGAGAGTCTATTCTTTCCTTTTTTTTTTTCAGGATTATATATCTTCATATTATCCTTTTTCTTTTCTACTCTTTAGAATGTAATTATCCAAAATGCAAATATTAAAATATTCATCAAAAGGACTGGTTAAATAAATTATGTTTCACCCTTATAAGAGACTACTAGGCATCTGTTAAAAAGAATGAGAAAAATCTGTATATAGTAAATACAGATGATACACATATGGTTAAATTAAAAAGGCAAGGTATAACATGAATATGTGTAGCATCTTCCCATTTCATTAAAAAATAGAAAGTAATCATCTGCGACTATGTATGAGTACACATGCAGAGAGTATTAAAAAGTCTGGAGGGCCGTAATAAATAGTCATCTCTAAGGAGAGACCATTATGGAAGATAGCCCCTTTCTATTTTGTATCTTTCTTTTATGCTTCAGTTTTCCAAATACCTAAATATACTTTTTAAAAAATGTAGGTACTCTCATTCCATCCTCACAATGGCATCGTTTCTTTGGGGGTAGAAGCCAGGGTTTTGTTTTTGTTTTTACTTTGTTTTGCTTGGAAATTGTTTAAAATCTCTACATGTCTAAGGAATTCTGGGCTCTGTCTTTTGGAACTCAAAGGTATATGTGTGAAGTCAAAAAAGACCAATGTTACGAAGTATGAGCCATATTGCTGTTCCACGCTTTTAAATACTTAACAACAATTCCATATGGTAACTATATACGTGTATAATTTCAAATCTAGGAAACAGGCCCATCATACGTTCCTTTAATCATTTAAATATTTTTTAATATCATAACAATTTTTATAAACTACAAAGTTTAAAAGAGAATAAACAGAAAGCAGATCAATGGTGGACTGGGGCCAGGAGGAAGGGATGGGGAATGACTGGAAAGAACCACAAAGAGGCTCAGTAGGTGCTGGAAATGATCTTGACTGTGGTCGTTACACAGCTATTTACCTTTGTCAAAAACCTATCAAACTTAATGGGTACATGTGACTGTATGTAAACCTCACTACAAACACTAAGATAAATCTCAGACAGGATCACATTTAAAAGTAGCAAAAGGAAACATGACTGAACATTTAAAATAATTTGGACTTATATATTTGCTTATTTAATCACTATCAGAGACCTATGCATGACACAAAATCCCAAAAGCTAAAGAAGACTGACAAACCTGACAATAATCAAATGAGTAAATATATATAAAGTAATTAAAACACTAATACATAGTAAGCGTTCAGAAACATATTAGCTACTACTATACTTTTGTTATCTGAAACATAAAAACACTTTAGTTGCAAAAAAATTCTACACTATCAAAAGACAAATGACAAGTTGGGAAAACATAATTGCACCAAAACCCAAAAGAGGTATTTTAATTAAATGTATAAATTAGTAGAAAAATGGGCAATTTACAGGACAACAAATACAAACAACCAACAGATACATGAAAAAATACTCAACCTTACCAAAAAAAAAAACAAAATTAAAATAATAACATTTTCCAACTATCTTATCAGCAAAATGTTTAGGTTTGATAAATTCCATTTACAGGGAAAGGCATGGAAAACAGAAATTATCATGTATTAGTGGCAGAAAAAACAACTGGTACAACTTTTTGGAAAAGAGTTTGGCAACATCTGTCTAAAATTTAAAACATAAAACATTTGGTTTATCAGTGCCACAGCTAGGAATTTATATTTCAGATACACTAAATACGCAGAAATCTATATATGAGGATATTCACCATAGCACTATGTATATTATCAAAAAACTTGGAAAGAACCTAAGTACTAACAACATGGGATTGTTTAAAAAAAAAAAACCCTAAGTACCAACAACATGGGACCAGTGAAATATATGATGCAGCCATTAAAACAAATGGGGTATATACTATTATAGAAAGATCACCAAGATATATTTAAGTGAAATGAAGACAGGGTGCAAAACAGTACTTATAAGAGGATTCTATTTGTATTAATATATTTTTATTTATATTTTTATTTAAATTCAATTAGCCAACATATATATATATATATATATATATAGTCGCAGATATATATAGCCTACATCATTACTTTCAGATGTAGTGTTCAATAATTCATCAGTTGTGTATAACACCCAGTGCTCATCGCATCACGTGCCCTCCTTAACGCCCATCACCCAATTACTCCATCCTCCCACCCACCTCCCCTCCAGCAATCCTACCGTTAAGTGTCTCTCATGGTTTTTCTCCCTCTCTGATGACTTCGCATTCAGTTTTCCCTCCCTTCCCTTATGGTCCTCTTCACTGTTACTTATATTTCACATAGGAGTGAAACCGTGTGATAACTGTCTTTCTCTGATTGACTTATGTCGCTCAGCATAATACCCTCCAGTTCCTTCCACATCGATGTAAAGGGTAAGTATTAGTGTTAATATATTTTTAATGCATAATTTTTTTTATGAACAGAAAAAAAAAAGAACTAAGTAGTAGTCACCTATAAGGATGAGACTAGGCAGAAGAGGAAAGGAAATTGGGAATAGGAGCAGAGGGAGGGGAGGGCTGCCTTGCACTCAAGAGTGGGATATTTTAAAAAGAATTCCTCTTATTCTGACAGATATTATCAACTAGTAGTCTCTCAGTCTCCAACTTATAAACTCCACTCTAAACAAGCTATTCCCTATCTTTACCCTTTTACATGGAGCATTCTGTAGTGCTGATATAGTTTATTAAATTTTTTTTTCATGGCTTACAATAGTAAGAAAGGATTTTCTTCCTTGCCCCCCCTTCCCACTTTATTTATTTATTACCGTAAATCAGCCTTTTCAGCTTCAATCTGAAGGATAGCCATTGTTTTTTCATAATTCTTTTCAGGGCTATCCAAGAAAGTTCGGGCAATCCATCTTGATATAGGATGCTACAAGAGAAAATCTGTTTATTTTCTGAACAGTACTTTGCTCTTCCAGTTTCCTATTCTTTAAAATGGCCATCTCAGGTAAACTAATAATACTTCAATGCCAACTACTAATTTTAATCCATTAGGTGGATACTATTTTTGTCCCCATTTTATAGATGGGCAAATTGCACTAAGTGTCAGCAGCTGGACTCAAACGAGGTCTGTCTGACTCCAAAACCTGTGCTCTTCGCCATTATACTACACTGAGTACTTTGAGTGGCAGATTTAGGAGCCAAACCCAGGGTTTGGTGATCAAAAACTGAAGCTCCTTCTCTCAGCACAGAGAAACTACGACCTGCCTTAATGTATGATAATGATACATTTCTTTTCTGAAATACAGTTCATTCAGATAATAAAACATGATAGTATTCACTCTAATCAAGGCCATCTCACCACAACACTTGTAAAGGCAAGTAACAGATTTAACTTTAGGTTTTAGTAGCAGTGACAGTGTAGTAAAATGACTAACAGTACAGGCTGTCGGGCCAAGCCTACCTAGGTTCCAATACTGACCCTAATTCTTGGACAGGTCACTTACCCTCTTTTAAGCCTGTCTCTTCATCTCTGAATTGGGAATAATAATAGCACATTTCACACGGAATTGGAGAATATTTGCAAAATACTACCACAGTGCCTGCTACACAGTCGGTGCTCAAAAAAGAGCAGCTAGCATTAGCATGGGTAACATCCTTCCTCAGGCACTGAACTTAGGATAAATTCTGACTGTTACTCTGCTAGGATAAGAACACACTAGAGTCATACTTTAAAAAACCGTAACGATCAAAGTAATAAAATGCAGAAAATTACCAAAAGAAGTTGCTTGTAAAGAGTGAGCACAAAACATGCCATCTACTTGATATCAAAAACTGAATATAAAACAATAGCATAATTGCTAAATAAAGACATTAATCAGTGCACTGACAAGACACCTAACAGAAAGTAACTTTCAATGACGCATACCCACCTTGAAATATTCCCAGTGTTCTGGGATGTAGCCTTCTGGAATCTCTGCTAACTCAGCTTCACCTAGTAAGAGAAAATAGTGATGTCCAATTTTAGTATCAAGAGTTTATAATATTAATTCTTCCCCATTTAAGTAAGAAACCAACTTCTTGTGGTTTTAAAGGAACTTTTGTTTGTACCAATGAGATTCAAACACAGCTGACCCTTGAACAACATGGGTTTGAATGGCCTGGGTCTACTTACACATGGGTTTTTTACAGTACAGTACTGTAAATGTATTTTCTCTTCCTTAAGATTTTCTTAACATTTTTTCTCTAGCTTACTTTTTCATTTAATTTTATTTATTTGAGAGAGAGCATGTGCGCAGGTGGGGAGGGGCAGAGGAAGAGGAAGAAGGAGAGAAGCAGACTCCCCGCTGGGGAGTGGCCAAGCTTGATGCGGGGCTGGATCCTACAACCACAAAATCATGGCCTGAGCCTAAACCAAGAGTTGGACACTTAACCGACTGAGCCACCCAGAGCCCCTCTAGCTTACTTATTATATAAGAATACAGTATATAATACAAAAAACAGTCAAAGTATGTGTTAGTTATTGATAAGGCTTCTAGTCAACAATAGGCTATTAGTAAAGTTTTGGGGGGAGTCAAAAATTATATGTGATTTTTGACTGAGCAGGGGGTTGACACACTGACATTATTCAAAGATCGACTGTATTTTAATTACTTTAATGTGGTTGAAAATCATTTCATTCATTAGATATTTTTTAGATGTCTTCAATGTGTAAGGCATTGCCTATAGGCATTATATTAGAGTTTCAAACTTTGTTTTTATATAGTATAACAAAATATAATAAAAGACACATTATTCCTTCTGGTTTTCCCTATCACTACTAGACAAAACATTTTAGGATTCAAGATGTTAGAAGTACTTTGGGCAGAATTTCCCATGAAAATCTAATATTAGCTGTCTTTCACAAATTTCATTCTTTTTTAGATTATAATTTTATGTGTTCCAAGATGGATAAAAAAAAAAATTCTTCCATCCCTCAGCCTCTCTTCCACTTCTATTTCTATTTTCCTTATTCTGGTTTGTCAAAGCTGGTTTGGAAAAGCTTTCTGAAGCCTTTTGTGGCCTCTACAGAGTTGATGACCTTAAAGGCTGTTGGAGCAAAAAAAAAATGTTTAAAAAAAAACATTGTATACTATTGCAGATTGAGATTTGGTTACTGTAAAATAAAATCCCTATGTTTAATAAAATGCCTATGTTTATTATTTAAATAACTTTTCTTGGGGAGCCTGTGTGGCTCAGTCAGTGAAGCATGTGCCTTCAGCTCAGGTTATGATCCCAGGATCCTGGGATCAAGTCCCGCATTGAGCTCTCTGCTCAGCAGGGAGCCTGCTTCTCCTTCTCCTTCTGTCTGCCGTTTCCCCTGTTTGTGCTCTCTCTCTCTGTCAAATAAATAAATAAAATCTTTAAAAAAAAAAAAGGATTAAAAAACAAATAACTTTTCTTTATAACATCCATAATTTCTTTGTTATTAATGTACATAGGTTTTAGTCGGAGAGGTACTTACCAATGAATATATTCACCAGAGTTATGCCAGTTGCTACTGGAATCCCAGTCAACAAAATGTAGAATTTCTGTTGAGATTAAAAAATAGTTTTCAGGGGTGCCTGGGTGGCTCAGTTGTTAAGCATCTGCCTGCAGTTCGGGTCATAGTCCCAGGGTCCTAGGATGGAGCCCCACATCGGGCTCCCTGATCTGCAGGAAGCCTGCTTCTCCCTCTCCCACTCCCTCTGCTTATGTTCCCTCTCTTGCTGTGTCTCTGTCAAATAAATAAATAAAATCTTTAAAAAAAAAAGTTTTCAAATAACCATTTCTTAACTCTTTCCCCACTCTCAAACTGTCTACAATTTTTTATTTCTTTACATTGCCTGTAAAATAAACTTGCCAAATTGAAGATGTGATACCAAATTATTTCTGAGGTTTTCTTTTACTCTTTTACAGATGCCTATATTTGGTACCAAAAATGAAAGAAAAAAGTAAGGATTAATTGTACAAGTATAATACAATATCTATTTAAGTGATTTTTCATTTTTTGGTTAACACAATGAAATAAAAGTTGAAAAGTTTTTGTATTAAGATAAAAATGTTAAAAACATTTGAGTGATTTCAACCACTGTAGAGTTTGAGTTGGTCATAACAAGAAAAGTGGGAGCTCAACCAAGAGGAGGGATATTAAGCACAAAGGGCAAGCAAAAGGTCTAGAGGGCAGCCATTGCTGAAATGGTCACAGCTGTAGGAACAGTGGCAGAGAATCCACACAATCTTCCATCTTCCAAGCCTCTACTTTTCCATTACAGAGCCTTGAAATACAAATATACAGCCAGTAGCTCACTTGATCCTCTGAAATCAATGTTCCTGAACAATACAGAAATAAAAAATTATAACCCAAAATAATGGAGTTACTTATTTAAAGAAGTCTTCCAGTGAGTTCCTTGGTAATTTAAAGAATATTTTAGGGCAACCCTGTCGGGACCCCTCTCATTCTTGAGAGCCTTTTCTGTATCTTCACTTAATAAACTTGTATCTTTTTACTCAAAAAAAAAAAAAAAAAAAGAATATTTTAGTAATACAGATAACTATCCCCAAACAAATCCATTTTCAAAGTTCTATAATTTATAGATTTTGGTGTGTGTGTGTATGCAGGGAACACAGATTATATTTCAAAACCCCACAATCTTAAAAATAAGGGAATGGCTCAAATTTTACCTCCAATACAATGAATCCTTTTTATGAAGTAAAGGTTCACTAATTTAAAAAGAAATTCAGGAATAAATCAGACATTACTACAAAATCTCAATATCTATTGAGAAAATAAATATGAATTTACAAAATAACATCTTTCATAAAATGAAAGATGTTCTCTAGACAAAAAAAAAAAAAACCCACATTCCTATTTGTATGTAAAGAGTTTAGTTCAGAAAAGTTTTTTAACTCACCAATAAACTCAAAAAACGCCTGTCATAGAATCCAGATGGTTTGATGATAAACAGTCTCTTCCCATGGTCTCCACTGTGTCGCACAGGAGCTGGAAATATTAAATTACCCTGTTATATGCAAGGCTCAAGGTATACTGTTATATTCTGAGATCAAATCAGGTTATAAGAAAATGTACATGCATAAATTTTTAATATGAATTAAGATAAAAATACGTATTTGACTACTAAAGGCAGAGCAGATATCTTTAAACAGAGACTGGTATACTGTTGTAAACTATAGTTCTATTTTTATTCAACGTTAAAGAAATATCTAAATAATTGTTTGAATTTGTTTCCATAGCAGGCAGGGAGGTCAAATACTCTTGGTGGGCTACTTTGTTTACCTCTACAATAAATATTTGCTAAAGCTATTAAATAAAGAAACTTAATTTAAATTGTGTCATTTCATATGATGAGGCAATATACATTAGGGGCTCACAGCAAAATAGATGGAAAAACATTTATTCAACATATCTCCAGCAGGAATTTGAACTTGTTCGAAAGTAAACACTCAATCTCGATAAAATCACTCTGTAAGCCATTTCTGATTGTGAATATCGTCCTCTTCAAATTCTCCCTCAGATGGTATGTAATCAACTCTCACTGGAGATAAACTGAGGCAAAATTTCACTCCTGATCTTATTTCTACACGATTTCCCTTTCTTGGATGTCTGGAAGGACCATTGCAAACACTGTAAGCCCTTTCTGCTGGAAGCAGGAAAGGATCTCACTGTTACTGGGAAACTGAAGTTACTGCTTCTGTTGTGTGTAACTGTATTCAAGGAAATTCACATGAGAATCACTGTGGGATAAAAAACTAATTGCCATTAAAGGAATTTCAGTCATGATAGCGGTCATAAAGATTTGTATCCTTTGTTCAAGCTTAAATGTCTGGAATGCCCTCCCCTCTCCTGAAATCTCTTCTTTAGGCCCAGATGGCATTTTATCCTCCAAGGAACTAACCCTCTTCCCAAGCATATGAGATCTCTCCTACCTTTGAACTGCTGTATATTCTAGTGATATTCATACTTGCTTGCACTGCTCCCACTGGAATATAAATGTCTTGAAGGCAGGAACTGCATTCTTAATTTTGGTATCACCTCCAGCAGCTTGCGATGAATTTAGGTTAATTCATAAGAGAATTAGAAGCTGGCATGAATTCACTGGGTACAATTCATACCATTAAGGCTTCTACAATAACAAGAGAATGTGACAAAGTAATTATGTACTTCAGAAAATAATTTGAAAGATACAATGGAATTCTTTGTGGACTAGGTGGGGAAAAAAGGGCTGGATAACAGTATAAACCACTCATTAATTCAATAAATATCTAAGTGCCTACTACGTGCAGGTCCTGTGCTAGGCCTACAGTCTAAAACAGATATAGATTCCGCTGGGAGCAACAAACATAGTTAGACATCTATAAGGACAACAAAGAGAAGAAACAGGATGCAATGTCAGCAAAAAAACAGGCCCAGAAGTTCCTATTTACACAGGATGGTGAGGGTGGGGGAGTATAAAGAAGGTGCATTATAAGCTGAGAGAAACAGCAAGTTAGGTGAATTTGTAATGGGTAATTGATTGATTGATTACATCCAAAAGGTGCTGGTTACTTAATTCAATAACCTGCCAAAAGGCTCTCTCCATAGCCCTGAGAGGTCAAGACTTCTATACATGGCCTGGATGAGGTGAAAATATGCCTGATGACACAAAGCTACTACTACAAGAGTGGTTACTACACTGAGGATGAAGTGGGATCCCAAAAGTCTTCATACACATTTACAAAAGGCTGATTCTAAAAGGATTAAATATAGTAAGTGGAAAGTCCTGACTGCATTCCCCAAAAGTTGCTCACAGATTTAAGAAGAGTCATTGGTGTGATGTGGTTACTAAGAAGGCCAAAGACAGTTCAATCCTAATATTATGTACTAGAAGCATAGGGTCAAAACAGGAGCACCCACCCCCATCTCCTAACCACACCTGCAGAAGTGTGTCCATCCCAGAGTACACTATTTTAGAGAAAACAATCTGGAGCACACCCCAATTTAAGCAACCAGGATGGCAAACAACCTGGAAACTGATACAGTGAGCCTTAAAGAACTGAAACCGATTGGCCTACAAAAAAGAAGTCTGGGTAGAAACCAGTAAGTGCCTTTAAATAGCTGAAGGGCTATCACATGACAAAGGGCTTACACTATTCTGTATTGACCTGAAAGGAAGAACCAGGATCAAGAAAGAGTAATTTTCAGCTTAATACAAGGAAGAAGTTTCTAACAATTTTACTGGTTCAAAATAAAATTGGATTGCATCTCCAGTTCCCCTTTATGGAGTTATGCAAGTATCAACAATGGGATGTAACAAGGATACTCTGGGGGTTGGCCTAGAGGATTTCTAAGGTCCTTTTCCTCAAAGAATCTGAACTTATGGCCTGTCTTAGAAAAAAAGGGCATACCATTGGACCTTATCAGTCTCAATGATTCCCTTCCAACTCCAAGAACTCGTTCCAGGCTTCATGTTTTTGCACTTACTTTCCTCTTTGCCCAAAAGCTTTTCCCCAGGCTTTTTGAATAGTCACCTCCACACCTCATCCTTCAGGGCCAAGATCAAATGTAACCTCCTCGAAAAGGTCTTCTCTGCCTATCGAAAGCTGGCCTCCCACTTATCCTCCTTAACATCATTCGGTTAGTTCCTTTAGAACAATACACACTAAGCCTGATTTTTTTTTTTTAAGCCTGATTACTTTGTTAAAGTCCATCAGGTCAAGGACTGTATTATTCAGCACTGTATCTCCAGTACCCTTCAGTGTCTGCCACATGGTAGGTGCTCCATAAATATTGTTGAATTTACATTTCTTAAGTAAATTAAATGTTAGTCAGGATCCTTCCTCGCCTTCTGAAAGTAAATCTACTCAGAAGAAACAGCGTACTCCCAATTTTCCTTTTCAATCCGGCAGACAGGCAGGCAGGCAGACAGAAAGACACACACACACAAACACACATACCCCACAGAGAGAGCGAGATGGATTATGCTCTGCATGGTTTTGGGGACAACTGATTATGAATAACACTATTAATAGATATGGAAAATGTAACAAACAAAAAACTATAGAAGAATACTTGGTCTGGCTGCATTCTAGTTAACATTAATGCAGTTAGGAAAGCGAACTGCTTGCTTTCTTTACATATAATTACCTTACTGTTAAACAACAATTACTCGTGTCATTAAATGTGGTAAATAACTATTATTACTATTAGCTGTTCTAAAGTGTACTTCATAGCACTAAACTCTTTTCAAATATTCTGAGCCTTCATGATTTGTTGTTGATGTAGTAAGGCCATCTGCTTACAATCTAAAAATATTAGGGTGAACACTGCTTACAACCAGGTGACTGCCAGGATTTCTGGAACTCAGATTCTCCTTCCACCAAAATACGCATCTTCTACCATTCTCTAAAACCTGGACTTCCTCAACTAGGTATTCATTTAGCTATATGAAACTCAAGTCTCAAAAACCAATTTTTTTAAATGCAAATAACCTCAGGAAAGCTGTTTTTGATAACTGTGATATTTGTGAGGATCAAATAAGATAATGTAGATTTTGTGTCTTCATTACAACAATCGAAAATCAGCCACTTTCTTTCTCTCATTCTCAGACTACTCCCAGTTAATGACTCCACCAACTCAATTACCCAGGGTAAAAATCACACTCATCTTCCTTGCACCTACCCCTTGCTCACCAGCTGACAAGGCCTCTTGATTCTACGATTCAAACTTTGTATTTCTTTCCATGCCCTCTTCACCTCACTCACTGGCTTAAGTAATCAAGACCTCCTCAGAAGCCAACCAATATTTAGAAGCATCTTCCCAAAACACTACTGATGTTGCTCTCAGCTAAAACATTCACTCTCTGCAGCCTACAAGAGTTAAGATAACTTTGGTTTTGTAATCAGTCCCTCCACTCCCCCAATTTAATCCCAACTTCCCCTTCTTAAGCCTTCTCGCTCAACACCTACCTATCGCAAGCGCCCCATATTCACATACATCAAAAAATACATCCTCTATTTTTCTGCCAATTGCACCTGTCAAAACTATCCAGAATCTAGTTAAAATGTCCCACCTTCTATGTCTGAATTAACTCCATACTGCTTTGTTTATATAATCATTTAAATACTCTTCTCAGTTTTTTTATTTTTTTATTTTTATTTTTTTTTAAAGATTTTATTTATTTATTTGAGAGATAGAGAGCAAGAGAGGGAGGAGGGTCAGAGGGAGAAGCAGACTCCCCGCTGAGCAGGGGGGATGCGGGACTCGATCCCAGGACTCCAGGATCATGACCTGAGCCGAAGGCAGTCGCTTAACTAACTGAGCCACCCAGGCGCCCCAACTTCTCAGTTTTTTTAAACCATAATATGCACACATCAGTCTTCAAGTTAAAGCTCCTGCAGCTGAGGGAAGAACTTAAGTTCATTCCTGGAATCCTTTGATATAAGACAATAAATAATGTAAATAGAATACTTGTATGTGCTTACTTCCTGAGAAAGGTTTTCAATGACAGTGAATGAAGATAACGTGACAGTACCAAATGTTTAAGACAGGGGTGGCCACAAGGCTCTGTAGAAGGCTAATGCTTCTAAATCCAGGTGCTGTAGATTTTCCCACTCACTCTTCACAACGCCCTTATGAGGTAGGTTAAAATTATCCTCCTCTTTTTTTTTAAAGCAGTTCTTATGTTAAGATATAAGTACCTTTCAAAATGACATTCTAGAAAAATGCAAATTTATGCAGAAACATATTTCAGGGTTATAAATTCTTGTCAGTAGGAAAGAGATTAGATTTATTTTCTCTGTTAACAGAATTTATAAACATACTTGTAATAAACATCCTCTTTTTTAAAAGATGAAGACACGTAGGTTCCAAGTAATTGCCTTCCGCTTAGCTTCCAAGATATGATGACCCAATGTCACACAGCTACTAAACTCTGGAGCCAGGATTTGAAAGTAGGCAGTCTAGCTCCAGGGAAAACAAAACAAGGCAAGGTTCTCTACACTGCTGAGTCTCATAGGGGCAGACATAAGCAATAATACAGCAGATTAAAACCTTTCATTCAACTGTGATAGATGAGACCACCTGCAAAATACCTTTGAAAGCAGGTATAAGGCTGAAACACAGTAACTCTAGTGTAGCTATTAGATCCTTTCCTGCTCCCAGTGGAAAGGGTGTAGATTATCTGTATACATCCTTCCAGAACTCCAAGAATGGGGAATAATGTATAAAGAGGATCTGGGAGTGAGATTTTACCTTAGTTTAGTTTATCTCCAGCAAAGCATGATTAAATACTATCCCCAGCAAATATTTGAAGAGGATATTTGTAATCAAAAATGGCTTACAAACAGAATTTATCAAAGAATGTTTGCACATGTAGTTTTTTAACAGGTTCAAATTCCTGCTGGAAATTTGTTGAATACCACTAGTTCTTTCCAACATTTTTGAAACAAGTCTCTGTATAATGCCTCATCATGTGAAGTGACATAACTCAAATTAAATTGGAAGAAGAATAAAGGAGTAAACAGAGAAAGGTATTTTGAGGGTGGAGAACTTTTTGGCTTCACTTCCTCTCTACCTGCTTCTATTGCATAGGGCAGATAGCTCATAGTATATTTTTTACCAAGAGCATTAAATGAATTAATACCTTTAAAATCTTAGGATGGTACACGGCACATAGGTGTTCAATAAATGTTAGCTACTGTTATTATTAAATTTGATGCAGTACTGCATGATTTTTGTCATAACTGTCACAGTTCCTTCATTAGTAAAATGGGGATACTAACATTGTACTTACTTTGCAGTCTTTGAAAGAATTAGATTGAATACAAGGCATCTGAGGCTTTGCTATTACCATTATTCATCCTCCTACAAGTCAATACACAGTCTCCAAGAAGCTCCAACTAGCCTTTCCATGACTTTCCTTTACCTAGCGACTTTTCCTTCATGGGCCCCTTCCTCCCTGAGAAGATATTAAAATTATTATTTTATGACTGCGTTGATATAAAACGAATACAATCCAGGCTGGATTCATTACCACATATCATTAACATTAACCCTAAAAACGCAGGGTTTGTGTTTTTTTTCTTCTGGATTTAAAATAAATTTAAATTAAAACATTTTCATGGACCCTAAAAGTACCGTGTAGGCACTGTACCTACTTAATGAGTTAGCCCTGAGCCTCTCCACCTGCCTACGTATTACTTAGCATCGGTGGGCTCCTGGACAACATGACTTCCAATATTGTGGGACTAGCACCTAGTGCGGGGGAACGTACAAAGAATCTGGTGCCTGAGAAACACAGGTCTCAGCTCCATGCCTTTTTAACCTCAACTTCATCCGCAAACTCACACCAACTGGAATGGCTGAGAGGCAAAGTGTTCACAAATGCTAATTAACAATTTAAAAGCGAACGATCTGATTCCTTCAGGAAAACCCATGTCTCCTCACAAAGACCACGCTCCGTCTCTCCTCTCAAACCGCAGGCCCGCAATTTCTCCCAGATCTCACCAAGGTCACCCGGGAAGAGTTCTCCATCTCTCACCCCACATCCCCTGAGCGCGCTTTCTCCCAAATCTAGCACCCACCGACAGTCTTCGGAAAGCCACGGGTGAGGAAGCCCCCGAATCCAAGCCGAGTACCAAGCCGGTGGCCGGAGAGAGCGGCCACTGCAGTGACCGAAGCCCGCTGCAATAAACTCATGGCCGCCATAGCTACTAAGGGCAATTGAAAAACTGGGGCGAGTAACGGGAGCCGAAAGAGCCAATTTACGAACCAGGGCGAAGGCGGAAAGTGGCCATGTTGAGTGAGGGCAAAGCCTACTTCTGTTTTCTCCATCCGGTCGGCGGAAGTGACGTTATTGGAGGAAACCAGCGTTGTGCTTACTTCTGTGGAAATATGGCTGCGGCCGGTTTCGGCGTTCTTTGCAGAAAAGTCTTAATCGGCCTCAAGGTTTCCAGGTCGCTTTTAAATCCTAAGGCCCTAGCTAGCACAGGGTAAGTGATGTGAGGAGTAGGTTTGTTCTCCTCTCCGACTTTAGATCTTGTTTGGCTGCCGAGATGCTGAAAACAGCTGAGAGGCCGTGCGGATGGCTGAGACCGAACGCACTTGGGTGAGGAGGGAATGACCTTAGAAAAGTCGCTCATCTCCGACATTTCCGTTCTTTCCTCAAACGTTTTGTTGTCTCCTCCTGTGGACCAGGCAGTCCAGGGGGTCTGTGCATATCCAGTATTTGTTGAATTAAGCCTAGAGATAACAGAAGCATCCTATTTGGCTGGGTGAGTTGCACTGAAGAGTTTTTGGTTATGGAACGGAGTCAGGTTTGGATGGATAAAAAAGAAGGGGCCTTTGTACTTCCAGAATCTATCACAGAGATTGTTTGGTAATGTTCAGTGGATAAATGAAAAGTAGTCAAATGAACGGAAAGTAGCCCTGCAGGTGTGAGAAAGGAACGACCTATATATTGGTGTTCATTATTTCTGGAAAAACAGTTTGTTTTCTGGACGGACCAACTAGAGTTTATGGCGTATGGTTTCCTCACTTATCCTGGCTTTTGTGTGTATTGAGTTGAATTTTATACATACTTGGGTATGTCGGATTTTTTTTAATTATTATATATATGTATATATTTTTAAGTAGGCTCCACACTCCTCTGGCGATGGAGCCCATCGCCCGGCTTGAAAGGAAGTAATGTATGCGCCCTTGAATCCAGCACAGACAATTGTTGAGCATCTGTTATGTGCTACAGTATTATAACTTACACTTACCTTAGAGATAAGAATATTTTTTTCCTTTTGTAGAGGCTCAAAGGTTGTAACTTGATAAAGGTTACAAATTAGATCAATCGTCTTTTCCTCATCCTTTTTTCTTCAAAGTAAATTTTAGATTTTTATTACTAAATGAATATCTGTTCATTTGCAGACATTTTGGAAAATAAGGCAAAGTGTTTTGAAAAAAGTAATAATAGACTATAATTTTTGCCACTGATACATAAAGATCTCCTTCCACTCTTTAACTTTGCATATATACACATACATGTAATTTTGAAATAAAGCCAGAATCATATTTACATATATGCAGTTTTGTGCTTTATCCTTGTTTCCCAACTTTTTATTTTTAAAAATTTCAAACCAACAGAAAAATTGTAAGAGCAATACAAAGAATAACCATATACTCTTCATCTTTATTAAGCACTTCTTAGCAATTTTGTCACATTTTCTTTTTTTTTTAAGATTTTATTTATTTGTTTGACAGAGAGACACAGCGAGAGAGGGAACACAAGCAGGGGTAGTGGGAGAGGGAGAAGCAGGCTTCCCACCAAGCGGGATCCTGATGCAGGGCTCGATCCCAGGACCCCAGAACTATGACCTGAACCAAAGGCAGCGGCTTAACCAACTGCACCACCCAGGTGCCCCTTGTCACATTTTCTATATCTCTTTATATCCATGCCTTTATATTTTTTTTCTAAGCTAATTGAGGCATGTCAGAATTGTAAACATCATGACACTTCAGCATATATCACCTAAGAACAAGAACACTGTCTTAACTACAGTACTACAATGATCATGCTGGAGAATGTCACATCAACATTCTACAATTTCTGTTCTTTTATCTAGCATCCAGTCCAAATTCAAATGCCCTCAATTATCTTGCTAATTTCTTTTTTCTTTCATAATTTTTTATCCAGGGTCCAGTCAATGATCCTTCGTTGCATTAGTTATGTCTCCTTCATTATCTTTAATCCAGAACATTTTTTATAAAATCAGCCTTTTTAGATTATCCCTCCATTTGGATTTGTCTTGATTGCATCCTTGTGGTTAGATTCAGGTTAAATTTTTTAGGTAGGAATACAACACTTGTGATGTACTTTGCTATTATGTTTTCAATGATTTCACCAGGTTATTAAATATTCTTTAAAAACATTTTTAGGGACGCCTGGATGGCTCAGTCTGTTAAGTGTCTGCCTTCGGCTCAGGTCATAATTTCAGGGTCCTGGGATCGGGTCCCATGTCCGGCTCCTTGCTCAGCAGGGAGCCTGCTTCTCCCTCTTCTGGCCGTTCCCCTTGATTGTGCTCTCCCTCTCTCTTTTTATCATACAAATTATCATACAAGTGCATAATTGGGGAAATTATCATACAAATGCACAGTAATTGGGGTGCCTGGTGGCTCAGTCTATTGAGTGTCCAACTCTTGATTGCTGCTCAGGTCATGATCTTAGGGTTGTGGGATTGAGCTGCCCCTCCCCACCCAGGGTTCACACTCACTATGGAGTCGCCTTGAGATTCTCCCTCTCCCTCTGCCCCTCCCCCTGCGCGAGTGCATATGCACGTGCGCATGCTCTCTCTTATGCTCTCTCTCAAATAAAATCTTTTTAAAAAATGCACAAAGATGTTTTTAACCATTTCCTGGTTGCATATTTACATTATTAATCAACTTTTGGATATCACATATAATGCTTTAATAGACATTTTTACTTATCAATTTCCATCTATAATATTTTTAGTTGAAATTTCTAGATGAGGAATTATTGGGTTGAAGGGGGAAGCATGAAGGCTTGTGATACATGTTTGCAAAATTAAGCTTCAGAATGTTTTTATCTGCTCATAGAACCACTAGCAGTGTATGAAAGACCTAAAAATGTTACTTTGAAATATAATTATATCAGTGGGGTGGTTGGCTGGCTCAGTCTTTTAGAGCATGGGATTCTTGACCTTGGGGTTGTGAGTTAAGCCCCATGTTGGAGCGTACTTAAAAAGTAAAAAATAAAAATATATCAATATATTACCTCCAAAATCATGTGACTATATTAACCTCTGAAATTAAAGGGTAGCAACATCTATAATGCAATATTAAAAATAATTTCTAAAGCATTTTATGTTTCTTTCTTGTGCAGAAACGCTGAGTAATTTTTTTTGACATTGTAGATGAGGAAATGATTCCGATTATTGCTTATGAAATCCAAATGTTGTAAAACTTTAATCACTTGTTTATATATGTTCAGTTGCAGGTTTTCTCTTAGCCTTTTGCCTAAGAACATACCAAATGTCACATCTTTTCACCAGTGTAGATTACTTCATACCACATTGTCAACAAAAGGACTGGAAGAATTTTTTGATGACCCAAAGAATTGGGGGGAAGAAAAAGTGAAATCTGGTAAGATATTTGGGTTGGTCAATATTAAATATATTGAACCCTCTATCATTTTGGGATTACTTATGCACCTTGGAAATCATTTAGGTGTTTCGTTTTGATTTCCTTTGGGGATGTCAAAGAAAATTAAAAGGATAATATAAATAGAGTTAATTGTTAATTGGCAGGTTGGCAAAAGGTTTAGAAGAGGAGTAGGTTGAATTTATTAACTGAGGGGCACCTGGGTGGCTCAGTTGGTTGAGCATCCAACTCCCAATTTTGGGTCAGGTCATGATCTCAGGGCCGAGAGATTGAGCCCTGTGTCCAGGCTCCGTGCTGCTCAACCTGGAGTGGCTTGAGATTCTCTCTACCTCTGCCTGTCCTCACACTTGCGTGCACACTCGTGCTCTCTCTCTAAACAAATAAATAAAATGCTTAAAAAAGAAAAGATTGTTAATTGAAGTGAGGTTTAAGGTTTTCGATTTCATTTTTTAGAGATAATTGAAAATTTATGATATAAAGTATTTTGGCATTAAATTTTGGAAATACAGGGCGCCTGGGTGGCTCAGTTGGTTAAGCGACTGCCTTCGTCTCAGGTCATGATCCCGGAGTCCCGGGATCGAGTCCCGCATCGGGCTCCCCGCTCGGCGGGGAGCCTGCTTCTCCCTGTCACCCTCCCCCCTCTCATGTACTCTCTCTCTCTCATTCTCACTCTCTCAAATAAATAAATCTTTAAAAAAAAAAAAAAATTTTTGGAAATACATTCTGTATTAATACAACATTTTTGAATGCTATTGCCAGTCACATTACTAATATTTTCATGTTACCTAATTTAATGCCAATTTAATACTAATTACATGTTATAATATAAAACTATTTTATAGATAAGCAAATAGGTTTAGAGAAGTTAAGTAATTTGCCACAGGGCACATGGCTAGCATATTATTTCATGTTGTGGATTTCATAATTTTAATAGGAGCTTCGTGGACCTGTCAGCAATTAAGGAATAAAAGTAATGAAGATTTACATAAACTTTGGTAAGTATACTGAGTACATTAATATGTAGGTGTTTGAGGGATGCTGGACTGGCTCAGTCAGTAGAGCATGTGACTCTTGATCTTGGGGTTGTAAATTCAAGCCTCACGTTGGATATAGAGAGTACTTAAAAATAAAATCTTAGGAAATATATATGTGTAGGTGTTTGAAGCAGTTAAAGTATAACAATGAGGTATAAACATATCTATTTGATGTAAGAAATTGAGTAACATGTTTTGTCTTATAATACTATGGATGATACACAAAATCATTATAGATTTTATAAATATGACAGGTTAAATTACATTAAGACAAATTAGTGTTCTCAAGTATTTGGGGATTTAGAAATTTTACTGTTACTGCTACTAGTCATACTAGCATCTATACTAACAATTTTAGTAAACTAATGAAATGGGAAGTGTTTGTTATATTTAGGCCTTCCTCCTTTTTATTACCTTATGCATGGTCTGTAATCTTTAGCTTATTTACTCTGAGGAAGTATGTTGGAGAGTGCATTTAGCTAGCTATTTCTGGCAGATTTTCCTGATGAATTAGAGAGGGTTGAGAGAATTTAAGACAGGGTTGCATTTTAATGGATTACTTATTTATTTATTTACTTATTTGTATTTATTTTCATTGAGGAGTAATTGACATAACATTATGTTAGTTTCAGGGGTACAACATAGTGATTTGATATTTCTATGCATTGTAAAATGATCACCTTAATAAGTCCAGTTCAAATATGTCACTGTACATAGTTAGAAAATTTTTTTTCCCAGGGGCGCCTGGGTGGCTCAGTTGGTTAAGCAACTGCCTTCAGCTCAGGTCATGATCTCAGGGTCCTGGGATCGAGCCCTGCATGGGGCTCCCTGCTCGGCGGGAAGCCTGCTTCTCCCTCTGACCCTCCCCCTCCCTCTGACCCCCCCCCCCGCTTGTGTTCCCTCTCTCGCTGTCTCTCTCTCGCTCTCTGTCAAATAAATAAATAAAATCTTTAAAAAAGAAAAAAAAAATTTTTTTTCCCTGTGATGAGAACTTCCAAGATCTGCTTTCCTAGCTATTTCCAAATATGAAGTACAGTATTATCAACTATAATCACCATGCTGTACATTACATCCTCATGACTTACTCATCTTATAACTGGAAATTTGTACTTTTTCACCCTCCTCACCCATTTTGCTATTAACCTTAAAAATAAAACAGTTTATTTTACCAGCAAAAATGGGTTTATTCAGGAATAACAGAATTGAAGTTGAGGACAAGCAAGCTATGGCAAAACCATAGACAAGTCGAACAAAGGAATACTATTTTATGGAGAAGGAGGAGAAAGTTGAGCGGGGTTGTTTTGAATGAAAGTCCATTGGAGAAAAGCAAGAGTTCAGGGTGATGATGGTTTCTCACTGGCTGAGCTGCAGAAGTAATTTCTTGTAGGAGATGGCAATGTATGTCTTTCCCTGTTGGAGCCTGTAATTGATTCTTTTCTGTTGAGGATTCTTCTGTTAGTGATCTGTAATTGACATTTTTTCCTATACTTGACATGGAGTGGTATGGCTCCCCCTTCCAGTATCCCCTTCCATCATCTCCAGTCCACTTTAGTTAGGTTTTCCTTTTATTAATTCTCACATTTCCCTCTTTTGATCATGATCTTTCCTTGAAGGCAGTGCTAATCAAGTCTCAGTTTTTCTATATTTAGTGGAATTGTCCTTCAGTGCCAGGAAGGACCTTTCCTGGTTGTCATGTCCTACCTTGGAGGGAAAGTGCCTAACAGTTGGGAACCTCGGAAGGCCACATTTGTGTAACAAGGTTAAGAGGGAGAATTCTCTGGCAATTCCCATCTAAAGTTTATTACATCTTCTCAAGGCCCACCTGTTGGAGATCATCTCCTTATTGGGTGCATCATTTTTTTTTTAATTTCAGTATAATTAACAGTGTTATATTAATTTCAGGTGTACAGTATAGTGATTGAACAATTCTGTACTTAGTGCTCATCACCCTAAGTGTACTCTTAATCTCCTTCACCTGTTTCACTACCCCCACCTCCCTTCTGGTAACCACCAGTTTGTTCTCTAGAGTTAAGACTGTTTTTTGTGTCTCTTTTACTTTGTTTTGTTTCTTAAATTCCACATATGAGTGAAATCATATGGTATTTGTCTTTCTCGGACTTATTTCACATTTAGCATTATATCCTCTAGATCCATCCTTGTTGCAAATGGCAAGACTTCATTTTTCTTATGGCTGAGTAATATTCTATTGTACATATATACCACATTTTCTTTATTCATTTATTGATGGATACTTGGGTTGCTTCCATACTTTGCCTGTTGTAAATAATGCTGCAATAAACATATGGATGCATATATCTTTTTGAATTTGTTTTAGTATTCTTCAGGTAAATACCCAGTAGTGAAGTTACTGGATCATATGGTCATTCTATTTTTAACTTTTTGAGGAACCTCCATGCTGTTTTCCACAGTGGCTGCACCAGATTGCCTTCCCACCAGCAGTACACAAGAGTTCCTTTTTCTCCATATCCTTGTCAATATTTATTTATTGTGGTTTTTATTTTAGCCATTCTGACATGTATGAAATGATATCTCATTGTGGTTTTGATTTGCATTTCCCTGATGATGAGTGATGTTGAGCATCTTTTCATGTGTCTGTTGGCCACCTGTGTGTGTTCTTTGGGGAAATGTTTGTTCATGTCTTCTGTCCATTTTTTAATTTGGTTATTTGTGGGTTTTTTGGTGTTGAGTTCTATAAATTCTTTATGTATTTTAGATACTAATGCTTTATTGGATATGTCATTTGCAAATATCTTTGCTGTGCAGAAGCTTTGTATTTGAATTATCCCAATACTTTATTTTTTTAATTTATTTTTTAAAAAGTAGACCATACCCAGTGTGGAGCCCAACATGGGGCTTCTACTCACGACCCTGAGATCAAGACCCAAGCCAAGATCAGGAGTCAGATGTTTAACTGACTGAGCCACCCAGGCACCCCCGATAGTTTATTTTTGCTTTTGTTTCTCTTGTCTTAGGAGAC
Organism: Eumetopias jubatus; assembly: GCF_037043125.1. Lineage (NCBI taxonomy): Eukaryota > Metazoa > Chordata > Mammalia > Carnivora > Otariidae > Eumetopias > Eumetopias jubatus. The sequence goes on from NW_028274807.1 coordinate 85,683,329, forward strand.
CTATCTAGAAAAATGTTGCAGTGGCTGGTATCAGAGAAATTACTGCCTGTGCGCTGTCTTCTAGGATTTTTATGGTTTCAGGTCTCACATTTAGGTCTTTAATCTACTTCGGGTTTATTTTTGTGTATGGTGTGAGAAAGTGGTCCAATTTTATTCTTTTGCATGTGGCTGTCTAGTTTTCCCAATACCATTTGCTGAAGAGACTTTCTTTTTCCCATTGCATAATCTTGCCTCCTTTGTTGAAGATTGACCACATGATTGTGGATTTTTTTTAAGGTTTTTTATATTTGTTTGCAAGAGAGAGCGTGTGCGTGAGGCAGGGAGGAGCGGAGTGGGAGGGAGAGGACAGGAGAAAGAATCTCAAGCAGACTTCCCACTGAGCACAGAGCAGGACCCTGAGATCAGGGCCTACGCCGAACCCAGAGTCGCGGGCCTGCCTGAGCCTCCCCGTGCCCTTTGTGAGTTTAGTTTTGAGCTCTCTATTCTGTTCCATTGATCTAGGTGCCTATTTTTGTGCCAGCACCATACTCTTTTGATTACTACAGCTTTGTAGTATAAGTTGAAATCTGGAATTGTGATACCTCTGGTTTTGTTCTTTTTCAAGATTGCTTTGGGTGTTCCATGCAAATTTTAGGATTGCTTATTTCCAGTTCTGTGAACAATGCTATTGGTATTTTGATAGGGATTGCATTAAATCTATAGATTGCTTTGGGTAGTATGGGCATTTGAATAATGATTGTTATCCTAATCCATGAGCATGGAATATCTTTTTGTATGTGTTGTCTTCAATTTCTTTCATCAGTGTTTTACAGTTTTCAGAGTACAGATCTTTCACTTCCTGGGTGAAAGTTTATTCCTAAGTGCCTTATTTTTGGTGCAGTTGTAAATGGGATTGTTTTCTTAATTTCTTTTTCTCCTGCTTCATTTTTAGCATATAGAAATGCAGCATTTCTGTAGATTGATTTTGTATCCTGTGACCTTACTGAATTCATTTATCCTAGTAGTGTTTTGGTAGAGTCTTTAGGGTTTTCTACATATAGTATGTCATCTGCAAATAGTGAAAGTTTTATTTCTTCCTTACCAGTTTGGATGCCTTTTATTTCTTTTTGTTGTCTGCTATGGCTAGGACTTCCCATACTGTGTTGAATAAAAGTGGTGAGAATGGACACCTTGTCTTGTTCCTGACCTTAGGGGAAAAGCTCTCAGTTTTCACCCATTGAGTATGATGTTTGCTCTGGATTTTTCATAGATGGCCTTTATTATCTTGAGGTATATTCCCTCTAAATCTACTTTGTTGAGGGTTTTTTTCATGAATAGATGTTGTATTTTGTCAAATGATTTTTCTGGAGCTATGGAAATGATCATATGGTTTTTATCTTTTCTTTTGTTGATGTGATATATCATGTTGATTTGTGAATATTGAGCCACCCTCTCATCCTAGGAATAAATCCCACTTGATTATGGTGAATTATGATGTATTGTTGGATTCTTTTTGCTAATATTTCATTGAGGATTTTTGCATCTATATTCATCAGAGATACTGGTCTGGAGTTCTCTTTTTTTGTAGTCTTTATCTGGTTTTGCTCTGAGGGTAATGCTGGCATCATAGAATGAATTTGGAAGCTTTCCTTCCTCTTCTATTGTTTGGAGTAGTTTGAGAAGAATTGAGTATTAACTCTTCTTTAAAAGGTAGAATTCCTAGGGCATCTGGGTGGCCCAGTCAGTTAAGCATCTGACTCTTGATGCTGAGGTCATGATCTCAGGGTTGTGAGATCAGACCCAATGTCGGCTCCTCACTTAGTGGGGAGTCTACTTGAAATTCTCTCTCCCTCTGCTCCTCCCACCTGCGTGCCTCCCACGTGTGTGTGTGTGTGTGTGTGTGTGTGTGTGTGTGTGTGTGTGTGTGGTGTCTCTCTCTCTCTCTCTTGCAAATAAGTAAATCTTTAAAAAAATAAAAGTTAGAATTCCCCTGTGACACTATCTGGTTCTGGACTTCTGTTTGTTGGAAATTTTTGATTACTGCTTCAATTTCATTGCTGGCAATCGGTCTGTTCAAATTTTGTATTTCTTCCGGATTCTGTTTTGGGAGGTTATATGTTTTTAGGAACTTAGCTATTGTAGGTTGTCCAATTTGTTGATATATAATTTTCCATAATATTCTCTTACAGTACTTGGTATTTCTTTGTCATCAGGTGTTTCATTTATGATTTTGGTTGGGTTCTGTCTTTTTTTTTATGAGTCTGGCTAAAGTTTATTTTGTTGATCTTTTCAAAGAATCAGCTTCTGGTTTCATTGATCTGCCCTATTGTTTTAGTTTCTATTTCATTTATCTCTGCTCTAATCTTTATTATTTCCTTCCTCCTGCTGGTTTTGGGTTTTGTTTGTTGCTTGTTTTCTAACTCCTTTAGGTGTAAGGTTAGGTTGTTTGAGATTTTTCTTGCTTCTTGATATGGGCCTATATTGCTGTAAATTTCCCTCTTGAACTGCTTTTGCTGCATCCCAAAGATTTTGGACCTGCTGTTTTCATTTTCATTTGTCTTCATGTATTTTTTTTATTTCCGCTTTGATTTCTTGGTTCACCTATTCATTTTTTAGTAGCATGTTATTTTAACCTCCATGTATTTGTGTTTTTTCCAGATTTTTCTTGTAGTTGACTTCTGGTTTCATAGCATTTGTGGTCAGAAAAGATGCATAGTATGACTTCGATTTTTTAAAATTTGTTAAGACTTATTTTGTGGCCTAATGTGTGATCTGCTCTGGAGAATGTTTCATGTGCACTTGAAAAAGAATGTGTATTCTACTGTTTTAGGATGGAATATTCTGAATATATCTGTTAGATCCATTTGGTCCAATGTGTCATTCAAAGCCACTCTTTCCTTGTTGATTTCTGTTTAGGTGATCTCTCCATTGATGTAAGTGGGATATTAAAGTCCTCTGCTATTGTATTACTATCAGTTATTTCCTTTACGTTATTAGCTGTTTTATGTGTTTAGGTGGTCCCATGTTGGGTGCATAAAAATATACAATTGTTATGTCTTCTTTTTGGATGTTCCCTTTGTGATTATATAGTGTCCTTCCTTGTCTCTTGTTACAGTCTTAATGTTTGAAAGTCTGTTTTGTCCAATATAAGTATTGCTGCCCGTTTTCCTTTTGCTTCCATTTGCATAAATGCTTTTCCATCCCTCCACTTTTCAATCTGCATGTGCCTTTAGGTCTGAAATGCGTCTTGTGTAGGCAGCATATAGATGGTCTTGCTTTTTTATCCATTCCATCACCCTTTGTTTTTTGGTTGGAGCGTTTAGTCTGTTTACATTCGAAGTAGTTATTGATAGCTGGCCATTTTATTACTGTTTTATGATTGCTTTTGTCCTCTGTTCCTTTCTTTTGCTCTCTTACAGTTTGCTGCCTATCTTTAGGGATATATTTGGATTCCTTTCTTGTTACTTTTTATATATTACTGGTTTTTGATTTGTGATTACTTTTAGGTTTATGTATAACATCTTGTGCATATAGCAATCTATGTTAGGTTGATGGTAACTTAAGTTTGGAACCCATCCTAAAAGCACCAAATTTTTACTCTGTTCCTCATGTTTTATGTATGTAGTGTCATACTTCACATCCTTCTATTTTGTGAATTCCTTGACTGATTTTTGTAGATATACTTAATTTTACTGCTTTTGGGCTTCCTACTTTCCTTTTTCCTGCTTATGGTCTTTCCACCCAAAGAATCCCCTTTAACATTTCTTATAAGGCTGTTTTAGTGATGAATTCATTCCTTTAACTTTTATCTGGGAAACTCTTTATCTCTGCTTTTATTCTGAATGATAACTTTGCTGGATGATAGAATATTGTTGGTTGCAGGTTTTTTTCTTTCAGCACTTAAAATATATCATGCCACTCTCTCTGGCGTGCAAATTTTCTTTGAAATCAGCTGATAGCTTTGTGGAGTTTCCCTTGTATGTAACTGTTTCTTTTGCTGCTTTTAAAATTCTCTCTAGGTCACTACTTTTTGCCATTTTAATTACTTATGTGTCTTGGTGTGGACCTCCCTAGGTTGATTTTGTTGGGGACTCTCTGTGCCTCCTGGATCTGAATTTCTGTTTCCTTTCCCATGTTCAGGAAGTTTTCAGCTATTATTTCTTCAATAAATTTTCTGCCCCCTTTTCTCTCTTCCCCTTCTGGGGTCCCTATAATACGAATGTTATTATGCTTGATAATGTTGCTGAGTTCCCTAAGTCTATTGTCATTTTTTTTTCCCCTCTCACATTCAGCATGATTGCTTTTCATTATTCTGTCCTCCAGATTACTGATCTGTTTTTGTTTCCTATAGTCTGCTATTTATTCTCTCTAGTGTATCTTTAATTTCAGGTATTGAGTTGTTCATCTCTGATTGGTTCTTTTTTATACTTTCTGTCTGTTGAGGGTGTCACTGAGGTCCTCCACTCTTTTCTCAAGTCCAGTGAGTATCTTTATGACCATTACTTTAAATTCTCTATCAGGAAAATTACTTACCTCTGTTTCATTTAGGTCTCTTCCTGTGATTTTGTCCTTTTCTTTCATTTCAGACATATTCCTCAGTCTCCTCATTTTTGTCTAACTCTCTGCATCTGTTTCAGTGTGTTGGCAAAGTTAGCTATGTCTCTTGCTCGTGAAAGTAGTGGCCTTATGAAGAAGAGGTCCTGTATGCCCTGCAGTACAGTATCCCCTGTTCACTAGAACCTGGCACTTTAGGGGTATCTCCTATGTGTGTTGCATGCACCCTACTCTTGTGTCTGAGGTGTGTTTGGATTGTCAGTCTAGTCATCTACAATGATTTGCTTTGTGTGTTGTTGGCAGGGTTTGGTCCCTGTCTTGTTAGTGTGCCAGTCTGGGACCACCTTGGCTTGAGTTGGGTGAGATCAGGTATTTGCCAGGGCTGCAGTTACACCGAACTGCAGGGTGTTCTCCCTGTCTTGTCCCCTAAGAAGTCTTCATTGTTGGGCAAGGTCTGCAGATGTCTGCTCCCAATCCACTGCTGGGACCACAGTGGAACCAGTGTATGCGGTTATCTTCCTCTCTCCCCAAGATAGGAGTCAATTTGGAGTGGTATTGACCCCTGTCAGGGCTGCTTGCACACTGCCAGGCTTGTGGTGCCATTTTGGATGGACTCCTACTGAGAGAGAGTTGGAGGGAGCATGTCCACAGAAGAACACAAGGGCAGGTGCACAGTGTTAGTAGAGTTTGTGTTGGTGTGCTGTGGGAGGTGGCCAGGTTGGAGGGGGTAGATCTGCAGAAGTGGATGGGGGCCAGGCACACAAGCAAGGTGGAGAGTGTTTGCACCACACTGGTTCCCATAGGTATCCATGTATCTAGGGAAGGGAAATGGCACCTACAAATTCCTTTGTTCTTAGAGAAATCTCCCAAAGATCCTTGCCCCTCCAGCATAGGTCCCGAGATTAACAAACAAATCTCTCTCCTGTAGGGCGCCTGGGTGGCTCAGTTGGTTAAGCGACCTGCTCCTGGAGTCCCTGGATCGAGCCCCGCATTGGGCTCCCGCTCAGCGGGAATCCTGCCTCTCCCTCTCCCACTCCCCCCGCTTGTGTTCCTTCTCTCACCCTCTCTGTCAAATAAATAAATTCTTTAAAAAATAAAAAAATAGGGTTGAGAGTATTAAACCCCAGTGATTGTAAGGATTAGAGAAATTAAGCCCCTCTGCTTTTCAAAGGCAAATGTTACAGGGATTCATCTTCCCAGTGCAGGTCCTCCGTGTCTCAAGTGCCTGGCACAGGATCTGCTCCTCTCTGCATCCATGCTGTTCCTCTTACGGACAGTCCCATTGGTTTGTTTGTCTCCCCACTATGTCTCCACCCTTTCTACCCTCTTCAAGGTGGCCTCCTCTCCACGTTTAGCTGTGGAAAGTCTGTTCTGCTAATCTTCGGGTCGTTTTTTGTTATTTACACTGATGGGGGTGTTATCTAGGTGTATCCATGGGAGGAGGTGAGACGGGGATCCTCCTACTGTGCCATCTTCCACATGTCTGGGTACATTTTTTACAAAAGTTTAACAGACAACAAAGTACAAAAATTTTAAATAACTATACAAAATACAAGAAGTAACAATTCAAAATTGTTTCATGATTCTTAACTAGGACCCTAGATCTGAAAGTAGTGAACCGAAAATATTTATTGGCACTTACTTCAACTTAAGAGGAGAAAAGTTCAGGGTGCCTGTGGCTCAGGTCATGATCCCAGGGTCCTGGGATCGAGTCCCACATCGGGCTCTCTGCTCAACAGCAAGTCTGCTTCTTCCTCTGCCTGCCACTCCCCGGCTTGTGCTCTCTCTTGCTCTCCCTCTCTCTCTGGCAAATAAATAAATAAAATCGTTTAAAAAAAAAAAAAAAGGAGAAAAGTTCTCCCTACAGAGGCAAACGCAGAGTCCTGTGTGCCTCCTACAAGTCCCCACTTAAAGTGGCCATGAGAGCAAAATGGATACTGCGAGAACACACTGGAAGAATCAGTCAAGTGCATTTTGGAAGATACAGTGCAGGTGTAAACATGAATCGATAGTTAATAAACTTCTGCAAAAAATAGCAAAACTTCAAAAATTTATTAAAACAGTATTATCTCAAAAACTGTTTGAAAACAGACATTATTCAATGATACAACCAGTAAGGTTGCATATTCAGAGACCATGACTTTGGATAAGTACCCAGAATCAGATAATAGTTCAGATGAAAGACTGTTTTGAATTCTGAACCTTCTAACCCTTCAGGAGAAGCCCGCAAAAAAGTTGTTCATCACAAGGTCATAATGAGGCTATTTCTGAAAGGCCATAATGAAAAAAAAAAAGAGGTTCCCCCCCCTCTCGCAGGCATTTGGGAAATGCACACAAGGATATTTTCCTTCCAAGAAAGAGATGGTAGAAGCAAACAGGAGAAGACATGCAGGCCTGGTCTGGGCATGTTGAGAAAGCTGTCTCGTTACATGTCTGCTTCAATTCTAGGAAACTTTACTTTCAGGTCACTAGAGGTGTGCAGGTCTGGTTAGGGTTTAGTGCTTTCTCTAGATATGTCATGTGAATCCAGGATTCTGTTGGGAGTTTGGTGGCACAAGGTTGAAGAGAGTCTTTCTGGAGGTGTCTTTTTCACTAGATGAAATCTTCAGGTTGCAAAGTGTGATGCTTAAGGTTGCCATCTCTAGGGAGTGCACTGTGAAAAGATCGCTCTACCAAAGCATGGTTATTTTTTTTTTTAAGATTTTATTTATTTGATAGACAGAGAGGGAACACAAGCAGGGGGAGTGGGAGAGGGAGAAGCAGGCTTCCCACAGAGCAGGGAGCCCAACATGGGCTCAGTCCCAGGACCCTGGGGTCATGACCTGAGCCAAAGGCAGACACTTAACCCACTGAGCCACCCAGGCGCCCCTCCATTATTATTTCTTCAGTGGCCTTAATTAAAGTGGTGGTGGCAGAAATGGCTCTGAGACAAGGGGGTCTCATGCCACAGGGTCTGGTTATTAGCTGTAATACCCTATGGGTTGATGATGGTCCCCATGTTTTGGGGTGAGTACTCCCAAGGGCATTCTCTTCTCTCTTACAAAGAGGTAAAAGTAAAGTTGATGATTAGGACATCCAAGGGCAGGGGACATTACTAGGCTTTTTTTAAACTTCCAAAGTTTACTTCTTCCTGACCTTTCCAAATAATAAGGTCAAGTTTGTCATTTTTTAGTAAAGCATGTAGAGTTTAAGTCATAGGAGAGAATTTTGGGATCCCATTTCCAACAGTAGCCAGCAAGTCCCAGAAAACCTCATAATTGGTGCTTAGTTTTAGGTTTTGGGAAGTTCAGGATATCTTGAAGTCTACCTGGATCCAGATGTCCTTGTTCCAAGATCAGGTGCCCTGAGTATCAAACCTAAGTTAGAGCAAACTGCAGTTTATCTTTGGAGAGTTTATGTCCCTTTGAGGCCAAAAGTTGCAACAGTTAGATGCTGTCTTCCTATGACAGTTTTGAGAAAGGGAGTAGAGAAGCAAATCATCTACATAGTATAACAAAGTAGAGCCTACAGAAAACTATATCATCTAAATCAGTTTTTGAGGTTTGTGGTCGTAAGAAGGACTCTCTTTAGGCCTGAGGCATTACTGGCCGGGTGTATTTCCCATTCTGCCCAAGTGAAAGCAAAAAGATTAGCTATCCTTATCAGCTGGCATACTAAAATACGTGCTGCAGAGGTCAGTTACAATGAAAAATCTGCTTTCAGTGGAATGGATGTCAGTAGCATATGGGGGTTGGGGAGCCGTTAGGAACAAGGTGCCAAGGGATAACAATGTTATTTATTGCTTGGGCTAACCTCCATCCTTGGCTGTCTGGTTTTCTTACAGGTAAAATAAGGGTTTTACAGGGAGTAGTGTAGGGATTAATGCAGCCCAGAGCCTTGTAATCTTTTATTATGGGCTTGATGCCTTGCAAGGCTTATTTATTTATAGGCTGTTCATTAATTCTGGGGACGGGTTTTGAGGGATCTGTTTGAATCTTGATGGGAGATGCACTCTGGGTTCTGCCAACATCAGTTGAAGATCTTGCTCATCAAGAGGATGGTAACTGATCCAATAGGAACAAATGATCAGTGTCCCCAAACTCAGCTATAGCGCTGCCAGAGATGGAGCAAATAATAGAGGTCAGAGGGCCATTTAATTTACCTAATTGGCTATTTTGATTACTACCTTCAAATTCCAGAATTATTTCCCTGTTTAGGAAGAAAGGAATTCTGGTATGGTATTTTTGTGAGAGATCTTGGCCCAATGGGACAGAAGAAGAAGAAGTAAGGAGAAAGTTGTGTCTCTCAAAGTGCCTAGACAAATGAGAATAGGTTCAGGGACAGGAACCTGTTGCTGTTTATTAGAGATCCCTACTATGTGAACTGTTTTAGTACTCTGAGGCAGAGGCTGCAGTGGGGTTGGGCACCAAGAGTGTAGCTCTCACATCAGTAGAGACAGATTCATTCCCAATCTGGAGAGTGGTTTCTCTGAGCTGATTAAGAGCAAAGATTGGGAAGAGCTCCTGTTGTTCCTCAGAGCCCTGTCATTGGGAATTAGGAAGACATTGGAAAGGCTGGCTAGGGGGCTGAAGGCTCCTGGAGCATTTCAGTTGGTAACAATCTTTTTTTTTTTTTTTTTTTTTTTTTAAATGTCCTGGCTCTTTGCAATAATAGAAAGTAGGAGGGTTTTTGTTTTGGTTAGGGCCCTTATTTGCAAGACTTGAAAACTAAGAATTCTAGGTGACTCCTCCAAGGATGCAAGTAAGCTCATTTGCCAAATTAACTAAATCTGCAGTGAACATAGTTTCCCTTTCCATCCTGGTCCTTGTAACTAAAATAGAAGTGTCTTGGTTCAGTCCATTAATAAACACGGTTAAATGTTACCCAAGTGGATTCAACATATAAAAAGAAGACCAAATTGTCTTTCAGTTTTCTTTAAAGACAATTTGGGGGAGGGATGGGGTGGCTGGGTGATAGACATTGGGGAGGGTATGTGCTATGGTGAGTGCTGTGAATTGTGCAAGACTGTTGAATCACAGATCTGCACCTCTGAAACAAATAATGCAATATATGTTAAGAAAAAAAAAAAGAAGCAGGAGGGGAAGAATGAAGGGGAGTAAATCGGAGGGGGAGACGAACCATGAGAGACGATGGACTCTGAAAAACAAACTGAGGGTTCTAGAGGGGAGGGGGTGGGGGGATGGGTTAGCCTGGTGATGGGTATTAAAGAGGGCACGTTCTGCGTGGAGCACTGGGTGTTTTGCACAAACAATGAATCATGGAACACTACATCAAAAACTAATGATGTAATGTATGGTGATTAACATAACAATAAAAATTTTTTTAAAAAACAATTTGGAGTCGATTATAATAGTAATGACAGATTCACCAGACTTTTGTGTATAAGCCTGCATTTCATTCTAGTCAGCAGGCTTAGGAAAAAGTACTGTAATTGCTTGGTGGAGATTTCCAGTGAGTGTCCTAGCATCTTGCCAAAAGTTAGGGATCTGTTTCTCAAAATCCTTTTACGATGTTTCCATTGAGCTAGTTTCATCTAGTGTTTGGCCTAGCCCTCACCAACAAGGATATGGACTAATTATCAATCTGAGAGACCGGGTTGGTGAGTTTGAATGACAATGCTAAATTCTTCAGCAAACCTCTGGGTGTCCTCAGTCACTTTAGAGAATTCTTAACTATGGCTTGCAATTCAGCCTTAGTTCAGTGAACATAGATATGTGGGGTTTATTTAGATCCTCAGAAGACTTAACTTCAAATTTGGGTTCAGGAAAGGAAAGGAGAGAGGAGGAAAGGTTTAGAGGAAAAGGGAAGTTTGGTGAGAGAACTGGCATGGGGAAACACGGCGGGTGCGGAGGGGGAGGCAGTGCAGAAGGGAAGGAGGACAGCCCTGGATGTGGGGCGTAAACACAGTGGCTGCTGCACATCCTGAGACAAAGACGATAGGAGGGGAAAGACCTTGGAAACCTTTCTGTCTTTTTAATTGTTTGCCTGTTAGTCTAGAAATTGTATTTGGCAGAGAGGCAATTTTAGATTCCTAATAATATTTGGAAGTTTGAAAATACCAATCAATCCCATTCTGTCTTGGCAATTTTAGAGCCATGGCTGTCCAGTTCAGTTTTGAAAAAAGTAAGTTTGGGAAGATTGAAAGATCTCCCAAATGGCCACTGAAGCCCAGTTTATAGCTGTCAGTCACGTGTCTGGGGGGGCTGGAACTTGCTATTGGCATGTAAAGTGGGGGACAGTCTTAGGGGACTGAAGCCTTAAATCTGTGGAATCTGGCTCTACAGGGAGTGTCAGAGTGTTGGAGAAGTGGTGTTGGAAAAGTCCACACGTATTTGGCATCAGGATGGAAAAAACTTTTCATTTGGTATCAGAAGTGTTATATGTAGAACAGCACAGATTCATTTTAGAAAAATTAGTTGTATAAAAGCATTGTTATTGTAAGTTATTGGTAAAGGGCTAGTCAGGGCTGTTCAGTATTCATCTTGGCTAAAACCAGTTTATCTTCTGCCAGTTCCTTCCCCAAAATCATCTTGCATAGCTTAAGATACCCCAATGCCTTTGTGTCATTTTCAGTGCCCTCCACATTTATTTTCTTTCCTTTGTTCCAGCTCTAAATCTCAAACAGATTTATTCACAAAACCTACCCCACTTCAGCTCTGCCGCTTCAGTAAATTTGGTTATGTTTGCTTTGGTTTCCTTTCCAGTCTAACAAATCCCATCTCTCAAGCTTTTCTTGATCATCCTAGCTAGAGATGTGTCCCCTCCCTCCCACTTAATTCTTCTGGTACTTGTCTGTGCCACTTAATACACCACATCACATTACAATTTCTGAGGCAGCATAGTAGAGGAAAAATAAAAAGAATTATGCACGCAAGGAGTCCAGAATTTGAATCTTGAATTAGCTATGTGCCCCAGAATAGCTTACTTCTGTCAGCCTTACTTTTTTCTTTTAGAAAGTGGAAATAGTACCAACCTCAAAGGATTGTTGTGAGAATTAAATGAGGTAATATATATAAAATGCTTAGCATGTTGCCTGGCATATAATAGGCACCAAATACATATTATCTTCCATCTTCTCTCTCTACTTGGAATGTAGGGACATTTTATTTATGCTTTTTTATACACTCTCTTGACAATACAGTATGTGGTAAATGGAAAATTTATTAAACGAGTAAGAATCAATACAGCTTTGTTTAAAGGATAATTCTCTGTAATGATATTCTAAAGGACTTTTGAGTACAGATCATTAGTTTTTATGTCAAAAATTACAACCTCAGGGTCACCCAGGTGGCTCAGTTAGTTAAGTGTCCAACTCTTGGTTTCGCATCAGGTCATGATCTCATGGCTCCTGGGATCAAGCCCCAAGAGGGACTTTGCACACAGCCCGGAGTCTGCTTGAGATTCTCTCCCTCTGCCCCTCCCCCTACTTGCTCTCTCTCGCTCTGTCTCTCTAAAATAAATCTTTTAAAAAATTTACAACCTTAATGTAACCATAGGATAGCATTACAAGCTTTGTGTTCTTTGCTATAGGTATGTCCTACTGAAAGAAAGAAACATGCTCCTAACTCTAGAGCAGGAGGCCAAGCGGCAGAGTTTGCCAATGCCAAGTCCGGAGCGGTTAGAAAAGGTAACATTTATGGGAGGCTGGAGACTGTTGGGATAAAAGCCGAAAGATATAAGTGTATGGTTCCTATTTTCTTGGCAAGTAGATTTCTTTTTTTAATAAGTTGGATTTTTGGTAAATGTACAGAGTTGTACAACCTTCACTATTTTAGAACATCTCCATCACCCCAAAATGAAGTGTCATGCCCATCTGTAGTCACTCCCCATTCCCACCTGCAAACCTCAGTAGATATGTGGACGTGTTTTTATTTCTCTTGGGTAGATACCTAGGAGTGGAATTGCTGGGTCGTATGGTAAATCTATGTTTAATGTTTTAGGAAACAGCCCAACTGTTCTCCTAAAGTAGCTGCACCATTTTACATTTCTAGTTCCAGTTTAACTACTTCCTTATGAACCAGGTCAAAGTTTTTAATACTTTTTTTTTATTGTGGTAAAAAACAGATACCATAAAACTTACCTTTTTAGTCATTTCTAAATGTATAGTCCAGTAGTATTAAGAATATTCACATTGTAAAAAAAAAAAAAAGAATATTCACATTGTTGTGAAAAGGTCAACTATTATTCAAATTAGGTTTTCTTCATCATTAAAAAAAAAATCCCAGGGCACCTGGCTGGTTTAGTCAGTTGAGCAACCAACTCTTGATCTCAGCTCAGGTCTTGATCTCAGGTTATGAGTTCAAGCCCCACATTGGGCTTCCTGCTGGGCATGGAGCCTACTTAAAAAAAAAAATGCCCTGGGTTCATTATTTTCACTCCTAGAGGTAATCAGTCATACGTATTTCCTATTTATCCATCAGAATTTTTCCCTGCAGGTAGAAGTATGCCTAATTATTTTTATTTACAATAAATAATTCCTCTGATTTGGTTATACTGTATAAACTCCTCTGACACTGGCGTCTTGCACTTACCTGGTATACCTGGATATCTTTCCCTATCAGTATATGTAGATCTGCCTTTTCTTTTTCGTGGCTGTACACGTGTAAGCTAGTTCTTCCATGTCGAAGTGTTTTGGTTTATTTAGTTAGATTTCTCAGGGTTTTTTGCCTGGATTGCTTGCGAGTGAGCTCTTTGTTGATGTGTCTGTGCCAGAGTAAGTAGTCAGTGAGAACAGAGCTCAGCTGTTTGCCTGGCCTCAGCTGTGTTTTGCTTTCCTTTCCCCACACTACTCGCGGCCGTCTCTCCCTCTAAGAGGGGAGGACCTAATATTCCTGCAGAGAGTCCAAGAAGGTAGAGAGTAACATCTCAGTTATTTACCCTAACTAGAATTCCATAGCATACTTGTTTTTTTAAACTTTATTTTTTGACATGAGACTGACAGAGAAGAGAATGGTACAGAGGTACTTTTCACCCAGTTTCCCCAAGTGAATATTTTATCACATTTGCTTTATCCTTCTCTGCCTTCTTCTCTAAATAACACATTTTTTTCTTCAGAAGTTTAACAGTAAGTTATATACATGCTGTCCCTTTATCCATAAATAATTAAGTATATGTTGCCCAAAATAACAAGGATATTTCCTTATATAACTGTTGTACAATTTCCAAAATCAGGAAATTAACACTGATACAGTACTGTTACCTGATCTGGAGGTCTCTTTCATTAGTTATCCTAACAACATCCTTTATAGCAAAAAAAAACCCTGGATCATTTGTTTTCAGTTGTTCTCTTTAGTCTCCTTTGATCTGGATACTCTGTGTGTGTCAGGACATTGACATTTTTGAAGAGCATAGGCCAATTTGGATTTGTATAATGTTTCTCCTTATAATCATGATGATTGGCAGAAATATCATGGGGGTGATACTGTGTTCTTCACAGTGCATAATATTAGTCACAGGATGGGGTTTTTTTCTGTTACTGGTGTTGACATTAATGATTTTGTTAGTGTGGTATCTGCCAGGTTTCTCCACTGTATATATAGTTACTCATTTTTCTTTGTATTGAGATCATGTAAATATCCTGTAATTCCTCAAACTTGTATTCACAAGTTTTAGCATCTGTTGATCAGTTATTACTATGATGTTTGCTAAGTGATGATTTTCTCATCCCACAGTTCATTCTATGTTCATTGGTTAGCTTTTTTCTAAAGGAATGGTTTTCCCTTCTGTTTCTTCCTTCTTTCCTATCACTATGGACTCCTGGATTCCAGTTTTATTCAGTGAGTTATAATTCTTTAATACCATCATCCCAACCTAAATGGCCAGTGTGGGTTCCTTCACACTGGCCTCTGTGTTCTCATCATTCTTTCATAAGGCACAGCAAGTTGTTCTGGATTCATTTTGTACTTTTCCTGCCCCAGCCCTGGAATCAGCCATTTTACAGAGGAATACCCTGATTCCTTTTAGTGGAGAGTGATTTTTTAGAAACTAAGATCTGAGTGGTAGGTGTCCTCATTGCTACACAACATTTGTAAAGAATTGAGATTTTATTTTCAGGTATATTTGCTAATTCTGCTATTAAGGAAAGTTATGTTTTAGGGATTTTTTTTTTTAAGATTTTATTTATTTATTTGTCAGAGAGAGAAAGCATGAGCCAGGGGTGGGGAGTAGGCAGAGGGAGAAGCAGACTCCCCGCTGAGCAGGGAGCCCAACGTGGGACTCAATCCCAGGACCCTGGGATCATGACCTGAGCCAAAGGCAGATGCTTAACCAAGACGACTGAGCCAAGAGATTCTTAATAAAAGTGCATTGGCTATTTATAAATAGCACATTGTTTATTTGGTGAAGAAGCTTTTGCTTGTTTTAAGATTTTTAAACTTCAGAGGTAGACTATCCCCTATCCCTGTTTTAAAAAAATATATTTCAGAAGTGAACTTCATCCCCATAGGTCCTATTAATGTATTGCATTTTCTGAATAAGTGGAATCCAAAAATAACATTTTCTCCAGATAAACTGAAAGCAATAATTTTTTTTTAAGCCTCGAATGTATGGAGTCTTCTCCATGTTTTGTGACATACTACTAAGGAAAATTTATCAAGAAAAATACTTAAAAAGAATTATTCTCAATTTAAGATAAAACCTGAAGATTTGGAAGTGTGTAAGGACACTCTAAGCTCTGGAATAGTTAAACTAGAAAGGAAAGAAAGCTCTTTGAGGTTGGCTTGTTTTGAATAAGGTGTATCTAATTGATACTTCTGATTTTCCTTCTTATCTGGTGGCATGAACATGAGTA
Organism: Eumetopias jubatus; assembly: GCF_037043125.1. Classification (NCBI taxonomy): domain Eukaryota; kingdom Metazoa; phylum Chordata; class Mammalia; order Carnivora; family Otariidae; genus Eumetopias; species Eumetopias jubatus. The sequence continues at coordinate 85,698,651 of NW_028274807.1, forward strand.
ATCGGATGTTAACTCTGTGGACTGGGTAGCCATTTACTTTCTTTGTGCGCTAACATTAGATTTCAGTTAGGAGCCCCAGAAGTAACCTTGCATGGGAGAACTCTAATGTAGTGGGTTCACAGCCAGGCTTACTAAGTTCCTAAGAGCTACACAGCTTCGTATTAGGCCCTGACCAGCCTGGTTTCTTCACTGTTCTGAGTTTGTCTGTCTTCAAAATAGGATTCACTATTCTCACCCATCTTTTATATCTCAGAGATTTTGTAGAAATTCATATAGTTAAGAGGAAGTGCATGTGGATTCAGCTGCTCAATGTGGCTTTGAAGAAGGGAGAATAGAAGCACTGAGTGTGAGCTGAGTGTACAGGTTATGAGGTAGTCTATCTAAATTTGTGACTTTCATATCTCTTTTGGGTCTCGCAGCCAACTAGAAGACTATCTTTTTTTTTTTTTTTTTAAGAGTGTGCACTCCTGTGCGTGTGGGGGTGGTGGACAGAGGGAGAGGGAGAGAGAATCTTAAGTAGGCTCTACACCCAGCATGGAGCCCAATATGGGGTTTGATCTCATGACCCTGAGATCATGACCTGAGCTGAAATCAAGAGTCAGACGCTTAACTGACTGAGCCACTCATGTGCCCCTGGAAGATTATAATCTAATCTGTCATCCCTCCTCTCCCCCCCCATTTTTGAGAGCTCTTTTAAGAAACAAATATGTATGTGCAGTATTTCTATTTGTTACGATGCTCACAGATAAAACATACAACCAGCTAAAAATGCCTCTCAGTATTTAGAGCCATGAAAAAATTTAGCTCATCGGTCATTATAGTCCCCAAATATGAATATTTATTTATAAAAATATCTATATTGCCTTACCAGTATATTATTATATGCATTATAAAACTCAATAAAAATGTTAAAAGAAAGAGATAAGAATAGAGGTCCTAAAGGATCTTCTTCCATCTTGATGGATCTATAGAGATTAGGGTCGGGGTAGACTGATACTCCATTCTCTGTAATAGTAGCGGCTGCCAATTAGGTCAAAATATCAGTGTCTGTGTGTAGGGCACACTGATTAGTTGAGGCCAAAACATGGGTTTTAGCAAACTCTTATCATTTAATAATTCATTGAGTTTTGAAATAACAGGAGTCAAATGGGGTCTCCATAAGGAATCTCTGCAAATGTATCCCACTCCAAGCAAAACTAATACATATATATGGAAATCTCAGCTAAGTAGAACTTCATTTAAATGAAACTAAACTTTTGGGGCACCTGGGTGGCTTAGTTGTTTGAGCATCTGGCTCTTGGTTTCAGCTCAGGTCATGATCTCATGGGTTATGAGATCAAGCCCTGAGTCAAGCTCACACTCAGCGGGAGTCTGCTTGAAGATTCTCTCCCTCTGCCCCTCCTCCAACTTGCGTGCACACGAAGGTTCTCTCTTTCTCTCTCTCTCAAATAAATAAATCTTTTAAAAAATAAATGAAACTAAACTTTTAAAAAATTACAAAAAGTGATACTCTAAACACCCATGTATATATACCTGTGCCAAAAAGATTTTTAGGTAATATTTGGCAGAATGTTTTTTTGTTTTTTAAAGATTTCATCTTTTATTTGACAGAGAGAGACAGCACAAGCAGGGGTAGCAGCAGAGGGAGAGGGAGAAGCAGGCTTCCCAGTGAGCAAGGAGCCCAATGTGGGGGCTCCATCCCAGGACCCTGGGATCATGACCCGAGCTGAAGGGAGATGCTTAACCGACTGAGCCACCCAGGCGCCCCCAGAATGGTTCTTTGACAGAAATATTCATTAAGGTTTTCTGTAGCATTGTCTTTATGTGTTCTCTCTCTCTCTCTTTTTTTGGTATTTGTTGTAGGTGATTGTTGAAATTACATCTTCTTATTCTCTTACCAGGTAATAGATTCCATGGATGCATTAGATAAGGTTGTCCAGGAAAGAGAAGATGCCCTAAGACTTCTTCAGACTGGTCAAGAAAAAGCTAGACCTGGTGCTTGGAGAAGAGACATCTTTGGAAGAATCATCTGGTACATAGTTTCCACTGTGGTTTTTCTAAGATGAGAGTGGCAGTCTCATGCCTTATTCTCTTGTCTATCTTTTACAAAAACTCTCACCATATGAAATATATTATAGATGTATCTAATGTAAACAGAGGTCCCCAGACCCCACTGGGGCCCCAGGATATGAATGAAGGTAACATTATCTGGTAGGCCAGGCACCCCATTCTCATGATTCAGTTACTTGTAGGTTCTTTATAACAGTAGTTCCTAACTTATGTTAGTCATATGACTTTTTGAGAATTTGATTAAAGTTATAGATCCTTTCCCTAGAAAAATGTACATGTGCACATGTAATTTCAAAGAGTTATAAATACCATGAAGCTAATTTTAGGACACATACCTGCCCATTAAGAACCTGAGACTTATGCAGCACCTGGGTGGTTCAGTCGTTAAGCGTCTGCCTTCGGTTCAGGTCATGATCCCAGGGTTCTGGGATCGAGCCCCACATCGGGCTCCCTGCTCCGTGGGAAGCCTGCTTCTCCCTCTCCCACGCCCCCTGCTTGTGTTCCGTCTCTCACTGTGTTTCTCTGTCAAAGAAAGAAAGAAATCTTAAAAAAAAAAAAAAAAAAAACTGAGATTTTAAAAAATTCTCAAAAAAAAAAGGAAGTTCTCAAGGAATAAGGCCATATGAACCCATTTCAATGTTTGCTCCCATTGCCATCGGGATAAGCCCTAGTCCAAATTATGAAACAGTTTATTTTCATTACAACTTTCCACCTTTTGTCTCTCTAGTTCCCAAAGTTCTCTCAGACCTTGGGAAAGGATCTGATAATAAACATTCAAACTGAGGTATAAATAATTGAGAAGGTTGTATTGACATTTGGATTGAGCTTCTAAAAGGAAGCATACTTGGTAGAATTTTAAACATCAGTCAGCAAAATGAAGAAGGCATTGTGGGTGGTTGGAGACTTTCCGTGCACTCCTGAAAGTAAACCATAGGATCTTTTAATGGAGTTTGCAGTAATGGGGCTGCTTGGAGCCAAATGTAGGGGAGTAGCTGTATGTCCGTAATGGAATCCAATACAGGAAAGAGAAATTACCAAAACATCTAACTAGAAACTTTATTTTTTACTAATTTTTATTTGGATTAATCCAGTTGAGGTCAGTTAGGAAAGGGTGAGGATAAAGGAGAGAATTTGTGTCAGTATTAGAATCTGGATGAGTGCTATTCTCTTCCAGATTTTTTAAAATTTTGCTTTTTAACTTTCCAGAGCTAAACAAAGTAGTAAACAAAGCAATGATGTCATCTTTCCAATGTAGCTTATTAACTCAGACATAATTCCAGTGCCTTTTCCTAATTTTCTATTGCATGTTAAAATATTTAAGATAGCCTATTAAATGCAGAGCTCCTTCTTAAAAAACACTTCATCTAAGGGGTTTTTTCTGTCAACAAGAACATGTGGCATATTATGTTATATTAATATTATTGCAGGGGGAGGGGCAGAGGGAAAGAGAATCCTAAGCAGGCTCCATGCTCAGCATGGAGCCCAATATGGGGCTTGATCTCATGACCCTCAGATCATGACCTAAGGTGAAATAAAGAGTCAGACGTTTAACCAACTGAGCCACCCAGGTGCCCCTGTAAAATCTTTTAAAAGCCAGTTTAAAAAAGAAAGCCAGTTACATCTCATTTTATTGAAAACATATTTAGCTCAAAGATGGTTAAAACTTTGTAAAAAAGTGAAAAATGTATTAAATATTTTCTATTAAGGCAGTACCTTTTTGTTTTCTTGGCAGGCACAAATTCAAGCAGTGGCCTATACCTTGGTACCTAAATAAAAGATACAATAGGAAACGATTCTTTGCAATGCCCTACGTGGAACGTTTTGTCAGGTGAGCACAAATACCCTTAATAATGAAACTTAACACAAGTTAAGCTTTTACATAAGTAATACATGTACATTGTGGGAAAAAATAGAAGAATCAGGTAGAAAAGATGAAAGTCTTCCATAATCTCACCATCCAGAAATAGCTTCTGTTAACATTCTAGTGTATATCCTTTCAAAAATTTGTATTGCCCTTCTATTATTCATCAATCTGTATGTAAGTACATGATTAAATCCCTCTAATGTGAAAAGGAAGGTCCAGATACTTCAGTTGCATAACATAGCTCATGTTATTGCATGAAAGGGTGCTAGGGTAAGGGGAGTGCATCTTTTGTTACGTTAATGATGTAACTTTTGGAGAGCACCTAATGATGGGGACTAGTTGCTAGAGGAACCAACTTTGAATAGGTGGTTGAAACTTTCAGTCCCACTCCCTGATTTCTGGAGAGGGGAAAGGGGCTGGAGGGGAATCAGTTGCCAGTGGCCAGTGATTTAATCAGCCATGCCTATGTAATGAATCCTCCATAAAAACCCAAGAGGACAGGGTTCAGGGAGCTTCACTTTTGGTGAACAGCACCTGGAAATTGGAGAGTGGGATGCCCCACTCTGCCCTGTGCACCTCTTCTATCTGGTTGCTCCTGAGTTTATATCCTTTTATAATAAATCAGTAATCTAGTGAGTAAAGGGGTTTCCTGAATTCTGTGAGCGACTCCAGCAAATTAATCGAACCTAAGAAGGGGTCTTTGGAACCTCTGATTTACAGCCAGCCTGTCAGAAGTACAGATAACAACCTGGACTTGGAACTGGCATTTGAAGGTCAAGGAGGAAGTTGTGGGAACTTCCAGCCTGTAGCGGGTTGTTGAGCACAGGTGACGACCTCTGATGCAGTTTCCATGTAGATAGTGTCAGAATTAAGTTGAAGTCTCAGACATCCTGCTGGTGTCTGCGGATTGCTCTGGGGGGGGGGGGGGCACCACCCGTGGAAATAGGTCCCGAACCCTTTTATATAGTACATCCATTCTACATGGGCATTAAGTAGCACTCATCTTTTTCATCATCAGTGCTCTAGATGCGGTCAATCCTTGATTTAATTCTTCTTGCAGAAGGTCTCCAGGGTCTGTCCTTTGTACTCCATCTCTGCCCTAGTGCATTCCCTCTTCATCAAAATGAATTATTGAACATCTTCCTCACTCCAGTCCATTCACATATTGCTTCCTGGCTCAGTTTCCTCAAACCTTTTTATCACGTCAGTGTTGTTCAAAAATCTACAGTAGCTTCTTGTCTACAGAACAAATCCCAACTCCTAATCACCCATTCCACAACTCAGTGTTAGCTGCGTATCCTTCATAAAAGTCATAACCTTTCCTATTTCCTGAATAGTCTTGCTCATTTTCCTTTTGTTGCTCCTTTATCTACAGGTCTGAAATCTCTCCACCATTCACATTTTAAGGCCCAGTTCAGATGCTAAGCAATTAAGAAATTCAACTGCACTGTTGTTTTTTTCCTCCAGTTTCTCTAAGCCTAATGTGCCATTTGGTTCTTTTGTCCCTTAGTCATACAAGGTGAAGCTATAATTGACTTTTAAAATAACGTATGAGAATTTATGAATCCAGTGTCACTCTTACAGGCCTTATACATGTTCTAATTATTCTATTTTTGAAACTACCTTTCTTAGCCTTACCTTCAGAGCATGAAGCATAATCTTCTGACTGTTCTTAAGAATAACCTTTATTCTTTCATATGGGTTCACTGATTTTTTTAATGGCCAAAATTTAGTTGGAGCAAAGATTGATGAATAGAATGGGTAATCTGATTTCAGCTTTGCTTAGTCTTTATATTTAATTTACAAAATACCTTATATCATATTTTTAAACATCTACGCCTATTTTGGTTTTCACCCAGATAGAATTCTTTTTTTTTTTTAAAGATTTTTTATTTATTTGAGAGAGAGAGAATGAGAGATACAGAGCATGAGAGGGAAGAGGGTCAGAGGGAGAAGCAGACTCCCCGCTGAGCAGGGAGCCCGATGTGGGACTCGATCCCGGGACTCCAGGATCATGACCTGAGCCGAAGGCAGTCGCTTAACCAACTGAGCCACCCAGGCGCCCCTCACCCAGATAGAATTCTTATCTCAAATTTCTATGACCTCTCCCACAGCACTGGCCTGTTAAGTTATTCACTACCTCTTAATTCTTGTTATATTTTATATAAACTTACGCCTAGTGATCAATAAAATATCCTGGAAAATATCATCTTAAGTACAGTAGAGGGTTGGCCTCCATGATGAATTTATCATTTGCAATTTTGATTTGTAATTGACCTTAGAGGTCAAAGTAATTTTAGCTGAGGCACAAACGCTTCATGCTCCAGGATGCTAGTGGATAGAAGCAAACTTATAGAGTGGTGAGTCTAGCACGTAAGCATCATCTCTTAGTATAGTTTTATTCTCTCTGTTGTAGGGAAGATGATATGGTAGACTGAGTGCTATTTGGAATTAGGGAATTCCTAAAAGTCTCAGGATATATCTCAGGGTACAGAAAAATCTGTTGTATTCAATAAAACTAGTGCTTTTAAAATAAAGTATAGAAAGGTAGCCCAGTCTTTTACAGGCTCACATGATCTGTTCATTCTTTTCAGGTAGGAAATAGAATTGGTGTAGGGTTACAGAGGGTTTTGATTTCAAGTTCATCTCTGACTTGTGTAGGTTTACAGTGATTATTCAAGTTTAATAGTCTACATGACACACCTAAGATGGAGGCTGGCATGATTGAGGCTTTTAGGTAATTGATTTGGACATACTTTGATAGTACTGAATAACAGGGGAATAGTTTTGTATAAATTGCTGTTATGCTTTTATTATTCTAGATTGAGACTTGAGAAACGAGCCCGCACTGAAGCAAGAAAGAAAAGTTTAGAGAAAAAGAAAGAAAAATTTCTTCAGAAAAAGTTTCCACATCTTTCTGAAGCCCAGAAGTCAAGTCTTATCTAAAATGTCTGAATTCTTGGGCACCTGGGTGGCTCAGTTGGTTAAGCGACTGCCTTCGGCTCAGGTCATGATCCTGGAGTCCCGGGATCGAGTCCCGCATCGGGCTCCCTGCTCAGCAGGGAGTCTGCTTCTCCCTCTGACCCTCCCCACTCTCATGCTCTCTCTCTCTCTCTCATTCTCTCTCTCAAATAAATAAATAAAATCTTTAAAAAAAAATAAAATAAAATGTCTGAATTCTTAAGTTGCCATTTTGTTTTCCTTTGATAAGTCTATATACAAAAGTAAATGTGTATTAAGTAATTTTATAAAGAAATTGTGTTTTTAGTCAAATGACAACTCTTTTAAGGATTAATATGCATGCTAACTCTGGAAGTGGTCCTGCTTCTACCAAAATTTTTTAAAAATCAGGTATAAAGTTCAGACACCCACTTTATAAATTCTGACATCTAAACAGACTTTAATTAACATCACCTGTACCCTGGGGTGGGAAAGTAATGTCAACTGCTATAGCAAAGGCAGTAAGGTCGTCTTGGACCCAGGTAACATTTTTACTATTATGTTAATAGCATATGAAGGGGGTGTGGATATTACTGTTAATAAACAGTGAGTACTTTCACTCAAAATCATAAAATACATTTAGTCCTTAAAGTAGTTAAGTCATAACACAACAATAATCCAAAAAAGTATTTCTGGAATGGCTAATAATTTTTATTTAATTTTGCAAGCCTAAGGTAAAAAGCATAGGCAATAAGTTTTACTAGTCAATAAAAACCAATTCTACTAGTCACTGGTAACTGACATACTAAACAGAGTTGGAAAGCATTTTACTGAAAGCAAAATATTTAGAGAAAATAGACATTTATACAAAATTATAAAATGCTTGTAATAAGAATAAGTGCATTTCAAGGAAAGCACAAACTTATCTTAATTTATAGAGCCAGTTAAAGCCTTAAAAAATTTAAGTGGAAATTGAAATATGCAAAAATGTATAAACATTCTACAAAAGATGGTCATTCTTTTCCTGAGTATACTAAAGCTATGAAACTTAAGGTGACACAGGAAGGTAGAGCTTTGGGAACTCTTTTCAAGGGCATTTCCTTTCTACACACTGTTTCCCTCCTTCTTCATATTCTTGTTTGGAAATCCACATCTGTTGAAAGGTACCCTATAAAATGGAAAGAAAAGTTATATATTGTGCCTTTTTATTAGAAAATACTTTTTAAGTATCTTTTCACAACTCCCAATCTTTAAAGAACCCTTAAGCCCCTCCCCCAAATAGTCCTCCATCACTCCCCTATTTCAGCCCCTCCTCCAGAACACCCAAAGACACTATTTGGAAAGAATATTAAGTCTACCTGTTCACAACTGAGGCTTTCGAAAATGGCTGTGACAGGAAGATGGGAGGTTTAGCTACGATGGCTTGCTGCCAACTTAGAACAACAATAGAAACTGTCGTTGGAAGGCTTGATCCTAGTACAGAATTGAAGAGCTATACCCTAGCACTTGACTAACGGCAGCACTTAGATCTCAAAAGTGCTCATCTATCAGGACTAGGATAAAGTTTTGCAAGTACACACTTGATAGTACACAGGCACTATAGACGGTGGAAAGGAGGAAAATGACCCAAGGAGGAAGGAGCCTAGGCTACGTTAGTAATAAAACATATAAGGACAAATTCATTCCCTAAGATTGACTCTATTCAAGTGGATTCGTGCATGGTATTCCATTTTGATCTAAGATCTAGTAAAAGACTGCAAATAGAACAAATACATAAGACATTTACTAGCTTAAAAATGTTTAGTATAAGTACTTCATGACATTTACTTTGGCTGCTCTGAGGTGAAGGGGAAATTCTCCCCAGTCTAGGGTTGCAGGTAAGTACAAGGATTTTTTCTCCTGATTCAAAGCAAGCACCTGTCAAAGCAACATGCAAAACCCAGCACCATGACTTCACCATTTGCCCCAAGAGCCAACTCCTGATTTCCTCCACCTCCCCAAGAGGCCAGGGAGCAACAACCAGGACCTGAGAAGGAATGATTTAATTTTAAGTGTGCTACAGAGAAGTCCTGACCAGTGCCAATGGGAGTATGAGAAGAGGCGTGAGTAAGTTAGTAAATTCCCACCTTTGAGAAGGGAAATTGAAAATCGGCTGACAAATAGCCACTGATAAGGGACTAAAGCATTTTGTTAAATTAGAACATGTGAAAGTGGTATTATTAGGTCCTCTACTCATCTGATAGTTACAAAATACAGAGAGAAATGATGCACTGGAATTATTTTATCTTTTTACTATATTCACTGGTACACTTAAGTTATATCATTCAATAAGACTATTTTTCAGTTTACTAACCAAAGATGCTAGAATCGAGCCTCCAATCCATGAACTAAACCTCCGTTCAACTGTTGTATTATTTGCAATCAATTTCAACCGCATACTCTAAAATAGAGAGGGAAAAATAAGTATTAGTACAATCAAAACATGACTCAATTCAGAAAATTCAGTTTTGATGACTGCCTAATGACTTTCAGACACCAATTATATGTGGTTATGTTGCAACAGCTAGGCCAATAGTAGGCACGGGTTGAATTACTGTATAAAGTATTTTGACTAAACTACTTTGTGGCTTTTAATGTATAATATTTAATAACAAATTATATAAACCTTAGGAACTGCATACTAAAAAGTATGGCACTCACAGTTTATATCCTAGAATGGCAAACACATACTGAATACTTATAAATCAGATACTATGCTAACTGCTTCATACATTATTTCATTTCTTCCAAAACCCAATCTATCATCCCAACCTGCTAGCTCCTACTTTTTTTGGCCTTCACACTGTCCTAATCCTTCCCATTCTAAGGTCACTCCACCCCCCTCCACTTCCAAATCAAAATGCAGACATCAGATTTCAGGTTAAGCTTTTTATTCGTACTGATTTCCTCCCAAATTAGTGTTTGTATTTTGAACTCTCTTGATAAACAGTTTATGGCTCAGGACTGTCCCTGTCTCCCTATATCGGGAGATCTTTCCCCTACCCGGACTTTGTTTCTGGGGAACGTTCTCAACTTGTTGGTACTTCCCTATTATTCTATATGAACACATAGTTTGAGTCTTTTTCACAGTGAATAAATGTGTATGTTTTGGGGGTAGAACATGTGCTACAGGAGGGAAGGAGTGCTGGGAGCAGGAGGGATGAACATGGGTTTTTGTAGGTGAGGAACCGGTTGATATCGATCACAAGGAAATTTTTTTTCCCTGTTATTGCATTGATTTTTAATTGCCTCCTAAATGACAAGGATAATACCTAACTGCTCTTAACCAGACCTTGGACAGCCCAGGTCTATATATATTCATTATTCTGGGACTTCCTATCAAATCCAATTAAGGTCTTTTCCAGGTCAGACTCTATCTCCAAGAATGTAGTAAATACAAGTCAGGGGTCAAATCAGAGGGGGAGACGAACCAGGAGAGATGATGGACTCTGAAAAACAAACTGAGGTTTCTAGAGGGGAGGAGGGGAGGGGGATGGGTTAGCCTGGTGATGGGTATTAGAGAGGGCACATTCTGCATGGAGCACTGGGTGTTATGAACAAACAATGAATCATGGAACACTACACCAAAACAAATTATGTAATATATGGTGATTAACATAACAATAAAAAAATAAAAAAAAAAAACAAGTCAGGGGTCAATCCTGTGCCTATTATCAATATTTAAATAACAATATAACAACTTAAATAAGAATTCTAAAAATGCGCCATATATAAAATGTTCCTTTATGAGAAACAAAAAAGACTCCCAAAAATAGAAATTCTGTAGATACAATTAGGGCCCATGTAACCCTTAATAAGTTTCTTTTAATGTAATAACTAGTACAGAGTAACATACAAAAAACTACTTGATAAGAAGTTTTAAAATCTAAAGATTATGACTACTACTCTGTTATCAATGTGTACCAGATCTTCTCCCCAAACCACGTTCTTCTAATCCTTTTAAAATCCTTTTTAAAGTTGTCGCAATCCACCCAGTGATCTTTTTAAAACAAACATAGGCGTTCTGCAGTCCTCTGCCAAATTTTATCCCAGAAGTTCACTATTAATAAGCAACGTGACCTGGTACCTATCTGTGTGGGTGGAATTGTGTCCCCCAAAGAGATATGTTGAAGTTCTAATCCCTGGTACCTGTGAATGTTACCTAATTTAGAAATAGGTTCTTTGCAAGTTTAATTAGGATACAAATTAAGGACATATTGGAGCAGAATGGGCCCTTAATCCAATAGGACAGGAGTTTTTATAATGAAGAGAATAGACCCACAAGAGAGGACTGCCCTATGACAACGGAGACAGACTGAAGTCTTGGAACGGCAACCAGTAATCACCAAAGGATTCCTCGCAAACCATCCAATGCTAAGAGGGGAAAAAAGAATTCTATCTCTATGTTTTGGGGGTAGAAAGGAGAGAGGAGAGCCTGCTGACATGTTGATTTCAGACTTCTAGCTTCCAGAACAGAATAAATTCCTGTTGTGTTAAGCCACCCAGTTTAGTCTGTGGTACTCTGTTATGGCAGCCCTAGGAAATTAATACACCATCCATCTTCCCAGCCATATCACTCTTCCCACTTCTGCACAGACTAAGCCAACTACGTTGAAATATTAGAATATGCCATCTTCCCGTCATAGTTTGCACATGGCATTCCCTCCACCTAGATGTCCTTTCATAAATTACCAACCAGTTGCACTCCTATTCATTCAGTTTCTTCATGAGGGAGTTAAGTGCTCGCTCTACAGTGTTCCCTAGAGTGCCTGGTTCATGACCTACTAAAACCACTTAGCACGTTACAGTCTTTATGCAAGTCTATTCCTCCTAGCAGACTGAGCCCTTAGTGGGCAGGGATTATAGTTTATATCCCCTAGTGCCTAGCAGACTATAGGTACTTAAATATGGAATCAATGAATAAAAGATTCAAGTACAACAGTCATTTATGAAAAGATGTCATCTGAAAATTCAAGTAACAAGGGCTATTAACCTTTTTTTAGGTAATACTGTATTAGGCACACACAAAATACCAACCTCATCTATAAGATTACACCAGCGATGAGGACACAAGACTGAAGACTACTACCAAAGAACAAATAAAACTTACTGGGGGAGTTTTCTGAGAGAGCTCTCTATTCAATCTGTCAGTAAAGCTCTGTATTAGCGTGTTTCCTCCTGCCACTATAACACTTCCATAGAGACCCTAGGATTAAAAAAAAAAAAATTAGTTCCAAATGTTTCCAACAGTTTTTTTTTTTTTTTAAGATTTTATTTATTTACTTGAGAGAGAGAACACAGAGGGAGAGGGAGAAGCAGACCCCTGCTGAATAGGGAGCCTGATGCGGGGCTCAATCATAGGACCCTGGGATCATGACCTGAGCCAAAGGCAGCCGCTTAACTGACTGAGCCACCCATGTACCTGTTTCCAACAGTTCTAAATACAACTACAACTAAAACTGTGTCGTCCTCTACAATTTTCCCTTTCTTTTTTAATATTTTTATTTCTATATAGACCTAGTACCTTAATCCAGTGGTTCTCAATCCTTGCTGCACATTCAATTCATTTAGGGAATTTATAAAACATCAATGCCGGGGGCAATTAAATAAAAATCTGGGGATGGGGCCCAGGCAAAGGTTTTGTTTGTTTGTTTAAAATTCCAGATGGGGGGGCGCCTGGGTGGCTCAGTCATTAAGCGTATGCCTTCGGCTCAGGTCATGATCCCAGGGTCCTGGGATCGAGCCCCGCATCGGGTTCCCCACTCCGCAGGAAGCCTGCTTCTCCCTCTCCCACTCCCCCTGCTTGTGGTGTTCCCTCTCTCGCTGTGTCTCTGTCAAATAAATAAAATCTTAAAAAAAAAAATTAAAAATTAAAAAAAAAATAAAACTCAAGAGATTCTGGGACGCCTGGGTGTCTCAGTCGATTGAGCATCCAACTCTTGGTATTGGTTCCCATCATGACCTCATGGCTCATGGGATCAAGCCCTGCATCAGGGGCTCTGCACTCAGTGGGGAGTCTGCTTGAAGATTCTCTCCCTCTGCCCCTGCCCCCACTCACGTGCTCCCACTCTCTCAAAAAAAAAAAAAAAACAACCTTCCAGATAATTTAATGTGCATTTAAAGTTTAAGAACCACTAACTTAAAGCAATTATTCTAAAACAAAAACCCAAACACAGTTTTTTGGCAGAGAGCTGCCAATATTTAGTTAGAGGTTTATTTTATACCTTCATCTTGGAATGCTCATCTAGAAGTTACAGTATTTAAAATTAGACAATGAAGATTATTTAATGATTATGATAGACAATGCATAATCATAATATCCCTGGCCAAAATGACTGCTACCTTTCTCTTGCAGGGTTATGCATCAGAACGACATGGGGAACTTTTTCAAAATCGACATGCTGATTCCTCCCCCAAATAAAAATAAGTCCCTACTTACAAGTATATTTACCTCTAATTTGCATGTATGTATCAGAAAGCTAAATGTCAGCCTACCTTTTTTTTTTAAGTTTTTATTTGAATTCCATTAGTATACATACGTATCAGCCTGTATGCTTTTTAGTGGTTAAGTTCATATTTTAAAAATTTATTCCAAATGTCTAAATCATCTAACTTTTAAAAGAGAAAATGGAATATAGAAGCATGTCCTCTGCAATCAACATTAGTTAACTAAGGGAGAAATCTCACTAAAATCAAGAAGTTATCACACTCTTATAGTAAGTATAATTCAATTAAATTGCCTTCCCCTAAAGTGGCCTTGAATTTGTGCTAAAAAAATTCCATACTTACATCCCTATTGTCCTTGAAGCAGCACATGCCTGCCAGGTGGCTAGTTGAAATAAAGAATATTTTCATAGCCACTCAAAACTCTTTTTTGAACGTTTTTTATACATCTCTAGCTATCAGCACTATGCTCTAAGCAAATGAATTAACTCAAACAATTTTTTAAGGCAATATGTTGGCTACAAACTGAATCTAGGGTTTTAATTTTTTTTAAGATTTTTTAAGGTTTTGGGCGCCTGGGTGGCTCAGTCGGTTAAGCGACTGCCTTTGGCTCAGGTCATGATCCTGGAGTCCCGGGATCGAGTCCCACATCGGGCTCCCTGCTCGGCGGGGAGTCTGCTTCTCCCTCTGACCCTCTTCCCTCTCATGCTATCTCTCATTCTCTCTCTCTCAAATAAATAAATCTTTAAAAAAAAAAAAAAAAGATTTTTTAAGGTTTTATTTATTTATTTGAGAGAGAGAGAGCACAAGCAGGGGGAGGGGCAGAGGGAGAGGCCAGACTCCCCGCTGAGCAGAGAGCCTGACGCAGGCCTTGATCCCAGGACCCTGGGATCGTGAACTGAGCTGAAGGCAGACACATAACTGACTGAGCCACCCAGGTGCCCCTGAATCTAGAGTTTAAATAAGATATAATCAATCTAATAATTAGTATATATATAATATGGAGTTAGTACATAAAACTTGGCAAAGCACAAAAAATACGAAAAATATGAAAAAATAGTTTAGAAGCACTCTAAACTATACTCCATGTAAAAGTTACATAATTTAAACCCATACCTTCCTAAACAATAAAAGTAGCAAAATTATACAAGAAAAATCACCAATAATATATATTTTGGTTTGTCATGTTTTAGGACATCTCTAGAAGAGCACTGTCCAAAAGAACTTTCAGTGATGACAGAAATGTTCACTATCTGCACTGTCAAACAGTAGCCATTAGCTACATTTACAATGTGGCTAGTGCAACTGAAAAATGGAATTTTAAATTTTTACTTATTTTTTAAGATTTTTTTTTTATTTATTTATTTGAGAGAGAGAGAATGAGAGATAGAGAGCACGAGAGGGAAGAGGGCCAGAGGGAGAAGCAGACCCCCCGCTGAGCAGGGAGCCCGATGCGGGACTCGATCCCGGGACTCCAGGACCATGACCCGAGCCGAAGGCAGTCGCTTAACCAACTGAGCCACCCAGGTGCCCAAATTTTTACTTATTTTAATTTAATTTAAATTGTCACATGTGGCCGGTAGCTTCCACGGACACCACAGTTCTAGAGTTTTGCATTTTTCCTTTTCTAGTACTTCATGATTTTACACATTCTAAAATGGACTTCAAAGTCAATGGCCAAAATTGACAACTTAAACAGTGATCTGGGGGTACTTCCTTACCCTAAAAAAATACCTTTATACTGTAAGCAGAAGGCTGACACTTACGGGTCTGATATCAATATCGCACATTCCAACACTTGTAGTGACAACGTGACTGACTCCCAGCATTGTATTTCCCGATAATCCCTACAACAAAATAAAAATTAGTAGTCAACAGAAGAACTTCAAACAACACACGCAAAAATATCTAGTCAGTCTTATTTAGGTTTTATAATTACACAAGATCTTCACATATATGGGACAAGTCAAGCTAATTATGAAACAAGCTTTTATACCTTTACATTGGAAGGGTCAAATAATCCTTCAGGAATCTTTAACCGTTCTGCTCCAAAGTCACAGTTGTACCCATTGGGGAATTCATAATGAACAGTTGGCATCTGTGCAGCTACTCTGAAAACATATTAAACAACATTAAACAAAAGACAAAAAAAAAAAATCCTGCTCAAAATATAAACTAAGAAATTATCAACTTGTAAGAAAGCAGAGTGAGAATATCTTTCTTTTATGTTAGTCAGTGTTTCTTACCATAACTTTTTACCTTTAGACCAGTTAAGCATATTCTGCAATTCTTTAACTAAACAAATCGATTTCTCTCCTCATTTATGAAGTATTCAGTGTTTAGAAGTTTAGTATGAAGTTTTAATGAGCTATTATAAATCTTGTAGATAAGAAAACATACTGTTCATCATAAGTTGAATCTGATACTTGAAGTACCGAAGCTTGAAAGTCCTGGATAACACACTATGAATTAAAAAAAAAAGTTTTTAAGAAACAAGGTTATGGAGATTTGTCTTTGCAATCTATACTTTTGTAGTATTATATCTAAAATACCTTAATGAAACCAGACCATGTTTCTGGATGGCAAAGTCATTTCAAGGGTATAAGTCTATCCAGCAAGGACTCAGAGTATCAAGAAACCGAATTCTAAACATTTGCATTAGAAACTATATTAAACCACGGGCGCCTGGGTGGCTCAGTTGGTTAAGCGACTGCCTTCGGCTCAGGTCATGATCCTGGAGTCCCAGGATCGAGTCCTACATCGGGCTCCCTGCCCAGCGGGGATTCTGCTTCTCCCTCTAACCCTCCCCCCTCTCATGTACTCTCTCTCGCTCTCTCAAATAAATAAATAAATCTTTAAAAAAAAAAAACTATATTATACCACATTTAAGTTAACAATAATTATGGAACAATGAAGAAATAAAAAAAAAAAATCAGGAACCCCTGTACCTGTCCTGCATAACAAAACTGGTTTGAGAACACGGTTTTTTCCTTAAAAATAAGCCTAAACTTAGAAGCAAGATTTCATTATCTGAATATGTGTACATGTGCACATACATGGCATCTTATGTAATTTTTAATGACTGCACATAGTGTAAAAACAATGAAAAATTTTACTACGGAATACATACAACCTCTAGGCTGCTAAAGAAAAATCTAATATCTAGGCAAAATTGTTAATCATCTTCACAATTTCCCCTTCTACTGAACACCCACAAAAAATCTTTATCTTTAGGTGCAAAACAGTATCAGAGAGGATACATCTCTGACAGTAAATTATGGCTTTCATATCCTTTTACTGTTAGAAATGCATATACATCTGTGGTGTGAGAGGTTTTACTAACTCCTCTTCCTTTAAGTTGTATGTTCAGAGATGGATCTTTAGTAAAGAGAATCTTACTGGCTCCTTACTATGAATAATGACATTTTTAATATGGCTGACTGATGTTAAAAAAGAGAACATAACTGAGCCATACTAGCAGGTCTCTACATACTAGAACCATTCACTATCTTAGACAAAAAAATGTACAAAATAGCATGTTTGTTTTTATTCTAAAACCAAAGTTCCTTCCAGGTCTTATTGTAATCCAAATGAATATAATAGTTTGTTGAGATAATTTGTTTGACAAATATGAAAAGCACCTTTCCCTCTCAAAATAAGCTATTATTTTTGTTTGTAAAATACCATTAAAACTATAAAGTGCTCAGGGTGCCTGGGTGGCTCAGTTGGTTAAGCATCCAACTTCGGCTTAGGTCATGATCTCTGGGTCCTGGGAGTGAGCCCCGCATTAGGCCCTGCACTCAGTGGGGAGCCTGCTTCTCCCTCTCCCTCTGCCCCTCCCCCCACTTGTGCTGTCTCTCAAATAAAATCTTGAAAAAAAAATACAAACTGCTCACATTCTATTCAAAAACCTACAGCCTATAATGGTTTTATAAAGAGAATAAGGGTACTTACATTACACATGTAATTGTGCCAAGATCTTGTAACCTGTGGCAATTTCTCTTTTCTTTTCCAGTTCGCTGGAGATCCTTCACGAACAGCTTCCTGAGTACCAAGAGCATGTGCTAGGTTAACAGAGTTCACAACATGGGGGTGGGGAGTTGGAGATAAATCCCAAAGAGAAAATTCAAGCATCACTTACTTTCGATGCAATCATATATGGAGGAATCAGTTCTATATTCATTTCTTGGAAGAGTTCTCTGCATTGCATAGTAATGAAGTCTCCAGCAAGAGGGGATTTCACAATGCCTATGAAAACAGATTAAACAAGGCTAAGACAGCATTAAATCCAAGCTCCTTGGGACAAATTCTTCTGTGTATTTATATATGAATAACTTTTTCAAGTAGAATTAACTGAACTATCCCTCTAAGCATGAATGAAGCCATGCATCAGTTTTAAATACACATTATAAAGATTTTTTAAAAACTCTTAATAAAGAGACATTATTTGGAAACTGGTATGACTTGATAGTCCACTTCACTGCTCTGTTATCTACGTCTTCATAGCAGCTAACATCATCTCAGCGTACCCTCATTAAATCCATTTACCTTGCTGAAGGACATAGCCATCGTGAACTGGAATTGCAGTGGTATGAGTGGCTCCACTGTCCAAAATAAGCCCAGTAGAACGACCATTAGCAAATCTAGTTTAAAGCATTAAGGAAAAGAAAGTATCAAGGCTTGTAAAGGGAAGGTTTTATTAAGGCATTCTTAAACATGTGTATTATGGCTTAAAAGGTGTTAAAGTTAATCCAGGGATGAAAACTGGTGTCAAATAACTGGCTTAAAGACAAATGACAACAAGCAGCACTTCCAAAATGATGGTGAAAGGGAGTCAGGGAAACCTTTATCCCAGAGACATCTATTAAACTGGTCAAAATTAGCACAATCATTCAAAGTCTCTGGAGCCAAATGAAAGGACTTCTATTTAACAAAATCTATAGAAACTCAGTAAAACGGTGGGAGGCTGTGGCATTTGAGCTAGGAACTAAAATCATTCTCCACATAGGTTAAAGAACAACCATTTCAGCAGTGTGGCAGTTCCCACAACTCAATGGGAAAGCTATTCCAGGTGGATTCAACAGCCAACAAATATTGGCAGACCCCACATTCCACAGCTCTGTGCTGCAGAAGGCATGTGTCACATGAACCTCATAAACCAGTACGTAGGAGGAGGGCCATTCACTTGGTCATCAAGTATTTACTGAGCATCTATTAGGTGCCTAGTGTTAAGTCTGGTACTGAATAATGGAAGGTATTCAGTCTGGCCCTGACATTCCCAAGCACAGAAGGCACAAAAAGGTGCTCCCAAACGGACTCCACCCTGAAGGATATCCTGTTTAGTAGAGACCAGTAACCTGTGAAAAGAACAACTCAGGGTGCCCCGGGGGTATAATGGAGAGCCCACCTAACCAACCCTGGGGAAATCCAAATGTAAGCTAGGGAGGAAAACACAGGGAAGAGAGAGGAACATGTGGAAAGGGCAGGTGGCAAGAGGATACAGTGAGGCCAGGGAAGTGCAAAGTAGTTCAGCAGAGCCTGCAAGAATGTTGAAGATGATTCTGGCTTAAAGCAGCCTGGCAATTAAAGATGATTATTAGAGGGGAGTAAAAAGAATGGGCAAGGTAAGAGGAAGGGTTGCAGTAATCCCAGAAATAGCTTGCACCGAAAGCAGTGGCAGTGGAAAGAGAGAAATCAATGGATTTGGGAGGTAGTGGGGAGAAAAAAAAAAAAAGGTCTTGATGACCGACTAGAAGGGGTAAAGAGAAAGATTTCTAGTCTGCGCAACTGCGAGTAAGAAGATATAAAGGAGGAGGAATAAATTTGAGGGGAGAGAAGATTAATTCAGTTTTGGATATAATGAGTTTAAAGTGCTTCAACAGATAATTAATACAAAAAGTTCTAGTAGGACAGCTGGATGTGGGCCTGAAGCTCACAAGAAAGATCTGGGATACAAAACAGATACGGATTTGGAATCTGTTAGTGTAGAACTGGTATCTGAAGCCAAGGAAATGGATAATTTAAACCAGAAAGAGCATGTCAAGAGAGATGAAGGGCTAAGGGCAGAAAACCAAGCAATGCGTAAGAATGATCAGAATCAATGAGAATCAATGGCTAGAAAGACAGGTTGGTGATTTATCTTTGCTAGTACTGGTACCCTACTGACCTCTGGTCAACTATATACATAAACATTAATTTGATGCTCTATTAATACAAAGTGACAGATGCAGTAATACCAGACTAAAAAGTGGCATAAAGGTATATGGACCTTCCTATAAATAACAAAATCTGGACAAATTATCTTAAATGACCATCTTAAGATATTAGGAAGTATTCAAAAGCAGTCAAAATTCAGCCAAAATTTACTCTCATAAAACAGCAACTGGAAGGGGTAAGAAGTTCAAGTTGTAGCTTCCTTGCCTGAAAGTGCTCCCCACCTCCATGGCCACAGTTGGGAAAGCAGTGGTGGAAAATTACAACTTTACCACCTTCAGTGAACAGAGAAAGGAGTTCAGCGCTGGAAGAAAAGCTGGACAGGTAAGGTAGAAACCCTGGAAGCCAGAGAACTACAGAAGGGGTCAAACCCAAACCAAAACCAGAGTATAAAATATACCCTTATCTCTGACTGACTGCTAAACGCTTCAGGGGCAGGACTTCAAGGGTGCCCAACAAAAACAGAGAAAACAGTAATCCACTCTGCAAAATCACAGCAGCTAACTGCATTCTCCAACAGTATGCAGCTTGGACAGCAGAAGGCCCTCTTTACTAGCCTGAGGTGTCAAGAGGACAGGGCCTGAGGTTGGCAGATATGAGAACCCAGCTATCAATTAAGTCAAATAAAACAATGCTATCCTTCTAATATTTTTGTTTTGGAAAATATATCTTTTTCATAAAAATGTTATGTTAACCTTAATGGGTCTTTTTGGTCATATTTAAGTGAATACATAAATGCCAAAACAATTCTCAGTTAGGGCACCTGGGTGGCTCAGTCAGCAGAGCACCTGACTCTTGGTTCTTGCTCAGGTCATGATCTGGGGGTCATAAGATAAAGCCCAACATTGAGCCATGCATACATCAGGCCCCCGCATGCATCAGGCTCCGAGCTCAGCTGGGGATCTACTTCTCTCCCCATCTCTCTGCCCTTCCCCCACCTCACACACCTGCTCACTCTCATAAATAAATAAATCTTTAAAAAAAAAAAAAAATTCTTAGTTTTAATTTCTCACAGTAATCCTGACATATAATCCACACAAACAAAATCTTGGCAGTCCTCAGTAATTCTTTAAAGTTTGAAGGAGTCCTGAAGCCATACATAATGTTTGAGAGGTCAAAACAATTTTTAGAATACTACTAAGATGTTATTTGCCTTTTTCAAGCTCACCCTTTCATGAGCGTATATGCGACTTTTCCAGAGACCATGTCACATGTGATACAGAACAGACTGAACTCAAAAGACAGATATGAGAATCCAACATCTGCTATTAAGCCTGACATTAAAGAGATCTGAAAATATGTAAAATAATTCCACTCTTCTCGTAATTTGGGGGGTTTCAGAAATCAACTGATTTTCATTAAAATATTTTACATTAACATACAATGATGAATTTACTTAAACTAAGAAATCTAATTTTTTTGGTTTCTATTTTAATTTCCAATATGGTAAACACTGCCAGCTATAATTCACATAAATAAAAGCTCTGGATGTACAAGGTTTGAGATCCACTGGGCTAGAAGAACATAATAAAAGGACACCAGTCAGCTAAATCCAGAAATGTAGGAAATTCTACAGGACAATCTACTTCCTTAACAGACAAATTACAAGAGAAAAAAAGGATCAGGGGGAGTAGAATCTATAGATTAAAAGAGACCTAAGAGACATACTGAACAAATACGATGTATGACCCTTGTTCAGGTCCTGACTCAAATATACTACACTGTTTTAAAAAAAAAGTTGTGATTACTTTTTTTTTTGTCTTTAGACACATGGTAAAATCTTTTAGAGATACATGCTAAAGTTTCTATGGATAAAATTATACCATGTCTGGGATTTACTTCAAAATCATAGTGGGAGGAGGAGTGGGTTGGGTTTTAACTACTACAAGTTAGCTATGTGTTGAAAATTGAACTGTGTGACAGGCACATGGAGGTTCAATATAACATTCTATCTTCTTTTGTGTTAGAAATTTTCCATAATAAAAGGTTAAAAAAACAGAACCATGCCCCATTCTGTTTACACACTCCTTATAAGGAAGTAGCCAAACAGACCTATGTTCAAGATCAGTAAAGCCACTTTTAAATTGTGGACTTGAACTAGTTTGCTTACTTTGACCACGTTCCTGAGAGGGTTATTAGGGGTATTAAATGAGATAACACACACAGTGCTAGCTAGCATTCTCCAGCCTCTACTCAAAAACCTGCAATGCTATACTAGAGTCTAAAGTTCAAATTTTAAAAATCTAACATGCAAGGTCTCTACAGTTTGACCCAAACCTATTTCCACAACTCCTTCTGAAGTCTAATAGAAATCTTCAACTATAAACTAAGTCACTGGAAAGAACACTTACACTTTCTACCTCCACAC
The DNA here is from genome assembly GCF_037043125.1 of Eumetopias jubatus. NCBI lineage: Eukaryota > Metazoa > Chordata > Mammalia > Carnivora > Otariidae > Eumetopias > Eumetopias jubatus. The sequence goes on from NW_028274807.1 coordinate 85,720,589, forward strand.
TTTCACTAAAATCATCTCCAAAACACAACACTAGGGACACCTGGGTGGCTCAGTCAGTTAAGCATCTGCTTTTGGCTCAGTTCATGATCACAGGGTCCTGGGACCGAGTCCCGCTGAGCAGGGAGCCCACTTCACCCCTGCCTGCTGTTCCCTTGCTTGTGCTTGCTCTCTCCCTCTCTCTCTCTCTCCTTGTCAAATAAATAAAATCTTAAAAAAAAAAAAAGCAAAACACAACTCTACAGACAATGTTAGATTACAGCTACCACAGTGATTCTCATATATATGTAAAATTTACTTGAATATTACAGCAATCCAGGGAGGTATACAGCATAAGTGAGTAAAAAGTAAAGCTAGGTTTTAAGCACTTAATTCAAAAATCACACAGTTTGTAAGCATTTCAACTTAAACTCTAAATACAGGGCTCCTTCTCCCCATCATACAAATAAATTCTGTTCTCTTCATAAAGATTTTTTTTTAATATTTTTATTTATTTATTTGACAGAGAGAGAGCAAGCACGAGCAGGGGAAGCAGCAGGCAGAGGGAGAAGCAGGCTCCCTGCTGAGTCCCGACATGGGACTCGATCCCAGGACCCTGGGATCATGACCTGAGCCAAAGGCAGACACTTAACTGACTGGGTCACCCAGGCAGCCCTTAAGGTACTATTTAAATCAATTATTTACCTCTTAAGAAGAATATCACATTACAAATTCTTTGAGATAAGGACATAGTATTTCCTTATCTGTCCCCTAACAAGTCTACAATAAATATGTGATTTTCTAAATATTGGTGATTAAATCTTAAGTGAATTTATAGGTAATTTCCACTTTTCTATGGTAATGAGAGAGAAGGGAAATGACAATCTCTGAACTTATTTAATCCAACTGGCTTAAACATTACCTTCTATTCACACTCCCCTTCTAAAAACAAAATTTTTTAAAACCTTGTCAACAAGCAGGATGTGAGCATTTCTTTATTTCCCTCTAATAACTTCTGGTATATCTATTCCAATAAAAAATACTGAAAGACAGATAGCCACAAAGGCAGAGAGAAAAAGCCAAAGAACTGGCTCATGTCTTCCTGCTGGGGGCATTCTCTTTAACGGCAGCACCACATTTACTTTGAAAGAAAAGCTGAGTATTACTCTTTCAAGGATACGCTGTCAAAACTGCAGTTTTGCAAAGGAAGAATGCAGGGATGTTGTAGTGTTCAAACATTAACTCTGTCAGTTTCTCTCTCTTTGCTCTAGTATTCCACTTGAGAAGAGGGAAAAAGAAATGCAAGTTATTTACTGTTTAAAAACTAAAATGTTGATTTCAAGATTCAATATAGCACTATATTAACAAAGATGTAAACATTAAAAATAGAGTACCACAGAAAATAATCTTCATATATATGTATATTTCTATTTATCTGTAAATAAATTTAGTAAATATAAATTAAAATTTATCATTTAATAAAAAGTAAAATTATCTGTTGCCATGAATTCTACAAGTTACTACTGACTTTTCAAAGTACAACAAAATCACGATTCTTATAAAGTATATTAAATCTTAAGAGTGAATCTAGTAATTTTAAACCACCAAATTTTCCTACTTAGAGTTGGTACTCCTAAAGGAAACTAGGAAACAAAATACTGATAATTTATGATCGTATGCTAGCCTGCTGGGCTCTTTGGACTCTACCAAATTTATGTCACAAGAGACTTCAGTCTAGTAAGTTCCACATTTGCCTTCTCTCCTGGAGAGCAGAGTATAAAAGCAGATACGCCCTGCCCCTGGGGCATAGGGACAATTCATAAATCCAAATGGGAAGCAGCCCAAGGAAATCAAATGTTAAATAAATCCCTGGGAAAAAAATAATAATCAAACCCCATTTAGGGTGCTTTGTTATTGTTCTTTGAATATTTTAACTACTGAAATAATAAAAATTATAATAGTATATAAAAATTAATCCCCCTTTCCCGAATTTTCAAAATTCAAAATATGAACTTCTATGCCTCTTTAAAGAAAAATAAAACATTCTTCGAATTAGTTTAAAAAACAGCAACTACAGAAACTCAGAAAAGAAAGTTTGTCTTACCGGTGCTTCTGACATGAGAACAGGATGCAGGCTGGCTTCTGATTTGACATGCATTTTGTAGGTATGATCCAAAATAGCCTGGAAACTATCCCAGTCTTCAACTATAATATAAGATTAACACCTTGAAAACAATGCTTAGTTGAAGATGAATACAGAATCTTTTAAGAGACTGTTTCTACAGTTTAGCATTAACACTTAACATACAAAACCTACTTATTTCATAGATTTACTTCATAATATAGTACTTTATATAGACATCATCTTTGTTTTCTATAAATATGGAAATTCTTTTTGGTTGCTCCAGCCCCCACAGTATCACAACTCTTAGACCTGTCCCAAATGTAATTAGTGATACCAAATAATTATTCAGTAAGTACTTACTAGAGACAGTATGCAATTTAAATGGTAAGAGAAAATACAAAAGAATGGTATGATCTAGATCTGATATTCCCAAAAAGCTTATAATCTACTTGAAAAAAGATTAAAAGATTAAAGAAAGAACCCTCAGGGAATATAATATGCCTTCAATTTGGCTTCCACCTAAACATTCCATCAAAAATGCTTGCATAAGTCACTAACGACCTTCTAACAGACAAATCCAGCAGAAACTTCACATTTGTAATATTGCTTGACCTTTTTTATTTTAAAGATTTTTATTTGATAGCGAGAGAGGGAACACAAGCAGGGGGAGTGGGACAGGGAGAAGCAGGCTTCCCGCCGAGCAGGGAGCTCCACGTGGGGCCCGATCCCAGGACCCTGGGATCATGACCTGAGCCGAAGGCAGATGCGTAACAACTGAGCCACCCAGGCGCCCCTTGACCTCTTTAACATTATGACACTACTGACTACTCAAGAATTTACAAACTTGCTCTGCCACAGTCCAAAGAAGAATGTCATGACTTGTACAACATACTCCCACAGGCATATGAGGATTTTGTTTGTTTTGGTCAATAAACTTTGTCAGTCACTCTAACTTTTCCCTTCTTAGTGTAAATCTCAATGTCACAGCTGAGAACAATGAGAATGAATCATTTCTATGCTCCCAGAACTTGTTCTTCCCTTGGCTTTCTGCTGAATATTTATTCTCCTACATCCCTAACTATTCCTTCTCATTCTCTTTCATGGGCACCCATTCTTCTCTTTGGTTAAATACAGAACAAGCTCTGACAAGGAACCCCATCCTCAACCCGTGTCTCATATTTCACACTCTTTTTTTTTTTTAAAGATTTTATTTATTTATTCATGAGAGACAGAGGGAGAGAGAGAGAGAGAAGCAGAGGGAGAAGCAGGCTCCCAAGGAGCAGGGAGCCCGATGTGGCACTCGATCCCAGGACCCTGGGATCATGACCTGAGCCAAAGGCAGACGCTTAACCATCTGAGCCACCCAGGCGCCCTCATATTTCACACTCTTTCTGGCTAATAAAATGCAACTCCGTGTCTTAAAATTTTTCTCACCTGCTTACTACAACAGCACCTATATTCAAATACTTTGAACGCAATAACAAACTCATTTACATGCTGTACAGAAAAAAGCCTGCTTGCAAGAAAAAAGCATGCTGTACAGAAAAAACCTTTGGCTGGCATCCAAAGGTTATCACTGGACTGATAACCAGTTCCCTACACTGATATAAAACTTCCCCTAAATGGTAAGACTAGCTCACTGAGCCTAAACTGTTTGTACAATGTGGTTTATGCTGAATACCTTCTTTCCCTCTGGGAGCCTTGGATTTTTAGTACATGCGAGGCAAAGGGTCCCTACGTGACCACCCCAGTAAAAATCGTCTCTAATGAGCTCCTGTGGTAGACATACACGTTGTTACATCTCGTCACTGGAGGAATTAAGTACATCCTTCCTGACTCCACTGTGAGAAGACTCTGAGAAGTTTGCATTGGTTTCCTCTGAACTTCACTCCATGCCTTTTCCTATTTTGCTTTGTATCCTTTCAGTGTAATAAATCTCAGCCATGAGTACAACTGCAGGCTGAGTCCTATGAGTCCTTCTCGTGAATAACTGAACCTAAGAGTGATCTCAAGTATTACACTTGCCTTTTAAGACCATAAAACTTGCTCCTTCCATTCTATCCTACTTCAATGCATGGTACCCAATCACCCCAATTAAAAATCGAAGAAACTTTTTCAACTCTTCTCTTTTCACCTCTTTTGATATCTCTCAAAGCCACCTCAGAATCTCCACCATCAATGATAAAATTTCAACGCTCTTCACTTCTCATCTGAATTCTCACCTCCCTAACTGATCCTCCTGTCTCTATTAACTCCTTCCAATCTAGCCTACATATTGCTTTTAGAATCATCTCTCCAGCTGGCAAATATGAACATTTCATACCTCTGTTTAAATTCCTCTGGGGTTACCTTTCAGAGTTGCCAGCTTAATACACCCTTTGCATGGTTTACAAGCCCTATTATGACTGCTCTCTGTCCATCTTTCCTGCAACTGGTCCTAATGCATCCACTGTTACAGCCATACTTAATTGATGATCTTTCTAAACATGTGCGCTTCTTACGCAGCTCCACCTCTTTACATATGCTGGTTGCTCTCCTTTACCCAGCCTTCCAGTCAGGCTAACACTTATTTATTGATCAAGATCCAGTAAAAAAGTTACCTCCTTTATGAAAACCATCACTGACCCCCAATGACAGAGTTAAATACCTCTCCTCTCTAATCCCACTGCTTATCAAACATAGCTGTAACACTTATCCTACATATTTGTATATTTGTATCCATCTCCCCTGTGAGTCTCTTAAGGAAGAGGAACGTGTTTAATGCATCTTTGTATTCTCAGTGCCTGGAACATCAGCTTGTGGAATAAAAACAACAAAATACCCGGTATTCGACCTACAAGTTTTATGTCTAAAACATAGCATGTACACTCTATAAATCAAATCCACAGAAGCAAACACCGTACCCATCCCATTTTTTAGTGGTGAAATGGCCTCTGTGTTCTCCCTGGGAACGCGCAGGGCATTAGTATCTATGTAATAGGTGGGGCCGCCTTGTTTGCCTTTATCGCCGTCTATCTCCATCAGTGTGCTTCCATCATCTCTTTCTACCACCATACCAATAGCTGTGGGGAAATCCACCTGGAAGAGTCAAGAAAATGATATACAAGTTTTACCTGCTTTCACCAAGTAGTCATTTTTTTCTAACTAAAGTCTTACTATAATTGAGTCAGAATTTCTGCATGAATTTAATTCTACATAAATGACCCTTTCATATCCAATTAACTAACACTACACTTACCTTGGGACAGTCTTCACCAGCATAACCAGCTCTCACAGTATAGGATCCAATATCAAAAACAAGAGCTCCAACTTCATCTGAAAAGATGAAAGGATAATTAACATTAACAACCTGCAGGTATCATATGAAAATTAAGAGTACTTAATGTGCTTAAAATGAGAAAGTATGTAAAACCTCTATTACAAATTAAAACAGGTATTACATTCACATTATTACTAGCTTGAACCTAGTTTTGAATACACCTTAAAATAAAGATTCATTTGGCTATAACAAGTCATAACTGTGTATCAGTATAGGTTCAATCAGGAATGAGATGGTACACTAAAACTGGGTAATTTGTAAGAGTTTACTTATTAAAGGGACTATTTACAAAGATATAGGCACAATACAGGAAAACCAAAAGGGATAGTATGATACCCTAACACTAATAATACAGATCTGTTACCACCCTTAGAACTGAAGAAACAGGGGCGCCTGGGTGGCTCAGTCGTTAAGCGTCTGCCTTTGGCTCAGGTCATGATCCCAGGGTCCTGGGATCGAGCCCCGCATCAGGCTCCCTGCTCAGCGGGAAGCCTGCTTCTCCCTCTCCTACTCCCCCTGCTTGTGTTCCTGCTCTCGCTGTGTCTCTGTCAAATAAATAAATCAAATCTTAAAAAAAAAAAAAAACTGAAGAAACACGGAGAAAGAACTGTTACCAGACCCCAGAGAGAGTTGTGTTTGGAGGGCTACCTGACAGCTGTGACTTCAGTTAAGGGATGCAGTGAGCCATGGCTAACCCTGAGGGGAAGAAATCAGACTAATAAATCTGCCAACCTCTCTGTTCCCCCTCTCCACTGGCTCGGGTGATCTCACAATTTGTCACCCAGAACACTTCTGAATGCAAAAAGGGTTCCTTATTAATAGTTATACCAGGACAAGAGGCATAAAGCATGAAATATGGTTACCCTACCACTGGCCAAACCAGAGGTTAAGAGACCCACTGAGGCAGTCTATAAGGATCAGCCTTCAAGAGCACAAAGAGGGCGGAAATGGGTGGAAAGTAGATCTGGAGGGGCAAAGGGAAGATATGCAGTATACTTAGCTACCATTTTTTCATATGTTAAGGGAAATCATATCCTATGCATTTAGAGAAGAAACTTAGCAAAACTCCAAGAAAAAGAGGGACTCTGAAGAATAAGAGTTTAAGATATAATTATACAGACCAAGGAAAATCATTAAAATGAAGTTATCAAAGTTCGCACATTTCAAAGATTTTTAGTAAAGTTTAATGCTGAGGAAGAAAGCTGGTAATTTTTTTACATTCATATTCAGAGAAAAGCCTCTAATTATTCTTTAAAAATATTTCACCCAAAACAGAATGCCTCCAAAAACAAAACACTTGGGTTTTCCAGGCACTAATTTTTCAAAGAAGAATTTTTTTCAATCATTAAAAAGAATAAAGAACTGGGGCGCGTGGGTGGCTCAGTCGTTAAGCGTCTGCCTTCCGCTCAGGTCATGATCCCAGGGTCCTGGGATGGAACCCCACGTCGGGCTCCCTGCTCCGCGGGAAGCCTGCTTCTCCCTCTCCCACGCCCTCTGCTTGTGTTCCCTCTCTCGCGTCTCTCTGTCAAATAATAAATAAAATCTTTAAAAAAAAAAAAAGAAGAAAGAACTATTATTTACCTCCATTAAATTGGCAAAATCCATCTGATAAGACCAAGTGTTGTCAAAGATGTAGGGAAAGAAGAGCGCCTACACATTTGTTTATGAACACTGTAAACTGATACAACCACAATGCACAATTCAGTCACATGCTCTAAAGTTGAATATGTGCATGCAGAGAAATTACACTTTTATCTTCTCTAGAGAAACTCTCTCACACATATCACAAGGAGACATGTTTTAGAATGTTTACTAGCTATGTGACCTTGGGTGATTTCTAACCTTTCTGCCTCAGTTTCCTCATATGTAAATATGCATAACAGTTCCTATCTCATAGGATGCTCTAATAATTAAATGTGTTAAATGCTGTAATGCATGTAAGCACCTAGAACAGTACCTGCACATAATAATCACAGTAAGTGGGGGGCGCCTGGGTGGCTCAGTTGGTTAAGCGACTGCCTTCGGCTCAGGTCATGATCCTGGAGTCCCAGGATCGAGTCCCGCATCGGGCTCCCTGCTTGGCAGGGAGTCTGCTTCTCCCTCTGACCCTCTTCCCTCTCGTGCTTTCTCTCTCTCATTCTCTCTCTCTCTCAAATAAATAAATAAAATCTTTAAAAAAAAAAATCACAGTAAGTGGGAGCCGCTATTACCATTATTATCACCACACTGCTCATCACAGGAAAAAAGAGAAATAATCTAATGGTCTCCCAGTAGGGAAATAAATAAACTATAATTTATTCACACCATGAGATACTATACAGCAGTTAAAATGGTCTAGATCTATATGTATTAATATGGATAAATCTCCAAAAAATGACTAGTTTGAAAACCTAGTTACTATACACACACACACACACACACACACACAGACATTATGATACTGTTCAATTCATTATGGACACACACACTGAGTAAAAGTATAAAATCTGCATAGGGTCTGGGAATGTAGCCTACAACTTCAGTTCTGTGGCTACCTCTAAGGAGGGAGAGAAGGGGACTCTATATCAATAACATGCTACTTCTTAAAATATCTCAGGCAAATACAGTAAAATATTACATCTATTTATCACATATAAATTTAACACATACTTTTAGTATGTTGAAAGTACTAAAAATTAAGTTTTAAAATAAAGAAAAATCAGTGATTATACAGATATTCGTAGTCAAGAGATGGTGTCCTTACAGAATAATGATCTCATTTTTAGTCAAATAAAATGAAGAGCCACCTATTTTTATTTCTAATTTGAAAGGAAGTTTCTGCATTTATTACATTTCCCAAAGTAATTATCTATTCTCTATACAATTCTCTGATCCAAATTATTCTGTCTGAACATAGGGGTCCTTAAAAGCATTTGTTGGGGCGCCTGGGTGGCTCAGTCGGTTGAGCGACTGCCTTCGGCTCAGGTCATGATCCTGGAGTCCCGGGATCGAGTCCCGCATCAGGCTCCCTGCACCGGGCTCCCTGCTCGGCGGGGAGTCTGCTTCTCCCTCTGACCCTACCCCCTCTCATGCTCTCTCTCTCTCTCATTCTCTCTCTCAAATAATCTTTAAAAAAAATAAATAAAAAAAATAAAAGCATTTGTTGTCACCATAGCATGTACACTCAAGTACAAATAGTAAAGTTACCAATGAATATGAATTAATAAACATTAACACTGACTAACCAGAATACTGGCTAAAGAAATATCCTAACTAAATAAATGAATTGCCTTGCCTGGTTAACCAAAATTTTCAGTTACTGTTCTCAAGGATCAATCTTTTGTCCTACGCCAGGGATCTTAACCTTTTCTGTATCATGGACGTCTTTCACAAAGCTCTGGGCTGAACTGTTTCCCCCTAAAATTCATATGTTGAAGTCTTAACTCCTAGTACCTTAAAACCCGACTGTATTTAGAGATAAGGTCTTAATTTAAAGAGGCAATTAAAAAAAAAAGAGGCAATTAAATTAAAATGCGATCATTAGAACGGGTCCTAACCCACTATGACTGGTGTCCTTGCATGAAGAGAACATTTAGACACAGATACGTAGAGGAAAGACCATGTGAAGACACAGGGAGAAGACAGCTTATATAAGCCAAGGAGAAAGACCTCCAAAAAAAAAAAAACAGCCCTGCCAACAGTTTAATATCAAATTTCTTGCTTCCAGAATAGAGAGAAAATTAATTTGTTATTTAAGCCACACAGTCTGTGGTATTTTGTTACGGCAGCCCTAGCAAACAAATACAGACACATTAGGAAACTTATGACTCCCTTCTTAGAATGTTTTAAAATAGGGCGCCTGGGTGGCTCAGTTGGTTAGGCGACTGCCTTCGGCTCAGGTCATGATCCTGGAGTCCCAGGATCGAGTCCTGCATCGGGCTCCCTGCTCAGCAGGGAGTCTGCTTCTCCCTCTGACCATCTTCCCTCCCGTGCTCTCTTATTCTCTCTCTATCAAATAAATAAATAAAATCTTAAAAAAAAAAGGTTTTAAAATAGATTATAAAAGAAACCAATTATAATAAAATATAGTTCTACCTGTGGACTACTTAGGGAGGCCAGAAACTCCTTCTTTAACTCATCCTTTCATAGGTAATCTGCTCCACCCCTACAGCCTCAACTTCTACCAAAATATTAATAATTTCAATCTCAAATCTCTCTCTCAAGCCCTCACCATCTAGATCCATATCTCAAACTTTTTTTTTAAACATCACAAACAAGATTTTTTATTTGTTACCATTAAATGTCTAAATTTTAAACAGATTCTTGGACTGGTGGCTCATATCCATCATATCCAATTTCATCAGGGGCACATGGCTGGCGCAGATGGTTAAGTATCGGATTCAGTTTCCGCTCAGGTTGTGATGGAGCCCCCCCACCCCTGCTCTGTGCTGGGTGCAAAGTCTGCTTAAGACTCTCTCTGCCCCACCCTATACCACCCTCCTCCATGAATGTACACACACTCTCTCTCAAATAATTATCTTTAAAAAATAAAAAGTAAAAATAAATGCAACTTCATCATTCTGCAGATTAGCAAGGCTCACTTCAAAAACATGATCCTTAGGCCTTCAGATGAGATTTTGGTTCCACTGAGTTCTCTTGACTAGTGTTTTTCCAGTATTTCTTACACTGAACATAGGTGGTGCTTTCACATCAGACCAATTTTTCTTAGAAAATAGGTCAACTGCTTTCTTCTTGGCTCCTTTTCTGCCACCTTCCATAAGGCACTTGTTCTTAGCAACCACCATGGTGCTACTCAGAGAGCCAAAAGGTCGTATCTCAAACTTCTTGGTGTACAACATCAATTCCTCCCGATGTCCCACTGGTACCTCAAATTCAATGTATCTGAAGCACTGTCTTTTCCCCATCCCACCTAACCTAATCTCAGCAGTGCTATCACAATTAGTGGCCTAGTCAGCAGAGGCAAAACACTGAGAAATGTGAATGTCTTCAGATTTTCATACCCCTCATCAAGTTTTGCCAAATATTTCTCAGTTACTTTCCTCTTTACTGCCATTGCCACCGTCTTGAGTCAAGCTCTTCTTTTAAGAGATTTGAGAGTACAAGTGCGCGGACACACACACACACGGGGGGAGGGGCAGAGGGAGAGAGAGAATCTCAAGCAGACTCCCTGAAAGGGCAGAGCCCAAGGGGGGCTTGATACAATGACCCTGAGATATGACCTGAGCAGAAATGAAGAGTCGGATGCTCAACCAACTAAGCCACCCTGGGGCCCCTTGAATCAAGCTTTTATCTCAAGAGGGAATTATTACAATTCCCCATAAGTATTATGCTTCCCATCTCTTCACCTTCTCCAACCCCTTTTAAACTGCTGCACTGTTATCTTTCAAAATTGTAACTCTGAACATAAGGGTACATATATCCTTCAATGAAAAGAGAGCAACCTTCAGTGGTTTCCCATCATCTACAAAATGAAATTCAAATCATTTCACCCAGTTGATACTCAAGGCTTAGCAAAATCTGACAGTAGTCTCATATCCCACCTCACATTCTAGCATTACTGGATAATGTTGTCTCCTAAACACACCATGTGCTCTTACTAAGCTAACCTTTGCATATGCTGTCCTTCTTTACTCTTCTTCCATCATCCGCATAACCTCTCTTGTGAAGTCCTCTGACTCCCCCACACTGAGTTAGTAACTTTCTTTTCTGCTCTATCTTTGTAACTTCTATATATTGTCATTACTGAAACACACTGTGTTGAATTAGTTACCCTTTCTCATCAAGTCACCCAATTCTCATCATAGGATATAAATGATAAGACACACCATTACTTCGTGCATCAGTAAGAAAAAAAAGCATGCTGCCAATTAAACTGCCACACCAATAAAACTCTGCCAAATCATCAAGAAATATTCCATGTTAATTAGACTGGAATTAATTTTTTTTTAATTTTAAATATGTAAAACAGAAAAACCTCCACAAAAAAAGAGAAATAGGCCAACTTCAGCTCCTTAAATATGGGGGGGGTGTACAACTAAAAATAGATAAAATATGGTGTCTATTTATTTGACTGACTCACCTATTAAGACTAAGCTTCTTGGGGCGCCTGGGTGGCTCAGTTGGTTGAGTGACTGCCTTCGGCTCAGGTCATGATCTCGGGCTCCCTGCTCGGCGGGAAGCCTGCTTCTGCCTTTCCCACTCCCCCTGCTTGTGTTCCCTCTCTCACTGTCTCTCTCTGTGTCAAATAAATAAATAAAATCTTTAAAGAAAAAAAAAAGACTAAGCTTCTTGGAGGCAGAGGCTATACCTATACCTGCCTGGCACATAATGAGCACTCAAAAACTTTTTTTTTTAAATGAAATGAAAAAATCTAACAAATCAATTATGCTCCTGTCCTAATTAGATGGCAAACTATTTTTTTAATTTTTTTTAATTTTTTGGCAAACTAGACATAGAATTTTAATGAGTGAGACTCTTGATTCTTGGAATTCTGCATCTGATTATTTTCCTTTTTCAAAGGATGGGAAATAGGTCTATTTCCCGTACCTTGTTTTGTTAAAAACAAAGTACTAATGAACCCAAAATAGGAGAATGGCAAAGGGAAATAGGAGGCTTAAACCATAGCCATGGAGGTCTGGGTATTTATTTTTTATTTTTATTTTTTTAAGATTTTATTTATTTATTTGACAGAGAGACAGAGAGAGAGCACAAGCAGGCAGAGTGGCAGGCAGAGGGACAGGGAGAAGCAGGCTCTCGCTGAGCAGGGAGCCTGACAGGGGGCTCGATCCCAGGACCCTGGGATCATGACCTGAGCCGGAGGCAGCTGCTTAACCAACTGAGCCACTCAGGTGTCCCAGGTCTGGGTATTTAAAAACCAGGATACAATTTCTAATGGATAAAAATCCTCAAGACTTGGATCTCTTGGGGCACCTGGGTGGCTCAGATGGTTAAGCGTCTGCCTTCGGCTCAGGTCATGATCCTGGAGTCCTGGGATTGGGTCCCACATCGGGCTCCCTGCTCCTTGGGAGCCTGCTTCTCCCTCTGCCTCTCTCTCTCTCTCTCTCATAAATTAATAAATAAAATCTTTAAAAAAAAAAAAAACTTAGATCTCTTTGCTACTAAAAACACTGTTTTCACTTTTCTGAGGATGCTGATGTTTTTCCACAGAGTAAATGGCTTCCAAGTTTAGAGGTGTGGTGATTTTTCTGGGAAAACATAAAGCAATGGTGGCAATTTTCTAACCTGGTCTTAGAACATTCCAATATGATACTGAAGAAGGCAAATGACTTTGGGAGAAAGCAGGAAGGTGGTTTTCTTTTTTTGTTTGGACAAGGATACCCCAACTCATGGAGATGAAGGTTTTGAGAAAATTTTAAGGTTAGAGATTTGGGGGTGAGGGGTGCAGGAATGATGAAACACAATTTATCAAAGTTGGACTGTTTATTTTTATAATGCGAGTTTGAAGTAAAGGAGAACCATGAAAGATGGGTCACAGGAGCAATGAGTAGGCCCAGAAATCAGAAAGTATGGAAATCCAGATGAATTATGCATTGTACCCAAAGCTAAAGATCAGTGTCAGATCTAATCAGAAATCATTATTAGAATAAGATAGCTATAAATTTTAAAATTTAAACTGCAAAGATCTTTTAAATTAAGCAAGCAACTTAAAAATACAGCTTACTAAGTTAATTACACAAAACCTAGGTAGGAGGTTTGGTTTCTTTTCACAGTACACCCTTTGGAAAATATGACCTACTACATATACTAGTCATACAGGGGTAACTCAAACACAAAACCATACACTTATTTTTGTGAGTTTTAAATATTTTATATATGAAACAGGCTTTAAGACATATTCCTCTCCATAAGCAAATGAGACACAGGACGTTTATTCTGAATACCTAAACCATATACGAATATGCTGTGGCTATATAACTGAAAAATGACTTACGGAGAAACAACCAAAAATCTATTTTTAAAATGGGAAAGGGTTTTATTGAAATGCCTTTTTCTTCATCCCAGAGATTCTTGTTCACCACTTGTTAGGAACTCTGGGCCAGTTACTTAATCTTTCCCATACCTTATTTTCTTATTCCATTATATGGGGATAGCAGTATCATCTCCTATGGCTGTTGCAGATTGAGTTAATGCACATATTAAACGCAACACGTGAAAAGTCTCTATATGTTTGCTGCTGGCATTATTAGTATCCATTTCTACCTCAGTCAAATTAAACAATGCTTTCTAAGGAAAAACTCATGAACAGCTTCTAGGTCCCTGGATCAGTGAACCTAAAGGTCAAAAGAGAGTCAACAGCCTCCGTGAGCAAAGGCACAAAGACCCAGTTTTTTGGTCAGGATGGCATCTTCAGATGGGAAAGAGGTAAATCATGAAGATCCACTAGGCTTTGAGTAAAAATGGGGAACTACTGACTCTCACATTTGGGAAATCAAAAGCAAGAACATAAACGGGGAAGAGGAGGATGAGGATCAGCATATTACCACAAAGAAACTCAAGCTACATTCCAAAAACGAAGAACGCTGAAAACTTCGGGCGCCTGGGTGGCTCAGTCGGTTGAGCCACCGCCTTCAGCTCAGGTCATGATCCTGGAGTTCCAGGATCGAGTCCCGCATCGGGCTCCCTGCTCAGCGGGGAGTCTGCTTCTCCCTCTGACCCTCTTCCCTCTCCTGCTCTCTCTCTACCATTCTCTCTCTCAATAAATAAATGAAAATCTTAAAAAAAAGAACTCTGAAAACCTCATTTTTATCCCTTACCTGTAAAATGCCATCCTCTTCAGAAACAATAACCTTACTAGACACACTGACAAAAGCAACACTTCAGATTTGTCTCCTTGTTCTCTAAACTCATCAAACACAGCAAAAACCAGAATCATACATCAGTGCTTCCTACCTATCTAGCAAGAATGAAAGCTCTGATTCAGTGTACTTCAGGCGGAGCTTGAGATACTGCATTTCTAAAAACCTTGCAGGTGATGCTGACACTGCCGACCCATGGACTAAACTTGGTGTAGCGAGTGGATCATTATCTCACTGAACCTTCACAACCACCCCACTGGGTAGGAATTATCATTCCCAAAACGAGGAGCCTAAAGTTGGGAAAAGTTAAGTAACTTGCCCAAGGCCAAATCGCTCCATAAATGGTGAGACTGAAAGTACAAGCCAGGTCTCTCTAACTGCCAGGCCGGTGCTTATCTTTCCACCACACCGCAGCCGACCCAAGAACAACATCTTTAAGTTACAGGTGTTCCCACGAGTAACTCTGGACAACCCACAGTCAGCAAACAGGCAGAAGTTAATGAAAGGTGTGAGGCAACAGAGCACCCAACAAGAGGCGGCTGCGTCCTCAGTGGCCGCCACTCCTCCAATCAGTGGTACCTCTTCGCGGCTCGCTTTACGGTCCACGGGTCGTTGTGGAAACCCTCGGTCCATGCTTGCAAACTGCTGGGACCTCCCAAGTTTAAACACGCGCGCGCGCCCCAATGTAGCCGAGTTATGGAGACACCCGGGAAGATGCGACCCTGCGGCCAGCCACTCAAGCCGGGGCTCTGCGGGCCGACCCCCCAGGATGGAGTGCCCGCCCGGGCGGAGGCCGGCACGCACCCCCAAAACCCTGCTCCTCCGGGGGCCGCCGCAGGAGGCGGCGACTCCGGGCGCCCGAGGCTCTCGCCGAGCCGGGTGGGCTCCGGGGGCGGGCAGAGCACGGGGCGGGGATGGGGCGGGGAGGCTGGGGTCCAGAGCAGGGGAGACCGGAAGGGGCCGCCTGGGAGGGGAGGGCTGGGGGCGGCAGTTACAAACCTCACACGCTAAAAAGGCGCGCTCTCTCGTCCGGCCGCATTTACTCACCTCCCCCGTACACCCCGCCGCTCATGGCTGCTCTCCGCGCGACTCCTACGCTAAAGGCTACCGGGCGAAGTGATTGCGACGGCCGCGAATGCGGGTCCCGAGAAGCACTAGCCCCCCACCCCCTTAACTTCCACCGCCACCCCCCTCAGGCAACAAAGCGGCGTCCACACACCCCGGCGCTCAGTCACACTTGCTGTCTGCTCTTATCAGCCAATCATGAGAGGCCCGGATACCCTTTAGCCAATCAGGACGAGGCTGTGCTGCATCCCTGCCGCGGCACAGCCAGTTTAGCCAATCGAAGGCAGCCATGGAGGCGGGGAAAGGGGAAAGCGACGGAAGGAGGGAAGGAGTTGGGTTGCGGAACCGGCCGCAGGCGGGAGGGGGGGGTGTGAGGGGTGAGATTGGGGCGGAGCTTCCCGAGTGGGCGGGAGACTAAGCCGGGGGGAGCAGGAGAGGTAGGAGAGAGACTGGAGGGAAGTGGCGGGGTGGGTCCAGGGGTGTGTCTGGGCGCTGAGGAGCGGTGGGAATCCGGGAGCCCAAAGTAAACCTCTGGAAAACAGTCCAGAAATATAAAGTGTCCCCACGCAGCGATTCCTAGTTTTGGACTGTGGAGAATGCAGAATTTTTTTTTCCCAGAAAATGTACTTTCAGCTAACTTTTATGTTAAAAAAAATTAAAATGTTATGCTCAACTTTGGGGTAGGGAAACAGTAAATCAGACAAACCGATAGGATCCTGCAATTTTTGAAATGGTTATTAATAATTAAAAGAAGAAAGAGATGATATACTATATACTTTCCTAACTAAATTTAGGTAACACTTTAAAAATTATTTTTAGAAGTATTATCAGTTTCTTTTATCCTGTGAGACAAGTGTAAAACAATCCTCATCCAAGCGAGTACCTAATGCTAAATACATATCCAGTCTGTCTACTGTTCTTAGTCTCCTATTTTTACCAGCCCAGTCCGCGTCACCATTGTCTTTCTCCCTGAATTACTGCAATAACTTAATTGCCTTGCCTCTTGGCCACATTGCAAGCAGCTCGACCTATAAAAACTCCCAAATCTGGTCATGTTACTCCAGCTCAAATCCTTAAGATGGATTGTATACTCTTTTTTTTTTAAGATTTTATTTATTTATTTGAGAGAGAGAGAGAATGAGAGATAGAAAGCACGAGAGGGAAGAGGGTCAGAGGGAGAAGCAGACTCCCTGCTGAGCAGTAAGCCCGATGTGGGACTCGATCCCGGGGCTCGATCCCGGGGCTCCAGGATCATGACCTGAGCCGAAGGCAGTGGCTTAACCAACTGAGCCACCCAGGCGCCCCTGGATTGTATACTCGTATAGTTGAAAGGAGTTCTTTAGTTGATTTGTCTAGAGTCTAGACATAGAGGCCGCTCTTAACCTTAGGAACAATGGAATAAAGCCCCATAAGTCTTAGTGCCAGCAGCGTGGCAGAAGGTTATAGTAGGGTGAGGAACAAGGCTAGTGAGAAAACTTTCCCATTCACTTAACAGTACAATCTCAATATATCTGATCATTTAGGAAACCCCCATTAACCCAATGAGATAATGCAGAGGTCAGCAAACCATAGCCCCATGGCCACATCCAAGGTATTTCTATTTTTGTGTGGCCTGTGAGCTAAGAAAGGTTATTCCACTTTTAAATGGTTTTTTGGAAGGGCACTTGGGTGGCACAGTCAGTTAAGTGACCCACTCTTGGTTTCGGCTCAGGTCCTGATCTCAGGGTCATGAGATGAAGCCCTGCCTGGGGCTCTGCTCTGAGTGCCGAGTCCACTTGAGTTTCTCTCTCCCTCTCCCTCTGCCCCTTCTGCTTATGCTCTCTCTCTCTAAAATAAATAAATAAATCTTTATAAAATAAATAATTTTTTTAGGATTTTATTTATTTGTCAGAGAAAGAGTGAGCACAAGCAGGGGGAGCGGCAGGCAGAGAGAGCAGCTGACCCCTTGCTGAGCAGGGAGCCCAATGCGGGACTCAATCCCAGAACCCTGGGATCATGACCTGAGCTGAAGGCAGAGGCTTAACCGACTGAGCCAAATAAGCGTCCCTAAGATTTATTTATTTTAGAGAGAGAGAGAGAGTGTGGGCATGCACAAGTGGGATTGGGGTGGGGGGAGGGGTAGAGGGAGAAGAATTTTAAGCAGACTCCCAGCTGAGTGGGGGAGCCCCAAGCAGGCTCCCTATGAGGACCCTGAGATCAGGACCTGGGCTGAAACCAAGAGTCAGTCCCTCAGCTGACTAAGCCACCCAGGCGCCCCCATTTTTTTTAAGATTTATTTATTCATTTTAGAGAGAGAGTGCAAGCGGTGGGAAGGGCAGAGGGAGAGGGTGAGGGAGAGAGAGAATCTCAAGCAGACTCCCCACTTAGCACATAGTGCACTGTGGGGCCGATTCCAGGACCCCGAGATCATGACCTGAGCTGAAATCAAGAGTCTGACCCTCAACTGACTGAGCAACCCAGGCGCCCCCATTTTTAAATGGTTTATAAAAATATTTTTAAGAGTAATATTTTGTGACATGTGAAAATTATATGAAATTTGCATTTCAATGACCGTAAACGGAGCTTCACTAGAACATAGCGAGGCTTATTGCTTATTCATTTATGGCTGTTTTTGCTCTGTAAAGCCAATTGAGTAGTTATGACAGAGACTATGACACTAAGGGGGAGAGCATGTTTACTATCAGACCCCTTGTAGAAAGAGTTTACCAACCCCTAAGATACTGCATTTAACACATCTAGCACAGTGCACTAAGTACTCTATGTTAACTGTTGTCCCATGATTATAGCTCTCACTATATGGATACATATCAAATCCCAAAAAACATTTCCATCTCCACTCTGTGGTTTTATGCTGTGTTTGACTAATAAAGCTGATGAGCTATAAAATATGTGATACTTTGGTAATAATTAAACATTGAAGCAATACTATTTGTGTTCATAAAACACAGTAATTCATTTAAATCTGTTCACAATTTAAATGCATAGGAATTGCTTTAGCTGCCAT
The DNA here is from genome assembly GCF_037043125.1 of Eumetopias jubatus. NCBI lineage: Eukaryota > Metazoa > Chordata > Mammalia > Carnivora > Otariidae > Eumetopias > Eumetopias jubatus. Next base: position 85,738,894 of record NW_028274807.1, read on the forward strand.
CTTGCGTCCCCGCGTGTGTGCACCTAATCTCAGCTGGTCCGCCCGAGACCCCCTGAGCGCCAACCCTATTCCCCCCGCGCCGTCCCATTTCCACTCCAACAAGATGAAAGACACTATCGTGAACCAGGAGAAACTCGCCAAACTGCAAGCACAAGTGCGCATTGGTGGGAAAGGAACTGCTCGCCGAAAGAAGAAGGTGGTTCATAGAACGGCTACAGCAGATGATAAAAAACTTCAGTTCTCCTTAAAGAAGTTAGGGGTAGGGCGCCTGGGTGGCTCAGTTGGTTCAGCGACTGCCTTCGGCTCAGGTCATGATCCTGGAGTCCCGGGATCGAGTCCCACATCGGGCTCCCTGCTCAGTGGGGAGTCTGCTTCTCTCTCTGACCCTCTTCCCTCTTGTGCTATCTCTCATTCTTTCTCTCTCAAATAAATAAATAAAATCTTAAAAAAAAAAAAGAAGTTAGGGGTAAACAATATCTCTGGTATTGAAGAAGTGAATATGTTCACAAACCAAGGAACAGTGATCCATTTTAACAACCCCAAAGTTCAGGCATCACTGGCAGCGAACACTTTCACCATTACAGGCCATGCTGAGACAAAGCAGCTGACAGAAATGCTACCCAGTATCTTAAACCAACTTGGTGCAGACAGTCTGACTAGTTTAAGAAGACTGGCTGAAGCTCTGCCCAAACAATCTGTGGATGGAAAAGCACCACTTGCTACCGGAGAGGATGATGATGATGAAGTTCCAGATCTTGTGGAGAATTTTGATGAAGCTTCCAAGAATGAAGCAAACTGAATTGAGTCAACTTCTGAAGAACATAAAACTTGAAGAAGTTACTGGGAGCTGCTATTTTATATTATGACTGCTTTTTAAAATTTTGTTCATGGATCTGATAAAATCTAGATCTCTAATATTTTTAAGCCCAATCCCCTTGGACACTGCAGCTCTGTTCAGTTTTTGCTTATACACAATTCATTCTTTGCAGCTAATTAAGCTGAAGAAGCCTGGGAATAAAGTTTGAAACAAGGTTAATAAAGTTCTTTGCCTAGGAAAATAAATAAATAAATAAATGCATAGGAATTCATATATACCAACTTAAGTAGGTTATATGTATTGATATTTCTCACCAATACTATCTATCTCCAACCTCTCCCATACATGTAGAGTTGGGTTGAAAAAGTAATATATTTGTCCTCTAGTTTAGAGTTCGCCAGAAAACAAAACAGTTCAGTAAGGTTAATGAGGACCACACTGCTAGCCTTCAGGGGCCTGGGATGCTGTGAATGTCTCCACCCATAAAGAACACAGTGGAGTGCAGGGGAATCTTCAGTATGACAACATAAAGAAGACAGCTTGAGAAAATACTGGGAAGTCATTCTTAGCTGTTTTTGTTTAAAATAAGGGCTTTGCTTTATTTGATAATTTGAAAAGATATTAGAAAACAGATCATCCATAATTTCAGGTCAGCTTATTCTCTTGATGTATCACTGGACATGTCACTTTATATGATAATAAACCATCGTAATGAACTTCAAACGAACTGAACTTCAGAGTCATTTGATATGTCTTGACTAATGACATGTTAATGCAGATAAAAGTGCGCACTTAAGTCTTTCATAAATTTTAATCAGCAAAATTGTTACAGGGCACTAAGATTGTTGGCCTTAATGTATTGAATTGCCGGAGGAAAGGACTACCAAAAAAGGAAAACTATTCTGTATCCCAAGAGAACAATGTCAGGGAACTGTGCATCCTCCGTAATGACATTGTTTCCTTTGTGGCAAGACTTATACTGTGGCAGCTTGTTGTTTCCCATTCTTCATCATTAGGAAAATTGGTAGAAAATACATTAAAAGAAAAATACTGACCCAGCAGAGTCTACTTTGTAAAATATAAAATACGTGAGGGTTTTTTGGGGTTTTGGTGGGGGTTTTTTGGCATTAATATTTCTCCTCTGTAGCCTAACATGTTTTCCCTAAAGTCTTTGCTCAGCCTACATTAACATTACTGATAGCTAGTCGGGTTTAAAAAAACAACAAAAACAACAGCAATTCAAGGTTATTGTCTGTATGCCAGTTCTCAAGGGCATAACATACCCAAGCAATCAATGCTTGCAATTTTCCCGCTTGAGCCAGCATTCTCCTTCTATCAACCTAAAAATAAAAAGATATTGAAGTAACATATATGTAAACTTATTGAGCCCTTAGTAGATGCTCAGTGGTTGCCTCTGAATCCAGATCAATAAAAATTAGTGTCCTTTCAGAAATCCTTTGTAGTTTTCCAGCGGCAAGAATTTCCTCTGTGTACCCGGTGCAATACTTGGTTTATCCTCACTGGGTCGCTGGTCTTCCATTCTCGTAATGCTGCACTGGCGCGCGCATGATGCACTCCTTTTTCACTAACGCTGTCAGATTTCAGATGATGGAATCACAGCAGTTGTTACAAAATATTATCCATCTTCTCTTGTCTCAGCCTTTATCAGTCTCAGAGTTGAAAAGAAATTGCAACTTACTAATGTAAGTTAGGAAACACACTCAGGAGATTATAATTTGTTAAAAAGAATGACACAACAATTCGTATACATTTAGAATTACTTTGTTTCATGCATAATATGTGACATTAGCAATTACCAAAAACTAATTTCAGTGTAAACAGTTTTGTGGCGATATGTCTGTGTATAAGGAGTCATTGTAAGTACAACTCCATCTAGTGAAATTCCAAAAATATAAGCACTACTGGGATAAAGGATAAATACCTGCAGTCTAGAGTTTTTCACCAATAGAAATATGATCGATAAGATTTATATGCCTGCTTGCCATTAGAGTAGTAAGAGCTCTGCTAACCATTCCAAATAATATGACCTAGCTAGACAAAGAAGCAAATGAAAAATATGTGGTTCTAGCTGGTACCTTTATAACATGCCAATAGATTTGTCGTAGTAATAACAATGTGATCCTGAAAAGACAAATAAGGAAAGAAAGGAAGATGAAGTGCTAGATGTTCTGTGGATTTTATAAGTCTTTGTTGCTTTTTTTCATAATCACTCTAAAAATCTCTTTGCTTAGTTGAGATAACTCTTTTCAGAAATCACAGCACAAGCAAACACTGTCAACATTTAATTAACTGGTGCTATGAAGTGGCACCATGCCCCCTGGGGTCACTGCCAGGCCAATCCTGGGCTTCCTGCTGATCTAGGTCAGTGCCAGTGCCACGTTATAGGACTGTTACACACCCCATGTAGCAGCACTGAGCCAAGTCCAAGGTTCTTGTTCTGTATTGCTTCTTTAGAACCCTTGAAACTGTTTTTGGAATATGAAGAAGCTCACCTGCCATATGATAATAATAACTACAAATGCACTTTATATGTAGTATTTTCTAGGTAATCTACCCAACATTTCCCGTGAGGGTTTTTTCACAAGAAGCCCAGAGATTTCAGCAAGTTGCCCAATATCACACAGCTATTGAAAGAGCCAGGATTTGAAACTAGTGCTTTCTGACCGTACCAAACATGCTGTTCCTACTTCTAAGACCTTTTCCTCTCTACTTCCTCTACACTTCTCGTCAACTTTACCTTCTTTTTAAGATTTATTTATTTATTTATTTGAGAGAGAGAGTGCACAGGGGGAGGGGCAGAGGGAGAAGAAGGGAGAGGGAGAGAGACTCTCAAGTAGACTTTGCACTGAGTGGGGAGCCTGACGCTTGATGTCATGACCCATGAGATCATGACCTGAGCCGAAACCAAGAGTCTGACACTTAACCGACAGAGCCACCCAGGTGTCCCACTTCTTGTAAACTTTAAAAACCAAAGCAATTTTAATTTTTTTTAAAGATTTTATTTATTTACTTATTTGACAGAGAGAGACAGCGAGAGAGGGAACACAAGCAGGGGGAGTGGGAGAGGGAGAAGCAGGCTTCCCGCCGAGCAGGGAGCCCGATGCGGGGGCTCCATCCCAGGACCCTGGGATCATGACCTGAGCTGAAGGCAGACGCTTAACGACTGAGCCACCCAGGCGCCCCAATTTTAATTTTTATTATATATATATATAGATACATACACATTTTTTTTTAATCAAAAGGTACAAAAGACATAGACTCTCCTCTACCTGTGTCCTCAGCTGCCCCGTTCTCCTCTTCAGAGATGTTCTATGCTTCTACGGGTAATTACGTAGATATACCACTCCCCCCCCCTTGCAACTTTCCTGATATAAATGGTAACTCACACTATGGTAAGTGAGTTTTAAAAAGCATTCTCTTTGGAAACTAATTTTAAGATGTTTACTTTTGAGCATTTTTATTTAAAATATCTTAGTAGCTAGTTTATACACACCACTAGAAACCGAAACAATACAAAGGGGTGAAAAAAGCAGGGCGCCTGGATGGCTCCAGTCAGTCAGAGTCTGCCTTCAGCTCAGGTCATGATCTCAGGGTCTTGGGTTTGAGCCCTGGTTGAGCTCCCTGCTCAGCAGGGAGTCTGCTTCTCCCTCTGCCTCTGCCCCCTCCCATGCTCGCTCGCTCTCAAACAAATAAAGAAAATCTTTAAAAAAGAGTGAAAAAAGCAAGTCTCCCTCCCTCTAATCCTTGAAATTCCTTGGTTTCTCCACCCGGATTGACCCACTCTTACCAGTTTCTTTTCTAACCTTCCAGAGGTAGTTTTCTCAAGTAAAAGCATGTATGTGTACCCCTTCCCCTACCTTTTTTGTTCTTTGTTTATTTACACACACAGTAACATACTGAACACGCGGTTTTGCACCTGACTTTTTTCACTCAGCCATGGTATCTTGGCAATCATTCCATGCCGGTATGTGTAATCCTATCTTATTCATTTTAACATCAGACAGAATTCTATTATATGTATATACCATAATTTATTTTACTGATTCTCTGTACACAGACATTGTTTTTAGTCTTCTGCTGGTATAAAGAATGTTGCAATGACTATTCTTTCCTGTATGCATATGTGAGAGTTTTTATGCAGGATGAACTCCCAGAAGTGGACTTGCTGGGTCACAGGGTACATGCATTTCTTTCGACGGTCATTGTCAAATTACTCAGAGGTTGTACAATCTACGTTCACCCATTAACATGTTTGGGAGTATACTTTTTCCTCCAAACCTCACCAGCATAGAACTTTATCAAACTTCTGTCAAGATGAAGTTTTTATATGTTTCATTCATTCATTAGCTGTTTAGGCAGAGCCCCTGATTATACTAACTGCCATTAATGGCATACCAGATCCAGGAGTACATTTTAGAGGCTCTAGACTCTGGATGACAAAAGCAGGCTGAATCTTTGATCACCTAACTTATTGAGCACCCACTCTAGGCCAGGCACTGAGAATACAAGGAGAAATGAGCTGTGGTTCCACTCAAGGCCTCTAACAGGTCCCACATTCTATGAAAATGGCTGCTAACACATTCTAGTTGCTACTTGGAGAATAGATCCCAAATGTTCACTTACGTTTGGCTTCCACCAAAGCTTGCAAAGATGTGGGTGGTGGTTGTGCAATCCTTTCATTTAAAGTCTTTTATCTCCACTCTGGCATATGAATAAGACAGTCACAAAGAAAAGAGAAAGCATTTGGCACACCCAATAGGTGGTACTCCCATTTTAATTGCAGTATGCACTCTGGCTCCAGCCAGGGAACAGCTTCCAGGGTTTGTTTTGTTGGTAGGTGTGAGAAGGTGTTTCTTTTGTTCTGGTTCTTTGGTGGGTAGGGGGAGATCCAAGTTTTTTAGAAAAAAATATATCAGAAACAGAGCAATTGTTAATTACAAAACCATCGGTCTTTGCAGATAATTCAAATAACTGCCATCTTCCAGCGTTACCTAAATAGACTATAAGAAAAATCTGCATTTAAAATCACCGTTATGTTTGTTGACTTTGATAAAAATGTCAAAAGTGCCCATATCCAGATGGAAAAACCCAAACATTGAAGAATTTGAGGGTTCAACTGGGTCATAATTAGCCTATTGTACATAATCAGTACAATGAGGTATGATTCTGGAGTCCAGCCTCCTTTCCCACCCTCCCTTTACCTCATATAGCTTGTATGGAATCACATTATGCCACTCTTAAGATTACTCACTTTATCAACTGTCAGACTTTGATAAATTCACCCAGGGATTGAAAAGCCTCTGATTTTACTCCTTGTACCATCAGTGGTGCACCAAATCCGGGAATATAGAGTTTTCAGGGCTCTAGACTCTGGATGACAAAAGCAAGCAGAATAATTCACAAGCTAAACCTTTGATCATTTCGTATCGTTCTGTCAGCTGTTAGAAACATCGAAGTCATTCCCACTGTGCCAACGGGGCTATAGTAAGAAACAAGGAGATAGCAATGCTCTGGGAAACTTTTTGGTGTCTATCCCCTGGAACATCTGAACAAAGAGATTATAAAGGATTTTATCCCTTCTGAAAGGTTCCTGAGTAACATTTGACAGTAACCTTTGTGAATGCAATTGCTAGTTTTTCCCAAAAAGCCTTGTTAGAAAACTTTACCTAAAATTGCTGTACTTCACATCATTATCACTATGATCATAATCACAGCTGTTAACTAACATTTATTGAACTGTGGTTGTGTAAAACTGCTGACTCTGAGGTTACAATAAGAATAAGGCAAAGAAAATCAGAAAAAAATACACACTTTGACAAATATATGATGCAGATAAGGATTGAAAGAGAACAGAGAAAGGAAAACGGTTGTACATAACTAGTAGAGTCATGTGTACATTTTTTTAATATTTCATTTTGTGCCATAAATTTGTTTTAATGATTATTATTTTTAAAAACTCATTTAAGATTTTACACTAGGAAAATAATTTTACAATCCTAAATTGGGATATCGATCTCCAGGTTAACATTTTGGTACATATTATTTTAGCCTTTTTTCCTTTGCTTGAACTCTTTATATACATGAGGATATAGATATAATTTTATATGTAACTACAATACCTTAATATATAATCATATACAGTCACACATAATTTTATTTATATAAATTTGATGATAAAATATTTAATAAAATAACATACTATATAAGTACACATTCTGTTCTGAAATATGCATTTTTTTGCTTAATGTAATTTAAACAAGTTCCCATAGTATTATATATAGATTTACCTAATTTTTACAAAAATTATTGTTTAGAACAGGTATTGGCAAACTATAACCCATGGGTTGGCCACATATTTTTGTAAATGAAGTTTTATTGGAACAGCCTATGCTTTTTTGTTTCCTGATTGTCTATGGTGGTTTTTGTGCTACAACTGCAGAATTGAGTAGTTGCAAAAGGGACTTCATGACCCACGAGCCTAAAATATTTATTATCCGGCATTTTATGAAAAAGAAAGCCTTCAAATTTCAACGTCAGGATAGTTCATAATTTCAGCAATTATCTTTTGATTGACATTTCAATCATGTCTAATTTTCTGCAGTTATAAGTATTCATATAAACAATAGTTTTATCTTGAGTTATAAATACCTTGGATGTTTATGTCTTTGCATCTTTGTGAATATTTATTGACATATAGAAGTTTAAAAGTTTTGGGGTGCCTGGGTGGCTCAGTCCTTAAGCGTCTGCCTTCAGCTCAGGTCATGATCCCAGGTTCCTGGGATAGAGCCCCGGATCAGGCTCCCTGCTCAGCGGGGAGGCTGCTTCTCCCTCTCCCACTTCCCCCTGCTTGTGTTCCCTCTCTAGCTATCTCTCTCTGTCAAACAAATAAATAAAATCTTTAAAAAAAAAGTTTAAAATTTTTTATTTTGACATTGATATGAATACATCAATCTTTTCCTTTATGATTTTTGCCTTTAGTATCTTGCACAGAAACGTGTGTAGTTCACTTTTGTTAAAATATCCAACCCAGAGCTACTAGGGGCTGGAGGGTTTTGTTGGGTTTTTTGTTTGTTTGTTTGTTTGTTTGTTTGTTTGTTTCAGAATATCTAAACCTCAGCTGTATTCTTCAATACTTGGATGGGTCTGTTTATCCTCTTTCCATTTACATCAGCAAAACCACTCAAAACCAAAGCAGGCAGGGGATAGCTGCTGCCCAAAGCTCAGCTGCCCTGTCCTGATTGTGTTCCAGGGGCGGGCGACTGAGTGGATCTTTCCAGGCTCTGGCTGAATTCCTTTATCTCCCTGCTAACTCCGAATTCTGACTGAAGCACCTGACTTGGGGCCTACCTGGCCTGGCTCTTCCCCTCGGCCTCCCCGGGACTCTGCCTGTGCCTCCCGGCTAGCCAAATACAGCTGCACTCTCAGAGTGCTAACCTCTAGGACTCCATACTTGCTCATGCCTTCCAACTTCTCTCATACCCTTACCTACAACTTTTTAACTCTTGGCTTGCTTTGTTTGTTGTGTGGTCACCAGCTTGGAAAGGTGAAAAGAATCATTGCCCAATCAAATTCCTCTTCAAATAGTTCTCAGTGTATGGAGTTTGTGTACACATGTATTTTTTACTCAGGAAAAAAAAAATACATTATGTAAGAAAAATCCAATTAGCCCTCTGGAGTAATGCCTTGCACGTACTTTCAAATGCCTGAATTAAATCACAGCAAGCCTCAAATACCATCCAAGAAAAGATCTGGGAGCACCAGAAAGAGAGGTGAGAAGGATGCATCTATATTAATAAAATTAACTCTTACAGTTAGCTGTTTTTTTCTTTAAGTAATCTCTACACCCAACATGGGGCTCAAACTCATGATCCCAACACCCAGAGCCACATGCTTTACTGACTGAACTAGCCAGGCACCCCTACAATTAGCTATTTTTTAATGATTCGGAAGACCTAGAGGTTGACACTACAGTATAATAATTTATAGGACAAAGTGAGATTTTCCTTAAATTTTTAAAAAATATTCCTTCATGAAGTTTATGAGAATTTACTGTCACAAGTTTTATTGGTGCTAAGAATCCATTTCCTCATAAACTGTACAGAATTACCTTACAAAACAAAAATGCATGGAATAACTTTTTTTTTGGTTTTGTTGTTGTTGTTTTTGGAATAGCTATTTCTAAAATGCAGTATTTACTTTCTTTTAACTTCTCTTTCATCATTTACAACTCTCTTTCATTGAAACTTACCAGGAGGAATTTCCAGTTCTCTTTGCAAACTAACGAACGTAACTTCAGAATACCCTGGAATTCTGTAGAATTCTACGTTCCAGATCTATTTTAGTGTGTTAATCTAAACAAAATTATAAAGCAGATCAAGTGGATGACTAGATTAGAACTCCATCTTTAGTAGACAGAATAATGGTCCCCCTAAAGTTGTCCATAGACAACTATGTTCTACATAGAATTCTGTAGAACCTTTCCAGGAGGAATTTCCAGTTCTCTTTGCAAACTAACGAACGTAACTTCAGAATACCCTGTAGAAGCATAGAGCCATTGCATTTTTTTCCTGAGAGAAGTTAGCCATTATTTCTGTTACTTCTATTGGATTTTTTTTTTAAGATGTATTTCCTTACTTGAGAGAGAGCACGAGTGGGAGGAGGGGCAGAGGGAGAGAGGGAGAGAATTTCAAGCAGACTCCCTGATGAGCACAGAGCCTCACCTGGGGCGCAATCTCACAACCCTGAGATCATGACCTGAGCCAAAACCAAGAGTCAGACGCTCAACCGAATAAGCCACCCGGGCACCCCTACTTCTATTGAATTTTAAAGATGAGGAATAGCAACTGACAATTCCTTATTATTTTCCCACTTAACTCCAGCCCTCTTTTTCTTGCCTTTTCCTAACATTGTGAAGTCAAAGCCTGGATTGTCCTCGATCATCTCCTTAGATGTTGTATTAATTTTTTTATTGCTGCTATAACAGAGTATCAAAAACTTAATAGCTTAGAACAGCACAATTTTTTTCTCTTACATTTCTGAAGGTCAGAGCCCAAAATCAGGTCTTAGGGATGGCAGATCAAGGGGCTTGTAGGACTGTGTTTGTTCTGGAGGCTCAAGGACAGAATCCATTCCTTGTCCTTTCCAGCGTCTAGAGGCTGCCTGCATCCCTTGGTTCATGGTCTCACATCACTGTGTTCTGTTTCTGTCAACATATCTCCTTTTCTAACTCTGACCCTCCTGCTTGTCTTATATGGATTCTTGTGCTCACCCAGGTAAACCAGGATAATGTTCCAATCTTAACCTTAATCACATCTGCAAAGTCCATGTTGCCATGGAAGGCAATACATTCACAGACTTCAGGGATTAGGCTATGGACAACTTTAGGGGGACCATTATTCTGTCTGCTAAAGATGGAGTTCTAATCTAGTCATCCACTTGATCTGCTTTATAATTTTGTTTAGATTAACACACTAAAAAAATATCATTAATATTCTCTGCCTTTAAAACTAAAGTATAGGGGTGCCTGGGGGCTCAGTTGTTTAACTGTCCTGCTATAATTTCAGCTCAGGTCAGGATCTCATGGGTCGTGGGACTGAGCCCTGCGCTGGGCTCTGAGCTCAGCAGGGAGTCTGAGATTCTCTCCCTCTGCCCCTCCCCCCACTCTCTCTCTCTAAAATAAAAAAATCTTTAAAAAAAATAAAATAAAACTAAAGTTTAAAGACAATAGCTATGCCCATGAAAAGAGAGAAAAGCAGAGATTAGGGCAAACATACTTGCGTAATGATCTATTTCCATAATTATATAACCACATATCCTCTCTGCTAGTCCCCCGCTTTCATTCCTTGGCTCTGTCCATTCTCATATCTCCCATGCCTGGCCTTTAACTAGGATCTCCTTTTGGGCAGTAGGAACTCCCTGTTCTAGGGTCAACAAAGTCCCCTACATCCTTGAACACAGTTTCTCAAGATACAGTTCATGTTTCACTATGATTAAACATTGGTTTTCCTGGGCACCTGGTGGCGCAGTCGGTCAAGCATCTGACTCTTGATTTCATCTCAGGTCTTGATCTCAGGGTTGTGAGATCAAGCCTCCCTCGGGCTCTGGGCTGTGCACTGGGCGTGGAGCCTGCTCAAGATTCTCTCTCCCTCTCCCTCGCCCTCCCCCCGGAAACACACACACTCTTTCTCTCTAAAATAAATAAATAAATCTTTTAAAAAAATTTACCAAGAAATAAAAATGTTTTTCATCTGTTCCCCTCTGTGTTAATGCCTATGACAATGTTCTGTCCCTGTAGACCTCCATGGGTCCTGACCTCTCTCCTTCGTTTATTTTTTTTAGTAAACTCTACACCCAATGTGGGACTTGAACTCACAACTCCAAGATCAAGAGTTGTATGCTCTTCTAACCGAGCCAGCCAGGTGCTCCCCCCACCCTTTTTAAAAGTTTATTAATTTTTTTTAGTAATTGACCTCTCTCCTTTAAAACTGCAATCCAAGGCTGGGGCTTTATCTGTGACCAGCTTTCCTGGTACTGAAAACCTCTTTTGTATTGTCTCAACTCTCTGAATGTTACCTCTGTCTAGATTCCAGCAGTCACATTCACCCTGAGGCTGACAATTTATTGGGACCCTGAATTGTATAGGTTCACATATTGCCTGACTACTGTGTTCTGCCTGCTCGACTGAACATTCTTCCCAGTACCAACAGCTGGATCTTTATCCCTGGCACCTGTCCAACAAAGTAGACTGGTCCAGCTTCAGTTCAGTCTAGCTCACCAAGCTGCGGTGAACTTCTCTGTGACCAGCTATGAAATGAGATACAGTAATATCCCACCCCCCTAGCTTTCTACCACTCTCTCACCCCTTTCAAACTAGATCTTCCATCTCCCTTTGTTCTCCAGTCCATTAATATCTACCGTGCTGCGGGCGCCTGGGTGGCTCAGATGGTTGAGCGTCTGCCTTCGGCTCGGGTCATGATCCCAGGGTCCTGGGATCGAGTCCCACATGGGGTTCCCTGCTCCTTGGGAGCCTGCTTCTCTCTCTCTCTGTCTCTCATGAATAAATAAATAAATCTTTAAAAAAAAAGATTTAGTCTAAAAAAAAAATATCTACCGTGCTGCACAGATGCTCCACTTCTTCCTTGCATCACTCCCTCACTGCTCCAGAACATTCCAACCATTTTAGATTCTCTCGTGTCTTGGTTTCTCTGCCATATTCTCTCCGCCAGTATTCCAAACTTACTTAGTCCCTGGGGTAATCATTAAGACCATTTATAAAACTTTCAGTTCTCTTCCCTCCAGCTACCTGGTAGGATCTTACTTCTCCATTCCTCTACTTTGGCCAGTGAAATGTGAATAATTTTGAGGAGTCATATATCCAGGTAGAAACTTTAAGAGATAATGCTCCCTTTGTCATGTTTCTTTCTTTTTGCCTATATGACAAGCAACACTCTCTAAAGTGGGGAAAGTGGCCCCAAACTGACCTACAGTGGATGTAGCAACAGGAGAAATAAATCCCTGTTGTTTTAAGCCTTTGAGATTACAGGCTTGTTTGTTATTATAGCATAACCTAACCTATCCTGAAAGAAACCAGCCCTACCATCTATTTTCTCTAGTGCTGTTCTCAGTCTGTGATGCACCTGGTTGTTTTGCCTGACTGGCATTCCTCTGAAAACCCACCTCTTACCCACTTTGGGACCATGTGATTCATGACTTTAGGGGTGAGTTTATGATCAAGATTCAGGCAATCAAACTGTCCCAGCCCCTTGGCCCCAGTGATTAGTCCAACGTGGGGCACCTTACCCAAACTGGGCCAATTATAGTCTATACCAGAATTTGGCTGGAAAAATTGGGAAAGAAGGGCTCTTTTTGTGTGGGCTTACTAAAGCAGGTAGACTATGTTCTTTGGCGCTGTCAGTGGCTATCTAGGAAAGCAGAGCCAAACAATGGAGAGAAACATACTTTTAATGACAATTGTTTGAGGCCCTGGATTTAGCTATGTCTTAAGAATCTTTAGAGTTTCTTTGGACTTTCCTGTTATTTAAGCCAATCGATTACCTTTAGACTCTACTCTAGTTTGAGTTGGGATTTCCATCAATTGCAACTGAAAAAGTGCTGACTGAAATAGCTTGAAGCATTAATGGAAACATCAGGAAACTGTAGAATTTTTCCTTCCACTTTTATGCTATAGAATATCTACTGAATTCTCACTGGGCTCAGCAGTCTTTTGTTCAGCTTTATTTACTCCCTATTACATTCCTCATGGTGCTTAGCAAACACTTTCTATTCTCCTTAATTCCTTTCTCACTCTCCAAGATGAGCTGGCCTTTCACTCCTCTGAAATTAAATTCATCTGTCTTGAGCTTCCTCCACTTTAACCGCATTCCTCTGTATTTTCATCTATCCATCTCTTTCCAAGATAACCACATCACTCATTCCTCCGCCGGTGGCTTTTGTGTCGTGGCTTTCCTCTGATACCTTTGACCGCTCCCAGGCCTCCTCTTCCTTGTACTGCAGCCTGGGAACAGCTATTCATAGCCTCTACCTTTCTTTTCGTGCAGTACAGATCCCTGATATCTTTGGCTGTATCTGCCAAATAGCTCTCAAATCTATGTATTCCGTAGATACATATTGGCCTGCTAGATGTTTGCATTCACATGTCCCAGGTGGGAATGTTCTTCAAACTTGACATGTCCAAAAGTGAAATTATTCTGCTTTTCCAAAATTCAAGCTCTGAGTTATTCCAGGCCATCCCAGGGACTTTGCTTGGTACCCTCAGTTCCAGTTAGTTGCTCTGTCCTGTCCGTATCACCTTACAGTGCCTCTCCAAATTATACCCTCCTTACTACAAACACAGTGACTAGTTCTGACTTTTATTACCTGGTTTTTAGACTCATGCAATCATTGCCTCAGTTTCCCTTATGTGATCAGACTCCAGAAGGCCAGAAACAAAATGATGTAGAAAAATACACATTAAAGTAAGTTTTAGGTTGCTACTTCTTGTCCAGGTGCATATATCAGTTCAGGTCTCTCAGCTGAATGCCTGCTAGAGATCTGTCAGTCACGAGTTGGGTCTTAGTATTTCCTATCCCTGATGACATCCTTGGCACACTTGGAAACCGTACATCTTATGCTCAGTGAACATTGCTGCAAAGTTCTTTTGTAGTCCTCATGGCTCCACTGCAAATGTTGAACATGCTATTGTGAAAGGTTTCCAGAACTCATGCAACATCACTGTTTTCTTAGAGCGTTCCCCCAGCCTTGTCCCAGACTCTTTTATCTTCTTGTTCCACTACTATCCTTTTGTATCACAGCCTAAAAATATGCAACATGATATAAGCCTCAAATACAAATACACAAACCTGGAAGAATCAGCCACAGCAGCAATAATCTTCCCAGCTTCCCACCTGTCTTCCTTTTAGCTCATTCTCTTCAAAAGATGCTTCTAGTTCCTTTCCTGAAGGACAGCAAGGATCACATTACCCCTCTTTAAAAAGTTTAGTTGCTCACACTAACTACAGGATCCAATCCAAACTCACTGGCCTGGTGTCTTAGACCATTTGGGCTGCTAAAACAAAAATACCATAAACTGGGTAGCTTATAAACAACAGAGATTTATTTCTCATAGTTCTGGAGGCTGGGAAGTTTAAGATCAAGGATTCAACAGGGTCAGTTTCTTCTGAGGCCTCTCCCCTTGGTTTGTAGATGGCCATCTTCTACTCTGTGTGTATATGTGTCTGTGTCCAAACTTCCTCTTCTTGTAAGGACGTTAATCATATTGGATTAGGGCCCACCATAAAGACCTCATTTTCACTTAATTACCTCTTTGATGAGTACTCACCAATATGCTGGTTTTTAAAAGATAGATTTCACTTTACTAGGCAGAGACAAGGGATGCTGTAAGGATGTCATCTTGTGAGCGAAGCCCAGGGGCAAGGAAACTTCAGGGAATGCTGTGTGGCCAGTTTGGCTGGCCAGAGAACCAAGTGATGGATGGATAGGCTGTGTTATGGGTTGAATTGGGTTCCCCTCAAATTTATATGTTGAAGTCCTAATCCCTGGTACCTCAGAATGTAACTCTATTTGGAGATAAGTGCTTATTTATTTATTTATTTATTAGAGAGAGACAGAGACAGAGCATGCACAGGGGAGAGGGGCCGAGGGAGAGGGAGAAGCAGGCTTCCCACTGAGCAGGGAGCCCGACGCGGAGCTCGATCCCAGGACCCTGGGATCATGACTTGAGCCGAAGGCAGACGCTTAGCGACTGAGCCACCCAGGCGCCCCTGGGGATAAGTTCTATAAAGAGGTAATTAGCGGACAGCCCCTCCTCTGCTATCCTACCTACCCCTCCCTTGTGGTATATTCCATAAACTCCTATCCCCTTAAAAAATAACTAACTAAATAAAGAGGTACTTAAGTTAAAGTGAGGTCTCTAAGGTGGGCCCCCATCTTAATGCTAGCTATCTTTCATGAAGTCTTTGCAAACACTGAATTAGTTAATACTGAACCATTGCTACTAAAGAAAATACAGGGTTACGTTCCCACGAGCCTCTGGTCACAACATCTTTGTCAACCAATTAATATATAATCTTTTTATGTGTGTTTCTGTTTAAAGGTGTTTTATTTAATATATACTGTTGATTCATTAACATCAAACTCACAGCCAACAGCACTATAACACATGCCTGAACACAGCTCAGGCAATGCATGGGTCTGTTTCTGTAGGGCACATTGTAGCCTTCTCGTGCTTGGGAACACTAGGCAGCACTTCACCACTATGCTTGGGGGCCATCTTAAATGGCAAAATCACCAAGAAAAATCACAAAAATGCAAAACCGTGGCCCAAAATAGACCTAAAGATTACTTGTTTACAGCATGGGCTGAAGCGAGAAGGCAAAGTATCACCATGTTTAAACTCAGCTGGGAAAATGCCCGTCAGGTGACTCAAATTGTTCATTGCAACGCACAGGTTCACGACTGACTGGGAAAGTGCTGTGAGTATTCATTCGGGAATTACAAACAAATTCTAGCAAGTAGATGAATTCGCAAATATGGGATCTATAAATAATGAGGATCAACTGTGCTATTAATTTCATTTTATAGATAAAGAAACTAAGACTCAAAACGGTTAAAATCTTACACAATGTTACAGTTTGTGAAATTGGCACAGCCAGGATTCAAACTCCATTTTGTAGAAGAGGGAGATGTTTTTCACCTATCCTGAGTCAGGATAGGATAAAGAGAGTTGAAGAAATCAGTCAAGCACATTAACACAGAGGCTGCAAATAGCAAACAGTCTTTACAGAAACTTGCCAATTACAGGAAGTGTGCTTTCTGGGAATGGCAAAAGATATTAGTGATGAGCAGTTTCACACTTTAATCAAAGAGGATGGTTGTTAGAAGTACAGTACTAATATATTTATCTGATGGCCCTAGAGCCCAATTGACCAAAATCTACAGCCTTCATTTCTGCAGAGTTTATGTTGTCATCTTCTCAATACAATTCTGCTTAAAAAAATAAAAGAACGTTCACACCCAGGCATTATGGGATATACAAAAGCATAATCGGAGCCATATTATAATAGAGCAAATCAAGGAATTTGTTGTCAAGTCTATAAAGGAGGTTTCATGCACCAAAAACTTACTATATCACAGTAAGCCATTTTTAAAAAGCATTTATTCATCTAAAAAAAATCTGTCGAGCTTCCACCATGTATTAAATGTTAGGTTAGGTATTCAACATCAGTGGTCAATATGAAATCACTTCTGCCTTGGCCATATTCACAGCATAGTATCTGAGATGTGTATAGAATAATTGTGTGCGCCCTTGTGTGGGAACTCCTTGGCAGTTCCTCTCCATTTCCCTCACCCTTCAAAACTAATGCATCTGTAGATTTGCGCAGCTGAGAGCCTCCCAAGAGAACTCAAACCATCTCCCTTAGGCCTGAGATACATGCAACAAATGGGTTGATCTGGGAATGTCAGAAGTCAAATTACAAAGCAATTTCAAGACACCCAAGAGACAAAAAGGAGTCAGGAATGATAAGTGAGGGCAATAAGAGATTCTGGGAGTCCCAGGGAAATGGTGGCCCGGGCCACTTTGGAAGGACTCTTTCTCAAATCCGTCTTCACTGAGCCACCACATGTTCCTGATTTTCTTACCGTGTCACTGACCTGCCCCTTGTGGAACTCACCTCTTTCCAGACTCTATGTAAGAGTCAGTCCTCAAGTCTCTTTTCTATCTCTTCTTACTCCCTAAGTGATCTCATCCAATCTCTGGTTTTAAAGTAAGTCAAGGCACCAACAGGAAACAGATGGCACTCAAACTAAGGTAATTCAATCAGGGTCCAATAAAGGACTGTTTATAAAAGTGTAAGGATATCAGTACTCTGAAGCCGGTGAGGGGAGGAGCCGTCCCCAACCATGGTCCTGCAGGAGTGAAGGGGGGAAGCAGTTATTGCATCTGGAGGGAGACAGCTGTGTGCAGACCTGCCTGACAGGGGCCATGAATTTTCATGGAGGGACTCAGGCAACTAAGGGGGCAGTGTAAGGAGGGAGCTGGGGGGAATAAAGTAACCCGTCTTACTCTCCTCCCTTCTGGTCTGAATCCAGCCAGAAACCAGAAGGTTGGAGACCATCCCCTTAATCCATACTGGTGAGTCGCTACGGAGGCAGACAGAAGTGTGGAGAGGCGAGGAGAGAGAATTTGGAAGGCCTACAAAGATATCCAGGACACTATTCTACGGTGAAGACCCCCAAGTTTGTAAGCTCCAACCCTAACCTTTCGAGTTGAGTCATGATGGCCTACTTGGACATCTCCACCTGAATTTTCACTGGATTTTCCCCTGCCACAGCCTGGTCCCCGCCTAACCCATTCCTTTCCCACTCTCCTCCAACCTTACCACCATTCACTTGGTTGCTTCGGCCCCAACCTAGCTTTCATCCCTGCATCGTTTATTTCTCTTACACCCAATCCCTGAGCGAGTTCTGTCAGCTCCACTCTGAACAAGTGTCCAAAATCTGGACGCTTCTCATCACCTCCACGGCTTCCATCCCAGTTCGTGCCCACAGCATCTCTTGTTTGTATGACTCCAGAGACTACTAACTGGATTCCCCACCCCTCCCCTTACTTCCACCAGGGTCTCTTTGACTTTTGGCCCCACAAGGTCCCTACAGTCAGTGTCTAACTCGGTACCCTGTTTACATTTTCTTCCCAGCAGCTATCTCCACCTAAATGCCTGTTATATGTTTATTCCTTTATCTCTTTCTCATTTTCTCTGTTAAAGTGTAGGCTTCATGAAGGCAGGGATCTTCTTGTCTACTGAGTCGTCCCCTCAGCTGAATAGGCTATTTCTTGTTTGTTTGTTTTTTTCTAAAGATTTTATTTATTTATTTGTTGGGGGTGGGGAGAGAGAGAGCACAAACAGGGGGAGCAGCAGAGAGAGAGGGAGAAGCAGGCTCCCTGCTGAGCAGGGAGCCCGACACAGGACTCGATCCCAGGACCCTGGGATCATGACCTGAGCTGAAGGCAGACACTTAACTGACTGAGCCACCCAGGTGCCCCAAATAGGCCATTTCTTGAATGAAAAAATAGATAATGCTTCTGTGGAAGATGCTGTGAAGAGAATGAGAAGACATACTGCAGACTAGGAGAAAATGTTTGCAAAAGACAAATTTGATTAAAAAAAAAAAAACTCTATTATCCAAAATGTACGTTGGGCTACCCCTTCACAATTGTTAAATATTTTGACCAAGGTCAGCTTCATGAGAGTGCAACCAAAAAGGCCCTACACTTAGTTTAATGCTTGATTGTCACCATCTTGAAATTTTTTTAAAGATTTATTTATTTGAGAAAATAAAAAGAGAAAATGAAAGGGAGAGGGAGAGAGAGTTTTAAGCAGACTGTGCAGAAAGAACCGGACACAGGGTTAGATCACACAACCTTGAGATCACGGTGTGAGACGAAACCAAGAGTCGGATGGTCAACCGACTGCACCACAGGCTCCCCACCATCTTGAAATTTTTTTTTATTAAAAGATTTTATTTATTTATTTGAGAGAGAGAGAATGAGAGAGAGAGAGCACGAGAGGGAAGAGAGTCAGAGGGAGAAGCAGACCCCCCGCTGAGCAGGGAGCCTGACGTGGGACTTGATCCCGGGACTCCAGGATCATGACCCGAGCCGAAAGCAGTTGCTTAACCAACTGAGCCACCCAGGTGCCCCCCATCTTGAAATTCTTAATAAATTTTGAACAAGGGCCTTGCATTTTCATTTTCACTGGGTCTCAAAAATTATGCAGCCTGTTTTGATTTTGCCTTTCCTCCCTGGAAATGGGGTATTAGGATTACATGGTTGAAGTAAGGGGAAAGCTAGAACAGAGCAGAAGTAAATGCTGGACACACTAATATTAAATGTCCCTGAACAGGTACACTTGCAATTTGAGGGATAAATGAAGTCCTAGGGACAGTTCAAGGGAGGAGGCTCTTAGAAGTAATAAGCTCTTAGGGCACCTGGGTCAGTTAAGCAACCGACTCTTAGGCTTGGCTCAGGTCCTGATCTCAAGGGCATAAGATCAAGCCCCATGTCAGGCTCAGCGCAGAGTCCGCTTGGGACTCCCTCTTCCTCTCCCTCTGTTCCTCCTCTCTTCGCTTGCTCTCTCTCTAAAATAAGGAAATAAATAAATCTTTTAAAAAAGAAGAAGGGGCGCCTGGGTGGCTCAGATGGTTAAGCGTCTGCCTTCGGCTCAGGTCATGATCCCAGGGTCCTGGGATCGAGTCCCACATCGGGCTCCCGGCTCCTTGGGAGCCTGCTTCTCCCTCTGCCTCTCTCTCTCTCTCTCTCTGTCTATCATGAATAAATAAATAAAATCTTTAAAAAGAAGAAGGAGGAGAAGAAGAAGAAGAAGAAGGAGAAGAAGAAGAAGAAGAAGAAGAAGAAGAAGAAGAAGAAGAAGAAGAAGAAGAAGAAGAAGAAGAAGAAGAAGAAGAAGAAGAAGAAGAAGTAATAAGCCCTAATACAAAGCTCTAAAAAATACTTTCAGAAATTGGGAGGATGGTTGGAGTGGGATTGAATGGGAAGAGGCATACGGGAACTGAATAGGTTGATTGTGGTGTTTTATATCTTGATAGAAATTTATATGCATTTTTCAAAACTCAGCAAATGGACATTTAAGATTTGTGCATTTTATTTGTAAATATTACATCAAAAGAAATGTTGAACTATAGTTAATGATATGCATGATGAAATATTTAGGAAGTATACTCATGCTTGCAATTTTTATGTTTGAATGCATCAAAAATTAGATGGCTTGGGCGCCTGGGTGGCTCAGTCGTTAAGCGTCTGCCTTCGGCTCAGGTCATGATCCCAGGGTCCTGGGATCAAGCCCCGCATCCGGCTCCCTGCTCAGCGGGAAGCCTGCTTCTCCCTCTCCCACTCCGCCTGCTTGTGTTCCTCTCTCTCTGTTGAAAAATAAATAAAATCTTTAAATAAATTAGATGGCTTAAGGTAAGACAAGAGGGGCGCCTGGGTGGCTCAGTTGGTTAAGCGACTGCCTTCGGCTGAGGTCATGATCCTGGAGTCCCGGGATCGAGTCCCGCATCGGGCTCCCTGCTCCGCGGGGAGTCTGCTTCTCCCTCTGACCCTCTTCCCTCTCGTGCTCTCTGTCTCTCATTCTCTCTCTCTCAAATAAATAAATAAAATCTTAAAAAAAAAAAGGTAAGACAAGAGGACAGATATATGAAAGGATGGATGGATGAATGGATGGATAGACGGTAAATGAAAACGTATGTTATAAGGCCAGTAGAGTAGAATGGTAATGACTCTGGGTGATGAATATATAGGTTTCCACTGTAAAATTCTTTCAACTTCCTATGTCTGAACTTTTTCATATTAAAATGCTGAGGAAAAATACCTTCAGAAGAAACAGGCAGCTTCCACTTGTTTTTGAGATTTGCTAGGGCCCCACATTTTTATGGACTTGACAGTTATTGTGAGACAGAGCACCTAAGCGAGGAGCTAAATTGTATTTTGCTTAAATCAAAAACTCAAAGATGCTCTTTTCAGATCTCACAATCTTTATAAGTTTATGAAGAATGTTTGTAAATGGGAGATTGCTTGTGTTCCTCTTAAAGCCCTTTAGCGCCTGTATGAGCCTAAGAACCCGAAGTCCTCAGAATGATCTCTAATGCATGGAGTGTACGCTCTCAGCAGTGTTTTTCCTCTTTTCTTGACGTCAGTTGCCATTTGTAAGGGTTGCCAAGGTAATGACCAGACACATCTAAAGACAAGCCTACAAGAAAGGACAGCATACTTATTTTTTTCCCTTTTAGCATCAAATATATTTAAAATTCATAACACATTCAGTTTGATGAAATTCTACTTCACAGAGAATCAAACTTCACAGTACAGAAAAGAACTCCCCCCTCCCTTGTCCTTGCAGCTCTGCCTTAAAAGACTGGATCTGTTCAAAAACTCCCCATAGACGTTTATATATGCCACAGTTTGTTTGCTTTTTTTCTGGGGAAAAAAACGTGAGGTGCGGTTGTATTTCATAAAATCATCTTGGTAAAGTCAGTAGAAAGATCTAGTTTGCCTCAAAGGCAGGCATGGGAAAAATTGGGATCTGTTCAAAAAAGGAATATTTCATGTTCCTTGTAAAGTAGTTGATTTTTAAAAATGTCTTAAGAAATAATACTGGGGGTTATCAATCAATATGGTTAATTAATATGTTTCTAATGGGATAGACGTGTTACATTACACTAATTCTATCAATACAAGTGTAAGTTTTACAACTTACACATTAACAAATATGTCTTCATTTTGTGGCAGTAAGTAAACCATTCTGGATTGAGGAGAAACCCCATCACAGTTGAAGTGAATTTCATTCTGTTTTGAAATGCACTCAATCTAATATTAGAAAATCAAGCTCTCTCCTGGGCTTCGATATTCTCTTTCTGTTGGTGGCTCTTTCATTTCAAAATAAGTTCTTACTATTGTATACTCTTACGTATGTATGTTTTGGTGTCATTGAAATTTGTTTATTTACATTTCAGATGAAATTAAAAACAGTGAGCAAAAGCTGTTTTCTAAAGAAATCCTCTGCAAAATGCAGATGTCATTTTATGTCTGAACAAACATTTAAAAAATGTTTATATGAGATACAGAGACTTTTTGTTCTTGAGCACGCTTGCCTCGAGGATGCCAACCATAGAGGATCAGAAATATATCTTGTCCTCAAACACCCTGATTCTCTTAATAGCCCATTGTGAATTTGATGATCAAATATATTTACCTTTTTTGGGGATAATTTCTATTTTCAGCTTGAACTACTGCTTGGGCAGAAGATTCCATAAATTTGTACCAAGTGTGTCAGATTGTAGCATACCTCTTTTCAAGCTTCAAATCATGTGCCCTTTTGGTATGGAGTTTGATGGAAAATTCTGTCTCCATTCACACAGTCCACTCCTTTCCTCACTTCATGGGGCTGAGTCATACTGCTTTCCTGAGTCTCCACCACAGGCCCACAACTCAGAGTCCAAACCCCTGGAGGTCATTCTCTCGCCTTTGGTAATTTTGGAATTCCTGCTTTGGAGCTTCCTCAGCTCCCTTACATCCTCCTTGCGAGTAAACACCATTTCATGGAGTGTGCAAATGGATTTCAGTTTGACTCTTAAGACAAATGAGTGGATTAATAAATGTTGAATGGTAATGTCTTCATGGGGTGGAGACTCCTGGTGTGGGAAATGGGGAGGAGAGGGGAAAAGTACAATTTGAAATACCCACTGGGTTGTGTTAGCATTCTCAAATTTTCTGAACCTTTGTTTTACATGAATTTTTTTAAAAAGATTTTATTTATTTATTTATTTGAGAGAGAGAGAGAACACGCGCGCACGAGCAGTGGGGAGGGACACAGGGAGAGGGAGAGTCAGACTCCCCAGGGATCCCGATGAGGGACTCAATCCCAGGACCCTGGGATCATGACCTGAGCCAAAGGCCGACGCTTAACCGACTGAGCCACCCAGGCACCCTGTTTTGCTTGAATTTTAAAGGGTAAGAAACATCCATAAGTGAATCCCTCATGGGCAATTCTATGACAGTTAATCAGTCAATGACTATCGATGGAGCCCCTGTCTTGGTGCCTGGCACCGCAGTAGAATATTACATTATTTGTGCCTTCCTGGGATTTCCCCAAGTATCAAGCTTCAGAGCCCACGTAAAGAAAACCAGGATGACTTTCTGATGCAGGCACAATCTGCCCCTCCCTAAGTTCCTATCCCTCACAGATTCTTTCTGGCTTTGGGTTCTCTTTTCTAGCTCTTCGGTTTGTTTTTTTTTTTAAGATTTTCTTTCTTTATTTGACAGAGAGAGAGACAGTGAAAGCAGGAACACAAGCAGGGGTAGTGAAGGAGGGAGAAAGAGAAGCAGGCTTCCCACCAAGCAGGGAGCCTGATGCGGGGCTCAATGCGATGCGGGGCTCAATGCGATGCCGGGCTCGATGTGATGCGGGGCTCGATCCCAGGACCCTGGGATCATGACCTGAGCCAAAGGCAGACGCTTTATCACCGAGCCACCCAGGCACCCCTTTTGTAGCTCTTCTTGCAGTGACCTGCTCAGACCTCCTGTCTTGCTTCTGGGGCACGAGCTCTGTACCTCCACAGCCCACTTGCCTGGTGTGCTTCATTCTGGCAAGCTTTCCCACTAAAAGAGCCTCTCCCCCCTTGCCCCAGACTCCTGCTTCTCCCTCTGCCCCTTACCTTGCTCGTGCTCTCTGTCACTCTCTCTCTCTCTCTCTCTCTCTCTCTCTCTCTCAAATAAATAAATAAATAAAATCTTTCTTTAAAAAAAGTAGAGGGGGAGTTACTGAGCAGAACTCTGAGCATTAATACTGGAAGCAGTGGAGTTGAGAGCCGTGTGAACTTGAGCAAGTTACTTAACAATTCTGAATCTGTGTTCTCTTCAGTAAAATAGAGGTGATAGTGCTCACTTTCTTGGATTATTGGAGGGATTAAATAAGATCATATACAGAAAGAAAGAGCGCAAGCGGGGGGAGCGGCAGGCAGAGGAAGAAGCAGGCTTCCCGCTGAGCAGGGAGCTGGCTGCGGGGCTGGATCCCAAGACCCCGGGATCATGACCTGAGCCCAAGGCAGACACTTAACGACTGAGCCACCCAGGCGTCCCAAGATGGTAGCCATTATTATTTTGAGATTACTTCTGAATTACTGTGTGTAATATTTGTCTGGAAGCCTGAGCCTAGGTTTAAAACAACAACAACAACAACAACAACAACAACAACAACAGAACAGCAACAAGGAAATAAATCTGTTTGGCCCACAGAAGTTTAAAGCAAAAATGAAGAAATGGCCCATAGCCACTCTATTTATCTAAGCTTCTCATTTTTATGCATACTCACTCAGCAACATGTATGAAATGCTTTCTATTTGCCAGGCATTGTGCTGGCAATATATAGCTTAAGTAGATGTCCCTCTCCTCCAGGGACATGCAATCTAGCCAAAAAGAGAAACATGTGAATAACCATTTAGCGATATGCAACAAATACTGAAAGGGTCGTATTGCTGTGAGAAGCCCTTGACTCTGCCTAGAAAGGTCTGGAAAGACCAAATCCCTGTTTTCAGTTCCCTGTAGAAGCAGTGAAGTAATGAGGAAAGCTTTTACACTGTCGATCTAGCCAGGGTTGAAAACTGGTGGCTTTTGGGCCATATTAGGACCACAACCTTGCTTTTGTTTTGGTCCATACAGATTTTTTTTTTTAAGATTTACTTATTTATTTTTAGAGAGAGAGTGTGTGTGTGTGTGTGTGTGCCCACAGTGGGGAAGAGAGGGAGAGAGAGGATCCTGAGCAGACTCTCCACTGAGCACAGAGCCCAGTGCAGGGCCACTCTCAAGACCCTGAGATCGTGGCCTGAGCCAAAATCAAAAGCTGGATGCTTAGCCAACTGAGCCACCCAGGCACCCTGGTCCATACAGGCTTTTAAAAATCAAGATTATCTCACATGAAAGTCCAGAATTATGGATTTTCTGAAAAATTACAAGATTTGGAAATTCTGGACACAAATCAACTGGATCTAGACTAGCTGCTTTCAGTTTGTTTTATAACCAAACCACTTGACCCATCTGTTTGACCTACTCAGCCTCCATAGGCATTTGAGATTTCAATGTTTCAACCAGGCATACTTGGCCCCAAATCCCACTTTACCCCTAACTAATAGTATTGCCTTCATTGGTTGACTCTCCATTACCTGTCTCTCTTTTTTTTTAAAGATTTTATTTATTTATTCGAGAGAGAGAGAATGAAAGATAGCACAAGAGGGAAGAGGGTCAGAGGGAGAAGCAGACTCCCTGCTGAGCAGGGAGCCCGATGTGGGACTCGATCCCAGGACTCCAGGATCATGACCTGAGCCGAAGGCAGTCGCTTAACCAACTGAGCCACCCAGGCACCCTACTTGTCTCTTAAAATGGGATCCATACCACCACCTTTTCCTCTTACAGAAAGTGGATTCTAGAAGAGCATGGATTTGAGCAGCATTTTTCAAAATGTGGGCAACAAACACTGTTTGTCAGTATCACCAATAACAGGGCTTCTAAAAATTTACCTGCACATGAGTCACCCAGGGATTCTGTAGACTGTGCTCTTTCGTCTTAGAGCTGTGTCATCTAGCACAATCCAATACAGTAGTCACTAATCATGTGTGACTCTAAATTTAAATTAATTAAAATTTAGTTCCTCAGTCACACTAGTCACATTTCAAGTGCTTCATAGCTATATGTGGCTTGTGGCCACTTGACTGGATAGTGCAACTATAGAGCATTTTCATCACCATGGAAAGTTCTACTAGATGGTGCTATATAGACAGCATTGTCTGAGAAGTCCACCTGCGATCATCCAATTATCTCTGGGATGTAATTTTGTGTGATCTGTTATGTTTTATTAATTAGGATTCCAAGTCTTTAAAAGTAGCTGTTAATGGAGAACAAACTGATGGTTGCCAGAGGGGAGGGGGGTGGGGTGTGAGCAAAATGGGTGAAGGGGTGTGGGGGTACAGGCTTCCAGTTATGGAATGAATAAATCCCAGTGATAAAAGGTACAGCCTCGGGAATATAGTGAACGTATTGAAAGAGTGTTGTATGGTGACAGATGGGAGCCACACTTGTGAGCACAGCATAACACACAGACTTGTCAAACCACTATGCTGTACACTTGAAATTAATGTAACATTGTGTATCAACTATGCTTCAAAAAAAAAAGCCTCAAGAAAGTAGGTAATGTCTAGAAGATTGTTACATTGCAAGTTATTTTTGTCCCATAGAGATAAAAATTATTTATGTCCAATAGAAAATAACCCTAAATGTCTGGTTTTTAGTTAGTTTTCCATTCTGTATCTTTGCAGTCCTGTCCAGCATGCTTTTCTCCCACTGGTGAGAAACACACACACACGCACACACGCACACACACATGCACACGCGCGCACACACACACACACACGCACGCACACACACGCACAGTCTTGTATCCTCTCCTTTGAACCAGCTGGTTCCCTCATAAATGAGGTAAGTAAATCTTCCTCCTTATGTGTTTGTATAGAGATCATGTTTCTAACTTAAAAATTTGTACTTTGACAGGGTCAAACTTTAAATTTATACTTCGGGCAAATAATTTAACCTACCAAAAACAGGGACTTTCCTCATTGGGTTCTTGAGACTTAAATGGGATAACAACTATGAGACAATATAGTTCTTGGCATGTAAAAATGGCTAAATAAATGCTAGGTATTATGTATGGTTCTTATTTAGAAAGGCGTTCTCAACAGTATTTCTAGAGGTTTACGCATCTCAATTCCTACTTTCATGTAGTTCCATTCAGATGCTGGAAGTTCCAAATGTATTCTGGTCACAATGCCTGTATCTCCCGACTTTGGCTTCACTCCACGTGCACTCAACACCTTTTCATCCTTTGTGCAGCCACGGGAGAAGTTTTCTGGCGCATATCTGGTTCCAAATTGCGAAAGTCTTCCAGGCTGAGAACAACGAAAAATCCGGTGCCCTGCTCCGTTCTCCCTCCGCCTTTTCCACTCCTTCCTGCCAGTAGAAGTCACTGACTCCCCGCTTCCTGCCTCGCACTATAAACACGTCTTCCAGCTGCTACCGGCATTCACTCAAGGTTTAACTATTTAATTGCTAACGACCCTGTCTCCAGAGCAATGCACACACAACCGTCTTACCCTCTAGGTTCGGGAACTGTTCATGGCAGAATTGTCTCTCCCCTTTCCCTTAAGCCTCCTTGTGCATTCTACCAGTCGTATATAAAAGTAAATTTTGTTGTTAGTTCTGGGAATGATGCCAAAGATAATTTTCCTGTAGCTCAGTTTATTGAGGATCTTCAATGTGTGTAACACTGTAATTTATCTATCATGTAAGGAACTACGCAACAAGGAAAAGAGAGAAGACGATTTTTGTTTTCTATTTTTCAAAGTTTATACAAGCAGATTAAGAAAACTCAATCTAGAGTATAACTTGACAGGGTCTTGGCACAGAAGCGCGCAGTTCAGATTTGCAATAAAGATAATAAAGAGAGTGTTGAGTTTGAGAGAGAATAAAATAGAGACGTCCGGGAGAGATCAGCAGACAGCTCAAACAGAGCTTAATAGAGTGGCCCTCCAGGGTCCAAAGGGTAGCTCTCAGCTTTTTGGGGGCAAGAAACTGTTTCTGGTTCAGACATTAGAATCTTATGAGAAAGTTTGCTCAGATATCTGCCAATTGGAGTGTAATATGTTTTCTCTTCAGGGATACTAGGGTGGAGAGAAGTAAGGAAAGCTTGAATTCAGTTTGAATTCTTACATCCTGCCTTTGACTCAGAGCATCTCGCGTTACCACTTCGTTTCATCACAGAACTTATATTCTACTTACATTTTGAGTTGCATCTAAAAATAAACAAATTGTCCTCAACACATTGTCAAATGGCAATACTTCTTATTAGAATGTTAATAATATGGACCAATATCTAGGTATTACATCAATTCCAGTTGTATCAACCTTAGTTCTGCATTTCCTAGCCATAAAACCCAGGCGAGTTACTTAGTCTTCCTGTGCTTGGTTTCCTCATCTGTGAAATGGGCATAATAATAGTAACTACCTGATGTGATTGTTGTGAGGGTTAAATGAAGGAGGACATGAGGAGCACTTAGAGTAGTGTCTGCTACATTGTAAGTACTCAGTGTAAACAGCTGTATTAATTTTGTTATTATTTTTATTATTAAGTCATTTTACCTGGAATCACTCAGTGTGCTAAGATTGTGACTTTTAAGTATTTATATAGAAGTTAGCATATTGTAAATATGAATGGGGTATGCAATATCAGACTGGCATACTGAGTAACAGCAATGGAGTCAGTCTCACATGTTTAAATGGAGAAGCAAAGCTTGAAGGGGTAAGAACAATTCCATTATTTTAAGGTATGACTATTCTAAAGTCTATTCTTTAGTAAGAACCAAGAAATGTTTCGGGAGCCTGGATGGCTCGGTCCCTTAAACGTCTGCCTTTGGCTTGAGTCATGATCCCAGGGTCCTGGGATCGAGCCCCGCATTGCATGGAGCCCCGCATCGCATGGAGCTCCGCATCGCATGGAGCCCTGCATCACATGGAGCCCCGCATGGAGCTCCCTGCCCACATAGGGGGTCCCTGCTCAACAGGGAGTCTGCGTCTCTCTTTCCCTCTGCCCCTTGCCCTGCTCATGCTCTCTCTCTCTCAAATAAATAAATAAAATCTTAAAAACAAACGAACAAAAAGAACCAAGAAATGTTCTAAACCAAATGCTAAACTCTATGTATTGGTCTGCTAGGCCTGCCTCAACAGAATACCATAGACTGGGGAGCTTAAACAACAGAAATTTTATTTTTTTCCCCACAGTCCTGAAGCGTAGAAGTCCAAGATCAAGGAGCTGGTGGCTCTGGTTTCTGGTGAGACCACTTGTTGGCTTATAGATGGCCACCCTTTGCTGTTTCCTCACCTAACCTTCTCCTTGTGCACACACACTCCTGTTGTCTCTTTACCTTCTTACAAGGACTCCTATTGGAGTCCTATTGGATAGGACCCCACCCTCATGACCTCAGTTAGCCTTACTCACTTCCTTAAAGGTCCTGTCTCCAAACATTGTCTCAGGGAGGTTTAGTGCTTCAGCATATGAATGGGAGGAAAGGGGTGTCACAATTCACTCCACAACACTCTGCCTCAGTCCCTTGCTTTGAAACTTTTAAGGTCTCACTGTCTTCAGAGGTGATCCAACCTAAATCGTGATGCCCGAGGATTCCTTCCCACCATGCTTCCCCATGAGCTCCCTCAATGTCTTAAGAAAAATGCATCATACATTGTTTTGCTTGAGGTATATTCCTTTCTGTCTACTCCTGTAGCTCCCTGCTTCTAGAATGCCCTTCTCCATCCCTTGTCTGTACCTACATCTCAGAATCCAGCCTAGATGCAGCTTCTGCCAG
The DNA here is from genome assembly GCF_037043125.1 of Eumetopias jubatus. Taxonomy (NCBI): domain Eukaryota; kingdom Metazoa; phylum Chordata; class Mammalia; order Carnivora; family Otariidae; genus Eumetopias; species Eumetopias jubatus. The sequence goes on from NW_028274807.1 coordinate 85,768,226, forward strand.
GAAGCCTGTCCCAGTCCTCTCTGAGGGAAATCCTCTTTTCTCGGCTGAGCTCGAAAAGCATGGGGTCTCTCTTTCATAACTTTACATATTCTCTATTTTCTATCTGTCCATGCTCCTCTATGAGTTCCTTGGAGGCCAGGTAGTTCTGATTCATCTGCCATCTGATTCATCCTTTCCCAGTACAGAGTCTTATTCTACATGGATGCTACCAAAAAAAAATGTGTTGAATTAAGTGTTGGTTGCATGCCAATGACAACCAGGTAGGGGTAGACAGAGCATGAAGGATCAGGAAGAATAAACACCAAACTTGAGCTGTGGTTATTCATAAAGGAGTAAAATTTCGGATGTCTTCAAACATTTTTTAAAAGAGGTATGTGGGAAAGAAAAGATTGATGTCAGGAAGCATGGCTATTAAATGCATTGTCTGTGTGGCCAAAGTAGTGAAGAAAGAGGGCTTTGGCGGTGCCTGACAGAGGTATGGACATTTGCAGGAGTGTGATCCTAAAAAATAATTCACAAGGTTTGCAGAAGGATTTGATTACTTAAAATATCGCATGTATAGCTGATGACAAATGCTTTATACTTACTTTCTGTGGTATTAAAAAATCTTAAGTATGTGTAATGCAATCCATTCTGAAATATAATTTTCACCACAAATTGAGCCTGCAACTTATCATTTCTTATTTTTGTCTTCTGGTCTTCCCTACCACTGGAAAGCTATCCCAGAGTTCCAGAGAAAAAAACAGAGATTTTTTTTTTCAAAGATTTTATTTATTTATTTGAGAGAGGGAGTGTGTGTGTGTGTGTGTATGCGTGTGTGTGTGTGTGTGCGCGTGTGTGCAGGGGCGGGGGGCAGATGGAAGAGGGAGAAGCAGACTCCCCGCTGAGCAGGGAGCCCAACATGGGGCTCCATCCCAGGACCCTGGGATCGTGACCTGAGCCGAAGGCAGACGCTTAACCAACTAAGCCACTGAGGCACCCCAAAAACAGAGATTGTTTTTGAAATTAAAAAGAATAAAGTCTTTCAGTGATAACTGGGGAAGATACATTTTTTTTTAAAGATTTTATTTATTTATTTGACAGAGAGACACAGCGAGAGAGGGAACACAAGCAGGGGGAGTGGGAGAGGGAGAAGCAGGCTTCCCGCCGAGCAGGGAGCCCGATGTGGGGCTCGATCCCAGGTCATGACCTGAGCAGAAGGCAGATGTTAACGACTGAGCCACCCAGGCGCCCCGGGAAGATACTTTTTAGTAGAGTAAATAATAATATGTTTGAAAAAAAAGAAAGTAAAATCTATTTCAGAACATACCTTCAGGCTCTTATGCATACTTTTAGGATTACCTACACAAAGCTGAATTACACTCACACACTCACACACACACCACTCCTACTAGAAAATCCCCAGATACTTATGCTCATTATACTTAACAACACATATGTGTAGAACCTAAAACGATGGTTAGTTACTTTTACTCTGCTTTGAACACAACACAGAAATGAGTCCAGAGAAAACATAAAGTGTGCTTTCCCAGAGTCCAAGTCTGCCATCAGACACAGTGAATGTTGTCCTCTGGGAGAGAAGCAAGCCATTTAAATTCAGAGGACAGATCCTCAACACTGGCAAGCTATTTTTAGCTCAAGCTGTAGCTTAATTTGGAATCCAACCAGTTGAGGTCTTGCCTTTTCCTTGGATGGATTTTTTTTTTTAATGGCAGGAGATATCTGTACATATGGAAAAGGAGTTCTCTAAAAGTAGCATTTTAAATGTTTTCTTGAAGAATATGTATTCTGAAGCTGGTTTAAAAAATGTTCACATCAGATCTTTGAAAGTTTTTGTTTATCTGTACACTGTTGTTGTTTTTAAATTCATGGTTATGGCCTTAGAAAAAAAAAAGAAAAAGGCCCTTAATTGGTTTATTCAACCACAGTTCGCGGCGAGGAGGGGGGAGGGTGCCCACCTGCCCAGCTACCTGGTAGAATAGCAACACGGCCTTGATGCCAGGTGCCTGGCCTGGGAGGCCTGACCAAAATAAAGATGTGGGGGAGTGTACTGGCTTCCAGGAGACTGTGCTGCTCACGCTCAAAAGGATGTCCCTGGGCCAGAGTCTCAGCCATGATGACTTGGCTGCTGAAAGAATTCCTGCTCCTGACTATCCATCAGAGTAGTCCAAGTTCAAATCGTAATTAATTAAAATTAAGCTAAATTAAAAATTAATTTCCTTTGTGACACTAGCCACATTTCAAGTGCACCGTAGCCCCATATGGCCAGTGGGCTATCCTACTGGACAGTGTGGAGCCTTTCCATCATGACAGAAAATTCTATTGGACAGCACTGGCCCAATGACAAAATAACATTAATCAGTTTTGTGAAAAGCACTAGATAGGGAGTCAAGAGACCCGGAATTTGGTCCTATTCCAGCTTCTAAAGAACAGCTATATAATGCTTACTATGTACCAAATATTTGAAGCACTTTATAAATATTATTTAATCCCTATAATAACTCTGTTTGCTGGTACAATGATCCCCATTTTCCAGAGAAGGAGACTGAGGCACAGAGACATTAAGTTAATGGAGACATTACTGAGCCAGTAAGTGGTAGAGCCTGGATATGAACCCAGGCATTCTGCCTTCAGAGTCGGAGGTCTTAACCCCTTCTTAATGCCTTTCTGAACATCCATGTGATTTGGAGAAATTGCTTCACCTCCCTCATCAAATAAGGGAAGGAGAGCAGATACCTTCTAAGGTTCTTCCCACTGCCAAGGGGTCTAGGATTCATTCACGCAGTTGTTGAGTGCTTCCTCTGGGTGGGGAGTATATTAGACGCTGGATATACATCAGCAAGCAAAGTACGCATGGTCCCTGCCCTCAGAGTGAGAGAAGCACACGTGAATCAAACACGTCATTACATGGACAATGGCAATGGGGAGCAGTGTGACAAAGGATTGGCTTTGGGTGCTGAGAGCGTTTAATGAGACTTGACCCAGTCAGAGAGGCCAGATCTGGCTCTTTTGAGCAGGTGGAACGTGAGCACGGCAGCCCACACGCACAGAAGGGGAAACCAGGGAGTCTCCACTGTCCTAGCTGCTGCCACCCAGTGAGGATCAGCTGTGCCCACCGTTCCCCCAGGGCGGTGTGCTTACCTGGGCCTCTGTGGTTGGGGGATGGGAGTGAGAGGGTGAGGCTGGAGGCTGTGGGTGAGCAGGACCACGGAGAAACAAAATTTGCCCTCCCTCAGGGCACTTTTCTTCCTGGTTTGCCCAGATTCGTGTCTCCTGGGCAACCAGTGCATGTGCCTACGTCAGAGTTAAAAATGGAACACAGGCTAACATCTGTAATGGGGACCAAAAATAATTCGGGTTTCAGCCTATGCACAGCTCACACACAGGGATAGTCGGGTTCATGCCTATGTCAGTAATGTCAGAGTGTGCAAATGTACTCAGAAACTCAGCTAGTGTATCAAGACGGGAAACTTCTTTTTTTTTTTAACTTCTTTTTTTTTAAAGATTTTTATTTATTTATTTGAGAGAGAGAGAGAGAGCATGAGAGAGGGGAGGGTCAGAGGGAGAAGCAGACTCCCCGTTCAGCTGGGAGCCCAATGCAGGACTCAATTCCAGGACTCCGGGATTATGACCCAAGCGGAAGGCAGACGCTTAACCGACTGAGCCACTCAGGCGCCCAAGACAGGAAACTTCTGTTAGAGATTAGCTTCAGGGCTTCAGGATTCTTACAGAGGCTTTGCTTCAGAAAACATACCGATTCTCAACTCCATAAGTGGGAAATTTTGTTAAAGAAAAGAAAAATGAAAAAGAAAGGAACAAATAGGAACCTCATTTGAAGAGGCTTCTTTTCTTCCTCTCCCTTTTCTATTGTGTGTTTTCCCTGAAGATTGGGCCTCAGTTTCCTTCTCTTCAGTAAATTCATCCTATTGCATGGCAGTAACTACCTCATCCATAGCTGGTGCAAATGCAGACAGGAGGTCACAGGAGATACCCTGCTCTGGCCCTGAACCCGGATCCTAGAAAGAAAGACTGCCTTCTGAGAGTTAACTACCCAACAAGGACAGTGGCTCAGGAGAGTGAGTGATCCTACAGAGGCACCTTAATACCATGGTTGCAAACTCAGTACCTACACTGGTTAGAGAAAAGAATCCTCTTCAAGTAGCAGGTGCATGTCGAGTCACTTGTGTGGGGATGTATGCCTTGGATGATCATGGCTTGGTGATATCAGCCACTGGGATTACCCAACTACGTCTGTTCACTCTGGCTTGCTGCTCCCCATGCTACTTTTGCTTATAATTTGCTCTCCTAAGATCTGTCCACAGAGAATGCAAATATAAATAGCCAGTTTATTTGGTAGTTTTACTCCACCTTCTAAAATAATAGTCATTCTGATTTTACAAATTGACCTCTTTTGGTTAAACCAAGTGTGTCCCGCAAGACCTTACACCTAAGACATGCTAGATAATTAAATTTCTATATGATGAATTTTATACACACACACACATGCACACACACACATGTATCTCAGGTCCTAGATCTGGAATCACTCATTTCTGCAAGGAGCCTTGGCTTCTTGAGTGGGAAATGGTATTTAAAGGCCACAATCTGTGCTGTCATTACATCTAGGCCTTTTCAGTGGTCAGAGCTATAAAATACGTATTTCTGGAAATTAAAAAAAATCACAGGCTCCTACTGATATTTCCAATTCAAATTTAACATTACAAGGGAGATATATATACTACTGTGGGAAATCTTGATTCCTAACAACATTAACATAGTTAACATTTGCTTTATCCTGCAATGTAAAAAATAGTTTCAAAATAATACTAATGTGACTGTTAACAATAAAACTATTCAATGCATGAAGTTCATGATTTCTTTGTAGCTCCGTTTGTCCCTAGAATACATTCCATTGAGCATATGTAGTAAAAATACAGTGTTAATAACTTGAAGTAATTATTTTCTCTGTGTAGTTCTATCACCAACTTGATATACAGCTAAAAATAATGAAACATTCATTTCATTTTTAAAAACTTATTAGGGATTGCTTTTTTAGTTATCTTTTGGATGTGTAAGATAGTGACAAGATACAAAGCCTAAAACTGTATATCTTTGCAGTGTTTCTTTTTGCAATTATAAGCAGGTAGGTATCTATTTTAACCCAATCCCCTTACATGATACTGAAGGAAGGAGCCTCACGTTGCTCCAGATGCTGCCACTCCATGAGGGGTCAGTGGTGCCCACGTGGGTCTGTATGGGTGAGAGCACTGTGGTTATATAAGAAAACGTCTTTAGGGGCACCTCGGTGGCTCAGTCGTTAAGTGTCTGCCTTCGGCTCAGGTCATGATCCCAGGGTCCTGGGATCGAGCCCCACATCGGACTCCCTGCTCGGCAGGAAGCCTGCTTCTCCCCCTCCCACTCTCCCTGCTTGTGTTCCCTCTCTGGCTGTGTCTCTCTCTGTCAAATAAATAAATAAAATCTTAAAAAAAAAAAGAAAGAAAATGTCTTTAAACAATCTGATTAAAAAATGGGCAAAGGACTTGAATAGACATTTTTTCCAAAGAAGACATACAGATGGCCAACAGACACACGAAAGATGCTCAATATCACTTATCAAGAGGGAAATGCAAATCAAAACCACAATGAGATATCACCTCACACCAGTCAGACGAGCTATTATCAAAAAGACAAGAAATAACAGTATTGATGACGATGTGGAGAAAAGGCTACCCTCGAGTACCATCCATGGGAATGCGAGCTGGTGCAGCCACTATGGAAAACAGTATGGAGGGTCCTCAAAAAATTAAAAATAGAGCTAACATATGATTCAGCAATTCACTTCTGGGTATGTATTTGAAGAAAGTGACAACACCAATTTGAAGAGATATATGCACCCTTATGTTCATAGCAGCATTATTTACAATAGCCAAGATATGGAAGCAACCTGTGTCCATTGATGGGTAAATGGATTAAAAAAAAGATGTGGTATATATACACAGTGTAATACTGTTCAGCCATTAAAATGAATGAAATTTTGCCATTTGCAACAACATGAATGGGCCTAGAGGGTATTATGTGAAGTGAAATAAGTCAGAGAGAGAAAGACAAATACCATATGATTCCACTTCTATCTGGAATCTAAAAAACAAAACAAATGAACAAATAAAACAAAAGAGAAACAGACTCATAGATACAGGAAAGAAATTGTTGGTTACCAGAGCAGGGAAAAGATGGGGGTGAGGGGCAAAATAGGTGAAGGGGATTAATAGGTAAAAACTTCTAGTTATTAAATAAATAAGTCATGAGGATATAATGTACAGCATCGGGAACACAGTCAACAATATTGTTATACCTTTGTATGGTGACAGATGGTGACTAGACTCATCGTGGGGATCCTTTTATAATGTATAAAAGTATCAAATCACAATGATGTACACCTGAAAAAAGAGAAAATGCCCGTATTTCTCTTTTCCATTAGGATACTGTCAGTGAAAATTCAATATGTATAAAGCCAAAGCATCAGCCTTCTCCTCAAACTAGCTCTGCCTCCACACTTCCCTGTATCTGTTCTCAGCTCCGAACCACCCAGGATCGAAGCTTTGGTTAACATGGACGTCTCCATTCTGTTTAGTCATCATATTCTATCAATCACCAAGACATTTGATATCCATATGTTTTAAGCATTGACTCGATGCCCAGCACGTGATGAGTCAGACATGACTGGTGATTCCAAGGAGCTTACACTGCAGTGGGGAGACACAGAGTGACTGACTGATCCCAGTACGGTAGGAAGTTCTGTAATCGAAGCAGGCAGGAGATGGTTTGGGAGGGCAAAGGGAGTCCAGAAATCTCTAACTAAAAAGGACTGCACAGAGGAGGGGAAGCCTGAGCTGAGTTTTGGGAGAAAGTGGAAGTGGGATTTAATCATGAGAAGGGGATGAGGATGGGAGAAAGAAACATCTGATGGGTCTTCCAAACATCTGAAGACCCACAGCAAGCTCTCTGAGATGTTTTCCTACTGCTCCTTATCTCAGCTAAGGTGGGGAGGGGATGGGAAGCCGGCAATGCGCAGCACTCCAGTAACTGTTTCCAAAAGCAATTCTCACCTCCAGTGGTCCTCAGCTCATCAATAGGCTGGAGGTGGGAAATGGGATTAGATTCACAAAGTGAATTTTACAACCTCTTAGCATGTCCTAAACGTTAGGTCAGCACCTCCTTTTGTTGACTACTTTGGGGCAATAGCCAAAACTAATACAAAAGGATATTATATATATATTCAGAATATATATTTTCCACCTGTCACATACTTTGTACCTAAACCAGTTAGCATCAGGCCTGAGTGAGAGATGGGAGAAGAAGATATCTAGTTATTTTTATAAAATTTTATCTCTTTATATCTAAGGGAACTGCATAAAGGAATTTCACCTTTATTTTTTTTTAAGCAGAGATTTATGAAACCTCAGGCAAGACTAGAAAGTTCAGAATCATGATTAATACGAATGAAAGGGATTATAATATCAGAGGAAAGCTTACCTGGTCCCATCCATCCCTGGAAACAGTGATGAAATGGGGGGGAAAAAGTACACTTAGAAAGATCTGGGAATTCAGAACTCAGAACCATTCCCCAGTTTAATTCAACTTAGCTTTGTTATTAGTCCTACAAACAAAAGAAAGCAATGCAGAGACCCAAAAGTAATATTTCAAATCTTGGCTGCTAGCAAATGAAAAACAGACTGAACACGTTTGGCTTGTGATTCATTCCACAATTGAAAGCCACTGCCCTTTAATTTAATCTTTTGAATGCAACTACAGTAGGTTTGCATCCTTGTATTTGGATAATAAGCCAACCCACCATGAATGCTGAAGGCTGTGTCTGGGGCTGTTTGCTGGTGCTAGATAACACTGAGTTCTATGACATTATGCCTCCAACAGTATTAATTATAAGGGTCTCAGAATAGAAACACAGAACAGAAAATCAAAGATATTCTTACTTCACCACTAGTAAACAAATGGCAGGCCACATATGGCAGAGGCTCTCTTTGTTGGAGGTACCACCACTGAGATATTGACCAGCTATTAAGCCCAGAATACTTTAATGAACTGTGTAGTCGACAATACAATTTTTTCCTGACATTTTATTGTAATAATTTTCGAACATACCAAAAAGTTGATAAAATTGTAACCTCTCACATATTTACCACCTAGATTCTATAATTAACATTTTGTTATATTTGCATACCTACTGGTCTATTCATCTATCTATTCACCAGTCCATCTTTTTTTTTAATGCACTTCAAAATAAGTTGCAGACATCAGTACACTTCACATCTAAACACTTCAGCATGCCTATTATTAACTAGAGTTCAGTATTTGTTTATGGGGTCTTTTGGGGGGCAGTAAAATTTATATATGGCAAAATACGCAAATCTGAAGTGTACCATTTAACAAGTTTTAACAAATGCATACACCTGGAACATGAGTTTTAATCTCCAATTAAAATGGCTGTATTTTGGGATGCCTTGGTGGCTCAGTCAGTTAAGGGTCTGCCTTCGGCTCAGGTCATGATCCCAGGGTCCTGTGGTCAAGTCCTACATTAGGCTCCCTGCTCAGTGGGGAGCCTGCTTTTCCCTCTGCCTGCAGCTCCCCCTGCTTGTGTGCTGTCTCTCTCTGACAAATGAATAGATAAAATCTTTTTAAAAATTAAAATAAAATGGTGTATTTTACTCTCAGGCCTGCGTATTTCATTATCAGAAGATTATTGAAGTTCTGGGTTTTTTTCAAAACCTTGAATTTCCAAAGACCACCAGAAGGATAAACTACAGGCTACCGCCACCCATTCAGTTATTTCTCTCCATTCATTAGACAAATACACCACCAATAGCAGACTAGAAAACACAGTAAGACCAATGCTATTCACAATGGCATCCAAAATGCAAAAGTACCTCAGAATAAGTTTACAAGAGAAATGTGTGACATAAATAAAGGACACTATAAATCTTGAAAGATAGAGGGTTTTAATAATACAAAAAAAAGTTTCCTTATTCCTGAGTGGAGACATTAAACATTGTAACAACGTCAGTTCTCCCCAACTTAGCTGATAGGCTTTAGACCATTGTAATTGAGGTATCAGTGGGAATTTCCCTGTATAATATAACAAAACGATTATGAAATTTATGACTGAAAAGTTTAAAATAAATAAGTAAATCTTTTTTAAAAATAGGTAGAAACTTCCAGTTATAAAGAAAGAGAGAGAGAAAAGAGAGAGCGAGAAAGGGAAAGAGGATAGAAAGAAGGAAGGAAGGAAGGAATTCAAGGGTGATGCCTATTTTTTTACCTGAGTTACTTTTGGAAACATGGAAGACATCTCAGTAAATATCAGGAGGGAGAAGGAGGGAATCAGAAGTTTGATTTTCAGTTTTTGATGCCAAGTTTTAGATGCCCATTATACATCCGAGAGGAAACATGAAGTAGGCATTTGGATATTTGGGTCTGGAGTTCAGAGGAGTGAAGTCCATGTCCAGGCTAGAGTTGTAAGTACAAGATAAGATCACCTAGGGAGTAACTGTCAAGGAAGGGGGCGCCTGGGTGGCTCAGTCGTTAAGCGATCCCAGGGTCCTGGGATCGAGCCCCGCATCGAGCTCCCTGCTCCGCGAGAAGCCTGCCTCTCCCTCTCCCACTCCCCCCGCTTGTGTTCCCTCTCTCGCTGTGTCTCTCTCTGTCAAATAAATAAATAAAATATTTTTTTTTAAAAAGTAACTGTCAAGGAAGAAGAGAAGGGGTCTGAGTCCCAAGAGCTTCGGAGACAAAGACAGGTATTGCCCAGATTCCCCTTCCATGAAGGACTTGTGACCCCCACTGTTGGGACGGTAGTCAACAGGAAGCCTCAGCTGTTAGCTCCTTCAGGAGCTTCCTTGGCTGAGAGAGCCACCTCAGCCAAGGTCCCATGCTTTCTCAGGCAGCCTAAATCCATGAAAGCGCAACAATTTTTGTCCACTACACTTGTAGGACAACTCTGACCAGTAATATTTGTTCTAGGCACCCCACTGGGTAGACCACAGTTTTGTTGGGCTTGCATTGAAGTTCAAGTCTCTCTGCCCATTTCTGCTTTCTCTTCCTTCCTTTCATAGATTTTGATCCTTATGATACATCTATACACTAAACTCAGCATCTGCTTCTAGAGAACTAAACCTAGAACAGAAAAACAAAGAGAGACCAGATAAGAGAGGTCTTTGAAGCAGGAAAATAACCAAGAAAAATGGGGGTTTAGAAGCCAAGAAAAGTTCAAATGGCTATTCCATGAAGTCTACTGTATCAGAGATCTCTGGGCGTCCCTCAATATCTGCTCTTTCTCCATTTGACAACTCCCAGCTTTCAGATGAGCACCTGGCTGTCCAAAATAAAGACAAAATTTTGCAATTTCCTTTAAATCTAGTTGTGATGATGTGATTAAGTTCTGGGCAATGATATGTCACGGACAGGTGGCTGGTTCAGGGAAACTTCCTTATTAAACAAACAAATAAACAAACAAAAAACAAACCAACTGGGCAAAATCTTTGCCCTTCCCTGTCCCTTCCTTCCTGTGGCTTGGAACAGGGACGTCTGGGATGGCTACAACTCCATTCTGAACAGAGACAACAAGGACCATCCTTAGGAATGGCAGAACAGAAGGTGGCAATCAGTCTAGGATCCAATGATAGTAGAACCTCTACACCAGCTCTGGAAAGCTTCCATCTAGACTTGTATAAGAGCAAAAATAATGATTTATTTATTTATTTTTTTAGTCTGTGTCACTGTTGGGCTAATATAATCCTAAGTAATAGGTCTACCCTAATCCTTCTCTATCCCTTCACCCACCAGGTTGACCACTCCCTCCTTCTGGCCTTGCTGCTCTTTGTTCATGCCCCTATCACAGCACTTTTTTTCTTTTTTTCTTTAGATTTTATTTATTTCTTTGAAAGAGAGAACATGAGAGAGAGAGAGAGAGAGAGCCCACAAGCAGGGGGGAGGGGAAGAGGCAGAGGGAGAAGCAGGCTCCCTGCTAACCAGGAAGCCTGACACAGACTCGATCCCAGAACCCTGGGATCATGACCTGGGCCAAAGGCAGACGCTTAACCAACTGAGTCACCCAGGCACCCACAGTACTTCCTATAATGTTATTGTTAGGATTTAGGTGTTTTAGTTGATGATCTGGGTATATTGAAATCTGTAAATGGATTTCAGTCTGTTGATTTGGATCTTTATTCTCTTATGTATTATTGTAATTTTAAATTTTCTTATCCTTTCAATTAGATTCCATAGACTTTGAACACAGGGACCTCTTATCCATCTTTGTAAAATTTCCATTTGGTTCTTCTTTATATTTTCTATTTCTTTGCTGAGAATTTCCATCTTTCTATTTGTTTCAAGAGTGTTTACCCTTACTTCTTAGAGCATTTTTATAATAGCTGTTTCAAATACTCTATCACAAAATTCTAATTATATGTCATTTTGGTATTGGCCCCTAATGACCATCTTTTCCCACCTGAATTGAGACTTTACTGATTCTTTCAATGCTGAGTAATTTTGGATTGTGTCCTGGACATTTTGAATATTATAGGACCTGGGGTCTTATTGAAATCTTAGGGAGGATGTTTTTATTTTTGTTTTAGCAGGTAATTGACCTGATTGGGTTCAGGCTACAAATTTTGACCACATTCCTGGGTATGAGGCTATCTTCGGTTCAGACAGGGGAATATTGAGGGGGTAAAAATTGGAAAGTCGCTGCTGGGTCAGTGGTACTTCAAATGCTGAACTTCTTTTCTAATCCATCTTCTACTACTTGCTTTTTCAGAGTGCTAAAATAGCTGTTGTGTTATATCTAGATTTTATAGTTAAATTCAGTGGCTGAAACAAAGCAAATTGTGTTTATCTCACCCAGGACAGAACCTTACTAAGTCATTTTATAAAAATGCATGTCCTCAATTTCTACAGAGCTTAACTGGAAGAAGTTATCATAAGAATGGTTCTGAGAATAGTTCTGAGTGTCCAGAAAGTCCTTAAGATGTATCCTGACCCTTTATAGGGTTTTAAATGCTCTGTGCAATAAATAAATAAATACTAAATTCATTAGTTAAGTGCTCTGTACAAAGTGGCTGGAAAATGTGGAGAAAGCATAAACCTTGGAATTAAGCAGTCCTAGATGTAAATCTCCATCTTATAGAATGGAAAATGGATTAATATGATGCTCACTGAGATGATTAAGTCATACCATATATGTAAATTCCCCAGCATACACAAAATAAAAAAATAAACATTAATTCCACTCCCTTTTAGAATTTAGTATCAGGAAAAGATTGCCTGAAGAAATTTTGGTCAGATGGTAAGAATTATGTAACTTGCATTTTTCTTTATTCTTTGGCTGATAAGAGACTCAGAGCTAAGTGTAATAAGCAATCAGTATGTTCATTTGTGGTTTAGTATATTTGCCTTTGTACAATAACATGGCATTTTATTTTCCATTTTTTATTGCAATAGCCAAATTGTATAATGTGATTTTTATGGTAAAGTATTTTAAGCTTTTTGGATATCAATGAAACATAGCTATAAAAAAGCTAGTGTATACTGTTCCTTGCCTTTTAATCTATGTGGTATTACTAAATGTTTTATATCCCTGGGGCACTTGGGTGGCTTAGTCGGTTAAGCATCTGTTTTTGGCTTAGGTCATCCCAGGGTCCTGGGATGGAGCCCCGCATCAGGCTCCCTGCTCAGCGGGGAGTCTGCTTCTCCCTCTCCCTCTCCTCCTGCCCTGCCAATGCTCTCTCACTCATTCTCTCTAATAGATGAAATCTAATAAAAATAAAAATAAATGAATGCTTTATATCCCTTAATTAAAAGTTTGCAGTTGTTTCCTTATAAAATAAATCACTTTGAATTAAAATGTAGTTATTTTAGAGTCATGAACACTTCGTCACAGAATAATCACATCTTATAACTGAAATTCATATTTTATAATTAGAGCTATCATTTTAAATCGCAAAACTGGCATTGTTCCTATATATGACCCATTTTTAAAACACTTCATATAAGATACTGATAACACGTGAAGAATATTTTTCTAACCAAATATGGTGATGTGATAAGATGCAGTTGTATAATCTTCTTTCAAATGTTATTAGCATATTCATCACAGTTAACAGTATGCCTTTCTTTGTTAAACACTGTAGGAATTGGTTTATCGTCTAAAGACATTCACAGTAAGCACATGTTGCATTAAATGACTCTTATTTAAAATGGGTTTGGTTAGATTTTTGAAACAGTGAAGTGTCTCATGCTTCTAATGAAAGCTTTCTCTTTTTTCTTTCAGATTTTCCTTAGAAAGAGCCATTTTTAAACAGAGTGTTTTCTGATTTCAGGCCCAGGGTCTCCAGCTTGATTTATGCCAATGTATTTTTCTTTTTTTTTTTAAAGATTTTATTTATTTGAAAGAGAGAGACACAGCGAGAGAGGGAACACAAGCAGGGGGAGTGGGAGAGGGAGAAGCAGGCTTCCTGCTGAGCAGGGAGCCTAATGTAGGACTTGACCACAGGACCCTGGGATCATGACCTGAGCCGAAGGCAGACGCTTAACGACTGAGCCACCCAGGCGCCCCGCCAATGTGTTTTTAAAAGAGTGGTATGATTATGTTGTGAGGTCAGATGTTTAAACAGTCTTGTTTGGTTTTTAATTTTCAAGCTCACCTTTCACAAGGCAACACAACTTCTTAATTACTGTTGGAGAGCTCTTTCTGTAGGCTTAGAGTTTCCCTAGTAATTCAGTTCATGACAGTGCAGCAGTATGCTGATGTACACACCTCAGTGAATCTCATGTAAAACTTTGCTTTTTAAAATGAATTGGCCATTTAAGCAGAGCAAACAAACAAAACAAAACAGAAACATAGACTCATAAATATAGAGAACAAACTGGTGGTTGTGAGAGGGGAGAGAAGTGGAGGATGGATGAAAGAGGTGCAAGGGGTTAAGATGTACAAAAGAAATAAATGAATGGGGGCACCTGGGTGGCTCAGTCGGTTAAGCAGCTGCCTTCGGCTCAGGTCATGATCCCGGGGTCCTGGGATCGAGCCCCGCATCGGGCTCCCTGCTCAGCAGAGAGCCTGCTTCTCCCTCTCCCTCTGTTTGCCGCTCTGCCTACTTATGCTCTCTCTCTCTCTCTGTTAAATAAATAAATAAAAATCTTTAATTAAAAAAAAGAAAGAAAGAAATGAATGGATGGATGGATGGATGGATGGATAGACGAATGGATGGATGGGTTGGCCAGCTTCAACCTGCTCAGATCTCTTTTGGACTAAAATCTGCATGTAATTTGCCACATCAAGTAAAATAGGATCAAAACCTTTCCTATGTCACCAAGAATTCTTGAAATTCAGTTAGAATCCTATGACAGCTTATTGACTTATTGCAGGAGATGTCAGGGATCTACTTGTTTTCTTTTCATATTTTCTTACTCTTGTTTGGTTGAAAAATACAAATACTCTTCAACTTTAGGCAAAGATTGATGACTGTAGCTGGGAATTGGAAAAGCTAGATTAAAAGCTCCTTGAATTAATATCACAATTTTAAGATGGAGAACAATGCTCTTAAAGAAGCAGGGAAAGTTCACAAAATAGGGGATTTATTAAGTAAATGAACATGTGATTATTTTAAATTATTCAACAGAAGAATGGTTTAAAAATATTCACAGTTAGTAGAAAGAAGGGGATTACAGAAGACACCTGGGTGGCTCAGTCAGTGAAGCGTCTGCCTTGGGCTCAGGTCATGATCTTGGGGTCCTGGGATCAAATCCCACATCAGGCTCCCTGCTCCACGGGGGGTCTGCTTCTCCCTCTCCCTCTGCCCCTCTCCCCTGCTCATGCTCTCTCTTTCTCTCTCTCTCTCATAAATAAATAAATAAATAAAATCTTAAAAAAAAAAAAAAGAAGGGGGTTACAGAACCCACACCCCAAACCAGCCTCACCACCAGCCTGGTGGGCCTTCCAGTCACGCTGAGTTTGCAGTTCCCCGGGCCTGACATACTGCCTTCCAGAAGAGCCTTCCCACTAGCTACTCCTTCTCTCTCCTTATTTTCTTCAAGTTTCAGCTTTAACTTTACTTCCTGACCTCTGGGACTAGGTTGGATGTTGTTCGCTTTAGGCACTACTAGTTGGACGCTAAAACAATAGTGAGAGGTAAGCAGGCTAGGTAGTTATTAACCTCATTTAGAGACAAGAGAGAGGAGGACACTGAGGCCCAGAGCAATTCGATGATTTACCTGAGATCACACAACTCCTAGAGTGAGTGACGGAACTCGATGAAACATCTTCTGATCCTATTACAGCAAGTCTGAAATTAGCCAAATGGCTCTTCTCATAAGAGTACTTCCTAAATAAGATCCTTTTTTAAAAAAAAAAAGATTTTATTTATTTATTTGAGAGAGAGAATGAGAGCTAGAGAGCATGAGAGGGAAGAGGGTCAGAGGGAGAAGCAGACTGCCTGCTGAGCAGGGAGCCCGATGTGGGACTCGATCCCAGGACTCCAGGACCATGACCTGAGCCGAAGGCAGTCGCTTAACCAACTGAGCCACCCAGGAGCCCCTAAATAAGATCCTTGAGACTTCTAAAAAGAAAAAAATCTAAAGGGAATTTTAAAAAAGATTTTAGGGGCGCCTGGGTGGCTTAGTTGTTGGGCATCTGCCTTCGGCTCAGGTCATGGTCCCAGCGTCCTGGGATTGAGCCCTGCATCCGGCTCCTGCTCCGCGGGAGGCCTGCTTCTCCCTCTCCCACTCCCCCTGCTTGTGTTCCCTCTCTCGCTGTGTCTCTCTCTGTCAAATAAATAAAATCTTAAAAAAAAAAAAAGATTTTAGGGCGCCTGGGTGGCTCAGATGGTTGAGCGTCTGCCTTCGGCTCAGGTCATGCCTGGGATCGGGTCCCGCATTGGGCTCCCTGCTAGGTGGGGAGCCTGCTTCTCCCTCTGCCTCTGCCTCTCTCTCTCTCTCTCTCTGACTCTCATGAATAAATAAATAAAACATTAAAAAAATAATAAATTAAAAAGATTTTATTTATTTATTAGAGAGAGAGAGACAGAGAGAGATCACGAGCAGCGGGGAGGGGTAGAGGAAGAAGCAGGCTCTTGCTGAGCAGGGAGCCCAATGGCTCCTGGGATCCAAGGACCCCGGGATCATGACTTGAGCCGAAGGCAGATGCTTAACCGACTGAACCACCCAGGTGCCCCTAAGTGGATTATAATAGTTTGAATCACCAGTTTATATTGGGGTTAGGAGTAAAATAATGATATCATAACTGTATAACTGAAATTTAAGTTTTCCAAAGAGTCGGGATAAGAGGAAGGGATTTAAGAGTGAGTGAGTGAGTGAGTAACTATATATATATATATATATATATACACACATGTATATATATGTTAAATATATATATTTAATTCATTAACATTGAACTCTTGGCCAACAGCACCTAACTCATATCTGAACGAAACTTATCTAATACACACATAAGGCACGTCACAGCCATCTTGCACTAGGAACACTAGACAGCACCTCAGCACTATGCTTGAGGGCCATTTTATTTTATTTTTTATTTATTTTTAAAAATTCTTTTTTTAAGATTTTATTTATTTATTTGAGAGAGAGAATGAGATAGAGAGAGCATGAGAGGGGGGAGGGTCAGAGGGAGAAGCAGACTCCCTGCTGAGCAGGGAGCCCAATGTGGGACTCGATCCCAAGACTCCAGGATCATGACCTCAGCTGAAGGCAGTCGATTAACCAACTGAGCCACCCATGCGTCCCTGAGGGCCATTTTAAACAGAGAAATCACGAACAAAAAAGCACAAAGTTGAAAAAAGAAAACAAAACACAGCACTAAATAGAACACAAAAAGGACGCTTATTTACAATGCAAGAGCTGAAACAAGAAGGTAGAGTGTCACTTTGCTTGACCTCAGCTGGGAATGTGCATGTCAGACAACTCAATTTGTTGCTGCTCTGTGCACGTCCTCCAATGACCATGAAGGCATGGTGAGTATTGATTTTGGAAATCCAAATACATTTTAATGAGCAAGCGAATTGCAGATATGGAATGTACACATAATGAGGATTGGCTTTTTATCTAGTAGAAAGACAAATGATTTTTTTTAAGATTTTATTTCTTTATTTGACAGAGAGAGAAAGCACAAGCAGGGGGGAGTGGCAGGCAGAGGCAGAGAGAGAAGCAGGCTCCCCGCAGAGCAAGGGAAGCCCAATGTGGGACTCGATCCCAGAACCCCAGGATCATGACCTGAGCTGAAGGCAGTCACTTAACCAACTGAGCCACCCAGACT
Source organism: Eumetopias jubatus (assembly GCF_037043125.1). Taxonomy (NCBI): domain Eukaryota; kingdom Metazoa; phylum Chordata; class Mammalia; order Carnivora; family Otariidae; genus Eumetopias; species Eumetopias jubatus. The sequence goes on from NW_028274807.1 coordinate 85,785,567, forward strand.
CTTAAAGTCAAAATGGAAATAAGTCATCTAAATAATCTACAGAGAGTAGCAAAAGATAAGTTAAACCATTGTCTCGTGAAAGGGAACCCTTTTTCAATCTTAATAATAGAGGTTATATTTAGTAGCATGAGAAACAATTGCTTATTTGTCATAGATTTTCTGCCATTTCTGATTTTAATAATTACTTCATCATATAAATCTACTATATAGTCCCCCACTGAATTAATGAAGGAAAATGAAATTATGCTAATTGTTTCTTTCTTTTAGGTTTTTTTTTTTAAGATTTTATTTATTTATTTGACAGAGAGAGACACAGTGAGAGCGGGAACACAAGCAGGGGGAGTGGGAGAGGGAGAAGCAGGCTTCCTGCCAAGCAGGGAGCCCGATGTGGGGCTTGATCCCATCGGACTCAATCCCAGGACCCTGGGATCATGACCTGAGCTGAAGGCAGATGCTTAATGACTGAGCCACCCAGGCGCCCTTTTCCTTTTAGTTTTAATTGCCAGGCATCTTAGAATGAAATTTGAAGCTCAACTATAACAACTATATAGTTTTTCAAGACCTGTGCCTTTGTAATTCTTTTTCTCTTCCTAATCTTATTTATAATTTATACAACTTATTTATAAATTGACTAAAATAAATTTATTTGCAATGTAGTTTATACTCATTAATTACAAAGTTACTACTATATATTTATAATTTTCTCAGTCCTGACTTTTTACTTCCTATTTCTATTTTACTCTTCATTTTACATGTCTTTTGTTGTCAGCCATACAATTCTGGAATTAGAAAGGAAAACATATTCTTTTTTTTAAGATTTTATTTATTTGACACAGAGAGAGAGAGAGAGAGAGAACACAAGCAGGGGGAGTGGCAGGCAGAAGGAGAAGCAGACTCCCCGCTGAGCAGGGAGCCTGATGTGGAACTCGGTCCCAGGGGGATCATGACCTGAGCCGAAGGTAGTCGCTTAACCAACTGGGCTACCCAGGTGCCCATATTCTTCTTTTTTGTGAAAGGAGGCAGAATGTACATAGGAAAACAGCAAATAAAGGAAATAAATAAAGGAAAATGTTAGATTGTCTTTTGGAGACAAAGAGAATGAGCCATTGTTTTCCTGCAGGCAGAACTACGTCTATGGCTTCTTCTGTATGTGGGCATCATGGTTTTATTATCACAAACCAGGGGTGGCCTTAAAAGATAACTGGCTAATGGGGCACCTGGGTGGCACAGTTGGTGAAGCATCGACTCTTCATTTCTGCTCAGGTCATGATCTCAGGGTGGTGAGATCCAGCCCCACATCAGGCTCCACGTTCAGCATGGAATGTTTTTTACAATTCTCCCTCTCCCTCTGCTCCTCCCTCTTGCCAACCACTCTCTCTCTCTCTCTCTGAAAAAAAAATTAAAAAATAGGCAACTGGCTCACTAGCTGATTATCTCTAGAAAAAGAGCTTCAGACCAACAACTTCTTATACTTGACATGATAAAGAATAAAAATCAAAAGGGCTCACCATTTTTTAGGGCGAGGAAGTTAAGATGCCTTATTTCTCAGGACTAACTTCACACCCTGAGGCCAGAAAAGTCAAATCCCAGATTATACTTTCTTTTTTTATTTTATTTTTTTAAGATTTTATTTATTTGTCAGAGAGAAAGAGAGAGAGAGAGTACAAGCAAGGGGACTGGCAGAAAGAGAGAGAGAGAGAGAGCCCAAGGGGAGTGGCAGGCAGAGGGAGAAGCAGGCTCCCCACTGAGCAAGGAGCCGGATGTGGGACTCCATCCCAGGACCCTGGGATCATGACCGAGCCGAAGGCAGCCGCTTAACCGACTGAGCCACCCAGGCATCCCAAAACTTGACCTTTTAAAGAGGCAACTAATGAAAGTAAGTTCATTTTATCTTATGTTGAACAAAATTTAGGTTGTGATCGAAACTATGTGTGAAGTCTAAGAATGAATTGAGTCTTGACTTTGTTTTGGAGCATTGATGGAACAAAATATACTCAATACTTGCAGCATGATTAAAAAGATGGTTCATTGTTTTATTAATTAAAGCACTCTTTTTTCTTTTAATTTTTAAAAAGATTTTATTTATTTATTTTTAAAGATTTTATTTATTTATTTGAGAGAGAGAGAATGAGAGATAGCACAAGAGGGAAGAGGGTCAGAGGGAGAAGCAGACTCCCCGCTGAGCAGGGAGCCCGATGTGGGACTAGATCCTGGCACTCCAGGATCATGACCTGAGCCGAAGGCAGTCGCTTAACCAACTGAGCCACCCAGGCGCCCTTAAAAGATTTTATTTATGTATTTGACAGAGAGAGACACAGCGAGAGAGGGAACACAAGAAGAGGGGAGTGGGAGAGGGAGAAGCAGGATTTCCGCCGAGCAGGGAGACTGATGTGGGGCTCGATCCCAGGATCCCATTCTTTTAAAAATGCCTGTTGTGGGGCGCCTGGGTGGCTCAGTCGTTAAGTGTCTGCCTTTAGCTCGGGTCAAGATCCCAGGGGCCTGGGATGGAGTCCCGTGTTGGGCTCCCTGATCAGCAGGGAGCCTGCTTCTCCCTCTGCCTGCTGTTCCCCTTGTTTGTGCTCTCGCTCTCTCTGACAAATAAATAAATAAATCTTTAAAAATAAATAAATAAATAGATAAATAAATAAAAATGCCAATTGTGTTATGATTTTCATCTCATTTCTTTAACAAGTTTAATCTTCTTAAACTTTGTCGCATCCTCATTATCAATAACATTAGCTGTCTTTGAAAACTTAGAGGGAGGAAAGTAATAATCTTTATTTCTCAGGACTAGTTCTACAAAAACAGACCTCATGGAGTTCTGGCATCTTTTAGTGGGACTTACAGCTTCAGTTTTCAGTTTGCATTGTATTCCCATTATTTTGGCAGACAGTTCCCATATCTAAAAATCAGGTAGAGATGACTGACCAAGTTGTAGATGCCATGGGCAAGGAAAGGCCATAGTGTTAATTATGTGGGCGTTTGAGCAGTCATTTCATTAGTGAATATTTTCATGGAATAATAAATTTTGCTTCTTTACAGAGTATCTTATCTGTGTGGACAATAAACAAACCCTTTTGTAGTTGATGACAGTATCAAGTAGTGGGTGGGAATGCGCAGGCTATGAGATAAGAGTTATGCAGGAGACAAATTGTTTCCCAGGCTCCTCCTAGAGGAAGCAGAGACCCTGGGAATGACTGGTTTACAATGAGAGAAGGAAATATAAATGGGAGTGAAAGAGAGATAGCATATGAAAAGGTGCTATGGACCTGAAAATCATTGTTGCTGTTATGACAGGATAACAGAATATCTGAGTTCAACTACCAGATGTATTCAATACCTTTAAGCCAGTCATTTCCACTGGGGACAGTTACTGTTCTTTTCTGAAATGAAGGGTTGGGCTGCATGATCCTTAGGATTTCTTATGGTTCTAAATTCTGTAATTCTATGACCTGAGAATATGCAATATTTCTAAGGGATGCTGGAACACATCAGAATATTTGAAAATTGTAATAATCCTGATATTTTCTATTTAAGAAGACATTATAGCCGAGGGTTTTTTTTCCCCTAATATGTATTCATACATTTGGCACTTAACTCTTTCCTCTACTTTTTTTTTTTATTTGCCATTTTGCAATTTTATGATGTGTCTCAGGGTGAATTTCTTTTTTAATGTATCCTATTTGAGATTCTTTCAGATTCTTGGATCTGGTGATCAGAGCCTTTCCATAATTTTTTTTAAAGATTTTATTTATTTATTTGAGAGAGAGAACGAGAGAGAGAGAGAACACATGAGGGGGGGAGAGTCAGAGGGAGAAGCAGGCTCCCCGCCGAGCAGGGAGCTGGATGCAGGACTCGATCTCGGGACTCCAGGATCATGACCTGAGCTGAAAGCAGTCGCCCAACCAACTGAGCCACCCAGGCGCCCCTGTTTCTTCTACTTTTAACTGAGCTAATTAATTAACCCACAGGATGCCTTTATATGGATTAGGAAAACGCTCCACCAGTAGCTTGGCAGAAAGGACAGGAATTTTTTTTTTTTGCAACATAGGCACTCCTTCCATTCACTAGCTAAAGCCAAATTATCCCCCCCTTGGGCTCTTGACCTGAAAAGCTGTGGCCCTATGGTCAATAATCTCATTTAATTTTCTCCCAAATAACTTTTCAACATCTACATGAAGTGAACATGAAAATATTAAGATGCCTGAATAGTTATGGGAAACAAACACAAGTATTAGACAGGAAATTGGGTCAGCTGGGCACTTGGACATGTGTGTTGAGAGAATTCCAACCATTTAAAAACAAGTGGACACCAGAGATTGTATAGAATCATTTGCTAGAGTCTAAAATTGAAGTGTATCTTGGTATCTTGTAAATTGACAGTATCATTGTACATATGCAACTTTGTAATCATTTTATTTTATTTTATTTATTTTTTTAAAGATTTTATTTATTTATTTGACAGAGAGAGACACAGTGAGAGAGGGAACACAAGCAGGGGCAGAGGGAGAGGGAGAAGCAGGCCTTCCGCCAAGCAGAGAGCCTGATGTGGGGCTCGATCCCAGTACCCCGGGATCATGACCCGAACCGAAGGCAGACGCTTAACGACTAAGCCACCCAGGCGCCCCAACTTTATAATTGTTTTAAAGATTTCTTGATTCCTAGAAACATACAAACTACCAAGACTGAATCAAGAAGAAATAGAAATTCTGAACAGATCGATTACTAGTAAGCAGATTGAATCAATAATCCAAAACCTCCCAACAAACAAAAGTCCAGGACCAGGTGGCTTCACTGGTAATTTTACCAAACATTTAAAGAATCAATACAGTCCTTCTCAAACTCTTCAAAAACAAAACAAAACAAAACAAACAAACAAACAAAAAACAGTTTCCTGAATTATGTAAGTAAGGTGGTTAGGAATCTCAAAGTATGTGACTTGTTGATAATTTCTACAACAGAAACAATAGCTAATACTTCTTGAGTGCACACTATGGACCAGGCGGATAAATTGAGGAAGAGAAAATCGCCCAGGACCATACAGCCACAGTTTAAATCCGGGCAGTGTGACTCCGGAGTGTCACCTCTGTGCTGTGGTGCTTTTATTTTTTTTTTAAGATTTTATTTATTTATTTGAGAGAAAGAATGAGATAGAGAGAGCATGAGAGGGGGAGGGTCAGAGGGAGAAGCAGACTCCCTGCTCAGCAGGGAGCCCGATGCGGGACTCGATCCCGGGACTCCAGGATCATGACCTGAGCCGAAGGCAGTCGCTTAACCAACTGAGCCACCCAGGCGCCCTGTGGTGCTTTTAACATCAGCAATTTGGCAAGAGAAACAGTCAGGTTTTGTCTTTTTGTTTCGTTTTAATCTCATAATCAAGCAGATGTCATTTAAGAGTATTATTTTTTTCAATCCTCAGTGTTTTAAGTTTATGGTGAAACCTCAGCACAGTAAAAACGACGGAGAAGTTTATGTCAGTCGAGAGGCTCTTTTCTGCCCTCTCTCTCCTCACCCTTGTATGAGCTAAACTGAGCAGAGGAGCGGCGGAACCTGGTCATTCTGTACAAAGGCAGACGCCCAGCACAAATGCGCTCTTTGAACTGAAACTGCAACTAAGTGGTTACATTTACAAATCCATAGGGTAGAAGAAAGTATACGGTGTAACAGGCTGAGATTTCTTTTCAAGCATCTGACTCAAAGGTCAACCATGGGTAATTAGGAAAAAAATTATTACCCTGTTTTCAAAATAGAGAAACCAAAGGGACTGGATTTGCCTTTACAACTTACAACACGGCTGCTCAGCATGATTCTCATACTGTTAGAATAAAGAAATTAAATCCATCAAATAATTCATGTTTAAAAGTTGCTTTGAGAAGAAATTAGGTGAAGGGCACAACGGATCTCTTTGTATTATCTTTGCAACTTCCTGTAAATCTATAATTATTCCAAAATAAAAAATTTTTTTAAAGTTCCTTCAGTATGGGAAATGGACTTTTAACCTTGGAAAGAATTACTGTTACATTCTTGAATTTCGTAGAAGAATAGAGAAAGGGATGTCTGCAGTCAGACCTTTGTCATTTTCAATGAGTATATTTGTGTCTGTCCCTGGAGGGTCCCTTCTTCCAAATTGGAGTCAGCAAGTAGAAAAAACTGATAGAATGTTTGATAAAAAGATACACTCCTTCCTTTTCCAACTCAAGACTTGAAATCAGAAGCAGTATTCAAGGAGCACAAACTATATATTTTGCTTTTATTTAAATTTTTTCCCTAATGATAGAAATAATACACATTCAGGGGCTCCTGGGTGGCTCAGTCAGTTAAGTGTCTGCCATTGGCTCAGCTCATGATCCTGGGACCCTGGGATGGAGCCCCGCATTGGGCTTCCTGCTCAGCGGGGAACCTGCTTCTCCCTCTCCCTCTGCCTGCCCCTCTCCCAGCTTGTGCTCGCTCTCTTTCAAATAAATAAATAAATAATCTTTTAAAAAAAGAAATAATACATGTTCATTACAAAAATATGACAAAGATTGAAAGTCATAAATAAATTAAAATGTCCCACAATTTAAAAATGAACAATGCTATTGATATTTTGGTATATGTCTTTTCATTTTTTTCTATGTGTAAATAGTTTTGAATACAATTTGGGTCATACTCCATTTTTATTTGGTGAGTTTACCTTTACATATGGCATATTATGAAATTTTCCCAAATCAAAGTTAAGATTTTCTTGGCTGGGCGCCTGGGTGGCTCAGTCGGTTGGGCGACTGCCTTTGGCTCAGGTCATGATCCTGGAGTCCAGGGATCCAGTCCCATGTCGGGCTCCCTGCTCGGCAGGGAGTCTGCTTCTCCCTCTGACCCTCTTCCCTCTTGTGCTCTCTGTCTCATTCTTTCTCAAATAAATAAATAAAATCTTAAAAAAAAAGATTTTCTTGGCTGCATATTATTCTATTATGGGCTACATCATAATCTAGATCATCATTTCATTATTATGTTGACTAAGTTATTTTTAATTTTTCACTAATATAAATAATGGCACATAAATTTTTTCACTCATCAATCTTCCTGTGCATCTTTGTGTATTTTACATAAATTCTTAGAATTGGTATCATTGGGTCAAAGCGTTTTAGTATTTTCAATCATATTGCCAAATTCTCCTGCAGAAAGGCTGTACTAGCAAATACCCGCCTGAAGCTGAAATTCTGCTAGCAATGGCCTCTCCCTTTGATTTCCTCAAAGTCTATTTTATCTGTACAACCCACAGCTTTTTCATATGAGACTAATACTAATTCACCCTAAAGGTCAGCTATAGTGACTAGGAAAGAACTTCTAATTATAGGCTGCCATTCCTCAGCCTTGTACAGTGCAAGTTGAAAAGATGTCATCACTTACAGAACCTTCTTGCAACCATATTACATTAGTATGTTTTTGCATTTTTCAAACCCATGTTAGTCCAAATTATTACTGGATCTCAAATGACTAAAACTGAGGTGGAAAGAGAGAGGAAAAAATGATTTCCTAATGTTAAGCATCTTAGAATCCTCATGGAAAGGACTTTATTCATCAGTGCTTCCCAAACTTTAATATACTTATGAAATATCTTTCTTTTTAACTGAGGTGAAGTTGATATACATTACATTAGTTTCTGGTGTACAACATAATGATTCAATATTTGTACATATTGTGAAATGACCACCACAGTAAGTTTTGTTATCATCTGTCACCATAGGTAGAGAATTTTTTCTTGTGATGAGAACTTTTAAGATCTACTCTCCTAACAACTTTCAAATATGCCACATAGTATTATGACTATAGTTACCATGCTGTACATTATATCTGCATGATTTACTTATTTTATAACTGGACGTTTGTATCTTTTCACCCATTTCGCCAACTCCCTCCCCCCATCTCTGCCAATTTGCTCTATCTATGAGCTTGGTTTGTTTGCTTGTCTGTCTCTAAAGATTCTACATATGAATGAGATTATAAAGTATTTGTTTTTCTTTGCCTGACTTATTTCACTTAGCATAAGGCCCTCAAGTTCCATTCATGTTGTTAGAAATGGCAAGATCTCACACTTTTTTTTATGGCCGAATAATATTCCTTTGTGTATATATACCACACCTTCTTTATCCATTCATCTACTGATGGATACTTAGGTTGTTTCCATATCTTGGTTATTATAAATAATCCTTCAATAAACATGGAGGTGCATATATCTTTTCAAGTTAGTGTTTTTATTTTCTGCCAATAAATACCCAGAAGTAGAATTGCTTATAGTTCTATTTTTAATTTTTTGAGGAACCTCCATACTGTTTTACATTGTGGTTGTACCAATTTACATTCCCACCGACAGCACACAAGTGTTTCCTTTTCTCCACATCCTCGCCAACACTTATTATTTCTTGTCTTTTTGATAGTAGTCATTCTAACAGATGTGAGGTAATTTCTTACTGTGGTTTTGATTTGCATTTCCCTGATGATTAATGATGTTGAACACATTTTCATATATCTGTTGGCCATTTGTACATCTTCTGTGGAAAAATGTGTATTCAGATCTGCTGCTCATTTTCCAATCAGATAGTTTGGAGTTTTTTTGCTATTGAGTTGTATGATTTCATATATTAACCCCTTATCAGATATATAATTTGCAAATATTTTCTACTATTCAGTAAGTTGCCTTTTCATTCTGTTGATGATTTCCTACGTAACTTTTCTTAAATTTTTATATTTGCAGTCTTTTCTTTTATTTTTTAAGACTTTATTTTTTTAAGTAATCTCTACACTCAATGTGGGGTTTGAACTCACAACCCCGAGATCAAGAGTCGTATGCTCTTCTGACTGAGCCAGCCAGGCACCCCATCTAGGTATCTTTTTAGAATGTTTTAAAAACAGATTCTATTTTGTAGGTTGAGGGGCAAGAACTACAATTCTGAATGTGTAACAAACTCCATGGACCACGCTGAGTAGCAGTTATTTGACTATTAAGAAAGATTTGGGGCACCTGGGTGGTTCCGTTGGTTAAGCGATAGACTCTTGGTTTCAGCTCAGGTCATGATCTCAGGGTCCTGGGATTGAGCCCCATGTTGGGCTTGGCACTCAGCGTAGAGTCTGCTTGAGATTCTTTTCCTCTCCCTCTCCTTCCCCACTGCTACTCCTCTCCATTCACTCTCTTTCTCTTAAATAAATACAGTCTTAAAAAAAAAGAAAGAAAGAAAAATAACACGTTTGGGTATCAATTATTTAGGCTTATAATAAACACATGACAAATGGCTAAGGTTGTTATTTTCACTGATATTACTCATGTGTGCATTAATTCTTTTCCTCTCCTGCAGAAGCAATGGCAAATTTATTTCAGGAAATTGTCTTTTACAGGGATGTCTGGGTGGCTTAGTCAGCTAAGCATCTGCCTTCGGCTCAGGTCATGATCCCAGGGTTTTGGGATCGAGTCCCCCATCGGGCTCCTTGCTCAGTGGGGAAGCTTTTTCTCCCTCTGCCTGCTGCTCCCCCTGCTTGTGCTCTCTCTCTGACAAATGAATAAATAAAATATTTATTTATTTAAGTTTTTTTTTAAATTTATTTGAGAGAGAGAGAGAGTGAAAACATGAGAGGAGAGAGGGTCAGAGGGAAAAGCAGACTCGCTGCTGAGCAGGGAGCCCATCGTGGCACTCGATCCTAGGACTCCGGGATCATGACCTGAGCCGAAGGCAGTCACTTAACCAACTGAGCCACCCAGGCACTCTATTTATTTATTTTTAATATTTTATTCATTTATTTGACAGAGAGAGACACACAGAGAGAGGGAACACAAGCAGGGGGGCTTGGGAGAGGGAGAAGCAGGCTTCCTGCTGAGTGGGGATCCCGATGTGGGGCTCGATGTGGGGCTCGATCCCAGGACCCTGGGATCATGACCTGAGCGGAAGGCAGATGCTTCATGACTGAGCCACCCAGGCGCCCCTGGATAACACTGTTTCTTTTCAATGTCTTATTTCTGAAAGACAGTACAGGATGGACAGATTGAGAGAGAAGTGAGTTTGACTTCTATTTGATTTCCAGGGGCTTTGTTGCTTTAAATGACTACAGTGAATGTACTATCCACTAATAAAACTCCTTAAAGAAATTGGGGAAAAAAAGTCTCCTGGGTGGCTTAGTCGGTTAATGGAAAAGTCTAAAGTTTGCAGAAAAATGATGAGTTAAAAGTGACTGAGAAAAGAGCAGAAGAATAGGGATTTTTTTCCTTTTTTTTAAGATTTTCTTCATTTATTTGAGAGAGCAAGTGTGCAAGTGAGAGAGCACAAGCAGGGGATGCAGCAGAGGGAGAGGGAGAAGCTGACTCCTCACTGAGCAGGGAGACCAATGTGGGGCTGTAAGTAAAGAAAAGAATCTTCTTTTTACTTACAATAACTCAATGCAGAAGAGAGGGGAAGTGAATCAATTACTTTTACATAGATTAAAAAAAAAAAAAAAGCTCAGAAAGATAGGTTACTTGTCCAAAGTCACGCAGCTCATAAGTGAGAGGCACTATCCGAACTTTGAGTTTTCTAACCTCATGCATAGCTCATGTTCTTTCAAACATGCCATGCTTACTCTCAAATCAGAGAGATAAGGGAAGCTCACAGATTATTATAATTTAAGCCAAAGTGAGTAGTAGTGATGTAAGTACACAAGAGTGGTGTAAACCAGGTGCTGAAAAGATCAGAAACAAGGAAAGATTTTTTTTCAATTGGTAGGATCAAGTGGGGCTCTGTGGATGGGTCTCTGTGTGAGGTGAGGCACTCCAGTTGATGAGAAAGCACGAGAAAAATGGGAAATCCCAGAACCTCTTCTCAGAAGTGGGAAGAGGAGAGTTTCAATGGAAAATACCACAGAGATAAAGCTCTAAAGGACAGGTTTGGGCTAGATAATGGAAGGTTACACATACCAGGTGAGGCAAGAGTATAATTCAGTAAACAACCTGAAATTGTTGTAGATTCTTATCCAAGAAGTTACTTAAGCAGAGCTGAGCTTTAGGAAAATAAATTTAGTAGTATATTGGGTGAATTGGATATATTGGGATGGATTGGAGTCAGAAAGCTCTGTTTGGTGCCATGAAGGATGCAAAGATGGTTCAGACTTGGTTTATATCTTTAAGACTCTTCTTACACAATCACTTTTTACACAATTACACAAATAGCTTCAATAAGAGGCAGAATTTAATAACTGTCATTGAAATGTACAAAGTGCCATGGTAGTTGTAGGTTGAGGAAGAAGAAGATCTGGAAAGCTATTACATTTTTAGTTAGTCTAGGATAGATTTTTTTTTTGACAATCATTGTCAATGAGGTTTAAAAAAACACACAACAAAAAACGAGGTCTGATTTCATGGAAAACATTTCAACTGGGGGCATTTAAACTTCCTTGACATTTATATTTCAGCTCACATGTGGACCCGAACAATTAGCACACCATCCCCAAACCAAGCAATCTTCCAAACACTGATACTCTAAAAAAAAAAGTCATTTTTAAAAATTATATATTATTTAGGTATGCAAAAAGGCAAAGTTAAGAGTTTGGTTTTTAACATAAAAGAAAAAATCTACAGTAAGTTTTATTTTTAGAGCTACTGCTTTATTAACTAAACCAAGATGAAACAGTTACTCATTAGATGACAAAGTTCTTTTTTTCTCCTTAAATTCATTTCTGAGTTAATACAAATCTGACTCATTGTCACCAAAGAAGAGGAACCTTCTTGCAGAGACATGTGCAGCTGCCCCACAGTCAGTCTCTACCAAAAATATACTTACCTTTGAGCAAAGCTAATAATGTAAAGTCTAGTTATTTGAATTCTGGGTTTGATTGTAATGAAGTCAGATTTTTAAAAAAATTAGTAAGTTGGACTATAATTTTCTTTGAAAAAATGAGATTTAAAAAATGAGGCAATCAATCGTGTTACTTGAGAAGATGCAAGTTCCAAAACATGTACTCATTTGCAACAAGAAAGTCCATGAAATTCTCAGAAAGCAAGATGGAGCAGTATAAATATCCATAATGAGCAATAATGCCACTTTGCAGAAAAGGTAGGATTAATGTCATTCTTATTCAAAGCTTTTAAGCTAGGAAATCTATCTGACAGAAGGGATAAGAGCTCAAGTTTATTTCAGTTAAAGCAAAACAGGAAGAGCAATAAGGAGCTAATCCTGATAAGGGAGGGCCAAAAAGGAGTAGCGAAGAAGTTGATATTCCCAAATCAAAAGAATTTGTGAAGTCTCTGGGGTTTGGGTAAGTGTTGGGGCAAGTTGGATGGAGGGTGGAATGGTTAAATTCTCCCTGCCAGGTTTTTATTTATGTGCTACAACTGAAGAGAGAGAAAAACTTCTGAGGCATTCATTAGGAGGAGGTTTTGCCCTGATTTATTTAGAAGGAAATAGAATATTCAAAATGAAACCTAAGTGAAAGCAGTTGTGTTACTGCTTGGAGAGTAGGCTCCTAAAAGCAGGGACAGGAACATACCCAAGTATTAAGCCAGAAAGTTCTGGCTCCATATGTCAGCCCCGCCATTTATTGGATGTTTGGATATAGGAGGGTCTCAGGGGCTAAGATATTGCAGAAGGAGGGGCATGGTTAGAAGCTTCATTTGCATAACATCTGCATAAATCTTTTGTTTTAGATTGCACAGTTCCTGGGGTAGCTTTTAGGGCTGTTGGAGATGGGGTTGAAGGAGGGATAAGAAGCGTGCCCAACCTCTCAGGACCTTCAGCAAGATTCTACTCTCTCTGAGCCTCCTTTGCACAATGAGAATAACAATACTTCCTCATAAATCAGTCGTCCATAGTCAATGAGGTAAATAATGTGAAATGCAGGCTCCTGAATACTCAATAAATGTATATAAACCTAAAAGTTATCAAAGGGGAAATACTGTATTATGATATCTGTTCCAAAGACAATTGTTTCTATTAGGTAAAGTCTTTACCCTGCCTTGTTCCTAAAGCATTTTAGAGATTTATTTATTTTTTTTAAGATTTTATTTATTTATTTGACAGAGAGAGACACAGTGAGAGAAGGAACACAAGCAGGGAGAGTGGGAGAGGGAGAAGCAGACTTCCCGCTGAGCAGGGAGCCCGATGTGGGGCTCGATCCCAGGACCCTGGGATCATGACCTGAGCCGAAGGCAGACGCTTAACGACTGAGCCACCCAGGCGCCCTGAGATTTATCTTCAATACTTTGTTCCAGTTGTTGATTTTTTCCCCCTGAAAGTTACTTTAAAGAGGAGAAAAGCAGTTTCACTTAAACCATCAATACCCTGCTAATATTCTGGCTCAAATCAAAGGGCTGGGCTTTCCCACAGAGCACTTAAAAACAGGTGATGATATCACACCCATTAGTGCACTCAGCACAGGCTATGAGAACAGAAGCTGGCTCCTGCCCAGTAGTTTTCTCCCATGCTTGGTCCCTGAGGAGGATGAATTGCTCCAGAAGCCCTTATTATCTGCTGCCATTTGGATGGCAACGCGTTAGAGCAGCCCTCTTGCCCCTCCCCACGTCACCTGACGAACCAAAATGACAGCAAAGAGACATGTAAGCTGCGAGGGTAGCTTAGTGCTCATATGTGACCTCAGAGTGAAGGAAAACTGGAAGAAGTGTTCTAAGCCCTAGAACTTGTGCCTTACTTCCACCCCAGCTTGACCATCTCACTGGTCAGAAGACTCCAGCTCCTAGAAGGATTCATGTCCAATCAAGCATTTGGTTAGCCTGATTCTATCCATTCCTAAATAGCTATGAAGATACCTTTTGTTTTTTCTTAATTTATTTTTATTTAAATAAAATTCAATTAATTAACATATAAGGTATTCTTAATTTCAGAGGTAGAGGTCAGTGATTCATCAGTTGCATTTAACACCCAGGGCTCATTACATCACATGCCCTCCTCGATGCCCATCCCCAGATTACCCCTTCCTCCCACCCACCTCCCCTCCAGCAACCCTCAGTTTGTTTCCTATGGTTAAGAGTCTCTTATGGTTTGTCTCCCTCTCTGATTTCGTCTTGTTTTATTTTTCCTCCCTTCCCCTATGATCCTCTGTTTTGTTTCCTAAATTCCACATATGAGTGAGATCATATGATAATTGTCTTTCTCTGATTGACTTATTTTGCTTAGCATAATATCCTCTAGTTCCATCCACATCATTACAAATGGCAAGATTTCACTATTTTTTTTTAAATGATTAGGAAGTGATGAGGTTTTTTTTTTGGTTTTTTGGTTTTTTAAGATTTTATTTATTTATTTGAGAGAGAGAGAATGAGAGACAGAGAGCATGAGGGGGAGGAATGTCCCAGCTGAGCAGGGAGCCCAATGCGGGACTCGATCCTGGGACTCCAGGATCATGACCTGAGCCTAAGGCAGTCGCGGAACCAACTGAGCCACCCAGGCACCCAAGATTTCATTATTTTTGATGGGCTGAGTAGTATTCCATTATAGATATAAATACCACATCTTCTTTATCCATTTATCTGTCGATGGACATCTGGGCTCTTTCCATAGTTTGGCTATTGTGGACATTGCTGCTATAAACATTGGGGTGCATGTGCCCCTTCGGATCACTACATTTGTATCTTTGGGGTAAATACCCAGTAGTCCAATTGCTGGGTCGTAGGATAGCTCTATTTTCAACTTTTTGAGGAACCTCCATCCTGTTTTCCAGAGTGGCTGCACCAGCTTGCATTCCCACCAACAGTGTAGGAAGGTTCCCCTTTCTCCACCAACATCTCCTCACCAACATCTGTCGTTTCCTGACTTGTTAATTTTAGGCATTCCAACTGGTGTGAGGTGGTATCTCACTGAGGTTTTGATTTGGATTTCCCCGATGCTGAGCAATGTTGAGCACTTTTTCATGTGTCTGTTGGCCATTTGGATGTCTTCTTTGGAAAAATGTCTATTCATGTCTTCTGCCCATTTCTTGATTGGATTATTTGTTCTTTGGGTGTTGAGTTTGAGAAGTTCTTTATAGATTTTGGATACTAGCCCTTTATCTGATATGTCATTTGCAAATATCTTCTCCCATTCTGTTGGTTGTCTTTTGGTTTTGTTGATTGTTTCCTTTGCTGGAAATGCAACTGATTTCTGTGCATTGATTTTATATCCTTCCACTTTGCTGAATTCCTATATGAGTTCTAGCAATTTTGGGGTGGAGTCTTTTGGGTTTTTCACACAGAGTATCATGTCATCTCCAAAGAATGAGAGTTTGAATTCTTTTTCGCCAATTCAGATGTCTTTTATTTCTTTTCTTTTTTTTTAAAGATTGATTGATTGATTGATTGATTGATTTGACAGAGAAAGAGAGAGAGAAAGTGAGAGAGGAAACACAAGCAGGGGGAGTGGGAGAGGGAGAAGCAGGATTCTGGCCAAGCAGGGAGTCCGATACGGGGCTCGATCCCAGGACCCCGGGATCATGACCTGAGCTGAAGGCAGTTACCCAACCAACTGAGCCACCCAGGTGCCCTTTTATTTCTTTTTGTTGTCTAATTGCTGAGGCTAGGATTTCTAGTACTATGTTGAATAACAGTGGAAATAGTGGACATCCCTGCTGAAGATAGCTTTTCATCTGAGAACTCATTAAATACTTACAAATGAATGAATGATGCTCCCAGTGACTTCGTCTTAGAGCTCTCATTCATTCCTTTGTTCATTGATCAAACATTAATGGGTCCCCACTATGTGCAGGTGCTGTGCTAACATGGATATAGTGATAAGATAGGAGTCCTCCAGGAATGAGATTTTGGCATAAAATAGTCATGCAATTGCAAACTTCTAGATCATACAAGAGAATATATTATGCTCTAGATGCTGTAATTATAAGCATGATAATTGTACAAGGAGGAAGGTATGTAAATGTAACTCGAATACATCATACACTTGACCTGAACTGAATTTGCTATCATTAACAATTTCACTTGATTTCTTTAGAATTTATATGGGCTGGTGGAAACATGATTTGAATATTCTGGTCTACTTAGAGAAGATGGCTAAGGAAGTTGGAACTCATAACTCCATTTTAAGCAGAGCAAGTTCAAAGTCATTCCTTTAATCTTAGAGGTTTGTTCTAAAGAACAGGTTCATTAATGTTTGTCATTAGTGATGTTTCTACCACCAAATAAAAATGTTTAGAACAGAAATTGATTTACGTAGCCTTTTTTTTTTTTTTTTACCTCCTAAGCAAAGTCTGAAGTCCAGACAAAATGACTTGGTATCAGACAAAAACAACTGTTTCCAACAGAAAATTATTAATGTTATTAAATTATTCTCTCTCAGCTTCCAGTGCTAAAGGGAAATGACATATTGTTGACAGCTATCAGAACTCTTCATGCTTTACTGGAAAGTTACTTGAAAAATTACCATATCATTAGACTCAAATCTCAAAAATGTTTCAAAAATCTGAGAACTTCTAAGACATAATATCAGGGCACCTGAGTGGTTCAGTCGTTAAGCATCTGCCTTCAGCTCAGGTCATGATCCCAGGGTCCTGGGATCGAGCCCCGCATCCGGCTCCCTGCTTGGCGGGAAGTCTGCTTCTCCCTCTCTCACTCCCCCTGCTTGTGTTTCCTTGTCTCTCTCTGTCAAATAAATAAATAAAATCTTAAAAAAAAAATAAGACAGACATAATATCATTACTATATATTCACTCTTTTGCCTTCTAGTGTTCAGACATCTGTTAAAGGGGGGATGAGTTTGGGGAAAGAAATGTCCTAAGGCGAATGCAGCATCAGGAAGAGAGATTAACCCCCTGTCTCAGTTTCTCTCCCCTCTCCAAGGGAGGGGTGTCTAATAGAACCGCTTGGAAAGTTGTTGGTCTCTATAAGCAAAGGAGACCCATTCCCCAGCTGGATACCTGCTCAGTCCTGGATTTGCTCGCCTGTCCAGGAGGGTCCTCTAAGAGCCTGGGAAAGTGTCTGAGAGAGATTGCATAGCATTGCATAATGGTATTCCAGGCACAAAAGGGCCAGGACAGTCCCTTTATAATTCTTGGGTCTTGAAAGATACAGAAGGAAGAATGGAAGGGCCAGTTTTGGGAACAGCATTGAGAAAGATAAAAAAGCAAAGAACCAGTCTCTGAAGAGCAAAAGGACTGAGTGGAGTGAAAAATAGAGCAAAGTAGTAAAAGATGGGCCTGGAGAGGTAGGTTGGAGCCAGATTAAGTAAAGCCTTGCATGCCAGGGCAAGGAAGATATATTCAATTCAGTAAATAATTGGAAACCACTGTACGTTCTTTGAGCCAAAAAGGGATCCAATCAGTGCTGTTTCAGGAAAATTAACTTGACAGAAATGCATGGAATGGATCTGGGCAGGAAAAGGCAGGAGATAACATGCAGATGCAATGCTGAAGAAGACTCCAAAAGAAAGCACTGTTGTGAGATACCACTACACACTTATTTGAGTGGCAAAATTTTTAAAAATACAAAACTGACAATATCAAGCGCTAGCAAGGACTCAAGAGCATCTGGAACTCCCATACATTGCTGGTGAGAATGAAAAATGAACCATCCATTCGGGAAAATGATTTTGCAATTTCTCATAAGGTTACTTACCATATAATCCAACAATCCCACTCATGGTTATCTACCCTAGAGAAATGAAAACATATGTTAATATAAAAGCCTGTACATGAGTGTTTATAGAAACTATTCGTAATTATGAATTATGAATCCCCAGACTGGAAAGCATCCTGAATATCCTTGAGTAGGTGAATGAATAAACAAACCGTCAATTTTCATACCATGGAATACTGCTCAGTAACAAGAAGGAACAAGACATTATGATGAATGAAAGAAGTCAGTCTCAAAAGTTTTCACATGGTATGATTCCACTTACATAATATTCTTGAAAAAACAAAACTATAGAGATGGAGGACAGATCAATGATTGTTAGGGGAGATAGGGGAGGGAGGTGAGCTAGTAACAACAACGACAACAATAATGGGATAGCATGAGGAAGTTCTTTGGGGGTGATGAAACTATTTTGTATATTCATTGTAGAGGTGGTTCCATGAATCTGTACTAGTGTTTAAAATCATAGAACCATATACGAAGAGAAAGAGGTCAATTTTACAGTATGTTAATTTTAAAAATTAAAATTAAAAAAAGAAAGCAAAGCCAAACAAACAAATTAACAAGGAAAGCAAGATATTTTCCCTTGTTTGAAATATCTATTGGGTAGAGCACATTAGCATAAATAAGCAAAGTCAATGGTAAATGGGAGGAAGGAATGGAAAAACAGATTCTTAGATTGTGAGGCTCATAGATTAACCCAGGGTTAGCGAATACTCTTGTTTGTGGCAGCCTGTATTTCTAAAAATGGCTGCAACATTATGTGTCAGCCCATCTTGCTACTCCTCCATCAAGAGGTCTGTGTCCGTACCACTTGAATTTGAGATTGCATACACCAAGGGAGTATGGTGAAAGCAGCAGTATGTGCTTCCTGAGGCTGTCATAAAAATGCTATGTGCTTCCTCACTCACTCTTAGAACCCAGTTAGTGTATCGTGAAGACTTCCAAGTAGCCCATGGAAAGGCTTATGTGAAGAGGAACGGTCTTTGTCCACACAGCCCTGGCTCATCTTCCAACCAATAGCCAGCACCAACTTGCCAACCACATAAAAGCCACCTTGAAAGTAAAATCAAACTAGGTGAACTGCCTAGAGCAGAGTGTGTCAGCCAAGTCCTGGCTAAGTTGGCTACTCATGAGCAAGGTAAATGATTGTTGTTGTTCTAATCTACTAAGTTTTGGGGTGGGTTTTTACACAGCAATAGGTAGCTAATAGAATGTTTTAACTCCTTAGCACCAACAGATGAGACCTTCCTGGCATTCCTGGGATGGGATGAGTTTAGGGCAAAAGAACACATGACTGAGCAGTGAGGTGGTACACTGGGCAGAGGACTGAGTGCTAGCATCAGTGCTAGTCGCCTGTCCTGTCGGATCCAGCACTCTCATTTTATATTTGAATAAGAGACAGGGTGCAGTTGTGATCTGCTCAAGATCACACAGATATTTTGTACCAGAGCCAAAACTCCAAATCAAGTCTTCTGACGTGCAGTTTAGTGTTCTTTTCACTCTGCCTGTCCATTTCCAGTAACAGATTCCAGAGACCTGAACCACAGGGTCTGGGGCAATAAATATATGCCGGGTGCTTCTTACCCCTCTCATGCCTGTGACAGACATCGTTAGTTAAGTACAGCGCCTTTCCTAAAGTCACTGATGAGCATGAGATTATAGACCCAAATTGCCACTAGAGAAACTGAGTAGAAAAATGCAAGAGCTATAACTGATTTGTATCAGGAGTGTCAGAAGAATACAGCAAAGGCAATCTCAAAACATAAGCTGTAAAATGATCTAATATGGAAGTGCATCGTGCATGAGAAAAAGGAAAGTATTTAGACATAACCACTTGGGATCAAGGATGTCTGAAACGACACATGAGCTTCTTACAGAATTGACTAAGGAATCACTTTCCACATCCTTGAGGAAATATGTTGTAGATGCTCTTAGACAATTTCTATTTCATATTTTAAAACTTATTTTGTGGGGCGCCTGGGTGGCTCAGTCAGTTGAGCATCCAATTCTTGATTTCTGCTCAGGTCACGATCTCAGGGTTGTGGGATCCTGCCCCACGAGGGACTCCATGCTCAGCAGGGAGTCGGCTTGGGATTCTTTCTCTTCCTTCTTCCCTGCCCCCAACTCTAAAATAAATAAATAAATCTTTTAAAAATAACTTATTTTGTTGTTGGAAGAAAACCTGTTACTTTAGTTCTACAAAGTATATTGTATACATATAAAATTTGGCCTCATCCTGAATACAATAGAATTGGAATGCATACAACACATTCAACAGAGCAGTAATGGTGTCTTCTATTCTTTGACGGTTCTGTTCTTCATAATGCACTTGTCATTGAGAGAAAAGCAGGCTTAGAAAAAAATATACGATTTCTAGGGTATAATTTAAAAGCAGAGGTTATAAAGCCAGGGCACTGTGAATTTTAGGGTAGCTCCCTGAGAACCAGATTCTCAGATTCACTCAACATAGGACCAAGAGCAGAGCTTCTCCCAACTTGATCGTAGGAGTACAAAACACCCTGCAGAAGCAACCACAAGCAAACTCCCAGAAAAATAATGATCACTCTCTCCCTTTCTATGATTCTGAGTAGGGCATGGGGGTAGGGTTAGCTATGAAAGTTATTTGAGAAAACCAAAGTGGCCAAGTTCCTTCATTAATCCATTTGTTCACTGAGTATCTACTATGTGCAAGGTCTTCTGTTAAACACTACTTGGAACACAAGGATGAAACAGGAGTTTTATCTTCAAAGATTCTTTAGCCTGGACCCCATCCTCCTCTTTTAATAGAGTAAGATTTGAGAACAAGAGCCTAATGAGTTAGAAATCTGAGTATCAGCCAATGGCACCCAAACACAAGAACACCGGGTTTAAGCATTAGAAGCAGGATACATCACTACAATTGTCTACAAAAATCAGCAGGCTTCAAAAATATTAACACAAACCTTTCTCTCTCTCTCTCTTTCTTTCTTTCTTTCTTTCTTCATTTCTTTCTTTCTTTCTTTCTTTCACTCTCTCTCGTTTTCTTCTGACATGGATTACATTATCATTTGCAATATTACTAATTGCTGGATCACTTAGATGCATTACTGTGCTCTGAGGAAATTATTCCTGGTAATGAAATTCTTTTCATCAGTTCCACTTTCAGATTTGCAATACAGGCTTGTCCTTTAACAAGTAAGTGTTCTTTTCAGAAAAATATGCAGCAGATGTGGCAAAACAGAAATACAATATTCTTGGAAGTGGGCTAGTTTGGATAACAATTAAGCTTTCGTATTTGGATTTTATTCTTCTAGTAATTTCTCTGTCCCCATCCAGATTTTCACAAAGGTCGAAGTCATCATTTTGTGTAATTTATTCTCAAATCTTCAAACAAAGGTCAGTAAGATTCTTGTTATATCTTCTCAGATTTTTTGTAGTAAGGAGCTGTTGATTTATATTCCCCCCATTCTTTTCTGGAATAGATATTTCAGTAATTTCCACCAGGTTTTCCTAAATACCAGCAACTTGTTTTTCAGTGAATAAACTTAACCCGATTACCTCTCAAAGGCCTATAATATCTATTAAGTTCCAGGGCACAAGAACAAGACAGAAAATATCTTTCTTATCTGTAAAATGGGGATAAAGAGCACATTGTAAGGTCAGTATGAGAACTAAGCACAGTACAAGAAAGCAGAGAGCCAGGTATATAACAGGAACTCTCTAAATAATAATTTCCCTTTGCTTCCTTTTAAAAATGACAGTACTAAAGCTCAGGATTTAATCATTTTAAAACAGTGACAGATGCAAACCATTCAAGTCTCAATCAACTTTTCGACACTTTGATATGTAGAATATTTGACATTTCTCCTTCCTTCTTCATGGAAAAAGCACCCCACATCAGGGAAAATGAAAAATTTGGGGAAAAACACCTATAATTTCATCATCCTAGCACTACAACGGTTTCCATTTTTGTCATGGTCTGGCTTTTATACAAAACGGCCACATTTTCTGCACAGTCGCCACGAGACTGTGCTTCGCATGGCATCATCTCTTTTAAGGTACTAAGAGATTTATTCCAGGTGATAGTGGGAAGCTGCCGACGAGGAAGGAATGCAAAGCTGCGGAGGTGTTAAAGTTCTCTCACATTGTTCAAACCTTTCTCCAGCACAGAAACTCCACAAAGAACTCCTCGGCAGTATTTGTTACCCAGGGCGGTTTCTTTAAATTGTTTGACGTCAGAGAAGGAATGCTATAGCAACAGACTGTCAAACTGGAATTAACTCAGAAGAAAGATGGGGGTGGGGAGAGGAAAACTGCTCCCGGGCGGTACTGACTTCAGAGGAAGCAAATTGGGTAGTTGCATTCATTTTCTGACATTTTAAACATAAAACACCCGGAGAAATGTGAAAAAAAAAGTCGGTTGAGATGCATATGATGTTTAACTCATGCAGTGATGAGCGGCTTGCCAGGGTTATCGGAAAGGCCTCGTTTCCTCAGTAACAATAACTTCCAAGGATTGGTCATTTATTTAGAGGCAGGCTCTGTGCAAACGGTATCTCATTTAATATTTTAGCACCTTTATGAGGCAGGTATCATCCCTATTTTGCCCATGACCGAGCTGAGTCCCTGAGACGTCTCGTACACGGTCACCCAGCGATGGTAGAGCTGGGATTCCAACGCAATTTAGTGTGACTCTGGGCTTCAGTTTACTTTCTTAAGCGTAAAATTCCAGACTGTTAAACCTAAACGGGACCTTGGGGTCCTCTACGTCAGCCCCCCATCCTGCCCACGAGCAAACTGAGGCTTCTGAGGTGCCAGGAAGGAAATCGGCCACACCACTTGGGCGCAACTCAGAAGTGTGCTCCGGCGTCCAGGCGCCACAAGGACAAGAAAACGAAACTGCCTGGGAATTAATGTTTTTCTTCTTCTAGCAGGAAACGAGAGAGAAAATAGGAAGCAGAAGCTGAGCGCTGTGCCCGCTGCCTTCGCCCCCCGGCCCCCGCCCCGGCGACGCGCGCTCCAGGGCGCGCGCGTGCCCGCGGCGCGTCCCCAGCGGGCCCGCGCGCCTCGTGCCTCGCGCCTCGCGCCTTGAGCCACGTCCCCGCCCCGGGCCCGGCGCGCCGCGGAGTTGGCTGCTGGGCGGCGCGGGACTGGGTGTGGCCGGCGGATCTCAGCGGCGCTGGTCTCGGCTGTGCGCTGTGCTCTGCACGCCGGCTCCGCGCTCGAGGGGCTGCTGAGCTCCCCGCGGACTCAGGCAGCGGCCGGTCGACGCGGACCCGAGCTCCCTCCAGGTAGGCGGTGATCGCACGCGCCGCGGATCGTCTGAGCGCCCCCCGGGGGGATCCCGGGCTTCCCGCAGGGGGCGTGGGGTGCCTCGGGGCCGCCCCCGCGGAACCCCGCCCGGTGGTGGCGTGGGGCTGGTCGGGTCGGGCGCTCTGGGCGGCGGAGCCTGCCCGGCAGGGACGGGACGGGCGCGCCTTGGTCGAGCTGTGCTCCCGCGCGGGGGCCAGCCCCTCGGCCGCCGCCTCGGGCACTTCCTGGGCGGTTCGCTGGACCGCTTGCTCTGGGAAGCGAGGGGGCGGCCTATAGTCTCTCGGCCTCCAGACCCCCCAGGTCGGTCCCTACGCCCCGAGGCCTCGCCGGGCGACTCAGCGCGAGCTCGTGGTTGCCCTGAAAATAGCGGTTATTCGGGACTGCCCAGAAGGGTTATTGGGTAGCTCATAAAAGTTTTCCGCTGAGTGCTAAAAATGAGACTAGTGGTTTCGTGTTAAATTTGTTTTGGAAATGATATGTCCAGTATTGGGGCGCGGGGTAATGGAATATGAATTCTTGTAAATTCTGTACATGATAAAATGTTTTCCTTTTCTCTCCACATTCTTTTTCTGCTTCAGAACACAAATGATTGCCTTCTACTTTGATATTTATTGCTATACGGTAAGGGAAGACTGAATTTCCAAAACTTTAAAAACAGACTTTCATTTGTTTATAGAAACGATGCTTTGTTATTTTGCATCTCGCTCTCTCTGTCTCTCGGTGTCTGTCTTCCCTTTTCTCCCATTCCTTCCCCTTCTCTTTTGGTAGAGGATGTGGATACATCTTTTTCTCTTTCGGCCACTGGCAGAATAGCTCGGCGTGTAGATTAGCACCCTGCTGGGAAGTTTTCTTAAGACATTTGAAATTTAATTGTTGATCAGAACGCTTTATTATCGTTCCTTCTTAGTGTTGCAAACTGAGCTTGTGACCTTTGAGTACATCTTCTAGAACACAGAGCACACACTGCTTATTTAAGATGAAAGGGAAGTCTTTTCTAGTCGTGGAGGAAAAGGACGGTTTGGATACATAAAATTGTATGCTTTGAGTCTCTTTGCCATTGTACATTTTAAGACTCTTTAGTGTGGAGCTTTTGGCGGCTCTGAAAGTTTATTGTATATTTCAGTATTTGGCTAAAGATCATTTTAAGATTTTCCGTGTTGCATTTTTGTTTGTAGATGAATTTGAAACTGAAATAGAAGCTTTTAAAATATTTTATTGAACGTGGTTAACTATCTTGTGTATACACATTTATTAAATTATAAAATTGGTTACCGTGGTTTGCAATACATTCAGGTTCATCTCTGTGAGCCATAAGCATTGTTTAGGGGGTTATTCTGAGTCATTGGTCTTTGTTAACCTGTAGAATTGCTTCTTGTATTATTTTTTCCAGCTTTATTGAGATACAGTTGACATATAACATGGTATAAGTTTAAAGTAAACAACGTGATGACTTTATATTCATATATATTGCAAAATGATCACCATAGTAAGATTGGTTAACACATTCATCACCTGTGTGTGCCTGTGGCTGTGTTTAGCAACTTTCAAGTACAGAATACAGTGTTGTTAACAGTAGTAACCATGCTGTACCTTATATTCCCAGAGCGTACTCTTATAACTGGAAGTTTGTACCATTTGATAACATCTCCCCAGAATTGTTTCTTTTAAGTCATTGGCCCTTTAGTATGTCGGCACATATTTTTACACTTTAAAAATAGATTCTGGGACATTTTGAAAATTGAGAATTGGAACAAAGTATCGGACATTTTTCTGCCCTTACCAAGTACTGCCTGAGATGGTGTGATTTCTCGAGTTTTTCAGGCATGTTACTAAAGTACACTTTGTTAATAGTTTCTTTACCTTGCTGACTGGTTTAACCTGGATTTGTTGTAGGGACTAATTATTAGACATTTGTTCTGGGCCAGGGGTGATGCTATACATTATTCTGTTTATATCTGACATGAACTTGGCAAAGGAGGCATTCTCCAGTTCTACAGGTAAGGAAACTATGCCCCTGAAATCTAAAATAACTTGCCTGTGGTCATGTAGCTGTTTAGTCACTCAACTGGGATTCAAGGCCAGACCTCTCTGAATCTGAAGTCCACGTTCTTTCCTCTGTGCCACATTGACTTCGTGCCAGGACATGAGGAATGACCCTCAGTTACTCGTTAGCATATTTGTAAATTTTCCAAGACATGCCAGAGATGTGGATTTGTTTTTCCAGCATGGTTGTTACTACCCGTCTGTGTTATTGTGCAGATCCTCATGTCAACCATTCTCTCACCTCTCTGTTCCTGGTTCAGTGTCTGGCTCACTCAAAGTTCAAGACCTCCCTCTTGCAAGGGCAGATTTTCTCCTGTTGACATTAATAGGTAATGAAAACTTGATTATCCTTCCAAAATAATAACCCCATTTTAATGTGGGTTTTCTAGAGCCATAGATACAACTATTTTGGACGGTTATAAACAGTATGACAGTCTCTTTTGAAATATGGGAACCCTCTGATATTCCTCAAATTAAACCAGAAGATATTTCTTTTAAAGATTTTATTTATTTATTAGGGAGAGAGAGCACACAAGCAGGGGGAATGGCAGGTAGAGGGAGAGGGAGAAGCAGGCTCCCTGCTGAGCAGGGAGGACAATTCGGGCTCGATCCCAGGACCCTGACCTGAGCCGAAGGCAGATGGGATGAGCCACCCAGGCGCTCCTGTGTCTCCCATCTTAAAATTCTTTTCTTGACCTATTATTCTGCCCCGTGTCTCTGGCTCCACATTGAGAAAGCATCATTTTTTTTTTTTTTTTAGAAAATGTAATTTTTTTGAGAGAATAAAAATAAATACAGGAGAGGATAACCAGAAAGTAATTAGTTACCTATAGGGGGTGGTGGGTAGGAACTGAGTAGAAGGCATAATGGAGGGAACAGCACTGCTGTGATTTTATCTTTTTGTATAGTTTTGGAAACTTGTTTATGTTTTATATGTTCAAAAATAAAATTAACAAGTTTGAAAGAAAACTCCTCCAAAATTTAATACAAATAGGAACAAAGGAACCAACTATATTTCAATGAATAACATGAATTCTCTGAAGAAAAGAAAAATCCAGGTAAGTTTTTAACACACCATTTTGACTATCTACCTTTAATCTAAAGATAGAAAGGACTGCCAAAAAAAAAAAAAAAAATCTTGAGTCCTGAGTAGTAAACTGGTTTTTTATAGTGGTAGAGATATAGCAAGTCTTGGACTATTTTGTATGTATCATAGAAATGAGCAAATGAGTAAATTCATAGATTTTTTTAAAGAGATTTTATTTATTTTACAGAGAGAGCACAAGCAGGGGGAGAGGCAGGCAGAGGGAGGAGAAGCAGGCTCTCCGCTGAGCAAGGAGCCTGATGTGGGGCTCGATCCCAGGACCCTGAGATCATGACCTGAGCTGAAGCCAGACACTTAACCGACTGAGGCACCCAGGCATCCCAAATTCATTGATATATTTTGAGGTAGGGTTTTCACTGTGGGAGAAGGGAAATAAAGATATGAAATGGAAGAAGGCAGTGAAGCACTCTTTGGTGTTGGATTGGATTTAGAGTTACATATTTCCTAGCTCTGTCTGATGGAAAGGTCTAGAAGCAATGACACCCTAGTAGCAGTGAGCACAAGTAGTGCCCATATTTAAATGGCTGATTTTAGGGCTGGGGCAGGGAAAGTAGAAGAACCTAGAACACAAGTTTAGGAAGTATTCCCCCAAATGGTGGTAGCACATCAAAAGGACATAGGAACTAGCTTGAACAGCCAAATCTGGGAAAATTTGAGCCTGAAAATGAATAATGATAGTAACAGATTATAACCCATTGAATAAAATAAGAATCCACAAGTTTATAATAAATAAAGGAAAAGGAGAAAGCATTTTCACTTGACTGCCAGTAAAAATGTAGAAAGAGCAATAGAATTAGAAGAGTGACTGGTTTACCACCATCATGGTCATGTTGATTCACATGAGTGTCACTAATGGAGAAAATTGGATGGGGAAAAGGGTACTAATATGGTTTCCAGTGGTCTCTCCAGAGATTAATGACCGAGGGGAAAATGAATACTTCACAGTGCAGAAATCAGGAAGACACCATCTCAATCAAGTGATGAAAGTTAACATCTCTATTAGCGGGATAAACAGGTTCCTCTTGGGGTGCCTGGGTGGCTCAGTTAAGTGTCTGCCTTCAGCTCAGGTTGTGATCCCAGGGTCCTGGGATCCAGCCCCGCATCAGGCAGGGATCCCTGCTCAGCCGGGAGCCTCCTTCTCCCTCTGCCTCTGTTGCTCCCCCTGCTTGTGCGCACGCGCTCTCTCTCTGACAAATAAAATCTTAAAAACAACAACAAAACAGGTTCCTCTTGATGTGCTTGAACTAGGGACATCATTACTTTTCTGTGGTTTTTCTAAAATGCATAACCAAAATCTACATAGAGGAAACAATTGAGGGACCTTCATTGAGGGTCGTTCTACAGACTTTTCCAACATGCTAATGTCATGAAAGACAAAGGCAAAGGAAGTGTTCTAGATTAAAGGATGTGTGGGGCATTTGGGTGGCTCAGTCGGTTTAGCATCTGCCTTCAGCTCAGGTCATGATCCCAGGGTCCTGGGATTGAGTCCCGTCGAGCTCCCGGCTCAGCAGGGAATCTTCTCCCTCTCCTCTACCCCTGCTTGTGCACCCGCGCGCTCTCTCTTTCTTGTGTGTGCGCTCTTTTGCTCAAATAAATAAAATCTTAAAAAAAAAGGAAAGAATGCGAAAAATAAATAAATAAAGGAAGGTAGTTTAAGAGACCTGACAAAGTGCAATGCATAATCCTAGATTGGATCTTGGATTGGAAAATCTAACTGACATCAGGACATTGGCAGAATTTGAGTAAGTACTGAATATTAAATAATAGTATTGCAGGGCACCTCGGTGGCTCAGTCGTTAAGCATCTGCCTTCGGCTCAGGTCATGGTCCCAGGGTCCTGGAATCGAGCCTCGCATCGGGCTCCCTGCTCAGCGGGAAGTCTGCTTCTCCCTCTCCCACTCCCCCTGCTTGTGTTCCTTCTCTCGCTGTATCTCTCTCTGTCAAATAAATAAAATCTTTAAAAAAAATAGTATTGCATCAATATTAAGTTTCCTGAATTTGGTCATTGTACTGTGGTTATGTAAGACAATGTCCTTGTTCTTAGAAGATACACAGTGATTTATTAGAAGTAAATGGTCAAAATATCTTCAATTTAATCTCAAAATGGACAAGCAATAATTATTACATATGAAGAGAGAATGATAAAGCAAACATGGCAAATATTAACAATTAGTGAACCTAAGTGAAAGGTCTAAGAGTACTTACTCACCATACTACCTTTTTCAGCTTTGTTTGAACTTTAAAAAAAATGAAATGTTAAAAATAAAACTTCAAAAAATAATAAAGCTACTTTGTGTCCAAAAACAGCAACAAAAAATCTTTGAAGGATTCCATGTAGGCTGTATCTACCCCTCAGCTCCCTGGCTCCCCTCTTCTAAATCCACTCCAGAGTGACTTTATCCTTCCTGTGCTGTGAAAAAACCATTCTTCTCAGGGTCACCAGTGACATCGGTCTTGCCACGTTAGATCTCTCGGCCACCTTTCACATGGGTAATGGAGAACTCCTTCCTGCTGAAGCAATTTTCCCTTGGCTTCTGGAACATGGACTTTGATTTTCATCCTGCTCCACTGGCGACAGCTTCTTACTCTCCTCAGAAAATGGTGTTATCATCCACCCAGTTGCTTAGGCTAACAATTCTAAGAATAATCTTTAATTCTCCTGTTTCACTCATCCTACATCTATTCCCCCATTGGCAACTCTGATGGGTTCTAACTTATTATTATTATTTCAAATTTGGCTATTTTTTATTGTTTTTGCTGCCACTACCCTTGTGTCAAACCACCATCTTCCGGGGCCTGGACTGCAGCAGTAGCTCCTAACTGGTCTTTCAGCTTCCAATCTCAGGCAGCAGAACCCATTACTATGAGATAAAATCTTAAGTTTTTACTGTGGTGAGGAGGCCGACATGATTACATGGTTGGTCTCCTGCCCACCCCCTGTAATCTTTTCTGCTTTGCTCACTCCCCTCCAGCCTCACAATCCTCTCTGTTGATTCAGCTTGCCAGGTTAGTTTCTGCCTCAGGACCTTTGCATTTACTGTTTATTCTTCCTGGAATGCTCTTCTCCCATTTAAGGCATGACTCATTCGATCATTTCATTCAGGCTTTACAGATTAATTTATTTAAAAATAGCCTGCCTTGTCGCTGACTTCTTGCAGGTTTTTTTCTCCTGCATAGTACTTATCTGTACTTGAAATTGTTGTTTATTTATGTGCTTTATTATCTGTCTCCTAGACAGATATAGAATAAAGCTCCATGACAACAGTGCCTTTTGTTTGTTTTGTTTACTGCTGAATCCCTAGAGCCTGGAATGTGTCTGGCACGTGGTCGGAACTCAGATATTTGTTGAATGAATGAGTAAATGCATGAATTAATATATTCCAGCTTTTTTGCTGTATTTTAACTAATACTGTTTCAAATGGAGAAGATTGTCTCAGAGAATCGTATAATGTAAAGTTTCTTGGTGATAACTGCTAAAGCTTCTCTGGAAGCTAACAAGTTGTTAATTTTGTTTCCCAGCTTCATCTTGCTTTTGTCTGCCCTCTGGTGGATATAATCCTGATAAGCAGCCAGACAAGTACAGTACATCACTAGGAAGAAACAAAAAGGGAAAAATCTTGACCACAAACTGGATAATTTTTAAATTACAAAGATTAAAAAATTTTAAGTTTTGGTAAGCCTCTAAATTAACCATATTAATATTGGAAAGAATGACAAGAAAAAGGACACTATTTAAAGAGAGATCTGGTTTAGGATGTAAAAAAAAAAAACTAGCTCCAAAATGTTTTGACTATTTAAAATAATTCCTGCTTAAATATACTTCTTTCTTTTAAAATATTTTTTAAAGATTTTATTTATTTATTTGAGAGAGAGAGAGACAGAACACAAGCAGGGGGAGGGGCAGAGGCAGAGGGAGAAGCTGACTCCCCGCTGAGCAGGGAGCCCGATGTGGGACTCGATCCCGGACTCCAGGATCATGACCTGAGCCGAAGGCAGTCGCTTAACCAACTGAGCCACCCAGGCGCCCCTCAAAGTTATATCTTATTTAATTTGTTTTGCAGTAGCAATCACATTAAATGATTTTAACACTCTCATACTGCTGACTTGCTAAAGTAACATAAATTTAAAGTTTCTCTTAATGTCCATCTTTAATATTGAAGGCAGTACATAGCTTAAATATCCCCTCTTCTCCTACCCAGTTTTGGCTTTAGCAGGGTTGTTTCCTGCGTTGTTTGGTTATTACCAAGGAAGCTTAGTATATACCTTGCTGGGTAAGGGCATACTCCCACCAAAATGCTTACCTTACAGTTGGAACCCCAAAAGGGAGCATTTGCTTGGGGGGTGTCAGTGCTGACATCTTTGCAAGTATTTAGAGCTCTGAGGTTCTCATCCTAACAGTTATGTAGTATTTCATTGTATGGATTTACCATATTTGCTCTCCTGTTGATTTATGTTTGTAATTTTTTTGTTATATAAACAACTGAAGAGTGACAGTCCTTAAATGTTCATTCTTATTTATGCAAAAATACTATGTTTTTAGAAGTCTTACTGTTTCTTCTTCATCTTCTAACTTGTAATACATTTTTAGCTATGGAGAAATTGGTAGAATCTGTACTGTAGAGAGAGAACACTGCTTTGGAATAGTCAAAGGTGAGGACGATGGTCCCTGGGTTTGTGTGGAGGGATTTTTGATATTTTTGTTACGGTAACATGTAGCAATGGCTGACTCATTTTTCTTTTCCCCTTCAGTGTTTATGAGTTCCCCACCTACACACCCTTACCATGGAATTGTTTAAAGAGTGAAATTTGGGCTTTAACTATTTAGTAATGTAAAATTAAAAACCCAGTAATAACACCTTAAGCTGAATGAGACTTTGTTGTCTAACTGGCATGCAACATAGATTATACATTGTATTTAGGATAGTTAACAAGGCTTATAGTGACCATGTTTTTATAAGGAAATAATTTGAACATTTTTTTATTTTCTAGACTTCTGTAAATTAAATTATGTACTTATTAGAAAAATGGAGGACAGCTAATTATTTAAGGCAATTGAAATTTGTCAACAAGGGATCTTCATTATGTGCATTACTTATGAAATGGGTCTCTGGGGAAGCTGTTGTGGGAGTAGGAATAAACTTTTTGAAAAATGTGGTTTTAGGGCATCTGGTTGGCTTGGTCGGAAGAACATGAGACTCTTGATCTTGGGGTCGTGGGTTTGAGCCCCACGTTGGGTGTAGAGATTACTTAAATACAAACATTTAAGAAAAAAAGAAAAATGTGGTCTTGTCACATGATATAAAAACCAAAGCAGTTGGTATTTAAAAATTTTTTTAAACTTAGGGGGGCTGGTGGCTCAGCCGGTTAAGCGTCTGCCTTCGGCTCAGGTCATGATCCTAGGGTCCTGGGATTGAGCCCCGCATTGGGCTCCCTGCTCTGCTAGAAGCCTGCTTCTCCCTCTCCCACTCCCCCTGCTTGTGTTCCCTCTCTCACTGTGTCAAATTTGTCACTCTGTCAAATACATAAATAAAATCTTTTTTTTTTTAAGATTTTATTTATTTGAGAGAGAGAATGAGAGACAGAGAGCGTGCATGAGAGGGGGGAGGGTCAGAGGGAGAAGCAGACTCCCTGCCGAGCAGGGACCCCGATGCGGGAGTCGAGGACTCCAGGATCATGACCTGAGCCGAAGGCAGTCGCTTAACCGACTGAGCCACTCAGGCGCCCCTATAAATAAAATCTTAAAAAAAAAAATTAAGCAGTAGCCTACTTAATAAAAAAATTTTTTTTAACTTAGATATTAGTTTTCATGGTTATATGTTAACTTTTTTATTGTTTTTAAAGATTTTATTTCTTTGACAGAGAGACACAGCGAGAGAGAGAACACAAGCAGGGGGAGTGGGAGAGGGAGAAGCAGGCTTCCCGCTGAGCAGGGAGCCCGATGCGGGGCTAGATCCCAGGACCCTGGGATCATGACCTGAGCCAAAGGCAGATGCTTAATGACTGAGCCACCCAGGCACCCCTATATGTTAACGTTTATGGGACTTAAAACTTATCAAGGGATTTCATTATTTCATTATTTATGTGCCACTAGGGAAGCTTTTGGGGGAAAAATACTTAAAAACACATACAGAAATACTCCTCTGTGACTTAGGGTATAAAGAAGGAGAGAAATGTTGCTATGTAAATTTCACGCATGGCTATGTGCTAATTTTCAGTGAGGAAACATCTTCCCAAACTTTTTAGAGATGATGTGGTCTCACACATCATGAAGGGCTAGTGAAGCATCAGGAGTGTAATGTATGTTTCTTCAGCAATGCTGAAGAGCAATATTGGTGTATGTAAGGGTGAGTGCTGCTAAAACACAGTTCAAGCCACCTGGGAGAGAGAAGACCCCTTGGACTGATGGCTTTTGAGAACCTTAGTGGTGGGGAGGGAGTTGAGCATGGAGTGGAATCACAGATAGCTAGTGTGGGTTATTAGCTGTTAGTCTAAACCCAAGAAAGCAATCGTATGATATTTTGGTAAATAAAGTGTGATCCTGGAGTAGCATTGGTGGCTATCTGTTCATCTCATACCAATATCACATAGGTGCATTTGCTTTTTAATTAGTAAAACCTCCAAAGTTTTACCTTCTGCCTCAGTATTAATGGCTTTATGTTAGAAAGAATGAGATCTGTACTGAAAGACACCGAGTGATGTACTGTATTTCTAGTTACTATTGGTAACTTTAAGATAATTTTACTTTTAAAAAAAAGATATTTTACTTTTATTAAAGCTGTGAACACATGGAGTTGTAGCTAGCTGCCTTTCTGTGAATATGTTAATTGCATGTCACATTTTGTCCTGTGAAGCCAAATTAGCAAATAGGCTAGATCATGACGCCTTATAAACATTTATAAACTTACAAACATTTATTGGATGGGCACTTACAAACATTTGTTGGCTGAAATTCTGATGGTCACTGTTGTCATATTTTCATCCTTTAGCGGTGGGCTTCATTTAAATATTTTTTAGATATAATCAAGAGTAATATGTAATCAATTCTGGTAAATTTAAGGTATTGTTTTTGGTTAAAAAAACAAATTATGTGACTTTGAAGTGACCTAAGACTGTGACTTAGTGATACAGAGGTGAACCATACATGGTCCTATCAAAAAAAATCCAAGAGGTAATAATACTTGAGTGAAGTCATCTGAGAAAATACAGTCTGAGAAGGTTGATTTGTAATTTACATACTCATAATTCATTTTCCTAATGTCTGAGTCACAGAGCCTTAGAAATACTAAAATTAGAGGCTTCTCAACTTAGAGAAGGTAGTTTTAGGACTAACTAAAAGGAAATTCCCTGCCATTTTATATAGCTGCCAGTGAATTCATAGAACGTGTTGCTTTAAGAGGTAGTGCAGCTAAAAATATAAGCATACTAGAAACAGTTTCAGTTTAAGGGAAATCCTTAGTATGGTAAGTTCAGTCATATTCTCATGAAACATTTGGTTTTGGTGACATAACATTTTAAATATGTGCTCTATTGCAGCCCTTCCATCCTGATATAATTATTATTAGTTTCTCGTGAGAAGATGAACTTTTCTGGTTGGGGTGGGTCGGTGTGTGTGGGTGCCTAGTGCAGGGTGGGTGTTAAACACATTTGTTGAGTGGAAGAATGAATCACATGACGATTTGGATTGACAGTAGGTCGGGATAGTGTTCATTTCTTCTGTAGGCAGGATACACTAAAAGAATGGAGACACGTGCACTCTACATTTAAAAGATGCACTGTGCATCAGGTTTTTATGTAGTACCTGATATTACTATAATTTTAGGTTTTCTTACTACCTTTGCCTCAAAGAGGTCTTCCCTTCTTTTCCTTGATTTAAAGGATACTTTTGTAATTCATAATTTAAAAATTAAACCTAAAGAATTTATGATGAAACGCTCAGCTTTTATAAATGGCAAATAGTTTAAAACACTACAGTTGTCACACATGTTCTGTTTATAACACGCAAATGTAAAAATGTGTTGGAATGAAACAACAAAATCCATTTGCTTTTAATTCCATGAAAACCTGTCCATTTTTTTTACTTTTATGCATGACATTTTATTGGGCCGTGGAATTTACCACCTCAGTTTAGATTTCTGCCAAGATGACAAATCCTGTTCAATGAGAGACCCCCTAAGTCTTTTTTTTCTTTAAAGATTTTTATGTATTTGACAGAGACAGACACAGCGAGAGAGGGAACATAAGCAGGGGGAGTGGGAGAGGGAGAAGCAGGCTTCCCGCCGAGCAGGGAGCCCGATGCGGGGCTAGATCTCAGACCCTGGGATCATGATCTGAGCCGAAGGCAGATGCTTACCAACTGAGCCACCCAGGCGCCCCGAGACCCCCTAATTCTTATCCAAAGCATTCACCCCCAGTGGATCTGTTTATGATACCTGGATAAAGAGCTTGTTTTCTTGTTGGTTGATTTCTGACTGTGTGGACTGATCATGTTGTGACTTGTTAAGAAAACTAAATCACAAGATTTTTTTTTTTAAAGAAATGTATTAAGAGCTACTTTTGGCAGTTGAGAATCTAAAGTCCCTTTCTTAATTCCAGAGATACATGAAACACTATTGGCAGCTATTTTCTCACACACTTCACTACTTTAGCAAAGATTAATGCGTTTAAGCTTTAATTAAAAACCTTAAGTATCTCTCTTTTCAGGTGTCCTGGGTATTTCCTGATAGAAGATAGCTGGTTCCTAAGCTACCCTTTCAACTCTTGAGTTTATTTCATTCTTATATTCTTAAAGAATAAAAGCAAGACCAAATACAGATTATTTTAAAGAAGGTGCTGGCTGCCAAAAAAATTCAAGTTTTTGCCAGATGCATTGTTCCCTTGAGGAAAGGGAAGATACCACCTGAAATATGTCAAGAAATTGTTAATGATTTCTTTGTAAAAACATTTTTAAGTTGTGAATGTTTGAGAAATAGGAAATTTATATGGGGAGAGTCTTTTTTTTTTCCTCTCTTCCCATTCTGAAGGCATTCTTCAAGAAAAAATTCAAAAAATTTTCACAATTCAGATGTGGGAAATAATTCTGCCCTATTTAAACTGATAAAAATGGGAATGATTTTTTTCTATAATCATGTATTCCAAGTACTATCTTTATTTTTTTAAAGTATTTAGATGTTTTGTTTGACCAGGAAGATAATATAAATGCCATTTAGGTTTTTTTAGGAACTTTTTTTTAAGATTTTATTTGAGAGAGAGCGTGAGAGAGGGAACCCAAGCAGGGGGAGTGGGAGAGGGAGAAGCAGGCTTCCCACTGAGCAAGGAGCCCGATGCGGGGCTCGATCCCAGGACCCTGGGATCATGACCTGAGCCCAAGGCAGATGCTCAACCAGCTGAGCCACCAGGTGCCCCAGAATTTTTTTTTAAGATTCATTTATTTATTTTAGAGAGAGTGGGGGGAGGGGCAGAGGCAGAGGGAGAGACCCTCAAGCAGACTCCGTGCTGAGCACAGAGCCCCGATCCCACAACCCCAAGATCATGACCTGAGCCAAAATCAAGAGTTGGATGCTTAACCGACTGAGCCCCCCAGGCGCCTGCCCCTAAATAAACACACATTCTTGAACCTTCCCTCAATCAAATGGTTTTAGATTTGTTTCCTATGTAAACGAGTTTAGACCTGTGTTTCTCAGACTGTAGGAGGCACCAGAATCAGGGTGTATGTTAAGCACTGATCGCTGGGCTCCACCCTGAGTTTGTTGTTTAGACCTGGGAAAGGGCCTAAAAGTGTGTGTTTCTAGCAAGTTCCTCAGTGATGCTGCTGCTGCTGGTGGTGGTCCCCACACGTTGAGAACCACTGATGAGGTTGTTTAGTTGAATCGGTGGTTATCAGCCATGCTTCTTCCCTTACACACCTGAAGGGTATAACAGTAATTAACAGTGCTTCAATCTAGGAGTCAAGGCATTGGAGTGGGGGTGGGCCAGGTACTGCTGTCTTCACGAGGTGGGTATAGTTTGAGAAAGGTCTTCACATAATTGGATATTTTCTCCTACCCTCTTTCCCCTTTTGAATCTCTCTTCTCTCCTCCCCACTCACTAGAGAGTCCTGGTGTATATAATAGGACCTGCAAACAGGTCTCCAGAGTTCCCAGGGAGGGATCTTCAGCGCTTCTCAAGGAATTACGGAGAGAATAAAGGGGTTATAGGGCAGCATAACTGGGATGCTGAGGCCATGAAAAAGTTTCTTTCTGGTAATAATTGTATTTTTCTTTTTTGTTTAAAGTATTTTGCATTATATCTACTGATCCAGATACAGATAATGGCCTGAGTAGTGTTTCTGGTTGTAGTGTCTTTGTATATTTCCCTTGTTGGGCCAAATTAGCCCTCACTTAAAGTTCCAAGAACATTTTGTGAAATGTGTATGTTTAATTCCCCAACCAATCCCATGGGGTATCTCCACTCTACTGATGAGGGAATTGAGAGTCAGAGCAGATGAGCAATTTCTGGGATCACACAGTAAGGATACTTCCAGTGAGCCAGCAAGCTATTAGGTTATATGAACTCAGGTAAGCACAGTAACCTCCATAACTTGTAGTTTCATCCTCTGTGGGATGGGGATGGGGATGATATTAGCCCCCCTTTTTCTTTTTAAAAAATTTATTTGAGAGAGAGAATGAGCTTGAGAATGAGAGGAGGGAGGGTCAGAGGGAGAAGCAGACTCCCTGCTGAGCAGGGAGCCCAATGTGGGACTTGATCCTGGGACTCCAGGATCATGACCTGAGCCGAAGGCAGTCACTTAACCAGCTGAGCCACCCAGGCTCCCCAGCCCCTCCCTTCTGAGGTTGATTTGAGGCCATTAAATGAGTTACTGTGGAGAGTTTTGAATAGTGCATGGCACAAAAGTGCTCAATGAATGCTGTCTCCTGGTTGGCTAACTCCTACTAATGCCTCAGTTCTGGGCTTGTCCTGACTTTGTGCCACGTTATCTTCCTCTTAGGCATTGCAGGTCAATAATCTCTTATCCACAAATTGGAGATCCAAAATGCTATGAAAATGGCAGGTTTTTTTCATATATCACTTAGTGGCAAAACGTTATGTGATTTGGACTCATTTCATGCCACATCCTGGCCTGATCTAACATGAAACCTGCTAGTCTGTTTTTCCCCACCTAGTGGTGAATGTGCTTATGTTTTGCTACAGAAATACTCCTTGATTATATGGGGTGATGCCCCAGGGTCCACACCTTTATAAAATCTGAAAACTTCCCAAATCTGAGCCACACCTGGTGCTAGGGCTTCGGATAATGGGATTATGGACCTATGTGAGTATGCCCTTAAATGTCTGTTTTCCTACTGAACTATGAACTCCTGGGGGAGCTGGGCCTGTCGTATTCATGTGTAGCCTCAGGACTTAGCACATGATAGGCATTCGGTAAATGGTGAAAGAATGCACTATGCCACGGTGCCTGGGTGGCTCAGTCGGTAAGTTCTGCCTTCGTCTCAGGTCATGATCCCAGGGTCCTGGGATCGAGCCCCGAGTGAAGCCTGCTACTCCCTCTCCCACTCCCCCTGCTCGTGTTCCCTCTCTCTCTGTGTCTTTGTCAAATAAATAAATAAAATCTAAAAAAAAAGTAATGAACCATGCCACAACATACCTGTTGGGTGAAGGGAAACAGACTGAAGAATAGCACCTTATTTATTTTCTGGAACACAGACAACACAGACTGCCTGCAGTTCACAAGAGGCAGAAATTTTTGCTTTGGGGACATTTAAGTGTTCAATGGGATGAGAAATAATAAGAAAAAAAAAAACCCTGAATGCCGATGCTCCAGTTTCAGCAGCTCTAACTTCTGTTTTTCTGTCTTATCCATCGGCCCCCTGCAGCCCTAGATTTTTAGCTAACGTCTTGTGAAAGCCCCATGGGAATATCTGTATCTGGAATACTTGGGGTGGATAGGCAAGTGTGCTTTTAAATTCCATGCTAAGAATGATCATAAAAACTTTAAATATCTAATTCATTATGGGTTTGCAGTTTTTTTTTTAATTTTACAAAGTATAGGAATTAACACATTGCAAAGAGAAACAGAACATCAGGGATTATAATAACAAACTTGAATTTTTCTGATGAATAGACTTAGTAAGCGAAAGTAGTTTTATGCCTGAATTTACAACTTAAAATATTCTTTCATGCTTTGCGAGCTTTCATGATCAGTATGAAAATTATTAGTAGCTGAGAAATATTCATATTTCCTTGTCCTTGTCGCATATAGATGAAAATGGCTGTTCACTAACAGCACTATAATTGTACAGGCTACATAATGCCTTGCTTTGGAGAGAGAGGGCTGAATTATGCAACTGTATTATTTTTTTAATTGGTGTGGATACAGTGGCTCATTGGTTTTTTTATATGTGTAACTGGCACAGCTGAACTTTTAAAAAATAACTAATATGCTGCTTTCTTCTCAACTTACAATGCTTTCATTATATAATAGAGTAATTTCGATTATGTTGAATTATTCATGTTGAAAAAGAACTTAAGGTAACTGAAAAACACTGTGCTGATATTAAACTAATTTCTATTAAATTATTAGTTTAAAATTGCTTTCATCTACAATTTCAGTACCACTTCAGAGATTGTCATGAATAGCTCCAGTTTGACCTAGAGTAAAAATCACCATTGGTGAAATTTCTTGACAATTACACTGTACCCTTCTGATGTTTTTTGTTTGTGTGTTTTGTTCTTAGTTGTGTTTTTTGTATAATTAAAAATTTTTTTAAGATTTTTAAGCTGTCTATACACCCAACGTGGGGCTTGAACTCATGACCCTAAGATCAAGAGTCGCACAGTCCGCCAACTGAGCCGGCCAGGCAGCCCTGTGGTGGTTGTGGGTTTTGTTTTGTTTTGTTTTTTTTGTAATGGAATGTAGAGATGGCTCATATGTATCTCCTATTCCTTTATCTTTCCCTTCTCCCAGGAGGAAAGTTTCTTAACTAGCTGGCTGAAGACGGATCCTGGGAATGGGGGTGGGGGGAGACGCAAAAAACACAAACAAACCCAGAAACAGTAGTGAAGTACAAGGAGGATCTAGGAAGTTGGAGTCATGAAAGCCATAGTAGTGTAGTAAAGGGAATATGGAGGGAATATCATTAGTCAGATTCAGCCGAGAAGTCTAACGAGCTGCCTTTTGAAAAAAGGCAGTGTGGCAGGGTGGAGACCTCCTGGGTTCCAGAGTTACACACACGCTGGGATTCAGTTCCCAACTGTGCTTCTAATCTCAGGCAAGTCATTTAACCTGTCTGAGCCTCAGTTTCTTTTTGTCTTCATTTTTATCTCATTCTACTTATTTTATGGTTCCCAGTGGACTTCAGGTATGTTAAGAGATAAACTGAGGCATATTAAATATATTTTTTTAAAGATTTTATTTATTTATTTGACAGAGACACAGCGAGAGAGGGAACACAAGCAGGGGGAGTGCGAGAGGGAGAAGCAGGCTTCCCGCCGAGCCGGGAGCCCGATGCGGGGCTCGATTCCAGGACCCTGGGATCATGACCTGAGCCGAAGGCAGACGCTTAACGACTGAGCCACCCAGGTGCCCCCGTATTAAACATTTTAAGTTGTTTTATAGCAAAAATCGATTTGGATTGGGTATACATAGGGGCAAGATTTTCATAGAGAAGGAAGCAAAGCAAGGAAATTATCTGATTAGCTATTAACTGTGTGGTTGCCTTATTTGGAAAACCTAGTTGGCTGTGATTGGTTGTCCTTGGGTTTTACAGGCTTAGGTTTGGGTTTGCTTACATAGTTTGCTAAGATATTAGAACCACCTCTGTCTAATGGTCTCCTTGTTTAATTTAGTGCAAGAGTCAGATTAACTATAAATATATTTATTGTGGATCCACATATGACTCACTTTTATATATTTATATTTGCTTATTGGTAACCTAAACACCTGTAAAGCAAATACCCAACTCAGGAATTCGAAAATTAACAATTACTTGCAGCTGTTGTACTTGTGTGCTTCTTCCTTGTACTGTTTTATCATTCCCTTCAAAAACATTTTATTACATATGTGTGCATTCCTAAATAGTCTTAGTTGTTTTTGAATTTTATAAAAAGAGTATTATGTGGTATGTGTTTTCTGGAGCTTGCTCCACCACCCCCGGTATTGTTCATATTAATCTACATTGTCTATACCTGTAGTTCATTTGTTTTCATTGTGATATAATAATTCAACATGAAAACACTACAATTATCCATTCTCCTGTTGGTGGGCAATTAGTGTTTTTAGTTTCTTGCTCTTACAAGTAGTACTATATGAACCCAACTCGAGCACATGAGTGCTTGAGTTTCCTTTAGGACTTATATACCCAGAAATGGAATTAAAATTTTTTTTAATAAACTTTAAAAAAAATTTTAAGTAATCTATACACCCCAAGTGGAACTTGAACTCACGACTCTGAGATCAAGAGTGGCATGTCCTACCAACTGAGCCAACCAGGTGCCCCCAGAAATGGAATTGTCCTATTGAAAGATAGAGGTATCATCACCTTCGTTAGATATTGGCCAAGTTGCTTTCCAAGAGCTTTCCTACCAGAATGAGTTACC
This sequence comes from Eumetopias jubatus, assembly GCF_037043125.1. NCBI lineage: Eukaryota > Metazoa > Chordata > Mammalia > Carnivora > Otariidae > Eumetopias > Eumetopias jubatus. The sequence continues at coordinate 85,826,170 of NW_028274807.1, forward strand.
ATTTTCCTTCAACCTTGCCAATTCTTTTTTTTTTCCCTTTTTAAATTTCAGTAATCTCTACACCCAGTGTGGGGCTTGAACTCGTGACCTCGAGATCGAGTCACACGTTTTACCCCAGCTGAGCCAGCCAGGCACCCCAACCTTGTTAATTCTTGGTTGAGATACAATTTGATCAATCTGATAGATATGAAATTGTTTGCATTGCTCTGATTACTGAGGTTGGATATCTTTACATTTGTATATTGGCTTCCACAGTTTTTCCTGCTGTGGTTTGCTGACTTATATCCTTGCACATTTTTCAGTTAGATCATTGGTCTTTATTAGTTTGGAGGAATTGCTTTTACACTCTAGATACTAATCCTTTATCTTAATTTTAGCTTGTAACAACCTTTTCCCAATCTGTGGCTTGGTTCCCCTTCCCCCGCATAGAAGAGAAACTCTTCTCAGGAATACACTGTCCTTGCACACCTGAAGCTGCTAGCTAGCCCTTCTAGCTGACTTTTTCTCTTCTTAGACTTCTTGTATAGAGGGATACTTGTAAGAATCATTGTCAACAGTTGTGTTGGGGGAGTGCAGCAGACCATTGGGCTATTTAGTACACCTTGAGGTTAATTCCGCTCCCATATGTTGGAAGCTCTTAAAAAAAGGTGGGAGGGGAGCCTGGGTGGCTCAGATGGTAAAGCGTCTGCCTTCGGCTCAGGTCATGATCCCAGGGTCCTGGGATTGAGCCCCGCATCGGGCTCCCTGCCCCGCAGGAAGCCTGCTTCTCTCCCTCTCCCACTCCCCCTGCTTGTGTTCCCTCTCTCGCTGTGTCTGTCAAATAAATAAATAAAATCTTTAAAAAAAAAGAAAAATAAATGTTAAAGCTGCTTTCCCCCACCTTCCATTATCTACTGCTGAAAGGAGGAACTAGTTTTTGACTCTTTAAGGAAAACTTACTGGTTCTGTTACTAAGGAGAAAGAATATTTTGATTACACACTTTCTGTTGCTCTTTTCTTCCCACCTGACAATTGCTGGATTGCAACAAGGAGCACTCTAGCATAGACTAAACTATAAATGACTTCCGTACAAGCCTAGAGGTTGACTAGGGTAAAATGAAGCCACAAGATACCCCCAGGTGAAACCTAGTAAGATAAATCCTAATAAATTGTGTTTTGAAGGTCTAAAGGAGGATCTAAAAAAGTGACCAGTCTATGGACTGACATGGTCTATGGAGTAATATGGTAATGAAAGCTCTGAATTCTTGAGAATGATATTGTTGCATGAGGTACAGTTTAGTAAGTCGCTCCCTCGAACCATAGATCTAAAGCATGCTCCAATTCAGAGGAGTGAGGGCCTCTGGGGCACGTATTGGACTAGAGCAACAAAGTTCCAACGACTTGCCCTCCTGCAGGTCCTTTACATAGGCAGTTAATAAAGAACAAAAACAGGGGAAATGGCAAAATAGTTCATAAAACTCTGTGAATTCAATGTGTGTGGGGGGGGAGGGAACATATGACAAGTAATGGCAGGAGAAAGAAAACGAGTAAGATAGGCACCCACCACTAAAGAAATTCTCCACTGGGGACAGCCAGGTGAACTGCTGCATAAATTAACTCCAAATCTTCCTTCAAGTTTAAGATAATTAAGAACCCAACCTGAGAAGAGAGTAAACCAAAACATACTCTCTCACTGATCAGACTACCTGAATTAATGACCAAAAAAGGAAGCAATGATAGGCAGAAATTAAGGTTTCCATCTACACTGGTCATAGGCCTAACAGAAAATGGAGTAGGACTTCGAGGACTCAGACATAGTGAACAGCCTCAAAGCTGAAGGCAAAGAGGCGTCAATTATGCTATTTTTTTTAAAGATTTTATTTGACAGATAGGCGCCCCCAGCTTTAACATTTCTTTTCAGGCATGCAGAGAAAGTTTGCGGTTGTCTCTGTAGGGGAGGAAAGGTGATTTTTCCCTTCACTCTTGTGAGTTCTTGGCGGAGACCCCCTGCAATAAAAGATAGAGAAACAAATTTGTGAACATGTATGTATTCCTCAGGTACACGTGAGAGATTCCCAGGGGGGAAAATGTGTAACCCCTGAGGTGTACCCCAAGGCACCAGCTTAAAAAAAACTCTTCTAAAGAAAGAAGAAAGTGTGCCTCTGGGAACAGGGGTGGGTTGGGGAGGGGCCAGTCCTGGGAGGTTATCAGGAAAGGCGAGGGTAAACAAAGGTAAGGTTTGTTGTGCAGATTTAAATCACTACATTCTCCATTGGTTAAGATTCTCTGGTGATTTAGGGCGCCTGGGTGGCTCAGTTGGTTAAGCGACTGCCTTCCGCTCAGGTCATGATCTTTGAGTCCCGGGATCGAGTACCGCATCGGGCTCCCTGCTCAGCAGGGAGTCTTCTTCTCCCTCTGACCCTCTTCCCTCACGTGCTCTCTATCTCTCAAATAAATAATTAAAATCTTTAAAAAAAAGATTCTCTGGTGATTTAGAGTCCTTTCCTTCCTAGAATGGATTTTCTTTGTAAGTGTAAATTTCCATTTCAGAGGTAAACTTCTCTTGTTTTCAGTCTCTCCTGTTTCTCTGAATAATCCTATGCCACATTCTTAAGCCGTATTTGGGGTGGCCTATTCTACCTTTCCTTTGGTACAAGCATCACAAGGGCTCTGGTTTTGCCGCTAGAAACCTTTCTCAGAGCCATGCCTTCTGACAGCCCTTCCTTTTCCATGGTGCCTGCTTCAGCTTAGCTGATGGTGGCTGGACAGGAGTGAGGCTTGGGGATTCAGAATTCCATGGGAAGAAATGCGGTCATGTATAGGCAGCCCTGTTTGAGAGGTCATAATGAAGGATAGAAAAAGGAGGGTCCATGATAGAGAAATGTGGAATCAAGGGTGTGTGTGTGTGTGTGTGTGTGTGTGTGTGTGTGTGTGTGTGTGTGTCGGCATGTTTAACCCTGATAGAATCCAGTTGAAAGTGAAAGGTGGTTTGCTAGATGAAAATGAGGATTTACAACTTTACAGTCCGTTAACACCTGAATACCCTGACCAACCTTAGCTTTACAAATAGCGCATAAACAGAGATTAAGTTTGTTCTGATTTATTACACTGCTAAGGCTGCCGTGTTATCTACAAGTATTCCTGCTACACACATTGAACTTGAATATCATCTAACCTGTAGATCTAACTTACGGTTTATTGGCAGTGTAGTGGATAAACAAGTTAAACGATACCATAAGGAAGTAAACAGAATGTAGGACAAGTGGCTCATTCTGTCCAGTAGGTCAGTATTCTAGGGGTATAAAGCAGGCTGTGGATACTTCTAGATGGAGAGACTTAGGAGACATAACCAAGTGTATTATGTAGTCTGTAATTGGATCCTAATTTGAATAAATCAGATGTAAAAAGACATTGGTAGAGTAATTGGGGAAATTTGAAAATGGACTAGGTGTATTAGCTCTTGAATAATTACTGTTAATTTTGGTAGATTTATTAATGCTATTATGGTTTAAAAGATAAGTGTCTTAATACTTTTGGAGATGTGTGCTGACATATTTCAGAGTGGAATGTCTTGATGTCTGTGATTGACTTTAAAATACTTCAGGGGGCGCCTGGGTGGCTCAGTTGTTAAGCGTCTGCCTTCGGCTCAGGTCATGGTCCCAGGCTCCTGAGATAGAGCCCCACATCAGGCTCCCTGCTCTGCAGGAAGCCTGCTTCTCCTTCTCCCAATCCCCCTGTTTATGTTCCCTCTCTCACTGTGTCTCTGTCAAATAAATAAAATCTTAAATAAAATAAAATAAAATACTTAAGCAAATGGGGGCTCCTGGGTGGCTCAGACGGTTAAGCGTCTGCCTTCAGGTCAGGATCTCAGGGTCCTGGGATGGAGCCCTGGATTGTTGGGTTCCCTGCTTCTCCCTCTCTCCTCTGCCCCTCCCCCCTGCTCGTGCTCGTACTCTCTCAAATAAAATCTTTTTAAAAAAAAATACTTGAGCAAAAACAAGCAAATACAACAATAACAATTTGTAAATCACATGGTGGATATTATGGGTGTCCATTATACTGATTTCTCTACATTTCTGTTTGAAATTTTTCCTAAAAGACTAAAACAACGAAGGAAAAATGAGAGCTTGAATGTTCTAGAAGAGATAATTAGAAGTGTAAGATTACTGAAAAGACGGTAGATGGGATTTAAATCGTAAGTGGAGGAATTGGACCAAATGACAGAAAAGTCACTTCCTCTGTTTTGAATAGAGGGAAAGGAGAATGTGATGAGTCGGTTATGTTTGTATAGTTTTATATATAGTGGTAGAAAATTGAAAGAGTTCCTATCTGATGGCTTCTGCTTTCTCTGTGATATAGAAGGCAAGGTCATCTGTAAGAGGGGTTGTGAAAGGTCAGAAACTTAAGAGTTCAAAGAACTGACAGTTGATAGTAAGAGTGGAAGTGATGAGTAAAAAGCTGTGTAGGGTTGCCGGGTGGTTTTGAGGGCTCAGTTGAGATGGGTGAAATGAATTTGTAGTATAACTAATATGCCCTGTTTGACTTTTTTGATCAGTGTTTGGTCCACTTGAGTACTTGGCCAAAAGGTAGGTAGTTGGATTCATACAAGGTTGTGGCTTTTGTTTGTTGAGTGTGACAACATAAAAGGGCTGGGAAACTAGGGTGCTGGCAAAATTGTGGGTGAAGTGCTGGACCTGGAATCTAACCTGTTTAAGAAGGGAGGTGCAGCTTGCAGCTAGAGGATGAATGAATTCTAGAGATCTGCACCTCGTAGTGCTTATAGTCAAGCACACTGTAGTGTGTGCCTCTAAGTTGCTAAAAGACTGGATCTTAAATGTTCTCTCTACCAAGAAGAGATGGTAATTGTGTGATGGGATAGTTAACTCTTTGGTAATCATATTGCAATATATAAATTTCCAAATCACATCCTATAACTAAAACTTATACAATAACTTACACAATGTTATAGGTCATTATATCTCCATAAAAAAGAGGAGAGGTACCACAAACTCATGATATTTCACATTGAACTCCTCATCTCTCTTATGAACCTTCTCCTTCAAGGACTTCAAAGTGTCTGGGATTTTAATTACTTACTAGCTAGTAAATTAGCCTGTTACTGTTTCATGGACGCTAGCAGATGACGTGAGACTCCTTGGTCAGCCCAGCAAATAGCCTATCCTGGTGTTGGTTTGTTGATTCCCCCATGTTCCTCAATTCCTATGGGGTTAACACAGGTGGGCCTAGATAGATGCCACACATACATTGGATTTGTGTCACAGCCCAGAAACAGCTTGGGGAATGTACCACTTTTATAGTAAGTGGAAGCAAGCTTTGCTCTGTCTTGGCGGGGAGACATTGCCATTTGCTTGCTCCAAATACAACCCTGAGGAACGGCCCAGGTGAGCGTGATGAGGGCCTTATATTTTGGCAGGCCCAGGAAAAGTGTATAGGGGTGTTCAGGACCCATGGCCTCTCCCAAAAGTAACCCATCCAGTGGTGGTGGTGAGGGAACTGCTTTCTGTGTGCCGTTTCTGTTCATGGTACTCCATCCGTTTCGGCACCCATGCTGGAAAATGTCCATTTGGTACAGATCTTAGTATATCCTGAGTAGCTCTTGCTAGCCGTGTTACCTGAAACTGAATTTGCCTCTTGGTGAGAGTTGAGCCAAAAGACACAACCAAGCCAAAGAAAAGGAAAAGGAAGGGTTTTACTTGCAGTAAGTAAAGGAGAACCGTGGGTACCCCCCACCGGAAAGCAGTGTCTCCCGGAAGGACAAAGTCGGGGACCTTTGAAGCTCAGTCATGAAAGGCCTTGGGCGGTGGGGCAGAACTCGTCCTAAGGTGACAGAGTCCAGGTCAAAGCCCAGGGAGCTGCAAAAGCAGAGGCCAGATCATCAGTTCTGTGGCTTGGGTGGGACTGGTATCTGAGTGCTCAGAGGGATTTAGATCCTGCAGGGATAACTCAAGAGTGTGGGTCAGGTCAGTCTCCTGGCCTGATAGTGGCTGTTTGTTCTCCCATTCTTTCCCAAGATGTCTGGGGGCCCGAAATGACTTCTCAAGAAAGCTAGGTCTATTGGCCTTTCTTCGGGGACCCCTAACTCTTTCTGCTTACCGTTGCAGATAAGCTCCACTTTAGTCAGTTGTATGTGGGTGGCTATTGGGGTGGGAAGGCAGTAGTGGGTGAGTAAGTGGTGGTTTTGAACACCCTGGAACTGATGAGACCTGTGATGGCCCCTTAATACTCCTTATTAGGTACATTAGCAACTCAGTAAGACCTTTACATCAGCTTCACATGCCCAGGAGTTTTTTGGAACTCAGAAAATAAAGAAGCATCAGAACCAGTTTTTAGGATTAGGCTGGACCTCGGTATGGTCCAGCAAGGGTAATTAAGGTTGTGAATGTAGAGAACCTGAATGCCATTTATCTTCAGTTAGGCAGAATGATCTTCCAGATTGGCTGTAATCTAACCAGCGTGGTACTCTCTGAGGAACATACTAAATTGTTAAACAGAACTTCAAGAAATGGTTAAGCCTTACAATGATCAAAAATTTGCTGGAAATTTAGATAAACGGAGAGCTATATTATAGTAGTAAATTGGACATGGAATATTAGAAGGGTGTCAGTTCTTACTTACAGTTTAAAAAATGCTATTCCAAGCAATCCTAATAGATTAACTTGTTATTTTGACAAAATAAAGTTAACCCTAATAAACAGATACTTGTACTACAGGTTGAAGTGAATGCAGGATGACACCAGAAACAGATTTTCTTTTTTTCTAAAGATTTTATTTATTTTTTGATAGACAGCAAGAGAGGGAACATGAGCAGGGGGAGTGGGAGAGGGAGAAGCCGACTTCCCGCAGAGCAGGGAGCCCGATGCAGGGGTCGATCCCAAGACCCTGGGATCATGACCCGAGCAGAAGGCAGACATTTAACGACTGAGCCACCCAGGCGCCCCCAGATTTTCCCTTATGGGAATCAGAGTCTCTCTCATGGGAATTTGGAGATGGGGTGGTCATTTGGGTCTCTAATTTTGACCTGAGTAAATACAAACTGGGTCTTGTGCTTGGAGAAGCAGAAAAAGTTATTTTGTAGAAAGAAGAAAAACAAATAGGAAGAGAAAAACGGGACAGGTAGAGAAAGAATACTATCAGTTTTCAGTTTCAGTTTCTTCCTGAGGTTGTACTATTCCTGCCTTTGGGTTCTGTGATTCATCCTAAATCCTTTAAAAATTTTTTTTTACTTTATTTATTAAGCTATTTCAGGTTAGTTTATTTACTGGAGAAGTGTCTTAGGCGCTAGGGATGTAGCAAAAAAACAAAAGCAAACAAAGTCCCAATCAAGGAGCTTACATTCTACCAGGAGGAAGCAAACAACAAATAAGCAAATACATGCTAGATGGTGTTGAGTCATCAAGTGGCCTTACAGGGTAAGGCGGGTGCATATGGGCTGTCAGCAAAGGTCCCTCTGAGGAGGTAGCATTTGAACAAGTCAGCAAGCAATGAAAATATCAGGGGTAGGAGCATTTCGGGCGGAGGGAAGAGCAAGTATAAAGACATTGAGACTAGACCCTACTTAGTGTGTTCAAAGGACATCAAGAAGTCTTTGGAGTGGGTGGAGCAGAGTGAGATGGACAGTGTGATCGACAAGGTCAGAGAGTTATGTGTAAGAGATTGGGTAAGGCTCCGTAGGTCAAGGTAGAGTTAGGTTTTCCTCTGAATAGGAGTGGAAAACCTTGTAGGATTTAAAGGAGAAGAAAAACTGGTGTTTTGGGGCGCCTGGGTGGCTCAGTTGTTAAGCGTCTGCCTTTGGTCAGGTCATGATCCCAGGGTCCTGGGATCGAGCCCCACATTGGGCTCCCTGCTCAGCAGGAAGCCTGCTTCTCCCTCTCCCACTCCCCCTGCTTGTGTTCCCTCTCTCGCTGTGTCTCTCTCTGTCAAATAAATAAAATCTTAAAAAAAAAAAAAAAAAAAAAGACTGGTGTTTTAACAAAGGATGACTCAGTTGCCATATTTAGGATAGACTGGGGCGTGGTGGAGGGCAGTAGAAAGGAGACCAGGTGAGAGATGGTGGTGGCTTAGACCAAGGTAGGCAGGGTGGGATTATCGGGGTTGGTCAGATCTAGATATTTTTCGGAAGAACTGGCAGGCTTTGCTGATGGATTACATGTAGGGTGTGAAAGAAATAAGGATGACTCCCAGGTGTTCAGCTTAAAGGGTTGACAGGACTGAATTTCCATTTACTGAGACAGGGAAGATCTGGGGGTGGAGTGGGGTTCAGTTTTGATGTGTGAACTCTGTGGTGCCCATTAGACATCTAAATGGGGATAAATAGATATGGCTGCTCTCTGCAGTTTTGTCAAGTATTTCCCACTGGGCTGTATTCTAGTACTAACGGTCTGTAATTTAGTCTTGAATATTACAACTCAGGATTTCTCTTCCATCCTCTGATCACCTTCTCCATCAGATCCTGTTAGTGAGTAATCTAGATCTATATTTACTAAGTCGGTTGTTTCTGGAACTTGGAATTGCTAGCTCACTTGAGTTTCAGAAGGATCAAAAAGAAGTTATATGTCAGTAGTTTAGAAAGTAGATTAATATGTAAATGGGAACTGAATCCAGCTCGCTCTGGTGTTTGGTTTTTTTTGACAGTTGCTTTCACTTGCTAATTTCTGAGGCAAACAAGTGAAAGGATGAGTGAACTGGAGCAGTTGAGGCAGGAAGCTGAACAACTTCGGAATCAGATCCAGGTAAGAACAAAGTTTCTCATTTTGGAATTTTAACATTTTTATTTAGTACCAGCAATGAATAAGATGTGTTCATTATTGGATCAGTCTACATATATTAAATGTATCAGTCTTGAAGTGGTCAATTTGTTTTTATCATACCTCTAAAGTACTCTCTAAAAATCATTCCTGACAAATATCTGTGTGGACTTATGACCTCTGTGTCCCTAAGAAGTTAATATTCTATATGTAATTCCTGCTGCAAGACAAACATAATTCTCTTAGTCACACACCTGGAATCGTAGTTTGGTTTTTGGTGCAATATGATGAGGCAGATGTTATCACGTTGTAATACACTAGAAAAATCTGAATCTCTAAAATATTAGATTGCAGAAAAACATTAAAAATTATTAGTGGCATAATAATGTGTCCTCTTTTACTGTTGGAAATCAACTCAAAACAGCAAAGAACTTAAATAACAAGTTCCGTCTGACAACAAAATTAAAAGACATTTAGAACTTCACTCTAAGAATCAAACAGTGATGCATCAGGGTGTGGGAAGGCTCAGAGGGAGGGTTTCTGCAAAGTGTGTAGTACTCCCTCAGCAAAAACAGCAGTAATCCTCTGGAACAGTGGAAACAGATGAGCAGGGGACTATCAAGGAAGATAGAGCTAAAAGATGGCATGTCTTTATCCCTTCATGTTTAGGAAGCCACTTGGTGAGCAGGGTAGAGGAAAGAGACTGAATTGTAGCCTGGCTCTGCCTACTTACTGCAGAGAAAGCAAGGGTTGTGAAACAGTAAGGGATACACATGAAGAACTTGAGCACAAAGCCAGAAGAATCCCTAATGGCTCGGAACACTGCCGGCTCCCCCCTCAGCCCCACCCATGAACCTTCTGCAAGAACTGTTTCAGAAGAACTCCTCTGATTTGATGAGTGAAGAATGAGAAGAAAGGATTGAGCACAGGATCTCTACAAGGAAATTACAAGAAAAGAGAGGAAAGGAGCGGAAAGAACAAAGGATGGCTGAAGAGCACTCACCAAGAAAACGTTGATTCCGATTGGCTTGAAATCCTAACCAAATCTCACTGCCAGGAATTCAAGGAAGTGGATGATTTAGATGTGAATAAGAACTCTTGAGTTTGGTAGTTTAGGTGTCTGACAAAGCTGTCAAAACAAAGGAGGGATTTATTTTGCCTGGGATGATGAGGGAAGGCTTCACAGAATAATCTCTGAAGTAGATGTTGTTGCCAACACCAGAATGGATTCTCTGCCACCTCTGCTTTGTGTCACTTGCCCCAGAAGCTGAACAGGATGGACTGACTGGCTGAGCACATGGTCACATGACCGTGTCATTTAAAAAGTGTTCTCTGTATATATAAACTTGGATATTTATTTTTTTTGGATTGCATATAAATGAGATCATATGGTGTTTGACTTTTTTCACTTAATGCTCACAGGATCCACCCATGTTGTTGGAAATGGCAAGATCTCATTTTCTTTTTATGGCTGAATAATATTCCTGTGCATGTGTAGGTACCACCTATGTTTTCTTCTAGGAGTGTTATGGTTTCAGATGTTAAAATTCAAGTGTTTAGTCCATCTTGAGTTTATTTTTGTGTATGGTGTAAGATAGTGGTACAGTCTCATTCTTTTGCTTGTGGCTGTCTAGTTCTCCCAACACCATTTATTAAAGAGAGTCTTTCCCCCCAAGTTAATTGACCATACGTGCATAGGTGTGTTTCTGGGCTCTCTGTTCCATTGATCCATATGTCCATTTTTATGCTAATACCATACTGTTTGATTACTGTGTGACTTTGTAATGGAGTTTGAGATCGGAGAGCATGACGCCTCCCGTTTTGTTCTTTTGTCTCAAAATTTCTTTGGCTACTCAGGATCTTTTGCAGTTTCATACAGATTTTAGGATGTAAAATTGTATTTTTGTGAAAAATGCCATTTGAATTTTGGTAGGGATTGCATTGCATCTGTAGCTTGCTTTGGGTAGTATGGACATTTTAACAGTATTCTTCCAATCCATGAGCATAGAATAGCTTTCTGTTGATTTGTGTCTTCAGTTTCTTTCATCTGTGTCTTAATAGTTTTCAGTATACAGGTCTTTCACCTCCTTGGTTAAATTTATCCCTAGATGTTTTATTCTTTTTGATGCACTTGTAAATAGGATTGTTTCCTTGATTTCTTTCTGATAGTTTTTAGTGTATAGAAATGATAGATTTTTGTGTATCTTGTATGTATTTTGGATATCTTGCAGGTTTACTGAATTTATTTCTAATGGTTTTCTTTGTGGAGTCTTTAGGATTTCCTGTATATAATATGTCACCAGCTAATAGCTTTATTTCTTTCTTTCCAATTTGGATGCCTTTATTCTTTTTCTTGCCTAGTTGCTCTGGTGAGGACTTCCAGTAACATGTTGAATTAAAGTGGGGAGAGTGGGCATCCTTGTCTTGTTCCTAATGTTAGAGGATAAGCTTTCAGCTTTTCATTGTTGAGTGTGATGTTAGCTGTGGGCTTGTCATATAGGACCTTTATTATGTTGAGGTACACTTTCTCTATACCCACTTTTTTGAGAGTTTTTCTCATAAATGGATGTTGAATTTTGTCAAATGCCTTTCTGCATCTTTTGAGATGAGCATACAGTTTTTATTTTTCATTTTGTTAATGTCCTGTATCATTGATTTGTGATGTTGAGCCATCCTTGCATCCCTGAAATAAGTCTCACTTGATTCTGGTGTGATTGTTTTAATGTATCATTGAATTTGTTTTGCTGCCAGCTTGCTGAGGATTTTTACATCTGTGTTCATCAGGGATACTGGTCTGTAATTTCCTTGTGGTGTCCTTGCCTGGAATGATTGGCCAAACACAAGGTCCCATACTAATCTCATTAATCCTTTGAGCAACCCTGTGAGGTAGATGGTGTTGCTTTGTTTCACAGATGAGGAAACTGATCCTTAGATGAAATAACTTGACAAGGTAACGTAACTACAAAGTGGTAGCTCCAGGATTCAGGCCAGGTATATGTATATATATATTTTAAAGATTTTATTTTATTTATTTATGTGAGAGAGAGAGAGCATGTGTGTGCACACAAGCTATGGGGAGAGGCAGAGGGAGAGGGAGAAGCAGACCCACCAAGCAGGGAGCTGGACTCAGGGCTCCATCCCAGGACCCTGAGATCTTGGCCTGAGCCAAAGGCAGATGCTCACCTGACTGAGCCACCCAGGCGCCCCTCCGGCCAGGTATATTTTGACACCATATCCCGTGCCCTCCCAGCCCTGCAGCCTGTGTTGTAGTCTGGTGGCTGTTCCCTGACCGTGCGTTGTTTAGGTCATCGCCCTTCATCGCCCTTTTACAGATGGTTTCCTTTGCCTAGGATTATACTACCGTGGCTCCACTGTTTGTCCCAAGACTCCTCTTCATTGAGTCCCAGTCCTCTGAAAAGCCTCACCAGAGTCCTGTACTTGGATTTATTCTCCTTTTATTGGAAGGCAGGCAGCATGGCATGGTGGAAAGTGCATGGGCTTCAGCTTTTATTATTCTGTGGCCATGAGCAAGTTTAACTTCTGTGATTCTTGATATCTTTCCTGTAAAGTGAGAATACCAGTGCCCACTATGTAGGTTTGTGAAGATCACGTGAAATGATGTGCATAGGACTTACCAGTAAATGGTAGCTCCTTACTCATACATCACTTTGGGATTTGTGTTACAGGGTTGATCACAGCTGGCCTTGTGTTGTGGTTCCTTGTGCACATTTGCCTCTGCTACTTGTACTTGGATGGAAAATTCTGTGTCCTAATCATTCTTCATAGCTCACCAGCATCCCAAACAAAATTGCATGGGTGCAGGTGCTCACGTTCCTCTCCCATGATTGCAAGTAACCACATGTATATAAGGTGCCATGTACTTTATTTCTCAGTTTAATCATGTCATGCTATATTTAAAGACCCTTCCTCGCTTTCCCCCTCACTTCTAAAATATAATCTAACTGTATACTTCACTGTGTGTCAACACCTGACATAATAGAAATGTATGGAATCTTACGCAGTATTTTTAAATATTATTTTAAATTAAAAAAACAAGTAGAGGAAACAGACTTTTCTTTCGTAATTGTTATTTGGAGTGAAAAATACCACTTTTCTCTTGCACAAAGATGTCTAGATTATGGTGGACAATATGGACTTCAGCCTTTAATTGGGAATAATTTTATGTTGTTTTATAATGGATGAGTGTTCATACGAGTAAATTCTTCTCCATGTGAATAGAATCTTTTCATGATTTGCAAGTAACTGCTATTTGTAGAATGCTTATATTCTAGCGTTTTAATTTTTACCGCTTTGCACTGTTCAGTAGTTTTCACTTACAGTGTAATTGTACTGTTAATATTACAAGCCCTCCGAGGGCTGGCCTTTCTGGTTTGCTGCGATAACTGCTGTGCCCAGAACAGAACCTGACACAGATTGTGGGTTGTGTTTTTTTTTTAATTGAATAACTGAATCAAGAAAGATGACCTAAACAATGATAGTTCACTTTCACAAAGCTTAACATCAGAAAACCCTGTTTTTAGAATGCGGGTCAGGCCATCGCTGTCGTTTTTGGAAATTCTTTTCGTTGTAGGAAACTGGACCAAATTATTCCTTGCCAAATGAGGTCTCTCAGCCCACCGTTTGACTAAGAATGAGAGAATCAAATCATGTTTGTGTAACTACTTATGAACAGCCTTACATAGAAATATTGTAAGTGTTATAAATAGGTTGAAAGGGCAGCTAAAAAAGAGGGTGTATTCCATGTAGTCTTTGCCGCAGGCGGAGGCAGGCATTTTTCCCTCGGCTGACGGGACAAGTTGTCCATTTGGGCCACTGGGGCGTTTATTCAACAACCTTGTGCTTCCTCGTTGCAGCAGGAGTATGCGAAGCGCAGTGGGGAAAAAGAGTTGAAGAGAGGGACTGACTGATTTTTGAGAGGGGGAAAAATTGTTTCAAGCCTAGTAGGAAGAACTGTGCTTTTGATTTTCCCATGTTATGTGAATCCTCTCAATTTATTGGGAACCCCAGTTTAAAACCTCTTGTTGCTTATGAAATGTTATTTTGTTCTGTCGATTTCTGTTTCACTATTATCTTCTTTTGATAATTCCCTTCAGCTTGTGGAAAAATTTAAGGTCTCTTTGAAAGGCCATCCTGTAATGCTTAAACATAAACACCTGCTTACATGTAAGGACCTTGCTATTAATGTATAGATGTGACTCAGCACTGTTACCTATTACATAAATTGTTTTCCTGATGTATCCTATCTTTTCCTCATTGGATCTAAAATATTTTATTTCTGATTGCAAGTACACTGTATACAGATACTAAGCATTTTAAAGAAGTGCTTATACATTTATAAAAATATTTCTGAAATGACCTGAGTATGCTAACCCTTCCTATCACCTCAACTTCTAGATGCCAGAACAAACCAAAAGGGAACTCTGAAGCTTTTGGCTGAAGCTTAGTAACAAATATAACTCTGAAGACTATGGGCTTATTAAATCAACCTAGTTCATTTTTACTCATGGGGATGCAATTTAAAATCTTTTAATCATAAACCAGAAGTATATTTGCACAATGGAATAGAATTGAGAGTCCCTAAATGAACCCATGTATCTAAGGCTGATTGATTTTTTTTTTTTCAACGAGGATAACAAGACCATTTGAGAGGGAAAGAACAGTCTTTTCAACAGATGGTGCTTGGACAACTGGATATCCACATGCAAAAGGATGAATTTGGACTCCTACCTCATACCATTTATAAAAATTAACTGAAAATAGTACCTAAATATAAATGCTAAAAGTAAAAATTTAGGGGCGCCTGGGTGGCACAGTCAGTTAAGCATCCAACTCCTGGTTTTGGCTCGGGTCATGATCTCAGGGTTCTGGGATGGAGCCCCACATCAGGCTCCTTGCTCAGGGTGGAGTCTGCGGAGTCTGCTTGAGATTCTCTCTCTCTCTGCCCCTCCCACTCGTGCTGTCTCTTTCTCTCTCAAATAAATAAAATCTTTAAAAAAAAAGTAAAAATTTTAGAACTAAACATAAGCTGTTAATCTTTGTGAGCTTGGATTCAGCAGCAGTTTAATATGACACTGAAAACCCAAGCAACAGAAGTAAAAACTTCTGTAAGGACGCTAGTCAAGAAAATGAAAAGACAGCCTACAGAATGGGAGAAAATATTTGCAAATCATACATCTGATAAGGATCTAGTGTCCAGAATATATAAAGAGCTCTTACAGTTCAACAATAATGCAATTTAAAAATGGGCAAAGAATTTGAATAGACATTTCTCCAAAGAAGATCTACAGATGGCCAGTAAGCACATGTACAGATAGATGAAAAAGATGCTCCCCATCGCTAATCATTAGGAAAATGCAAATCAAAACAACAGTGAGATACCACTTTACAACCATGAAAATGACCAATAATAATAATAATACAAAGGACAACTGTGGGTGAGACGTGATGAAATTGGAAAGCTCATAGTACGTTCCTGGTGGGAATGTAAAATGGTGCAGCTGCTGTGAAGAAAACTATTTGACACTTGATTAAAGAGTGAATCGTAGAGTTACCACATCCTCCTCCACTCCTAGGTATATACACGGGAGAACTGAAAACACGTATACGCAACTTGTGCATGAATGTTCACAGCCTCATTATTCACAAAAGCCAAAAAGTGGAAAGAACTTAAATGTCCATCAGTTAATGGATAAACAGTGTGATCCATCCCTACAGCAGACTATTACTCAGCCATAAAAAGAAATGGAGTACTGACATTTGCTACAACATGGATGGGCCCTGAAAACCTACATTAAGTGAAAGAAACCAGACACAAAAGGTCATATTACAGGATTCCATTTGTAGGAAATGTCCAGAATGGGCAAATCTATAGAGATAGAAAGTAAACTAGTGATTACCAGGGAATGAGTGAATTGGGAGGTATAGGGATTTTTTTTGTTTCTTTGTTTCTTCTTTTTTTTTAATGGTAAATGTTCTGGAATTAGTGGTGGTTGCACAAAGTTGTGAAGATAGTAACCACTGAATTTTAAATAAAGAATATGTGGTACAGTGAAAGGTGTATTTGTCAGTCTACATTTTCAATGAAAATAGTATTTTAAGTCCTATCCAGAGATTTCCATGTTTAAATGTATTATAATCCTCTTTCTTTAGGATGCTAGGAAAGCATGTAATGATGCAACGCTTATTCAGGTAAAATTGTTTTTTTTTTCCCTCCATTTTAGTAATTCACATGAAAGAGCTTGATACGGTTGCAAATGACATTCATATGGTTTTTATTGTATTTAAGTGAAAAAAGTGAGATCTGTATTTTTATTAAAAACTGTAATCTGTAATTTGTCAAATAATGTACATGTGCTTTTTAAAGCATACTTGTTAAAATAGAAGCCTGTGGAAAAACAAACACTCTAAAAATACATAGATTCATATGTATTTTTTTAGGTAACTTCTGATTATTTTTGATATGCGCTATTATACTTTTTTTCCCTTACATCAACTCAGGAAGGTTTCGTTAGTTTAATATTGGTAATTTTTATTAAGGAAATACTTTACTAAAGCTTGCTTTCTTATTGACAGTTAAAATTATATGTGTTTTACTCTTTGATCATCTATTTGATTTTTATTTGTGGCTTTTTTTTTTTTTTAACTAAAGTTGGGAGATATATCTATTCTTAACACTGGAAGATGTGCAAATAGGATCATTTTAAGTCATACTTTTTCTTCAACTTACTGATCATATAATGGCTCTGGAATTATTGCTATAAATTTGTCTTATGCCTATTATTTCTACTTTATTGTCTGAGCTATGTCTAAGATGTAAAAAATAACATTCTTGGTGTTTTCTAAAGATCACATCAAATATGGATTCTGTGGGCCGAATACAAATGCGAACGAGACGTACGTTGAGGGGTCACCTAGCTAAGATCTATGCTATGCACTGGGGATATGATTCAAGGTTTGTACCTGCCCCCCCCCCTTTTTTTAAAGAGATGGGGAGAGAGAGGGGCAGGAGAAAGGAGGAGAGAGGAGAGAGAATCTCAAGCAGACTCCACACTGAGCAGGGAGCCCAAGGCATGGCTCCATCCCAGGACCCTGGGATCATGACCTGAGTGAAGGCAATCACTTAACTACCGACTGAGCCACCCAGGCTCCCCGCCAATTGATTTTTAAAGAATTTAATTTTGGGGCGCCTGGGTGGCTCAGTTGGTTAAGCGTCCAACTCTTGATCTCACCTCAGGTCTTGATCTCAGGGTTGAGAGTTCAAGGTGGGCATGGAGCTTACTTAAAAAAAAAAAAAAAAAATTCAGGTTCTGCCCCGTATCCTACTGTTAACTTCCCTTTCATAAAAAATTTCTGGCAGCCGCTACATAAAGTCCACTAATGTTATTTACCTGTAGGGAAGGGATCCAGGTGCCTTGGTGACAGGGATTAGGAAGGTGACTTCCCCCCTCACTGGGTAGGGTAGCTTTTTTTGGTATCTTTTGAATTTTATACTCTAATGAAAATGTCCAAAGCAAAACAAAAAAGTTCAGTAACTAATAGTTAAGAGTTCATATTTAGCCAGCAGACAAAGTTCTGCTGTTCCAGCCCTGTCCACTTTTCTCAGCTGTAATGCCCATTTCTCACACCCTCTGTGCAACTGGAAAATTCACAATTCCTGAAACACTTGCTGTATTTTTCCTCCTCTTGTCAATGAACATACCCTCCTCACAGCATAGAGACTTCTACCTTTAGCTTACAGAATTCCGTTTTTCAGTATGCATTCTTTTTCACAAGACTCAACAAGCAGAGGTATTTGTCCCCCTTTTACTTTCCTATAGCATTGATTTTATACCACCCCTCTAACCATTTTTTACTTAATTTATTGTAAACGTGTGTAAATACCTTCTCTCTGCCAGATGGTAGAGGCCTCAAAAGGCAGGAGGCACATCCTGCATCATACCCATAACGCTGCCTTGCCTTCACAGGCTCTCAGTTAACATTATTAGGTGGAGTGAAATAATGGTTGTTAGGCTTATATGTCATTAAATTTAAGTCAGTAAATAATGAACCACTCAGCTACTACCAGAATCTTGAATAAGAACTAGAATGTTGTCACCATAAAAAGTTGCATCATTTTTTTGAATTTTAACCAGAGGCATTTTTAGTAAAATGTTTAAATTTTTTTTTTAAGATTTTATTTATTTATTTGACAGAGAGAGAGACAGTGAGAGAGGGAACACAAGCAGGAGGGGTGGGAGAGGGAGAAGCAGGCTTCCCGCTGAGCAGGGAGCCCGATGCAGGGCTCGATCCCAGGACCCTGGGAACATGACCTGAGCCGAAGGCAGACGCTTAACCGACTGAGCCACTCAGGCACCCCAAAATGTTTAAATTTTGCTAAAATCTATGTCCTATTGAAAACTTTTGGCATGCAAAATAAATTTTATTTTTTTAAGTTGGGAATATATTTCCTGGTATCAAGTTTTTAATTAGAATAATATTTTTTTCTGAACTGCCCTACAGTAATGCAATGCATGACTAACTTAAACTACTTTTTCCTCTAAGTGTCAAATTATTTTTGTGTTTGTTCCTCTAGGCTACTAGTCAGTGCTTCCCAAGATGGAAAATTAATTATTTGGGATAGCTATACAACAAATAAGGTAGGATTTCTTAGTCATTTTCTTTAACCTTTTATTTGTTCTGGTGTCCAACAGTTCTTTCCTTTATTCAATTACTTCAAACTTTAATTTCCTTCAAAGATAAATTTATTCCATTTATTTTAATCTAGATCCTCTCTTTGGGGTTTTGCTTTTAATATTAAGCCCTTTTATGTTCCCAAGGACAGTGGTAAGACTATCATTCAGTGTATTTTACTTGATTCTCCTACTTTGTATTTTAATATTAGAAAAGGATGTACATCAGTTTTACATATGGATGATTTATTTTTTTTAAAGCTTTATTTATTTAAGTAATCTCTAGATTCAACATGGGGCTCAAACTCACGACCTTGAGATCAGGAGTCACAACGCTCTTCTGACTGAGCCAGCCAGGTGCCCCTATAAATGATTTTTTTTTTTTTTAACTTACCCATTTCCTAATGGGCAGCGACCCTGAGATTTTTATTTCTAGTTGTGGGTAAGCCAGAATGCTAGTGTGAGGCTTTCCTTGGGTCCACTCTAGCCATTGATTGGTGTTTCTGGATTGCTCAGAAGATGCAGTAGCTTGGAGGCAAATTACAACTTTTTCCCATCTCTTGGCAGAACCCAGTGGGTCCTCCTAATGTGTCCACTGGAAGGAATCCTTGATGTAAAGGGGTTGAGTGGTAGCAGAAAAGCTTCAAGAAAACTTACACACATGAAATACCTTTTAGATTCTGTGTGTACTTCTATCACTATTTTTATTAAAGATTTAAAAGTCCTGTTTTGTGAAGTAAATAATAACTTCAGCCTGGTTGAGATTTTAAAGCTAGCTAAGACAGATTTATAACAGTTTTTCTATATTAATTGGCCCACCCAGCATGTCTTTCAACTATATTTTCCTAGAACAAAAATAGTTTTTAAAATATTTTAGGTTTAAGTGAGAGCATAATAGTAATCACCGTTTAGCCTTGCTTATTCCCGTATACCTTAAATTTTGCCGCCTACTTGAAATGATTGGTATTGGGTAATAAGGCACCAGAGTGGTGTGGGCAGATCAGTACAAACAATTGACATTTTTTAAATTTGGGTGCAGAGTATATATCCTACTATTAGGACACAGTGCCATCTCTCTCTCTCTTTTAAGATTTATTTATTTGAGAGAGAGAGAGAGAGTGCACAAGCCAGGCGGAGAGGCAGAGGGGAGAGGGAGAAGCAGACTCCCCGCTGAGCAGGGAGCCCCATGTGGGGCTCGAGCCCAGGACCCTGGGATCATGACCTGAGCCAAAGGCAGATGCTTAACCGACTGAGACACCCAGGCGCCCCTATGGGAGAACCATTTATTTTTTAAATTTTTATGGAAGAACCATTTTAATTGGCTCTGATACTTGCATTGTTCAGTGTTATATTGGAGGAAATTCCTCTTTTGACTGTTACTGTGAAAACAAAGAATTTTATTCAATTCTTTAACATTTTGCACTTCATATTTTGAATGGGTATATTAGCATTGAAACATTCTACGTCCTCTTAAAATAATTTCTGAAAAAGAACACTTAAATCCGAATGAATTGGTGATAAATGCTAACATGCCTATTACTTTTTCTGTATTAGTATTTTATTTTTCATTGTTCTCTTAAACCATTGCATTTTTAATTTGGCTTATTTTTAGTTAGATGCATTTAATTTTTAGTAATATTTGCTTCATTGTACATCGGTTTCAAAAATGGACTGTTTCTGTAATCTTAGTAATAGCTTTTGTGTGTTACATTTGTTGTACAGATGCATGCTATTCCTTTGAGGTCTTCCTGGGTGATGACCTGTGCCTACGCTCCCTCTGGTAATTATGTCGCGTGTGGAGGGCTGGACAACATCTGCTCTATATATAACTTAAAAACCAGAGAGGGGAACGTGAGAGTGAGCCGAGAGTTACCGGGTCACACAGGTGAGCTCCACTAAATAGTGTCCTTTCCTACCAAATATGAGGATTCCTAAGGGAGCCGAACAACGAGAACTAGTGACAAACTGTGGTCAGCTGCTGAAGATGGAGTGTTAATCAAGTGAGAGGAGAAAGGAGTATAAATCAGCAAAGGACCGAGTTTATAGTTCTACAAATGATGACTGTAATTTTATTTTTCTTTCAAAAACAGTCAATTTTATAAAAATGACAGATTGATTGTAAAATATTCAAACAGTAAAAGAAAAGAAAAAGCAAATACAGGGGCACTTGGGTGGTCAGTCAGTTAAGTGACTCTTGATTTCGGCTCAGGTCATGATCTCAGGGTCGTGAGTTCAAGCCCTGTGTTGGGAGCCTACAGTGGGGGGGAGCAAATAGAATTTTCTCTTTTCTCTGCAACCATATAACAGTTAAGGGATTTTGGCATCTGTACTTAGTTATGTAATTGAAAGTGTGTATTAGATACACAGTGAAAAATACTTCATGGATGTGGTAGTGCATTGCTTGATTTGCCAGTATGCACACCATAGAGTGTACACCGTACTATAGCATTTGGTTTGCAGTATTAATAAGGAATTTATTGCCACTCATCAGGCTTCTGCCTCTCTGAATTCTTGGTAGTACTATCTGATGATGCTTTTTACAAAAATCTCTAATATCATTTTCCTGCCAATTCCATATTTGGAAACACTGGTGAATTCTCATTCAGGTGACCCTTTTCCATGAAGCCTTCACTGAGGTTGTCGTAATTTCTCACAGTAATATTAAAGGATTTCCCAGTGTACCTAACTTAGTCTTCCATAGATGATAGAGATTTGTGTAAAGGAATTTCTCTGTCTTTGGTAATCATAGTAGGCAGAAGGGACTGTCCTAAGTTTGTCATTTTCAGAGTGTCCAACAAGGCGCGCCATCGACATAGTAAATACTTGAGAGTTTGTTGATAAAATTGAGTTGCAGACAGCATGGAACTTGAGGTAACTAAAAGTAGAACTATAGATTATACTAACAAACATTTGTTGCCCACGTATTGGGTTTTAAAAAGAATGTGTTACTACTTCACATGGTAACTGAGTCACTCCGTCAGCGATAACCTGAGATGTATTGCTCTCTCTGCTGCAGGCTACTTGTCCTGCTGTCGATTTTTAGATGACAGCCAAATTGTTACAAGCTCAGGAGACACAACTTGGTAAGTGTGGCGCAGGAGAACACTGATTTGGGGGTTGAGGGTGGTAGCGGGAACTAACATAAGGAAAGATCTAAGAGTCATTATTTTAATTTATGTTTAATCATAGCGCTTTGTGGGACATCGAAACTGCCCAGCAGACCACCACATTCACTGGGCATTCTGGAGATGTGATGAGTCTTTCTCTGAGTCCTGACATGAGGACTTTTGTTTCTGGTGCTTGTGATGCCTCTTCAAAATTGTGGGATATTCGAGATGGAATGTGCAGACAGTCTTTCACTGGACATGTGTCAGATATTAATGCTGTCAGTGTAAGTAAATAGCATTTCTAAAGAAATGCATTGTGCCTATAAACTGTTGAAATCTATAACATGATTTTAACAACAAAAACTCCAGAGAGGTAACCACAAATAGATTAAGCCAGGTAAGTATTCTTGTATATGAAAATGAAGTAGTCATATGTGGTTATTATTGTCCTGTGTGTAGGTCAAATGCTAAACTGTGTGGAAATGACTAGGATTTCCAGAAGTACTGTGAATACAAATGCTTATGTGTATAAGACACTCCTAATTTTGTAAGAAGATGTATTTGGGGAAATATTGAAAGCCATTTTTTATAATTTTGTTGAACATCTGAGAAAGTAAATGCTTTGTTACCCCCACCCTCTATTAGTAGGCCAACCTGGTTAGAAAAATAGAATTTTAGAGCAGGTAAACCTAGTCTTCTCCATCTCTCATCCTGTCACCTCTATCAGGTTGATGGTATTCTCTTTTCCTAATTTGCTTAGATTTTGTCAGGGATGAATGGAGTTTAGTAAATGCTTTGTCTTTATCTGTTGAGATGATCGTGTGGTTTTTGTTTTTTCAGTCTGTTAAATGGTGAATTCACGCTGATTCACCCCCACCCCCCAAATATTAACCCAACCCTGTAATTCTGGGACAAACCACACTTGGTCATCATGCATAACTTTTTTAATATATTAATGCATTTGATTTATAAAAGTTTTTATAAAGTTTTACAGCCATATTCATAAAAGTTCTATTTTCCCTTTCTTCAAATGTTTTTTCTGGTTTGGTATGAGACTAATGCTGGCCTTGTAGGCAGAGTTGGGGACCATTCCCTCCACTTCAGTTGTCTGGGACAGATTGTGTAGAATTGGTCTTATTTCTTCTTTAAATGTTTGGTTTAATTTCCCTGTGAAAGTTCCCTAGGAGAATTTTCTTTGTGAGAAGAGATTTAACTACAAATTTAATGTCTTATTTGGATATAGGCCTGTTGAGGTTATCCATTTATCCATTGAGTCCTAACCCCCACTACCTCAGGATGTGACCTTATTTGAAAAATAGGGTTGTTGCAGATATGATTAGCTGAGTCATACTGGATTGGAGGTCATTTAATCTGAGATAAGCGGTATCCTTAGAAAAAGGGGAAAGCTCCAGACCAACAAGCAGAGAAGGTAAACAGTGTGAAGACTGACAGGGAAAAGACTGCCGTCTACGGCCCTTAGACACGGACTGTGAGACCTTAAATTTCTGCTGTGAAGCCACCCAGGTTGTGGCGCTTTGTTACACAGCTGCCCTAGCAAATGAATACATTTGGTAGAGGTTTATCTGTTTTCTTTATCTTCTCAAAGAACCATCTTTTGGTTTGAACAGTTTGCTCTATTTTTCTGCTTTTTTAATTTTTCTGATTATTTCTTTGCTGTGTAGTTGGGTTTCATTTTCTTTTTCTAGGTGTGTAATGTAGAAGTTGATACCATTGATTTGAAACTTTTTTTTCTTTCTTAATATTGAAGCTTAAAGTGGTAAATTTCTAAACATTGCTTTTGGTGCATTCCACAGATTTGGATGTGCTGTGTTTTCATTTTCACTTAGTTAAAAATTCTTTATAATTTTGACCTCTTTGACCCATGAGTTTTTTAGAAGTATGTTACATAGTTTTCAAATATTTGGAGATTTCTAGGTATCTTTATTTTTGTTAGTTTTTAATTGCATTATGGTCCAAGAAAACACTTTGCATAATTTATAGGATTCTAAACTTCTTGAGACTTGTTTTATGGTCTAGAATACAGTCTGACCTGGTCATTGTTCTGCACTTGAAAAGAATCTCTATTCCGTTACTGGGTGGAGAGTTCCACAGATAATAATTATCTCAAGTTGGTTAATAGTATTATTCAGGTCTTATGTGTCCTTACTGATACTTGTCAGTTCTTTCTATTTATTATTGAGAGAGGGCTATTGAAATCTCTAATCATGTATTTGTCCATTTTTCTTTGCATTTTATTAGTTTTTGCTTCAGTGAGTATTTCAAAGCATAAACCTTTAGGATTATTGTGTTCTTCTGGTCAGTTGATTTCTTTATCATTATGAAATGTCCTTTATCCCTGGTAATATTATTTACTCTGAAATTTTTGTCTGATATTAATAGAACTACCCCAGCTTTCTCTTGATTAGTCTTAGCATGGGCGTATCTTTTGCCTTGCTTTTACTTGCTATTTGTATTTTTATATTCAAAGTGATTTTCTTATAGGGCAATAGTTGGGTCTAAAGAGTCCTATTTTGGGGCTCCTGGGTGGCTCAGTCGGTAAGCGTCTGCCTTCGGCTCAGGTCATGATCCCAGGGTCCCGGGATCGAGTCCTGCGTCGGGCTCCCTGCTCAGTGGGGAATCTGCTTCTCCCTCTCCCTCTGCCCCTTCCCCTCCCCTGCTCATGCTTTCTCACATGCTCAAATCTTTAAAAAAAAAAAAAATCCTATTTCTGCCTTTTATTGTTTAGACCATTTACATTTTATGTGTTTCTTGTATTGACATGATTAGGTTTAAATCCGCCATCTTGCTCTTTGCCTTTTGTCCTGTCTATTCTTTGTTCTTTTTCTCCCTTCTTTTGAGTTTTAAAAATTTTTGAATTTCTAAATTTCCTTTCTTGGCTTTTTAGCAATATTTTTGTTGGTTTTTGGTTTTTGTGGTTTTGGTTGTAGTTGCTGAGAAAATCTGTGGTATACATTTCTATTGATGGCAGTCTACCCTTAAGTGCTCTTATACCACTTTTACACATAGATAAGCACCTTTTACCTGGGTTCTCCCACTTCTTCGCTCCCAGCCTTTGTGCAGTTGTTGTCGTAGATTTTACTTTTAGAGGTCTTAAACCCAGCAGTACATTGATATTATTGTCGCTTTCAAGAGCTGATGCTCCTTTAGGGAGATTTAACAGTCTTTACGTTTATTAACATAGTTACCATTTTCTGTGCTCCTCATTCTTTTGTTTATGGATTCAGGTTTTCATCTGTTTTTCTTCTTGAAAGGCTTCCTTTAATGTTTCTTACAGTGTAAATCTGTTAAGTCAGTCAGCTTTTGTATATCTAAAATATTTTTTATTTTGCTTTCATTTTTGAAAAATATTTTCACTTTTTTTTCCCCCTTCTGTTGATAGTCTGAAGATGTTATTCCACTGTCTTTTGGTTTATGTTGGTACTGATGTGAGATGTGCTATCATGCTTATATTTGGTCTCTACACAGTGTGTCCTTTGTTTTTCTCTGGCTGCTTTTAATATATACATTTTTTTTTCCTTAAAGATTTTATCCATTTATTTCAGAGAGAGAACAAGTTGAGCTGGGGCATGGTAAAGGGGCACAGGGAGAGGGGGGAGAGAGAATCTCAAGGTGACTCTGCACTGGGCGCAGAGCCTGATGCAGGCCTTGATCCCACAACCCCAAGACCATGACCTGAGCTGAAACCAAGAGTTAATGGCTGAACTGACTGAGCCACCCAGGCGCCCTTTCTCTTTGTTTTTAAGCAACTTGATTATGATATGTCTTTATATAATTTTCTTCATATTTCTTGTGTCTGGATCTGTGGATTATTCATCAAATTTGGAAACTTTTCAGCCATTATCATTAAAGTATATTTCTGTCTCTTCTCCTCTGGGGACTCCAAATACACATATATTAAGACACCTGAAGTGTTCCCGCAGTTCACTCATACTGTGTTCATTTTATTTTGCAGTCTTGTTCCTTGCTGTATTTCACTCTGGATAGTTGCTGTTGCTGTGTCTTCCAGCTCAGTACACTTCTTCTGCAATGTCTCATTTGCCATTAAACCCATACAGTGTCCTTTTTAATCTCAGACATTGCTTTTGTCCTTGTCTGTTAATTCTGTCATCTGATATTTTTGGGGTTTGTGTCAGCGGAATGATTATTTTTTTCCCTCCTAATTACGGGTCATATTTTCTCACTTTTGCATGTTTGATTTTCATTAGATGTGATGCCAGACATTGTAAATTTTACCTTGTTGGGTGCTGGATAATTTTGTATTTATATAAATACTATTTAGCTTTGTCCTAGGGAATAGTTATTTGGAAATAATTTGATCCTTTCGGGTCTTACATTTCAGTTTTGTTAGGTGGGACCAGAGCAACACTTTGTGTATGCTTAAGTTTGTCCCACCAGTGAGGGGAAAACTTTATGATTTCTCTTCCCAGTGAATTGTGAGGTTTTCCCTCTTTCTAGGAGGGACAGACATTATTCCTGGGCCTGGGTGAGCATTGGCTTGTTTCCTGTTATCTTTATGGGTGTCTCCTCTGCTTCAGTAGTTTCCTCACATACCTGTGATCAGTACTCAGCTGAATACTTGAGGGGCCCCTTAGCATCTCCTGGCTTTCTGTCAGGAGAAGAGAGGTTTTCCTCTCTGGTTTCTGCCCTGTGAACTCTAGCTGCCTTGGACTCCCTGGATTTCCAGCTCTGTCTCCTGAACTCTGGGACACCAGTGGGCTCCATTTGGGATCCCCTTCCCAGCACCATGACCTGTAAACTTTCTCCAGGCAGGAAGTTGGGGCAGTTACGGGGCTTACCTCATGTGTGTCCTCTCTCTCAGGGACCACTCTCCTTTGTTGACTGATAGCCAGTGTCTTTAGAACCAGGTTTCATATATTTTGTCAATTTTATTTATTTATTTTATTTTTTTCAGCATGAGGGTAAATGTAATCACTGTTAACTCCATTTGGGCTGAAAGCAGAAGTATAATTCTTTCTTCTGCTCATTTTTAAAAAGTTAACTATTTAAAGGGGCTTGCCCAGTATTTGAAAGTCATTTAAAAAGACCAACATAGACTTAAGATATCAAAACATAAGGACAAAATTACGATACCAAAACATAAGGACAGAAAAATTCTAGAAATATTCAAAATGAAAAAGTAGATTACCTGGATACAAAAGATGGAAAAAAAAAAAAAGGCTAGCCTCACACTTTTCCATAATAGACAGGGCTGGAAGGCTTTTGAACAATATCTGCTGAGTGTTGAGGGAGAAATACTGTGACCCAGGAATTTTAAGTATCAGAGGCCTTATTTTATGATACGGGAGAAAAATTCCAGTAAATATAACCTAGGATAAGAAATGAAGACCACATATAATAACTCAAGGCAATACACGTAAATGGTTGCCACTATTAAAAGGTACATTGTAAGTCAAACTCTATGTTGTTTCAAGAGCTACATCTAAAACAAAATGGCCCAGGAAAGCTCACGGTAAAAATGAAAGAGTGGGCAAATGATAAACTAAAATAAATCTGTAGTAATATTACTATATTTCTATTATACAAAGTAAAATTGAAATACAAACTATAAGACGAGACGTTTTATCTTAACAAGAAATGGTCCGTGGTGAAGCTGTCACATTGAAATGCGAAGAAAGCCAAAGCCATTAGAAATGCAAGGAGAAATGAATCCAAAACACCATTGTGTAGGAGACTTTCATATACAACCTTGGGATCCTGATATCCTAGATAGACAAGAAAAAGGATGAAGGATTTGAATAATGTAGTTTAATAATGTTGACTGAGTAAACCTTGCACCCTACACTAGGCAGATGTTCTTAAACATAAGACCCAATCGCATAGTAGGCCACTAAAGAAATAATCTGAAGTGAATAGCTCAGGACTTCGGAAAAACAGTTCACACTAGGAGAGGGAGGGAAAGGAGCTGGTTAAGGAGAAAAGGAAAAAATGCA
Organism: Eumetopias jubatus; assembly: GCF_037043125.1. Classification (NCBI taxonomy): domain Eukaryota; kingdom Metazoa; phylum Chordata; class Mammalia; order Carnivora; family Otariidae; genus Eumetopias; species Eumetopias jubatus. Next base: position 85,853,682 of record NW_028274807.1, read on the forward strand.
GATTGAACTGAGAACCTCTACCTGAACCAGCAGGTCTTCCACCATCTACCCTCTGCCCCTTCGCTGTGGTCCGTCCAGCCTTGAGCAGCAAGTCTGATGTCCAGAGTTGTGAAAAACGTTTCCTCCGCTCGGTTTAGTGCAGACTTACTGTGTGGCAGAACCTGACCAGAGCAACAAGGAGCAGTTTATAGTCTTTACTTACCCCACTTAGGATGACTGTATCTGTCACTGGACACACTGTTGTGTTCATTACAGCATGCTACTTCGGGCCCAGTGGAGTTGTTCTTAATACACAGCATATTCCTCTTCTAAAATCCGAAAAACTCTTAAGTTCTGAAAAACAACCATCCTGAGGGGTTCATATCAGCCTCTTAGGGATTGTGGACCTGTGGTCACCCATGAGCTACACTGCTTCCCTCTCTGTCTGAACTGCCCAGTCGTCCCTCTGCCTCAGTCACACTGGGCTCCTTGCCACCGCTGCCCCCCGCCCCTGGCACGTTTTCTACCCCTGTGTCTCTGATCTTCCCAACAGAATCTCATCACTTCACCTCCTGCAGGGTGGGGGTCGGGGAGGATTCTTCAGTAAATACTACTTCTCAGTAGTGTCTTCCCTGGACACTCTAAGCTTTTGCCCATGCGCCCTTGCTCTTTTCCTGGCCTTTTTTTTTCCCCTCCTTAATATTACCATGATCTAACATGCTTATTTTGTATTTGCTTTTCATGTTTATGGTCTGCTTCACAAGAATGTAAGCTCCATGGAGACAAAGATTTTTGTCAGTTTTGTTGACTTCCATTTATCACCAGACCAGCATTTAGAACTGTGCATGATACAGTAGGTGCTTAGTGAATACTTGTTGAATGAACAAATATTTAGAAAATTTTATAATTTCTAGAAAACTATTAGAAAATTAAAAAGTTCAAATACTCTTTAAGATTTGACTCCCTAAATCTCTGGTAAACTTAAGGATAAATATTGCAGATACATAAAATTAAGAATAGTAAAGGTTATATTACATATAAAATATTTTATTTTTTAAAGATTTTAAAAATCATAAAATATTTAACTTATGGTAATTCTAAGTCAGTTTTCCAAAATTGACTCAATAAATGAAAACTTGATAGTTTAAAACTACTTTTTATTAAAATGTTCAGACCCATGTAGTTTATTGGCAAATAATCCATACTTTGAAGGAACAGTTTCAGCACTATTAAAACTGTTCCTGAACACAGAAAGAGACTAAAAGTTTCCCAGTTCATTGTGTCAAACTAGCATAACCCTTATATCACAACACGAGAAAAGGGTCTCCCTTAAAACTAGATAAAAGCATCTTAGGAAAAATATAGCAAATCAAATCCAACAGTGTGTCAAGGTAAAAAAAAAAAAATCAAGTAAAAATTCTAAGAATGTAAGAATGACTTAATATTAGGAAATCTATTGATAAAATTTACCAAATCATTTTGTCAGTATTTTGGATACCAAAAGGTATCTGATAGAAAGCAAACATCCATTTTTAAAAAAAACAAAAAACTCAGTACTAGAAAGCTCTTCTCTATCATTAAAAACAAACAGGGGTGCCTGGGTGGCTCAGTTGTTAAGCGTCTGCCTTCGGCTCAGGTCATGATCCCAGGGTCCTGGGATCGAGCCCCGCATAGGCTCCCTGCTCGGCAGGAAGCCTGCTTCTCCCTTTCCCACTCCCCCTGCTTGTGTTCCTGCTCTCTCTCTCTCTCTCTCTCTCTCTCTCTCTCTGTCAAATAAATAAAATCTTAAAAAACAAACAAACCCAACATAAATGAACAGCCAACATCACACACACTTTTTTTTAAATGCATCTGGCAGACTTTATAAAGTAGTCCCTCTAGCTCTTAGGGCCATCCTAAGCGCCCAGGAAATTAAAACTAGTTCATTGTATTGGTAAAGTGATCATGTATCATCCAAACTAGGAAATGTGTAATTTTGAGTGTAAAAGAATGCTGTTACCAATTTTGCCCAGGAGAAAGGCTAAATGGGGACGGTCCTGTACAAAACGGGATGTCTGGTCATCCTGTCTTGAACATAGACTGTTGGCAAGCTGTGCCCCCATACACTGAGCCAAAAGGGGTGAGCTTTGTGATTGGGTGTTCTGCACTAGCTGGCCTTTACTGAGTATAGCTCTTGTTTCATCTGTCCATGGTAGAGAACAGGTTTAACCTGCTGTTAAATGTATGTAAATGGTGTTGTTGGACTTCCTGCAAAGGAACAATGTAGAGTATCTTGCTGGCTGTTATAGTGGAAGAAAGTGGTCAAAATCATAGCCTCTAGGGAGCAGCAGTAAGGGTCTGGTGAAGCCTTTTCGCTTGCTAGAGGGCCTTCTTTCTAAACTTCACTGTGGCCTGGGAGGACTAATGATTGGATCCTTGGTAGATAGAGGAGATGATGGCTAGAGGTTCCTTAGCCTTTTGGGAATTTGAAAAGGAAAAGCAGTTCCTTGTTTTTGATGTGGAAAAACCATCTCCACTGGGACCAGGCTTGAACCATCCTAAAATCATTAAAATAAAAAGTACTTGGATTTCTGAGAACCTGTTACCCTGTTAGCACTGCCGTCCTCCACCATCATCCTGAGTGTGTGGGGGTGCTTCTTAACAGTGAAAACCCTGGAGGCATTCTCATTGTATTAAGTAACAGTACAATAATACCATCACCATTGTTTCAATTGTTCGGAAACTTCCAGCTGGTGTAGTTGGACCCAAAACTGAAATAAAAGCTGAATTAGAAAGTAGAAAAAATATCATTATTTGCAGGTGATAGAGTCTGGCTATCTAGATATCACAGAGAGTTTGGTGTATTTTCTGGGCGACAGAAACTATTTTTTTAAAGTCAGTAACTGTCTTATATACAAACCCCAATAATAACCAGGTAGAAAACAGAAAGGAAGAAAATCCTAAAGAGGCATACATTTAGCAAGAAATGTGTAGAATCTTTATTTTGTGGAAACATTCCTTTTTTTTAATCAATATTCCTGGGGCACCTGGCTGGCTCAGTCAGTGGAGCATGTGACTCTTGATCTCGGGCTTGTGAGTTCAAGCCCTTTGTTGGGTATAGAGATGACTTAAAAATAATCCTGGGGTGCCTGGGTGGCTTAGTCAGGTAAGCGTCAGCTCTTGATTTCAGCTTGGGTCATGAGATGGAACCCCACCTCAGAGCCTGCTTAAGATTCCCTCCCTCCCCGCACCAACTCTTGCACTCGTTTTCTCTAAATTAAAAAATAAATAAAATCTTTTAAAAAATACTGTCTTCCTGAATGAGAAGACTGCATATTATAAGCTAATCATTTATCCCTCAAACTAATTTTTAGGCTTAATACAAATTTGAAATAAAACGCACATGGGGGGGCAGTGGCTGGGTGGTGCAATCCGTTGTGTCCAACTCTTGGTTTCAGCTGAGGTTATGATCTCAGGGTCATGAGATGGAGCCCTACGTCCAGGGAGAGTCTGCCGGGATTCTCTCCCTCTCCCTCAAAAGAACCCAAGTGGATTTTTTTTTTTTTTTTTTGGAGATGAGTCAGGGATATGGAGAAAAGAAACTTGATCAAATGTCTGTGAAATTGAAGTGGGTGGGGGGAGGAGAAAACAGACTGATTGGAATCAGAGTACCATGAGTATTTTGCCATGCCAGATAGAAAAATTTACTATCATTAGGATTTTTACAAAGTGTGGTACAGGTACAAGAAAGGATAGACAAAACTTTAAAATTTTTGTGTATATTACTTCAGTGAATTAAAGATGTAACAAAATCAGTAAAATGATTATTTAATCAACAGCTGGGACAATGACTTGACTATTAGGAAAATTAAGTTAGATCCTTATAGTGAATGCTGTATATCAAATAAATCCTGGATAGATAAAAAGATGTGAAAAAATGAAATTACTTTAAAAAAAATTGGAAAAAGAGGGGTACCTGGGTGTCTCAGTCGGTTGAGTGTCTGCCTTTTGCTCAGGTCATGATCCTGGGGTCCGGGGATTGAGTCCCATCTGAGTCCCATCGGGCTCCCTGCTCAGCGGGGGGTCTGCTTCTCCCTCAGCCCCTCCCCTCAACTCGTGTTTGCGCTCGTGCTCTCTCTCTCAAATAAATAAAATCTTAAAAAAAAAATAGAAAAAGATATAATTGAACATCAGCTAATAAGCCTGTTCAGAAAGGACTTTACTCATAAAAACAATGGAAGAAATCTCAAATGGAAAGATAAATTTGATTACATAAAAATGAAATATTGCTTTATAGTTTTAAAAAAAAAAACTATAGGGGCGCCTGGGTGGCTCAGTCGTTAAGCGTCTGCCTTCGGCTCAGGTCATGATCCCAGGGCCTTGGTATCGAGCCCCGCATCGGGCTCCCTGCTCGGCGGGAAGCCTGCTTCTCCCTCTCCCACTCCCACTGCTTGTGTTCCCTCTCTCCCTGTGTCTCCCACTCTCTGTCAAATAAATGAACAAACAATCTTTAAGAAAAATAAATAAATAAAAAACTATAAACTAAAATCTGTAAAAAAATAAAGTTTGTATTCATGTTATTCCTACAAATCAAGTACTAACAGCATAGTAGAAAATAAGCAAAGGTCGTGAAGAATCAGTTCAGAAAAGTAATACAGATGACCAAAAGATACATGAAAAAAAAAAGTCTGTGTTTAAAAAAAAAAATGTTGAGTAGTGCTAGGTTCTGAGAAAAGGGGATTCACAAACTAATAATGCATAGTTTACTCCTAGCTTGACTTTATACCTAGCCTAACTGGGATGATTTGTATTCTCTTCTGTCAAATCTTTCCTATTTATTTCTCATGATGGGATTTTGGCATGTTTAAAACAACACATATATAAATTCTGTAAACAGTAATGTTTGATTCGAATCTTTTAATAAGCCGAATGGAGGAAGAGAGCCAGGATTAGTGAGTACTTGCTCTGTGCTGAATCATAGACCTTGCATGTTAGATCATTCCATCCTCACCAACACTCTGAAACTCAGGCCCAAAGTGTTGAAGAATTTTCGGGGCTCAACGTTTCTCACCTGGGAAGAAGCCAGGTTGGAGTTCAAATCTAGGTCTGTCTCACCCAGAGTCTTATCACACTGCCTCACGTGGATTTTGTAGACTTCTGTGGAATAAATGTGTGTTCCTTTGCTTTTAGTTTTTCCCAAGTGGCTATGCCTTTGCCACGGGCTCTGATGACGCCACCTGCCGGCTCTTCGACCTCCGCGCAGACCAGGAGTTACTGCTGTACTCGCACGACAACATCATCTGTGGGATCACTTCCGTGGCTTTCTCAAAAAGCGGGCGCCTCCTGTTAGCTGGTTATGATGACTTCAACTGTAATGTGTGGGACACGCTAAAAGGAGATCGTGCAGGTTGGTAAAGAAGTCACGGTAGGTTTGGATTTTGTCAGGAAACACGGGCAGCTTCCCTGGACGCCTCACAGCCGCGGGGAAGGGCACGCTGGCAGTTCTCATCCGTGGTCCATAGTGATGTTCCCATCTTGTAAAGAGCAGTGACATCCGGTTCTAGAATATCTTCTTGTTTGGTAAGTTTTGCTCTAAAGATGAATAGTGAGTCTAATTCAGCGTGGAGTTTCTTCTGACCTGACAGGAAGCACTGTAACGGCTGTGAATCCTCTTCCTTCGGAGTGGATCCTGTCTGGGACAGGACACAGCCCCCTTTCCCCTCAGCCCTGAGCTGTCCCCCATAGCTGCCAGAAGACTAGCGAGTGTAGCAGGTCACCCTGGAGACTGTCAAGAATAATAGCTTCCACAGAGTGATTTTTAAGTATTTTTTAGAATCAATATTATGCATATGGAATCACACAGCTACATGGCTTGTTACCAAAACAGCAGTCCTCTGGCCACAGCCCCTATATCCTGTTCCCAAAGGTAGCTCCTAAGTATTTACTTCCAGATCTTTAAGTAACATGCCTCTCGTTATTACTTGATTTGTGTGCGTGTGCACGCATGCGCGCTCCCAACGTGGTTTATTAGTATCCACAATGGGGAGCAGTGGGAGAGTGGTGTTAAAGCTGGACCCTCAAAAGACATGTCTGGAAGTTTTAAAACAACAATTCAAATGAGTCATTGATTTTTTTTTTTTAACTTCTTGGTGTTCTCTGTTGAGGGTTCAGCTTTTTTTTTATTAAAGATTGATTTATTTGGGAGAGCGAGAGAGAGAGAGAGAGAGAGAGAGAGAGAGAGCGAGAGCACATGAGGGGGGGAGGGTCAGAGGGAGAAGCAGACTCCCTGCTGAGCAGGGAGCCCGATGTGGGACTCGATCCCGGGACTCCAGGATCATGACCTGAGCTGAAGGCAGTCGCTTAACCAACTGAGCCACCCAGGCGCCCCCAAGGGTTCAGCTTTAACATCTCTCCTCCCACCACAGCCACATCCTTCCTATCTTCTAATGTTTCCCATGTAGAGTGGATTTTATTGAGAATGTCAGTCAGTGTTTACACAATTAGGACTTTTATTTAAAGAGATATTAGGTGTTTTGCCTGGATTGAATCAATTAGTATCCATAACAAAATTAGAATGTGTGTGTTTTCCATAACTTAGCATATGCTTGAGTTAGTTTTGCTTTGCGTACAGCTGCCTGTTTTCAAGTTGGCTCAACTGGATACGTTCACAGTAAAATTGAATGGCGACTTGTGAGTTGCTAATTCATTTTCCTTTCCAATGTGACTAGGAGTATTTAGTCACAGTGCTCATTTTTTGTTATTTCAACCTGTAATTGTACATTTGCCCATTGCCAAACATTGCTGTGCCGGATGTACTACAGAGAATATTGAGACAAGATTATGTTCCTGAAGTTGGGTGAAAATGATTTTGCTTCATTATCTAGAGATATTGCAAACTCAAACACAGTTTATTAAAGAAAAAAATTCTTGAATTTGATATATTCCAGTTTTTCTTACCGATCTTCACATTTCTCATTTTCCTTGCAGTTATTTGGGAATATTCATTTTACCCCGTGTGGTGATCTGAATATCAAATGAATTTAACTTTAACATACAAAACTAAAACTAGATGAGTTGGTTATAACCAAAGTTATAATCAAAACATTGCAGTGTTAGCTGTTTAACAGAACAAAGTACATAAACTAATTTGATATTTTTGGAAGTGGTGATGTCAGGCAACTTCATTCTTAACATCCTTACTGTTACTGTGGTGAAAGACTGCTTCACTGAACTGCATTTGAAATTTCGTTTTGAAAACAGCAGTGGCAACGTCTGTCAGATCATGAACTTTAATTAGAGATGCAGAATAAAGTATACATCTCTTTCCCTAGATATAACCAAGCATGACTATAAAATATTTCAAAAGTGATAAGCATAAGGCCGATGTACGTGTCAAAAATTCATGTAATGCAAAGAATTGTATTTTGCTCACATATCTAGCTTACCCCTGGCGCCCAGGCTCCCTGTTTAGGTTTTAAATACCCTTCTAGATCTTTTATGCATATACTTGTTTAATTCTGAAGGTTGCCTGTTGTTAACTTTTTACTGAATTTTTGTTTTTCAGGTGTTCTTGCTGGTCATGATAACCGTGTCAGCTGTTTAGGTGTAACAGATGATGGCATGGCTGTAGCAACAGGCTCCTGGGACAGTTTTCTCAGAATCTGGAATTAATAGTGCGTACAGGTTTTCTGTTCTCCATTGCGATCTGGAGAAATCAGTGCTACAGCCTATCGCTGTGAGAAGAAAATTCTACCTTATATTTGCAAGTGAAGATTTTTCTATTGAGATTATTATATACAAAAAGATTTCAGTAAACTACAAAACAAGTGGGGGAAAAAAAAAAGGCAAGGGTGCTTGCTGAGATCAAAAGGACCAGTGCATTAACTTGAGTTGAGCTAATTTAACCTTGATGAATTTTTGCTTGTACTCAAATTATTTTGTGTAGGACAGAATGTACACATTATAGCCGTTTATCATGTTTGATTGTGTTTGCATTTTTTAAGACCTACATTTTTAACTTTATACATAATACATTTTTGAGTTTTGTAATGGAGGAAGTAGGCACAGTAATAGATGGAAGTGATCCCATATGTATGTGTACTTATGTTTGAGGAAGGTCTCCTTGATTTCTGACCTTCCTTTTTAATCTAAAAGAGCTCCTGGTTGCTTAATTTAAGAATGCTCACAGGCCTAGGTACCTCTGAGGGCAGTCCCTGTTGAATATCAGTGGTTTCTGGTGCATCCTTTGCCATCCTATGAATTTAAGCGCTCATTTTCAGTCCTTGGAGGGGGAGATAATCTGAAGGCCAGGGAATCGAGATTTCATTCTGAAATTTTAGACATACGTAAACTCATATTAATAGCAGTAATTACCTAAAAACGGTTCTTGACATTTGAAAAATCTGGTTCTGATCAAATGACACTTTGAGTAGCCCTCTAAATAGTTGGGCTTTCCTAGTGATTTCATATTCTAGAGCTTAGTTTGTAGGGCACACTCATTATTTCAGATTAACGTTTGGATTGTCCTTGGATCTGAAGAATTTTCGCGTGTTCTCCGTTGATATACATGTAGATGGGAAATATGTGATGGCATTATGTTGTTGAAAAAAAAGTGTTAATATCTAACCAGTCACTAGACTTGATTAGTTATAATTGTGTAGCAAGGTAGCTTTATGAATTTATGTTCAAATAGTTTATATTAATTAAGATTTTATATTATCTGTGACTTAAATTTAAAAAAGGAAATATTCAGACTTTTTGCTCTTCTGTAATTCTTCTCTTGGCACAAAATAATGGTTTCTAAGTGATTTCGCCAAAAAGAATGCTTAGATCCAAGTGACTCCACTTTACAGCCAAAAGAAAAATTCCAAGAGCAGTCTTTAAAGGAGTCAGAGGAAAGTACTAAGCAATTCCTGTTTGTCAATGACATAATGTGTCTATTACTAGAATGCCCCCCCAATTTAAACAAAGATACTTTTCCCCTATAACTAAAGCTAAATAATTGACAGTAGATTTAGTCTTGCTTGATGGTGAAGTCATGGACTATTCTCATATATAGAAGTGCATTATTTTTGTAATTTAGTGAACCATGTCCATTACTATTGAGATAGGTCTCAACTTAATGATCACATGTAACCCTAATCTAAATACTCCCCAAATTTTACTTGTGAATTTTCATTTTTATATTGTGAATGTGCTAAGTAAGTGCATCAACTATAATGAAGTCTGTATCAGTTTTAAGATAGCTGATAATAAAAGAAAATGGGTAAAGATTAAGATATAGGACCAAAAATAAACTATTGTAGATGGCAGGCATGAATGTGTATTTATAAACACACACAAGATTTCTATGAACTTTTTTTGCAGTTAATGTTTGTGGACTGTCATTTCATAAAGAATAGCTCTTTGAGGTAAGACAAGAATATTTTAAAGGAACATAATCATTTCCCAAGGTGTGGGTTTGCCATGTAGTTCAGCAATTCATTCCAAAACCCTGTTCAAGAAAGCACTTCTGCCATGTGCAAAATAGCCACATAATGTATATATGAGAGTTTCTCTTCCTCTTTGAAAGTTATTCTAATAACAAGATAATTTTTTCAGAGAGGCACAGACTACAAGAAATCTGTGGTCTTAAGCATGTTGATAGAATGAGTTAGTCTTTGTAGATAAGCTTAAAAGCAGTTCCCATAGTTAAATGTGTACTAGGCAACTAAGACCCAACCACTGTTGTGGCTATATACATATGACCAAATGGTGACCTCATTACCACATTTACTTACTATCTAAACCTTTGCTCTCTAGTAATATAGGTTCCAATTGCTAAATATATTTATTTACTTGCAGTTTGAGTTCAGCTGATAGTCTTAAGTGTTGTGCATAAGACTTGTAACCATTAAGAGTAATATAGTACTACTATACAGTTTTAAAGAATTCGCATCAGGATTGTTGCATTTATCTGGTGCGTGTTTTCTTTTACCTTATAAGAAACATTAAACATAATATGCCTCAGCATGTTTATAGATTCATTAATCACTTCCTAAAGAGTGGCTTTTTCAGATCTGGCAAGAATAGTTTAAGAGAACGTATTCTTTTCCAAAAAGAGTGATAGTGATTGCCCTGTGAATCAGCAGACGTCCCAAAAGCTGATAGCAAAGACCTCTCCACCTTGATGGGCAGGCAGGCCTCATTTTTGGCAGCTGTATTAGAGGTTTAAACTGAATATCCAAGGTCCCTCCCTCGCTCAGATTTTTCTAGTTGGGATCCCATGGTCCCATGCACCACACTGAGTTCATCTTCACAGAGGCAAAAATTTGGGTTTAGTATTTCAATTTAAGAGTCTAATAGGCCATTCTCCTTATTTTAATGTAGACTCAGCTGAACTCTGATACTGCATGATGATAGTAAACTGGTATCCTAGACATATGGATGTAGGTGCTTCTGGAACGTGTTAAGCAATTTTAAAGAGAAATGGATCTTGCCTTCTCCAGGTGACAATGAAATTTTTATTGCTAAAATATACTGTGCCAACACTATAACTGACCTTTTCCAACAGTCTTGAGGTTTTAGACTTAATAATTCTAACCTTTTTAAAAGTGAAAACATTCAGGGAAATTTATGCTTTGGTTACTGTTGAATGTTTCACATTTTAAATTACAAGGCAAGTGAATACTTGTGGCTTACCTGTTGATGTTTAAACTTAAAGAAACTGATTAAACAATCTTCTAAATGGGCCTTCTTCTAAATGGGTCTATCATTTTCACAATATTCTCTCTAGAATCTTTAGGGTATAAGTCATGCTTAAAAATTTTTGCTTTTAAATCAAGTACTAAGTTCAGCTTCAAATTTCCCTTTTGCCATTGTGGAAAGCAAAATTTTACACTTTTAGAATTTTTTAAAACACCCTCAAGGTTAGACCACCTTGTGAGAAAGAGTAGCACAATGAAAAAAAAAAAGGTATTTTAAATTAGATTAAGTTTAGGTGTATTATGTTTTGTATTTACTCGTTTTTCCTCCTGCTCATTTTGAGTTGCCTTAAATTCTGTGGTATATCTAAAAACTGGTTACAATAGGTACTCATTAAAATGGTTTGTAGTTGAATGTCTAAGCTAGCAGTGCATCTTTTAAAAGTTTATTAGTCACAGATTGATGGTACACCTTGTATTTAGCAGATTTGTTTGCATGTTGATAAAATTTCCTAAGTCTTTTTTCTTAAATCCAATTACTGATCCTATAAAATAGTTATAATGCAGCATCATGAAAAACCTGGTTATGTGTTTCAGCTGGTGTTAAGTGTTCCCGACAAAATCTTACATCATATAGTATTTATTTTTTAATTGAACTTCAGTGATACTTGGTAGATATTTCAAGCCTTTTGTCTTTTACACAATGGTGCTCTATTGTTTTCAAAGCATCTGAACACTTGGATTCGCATATTCTTATCCAAAGCCATCCACACAGAAGTGGGTTTTTAAAGCTGATTAAAATTGTTTTTCTTCACCTACAGTGGTTTCTACAAACTTGTAGCCAATTGACTTTGAATGTCAGTAGTAGGACTATGGGCAAGATGAACGTAGATTAAAGCTCATAAAAGCTTTAAGCCAAACTATGGACTTGTACCATGATTTAATAGTATTGGATCTTTCTTGCACAGTGATTCATTCCTTTATTTGTACAGTAGCTCTGTGAAATGTTGCTGTGAATTGATATTGTAATCAATAAAGTGCTTTTAACCAGATTTCATGTAGTGTGTTTTAATTTTAAAAATCACACTAAAAATGGGCGCCTGGATGGCTCAGTTGGTTAAGCATCTGCTTTCAGCTCAGATCATGATCCCAGGGTTCTGGGATTGAGTCCCGCATTGCTCAGACTCCCTGCTCAGTGAGGAGCCTGCTGCTTCCTCTCCCTCTACTTCCTCCCCCCCGAAATGAATAAATAAAATCTTAATCACACTAAAAATTAAGCCTCAGAAGTAAACTCCAAGCCTTTTTCCTTTCCTTAACCTACACTCCTTACCACTATGAATGCTACCTACTGTTAAAAGGCTACAGAGTTAGTTACTGCTTTCAGTACCACATCCTTGGAGAATGAATGAGGGAACTTCCTTACTTGGCCAGGTGCATGAGCCAGTCTACCCAAGAAACTGTACATGCCTACTGCAAACATGAAGATTAAAACTCACTGCCAGTATAAACGCTACATTTATCAACTATCAGGCAAACAAGTTTTATTTTCACCGTGCATACTTATAAAAATGTAGTTCTGTATAAAGTTTACGGTTATACAAAGTTATAAATAATCCTGCAAACATATACAGTAAACCATCAAGTATTTGCAACAACTTGGAACTACAGCTGTGAATTACATAATTCCTGTATAATTCATGGGCTTAGTCAGAGGTGCAAAGATCTCCAGGCATAAAGGGTGGGTTTCATTATTTTAGTGTCACATTTCCAACATTCATGCATTTTCAAACTTGATCAGGTGGAACTGCATTCAAACTGCTTACTGTAGCTTCACTATACCAGAACCACTACTCCAGTAGTTCTCAAACTTGAGTGTGCCTCAGGATCACCTGGACAGCTTGTTAACACAGGCTGCAACACTACTGGATTCAGTAGGTCAGGGGGAGACCCTGCAGTATGCACTTCTCAGAAGTTCACAAGTGATGTACAGTTAATCCAGGGACCAAACTTTGACAGCCACTGTACTACTACTAAGGAGGTGATACCAAACCACTATGCTATTTCAAAAAGTTCAAGTACTTTCACATAAAGATTAAGGTCTTAAACTTGTAACCTAAATTCACTGTACCCAGTTTTAGACATCAGTTTTTCATGTGGCAGTTGCTACCTAATTCCATTTGTTGGTAGCTTGTACTATTTTTTGGTTATAAAGCAGCAACAAAAGCTATAAACTAGTATTTGGATTTTAATACTGCATCCTAGTATCTGATCTACATAAAAATATATTTTTGAAAGGCTTCTGTGACATAAGTAATGTAATTTTCTCCTTAAAACATCCTGGAAAATAGTGCTGCACCTGCTATGAAAAGACTGAGGAGCATCCAGGAGCCTTAAAGGCACAAGAAAGGAAATACTGAGTATTATGGATATAAAAGAGCCTAACATCTTATTGCTCTGTGGAGAAGCAGAAACCATTCCTGGCCAAATGCACTGTCGTCATGCATCTAACAAGCATCTAGATGCTGCTGCTTTGATGATCCTCAGACTACATTTTGCGTAGCAAAGCCCTAGAATGCCATTTTTTATGTTTCCAAATAAGTTTCTATTAATTTTTACACAGAAACAGACACAGTACTTGAACTCATGAACATTTCATTGTTAAAAATTAAGATAGTATTAACAGTGCCCTGGCAAATTCATACAATAAAAATAAAGGCCCCCCAAGGGGACAGTCCAGCAGTATCCTTGGCGAATACCTTCTGAAGAGTAACATTTGTACATGACCATAACCACTGAAAATTCAGAGCTCCCGTATCTTTGGCTATTTTTATCAAAGTATTCCCAAAACTGAGATAGAAAGGTTTCCTTGCCATAATCCTAGTTGAAGCGGAAAATGTTTCTTTAGAAACTATTTATTCAGACCCAGATACTCTTATGAGACTTTATCATAAACCTTTATACTATTTTACATCAGTTTTAATGGGGAAAAAAGAGGGAGTAAAAACAGTAATATTAGTGGTTTACATACCTGCCAGGATGGCAAAAGTGATTGTAACTTGCATAAACGATATACTCAAGAACATTCCACACTCCTCCTTGACAGAGCAATACAGTTTATAAAACAAAAAACAAATGACTATTCCCATTAAGGTAGGCATCAAAAATTAGTTTTGAGAAAAGATGAAAGCATTCTCTAACTCCTGGATGCCAGGAAGCAGAGTTTTTCAGAATCAAAAACAAAGAGAGCCCTAATTAAGAACAAGGCCCCACCCCTCAGGGGTCACATAGTTGGTTGTTGCTTTTAACTAATTCATTATTTTTAACACAATTTAGCCTTTTCTGTACCCAAAATTAAAACTAAAACATCATAACACTCTTCAGAAATGCAAACACCCTGAGATAGATCATTACCAGAATCTACACAAGGATTTGCAATTTAGGTACAGTTAGTATAATTCATATTTAAGGTCATTCCATAAACAACTGTCCCAGTCTTCCAAGTTCCATTTTCTCCTATGATGATCACCAAAGCAATCTGTTAAGATTATTCTTCTTTGCTTGAATGTAGAAACTGCTTAGTAAAATTCTCCAGCTCATTTTCAAGTTGAACAGCTTTATTTCTAATTTAAAAAAATGAATAAAACACCAATCTAATTATCATAAAAGCCAATGAGAAAAAAAATGCATTCCATCCAATCTTAAAAAAACCACTAGTCAGGTGCTGCTACATTTATCTGAACTCAGATTAAACTATTATCAACCTTTTAAGAGTATGTATATATGCTATTATAGCTTTGCTGTAAACACAGAATCCAATGTCCAGAACTTTAAAAAGGTACACTGAGGTAAAAACCAAAAACTTAAGAATGAAAAGCGTAAGAGATAACGGAGTCCTGTTACCTTACATGGGAATTATATTCTAAGTCACAGTCATAACTGTCCTTGAATTCCCTTAAAGTTAAGCACATAGTCTAGAATAACTGATTTTCTGTATACATAAAGTAGCTGTCAGATGTCAAAGGACCATGGTATACCAAAAGTTTTTTTAATACTAGAATCATACCTGATGCAGCCAAATACCCTAACAAGAGGAAAATAGGAACTAACATTGACAGAGGAACACAGATTGTGTCTCCCATTCTCATACTATGCCAGGGCACGGACATACTTGAATGAGCTGCTCTCTTTTCTCTTGGTCTTGCACTGTTGCTGGGAGCATATGGTCAAGGTCATATGAGTTAATGTACAGATGGACTCCACTGTATGTTTCTTCAGGCAACTCTCCTGAAGCATGAGGTAAGTTTTATCTGAATCGCTAAGCCTAATCTAGTAACAATGGAGATTCTAAACATTATGGTATTTGTTA
The DNA here is from genome assembly GCF_037043125.1 of Eumetopias jubatus. Lineage (NCBI taxonomy): Eukaryota > Metazoa > Chordata > Mammalia > Carnivora > Otariidae > Eumetopias > Eumetopias jubatus. The sequence goes on from NW_028274807.1 coordinate 85,868,688, forward strand.
TTTTAAACTTTCCTGTTAGGAAAAGGATTAGCAGATCAAAACTATTCATACTTACCCGAGTCAGTCCTGTCAAAATCAAAAAGCTACAGTAAGTGCCAATAGTATCATTTACATTTTACTGTAACAAGATGAAATACTACTAAAAAAAACTTACCTAAGTAAAAAAAAAATTATACTAAATTTGAAAGACTGTACTTGAGATGATCTAGCTTAAAACAGGCGAAACGGAATAATGAAATTCACTTGGGTGTGTTTGTATGTATAAGGAGGTTGGGGTCTAAGTGACAGGCAGTTGTCTTTTCCAGAGATTATGAAATTGAGCGATGACAATTTCATTGCGGATCAGATTAAGACACCGTTGCGGATCAGATTAAGACACCGTGGATAGACTCGACTGCACGTGTTTTAGATGTATGTCCCAAAATTTAGCTCAATTTGGAGACACTGCAAGCTGCTCTTACATGCGCAACTGTATGTAGCACACGCCCTGGTAAATGGCAGCAGGAATTAACTGATGCTTACTGATACTTGGTGAGCCAGCTAATGGATAAAAGCTGAAAGTTAGGAACTACCAAAAAGTAGTCACCTCATGGTGACACTCCTGCTCAGGTCCCTGAAGGCACACTTTAATCAGACCCCACAGAATCCATGATAAGAACTGCACATATTAGGATATCTTGTTTACTTTTGTTGCTTCAAATTTAAGCACACCCAACAGTACCCCAATGAAAATGGAAGTTAAGGGTCTTGAATACACAGGACTAAAAACTCGCATTTTGGGGGCGCCTGGGTGGCTCGGTCAGTTGAGTGTCCAGCTCTTGGTTTTGGCTCAGGTCATGAGCTCATGGGTCCTGGGACTGAGCCCCGCATCAGGCTCCTGGCTCAGCAGAGAGTCTGCTTGAAGATTCTTTCTCTCCGCCCCGCCCCACAACTCACACAGGTGGTACAAATGTGCAAGCACGCACCCACTCTCTAAAATAAATCTTAAAACAAATCAAAAAAACCCTTGCACTTTTAATTACAAAACTTCTGCTCTGAACAGGGACTAGTATGGCTTCAAGTTTTAGATAAAGATCTAAAAAATTCCTTTTAATCTTTTTAGATTTGCTTTTTCTTGTTGAAATTAGGTTTCACTGAAAATGGAAAACATATGGAATATGGAAAATAATTTAAGCCAATGTAGAAAGTTTTAATACAAATTCACTAGTAATTTTACATTATTCAGGTAATTAGACCAATAAATGTTCATATTATCGGGAAAAAAGGTTCAAATACCTTAAGAACTTTGAATTGTTTTGTATTTTCTCCAGCTGATCTATTTCTTTGGATAATCTAGCAATTTCTTCTTCCAGATGTCTTTGTGTAATATCAACTTGTTGGCACAGGCGAGCAAAAGTGGTTGCCATTTCCCTTAAAATAAAAAATGATTTTTTCAGCAGTCATGAATGTCTTTTAAAATGAATGAAGCTTTTGGGGCGCCTGGGTGGCTCAGTCGTTAAACGGCTGCCTTCGGCTCAGGTCATGGTCCCAGGGTCCTGGGGTCGAGCCCCACATCGGGCTTCCTGCTCGGCGGGGAGCCTGCTTCTCCCTCTCCCTCTGCCTGCCTCTCTGCCTACTTGTTCTCTCTATCTCTCCGCCAAATAAATAAATAAAATCTTAAAAAATAAGTAAAATGAATAAAGCTTTAATTTAAAGCTTATATAGAAAGACTGCAAGTTTACAATATACCTAAAACATAAGATATCAAAGAACACTGTTAAGAATGTTATGAGGCTTGGGGCGCCTGGGTGGCTCAGTTGGTTAAGCGACTGCCTTCGGCTCAGGTCATGATCCTGGAGTCCCGGGAGCGAGTCCCGCATCAGGCTCCCTGCTCGGCAGGGAGTCTGCTTCTCTCTCTGACCCTCCCCCCTGTCACGTGCTCTCCATCTCTATCTCATTCTCTCTCTCAAATAAATAAATAAAATCTTTAAAAAAAAAAGAAAACTGGAAACTTTAAAAAAAAAAAAAAAGAATGTTATGAGGCTTAATTTCATCTGGCCTCAAGACAAATGCTCAACAGGCAGTATCAACCTCTAATATATGGTTGTGAGTATAAATAAGCTATAAAAAGGCATGAGATGGGTGTATTTCTTCAGAAGCACAATAAGCCTCACTCGTCCCTTGTCTATAGAAATAACAATTACTGAGAACAAGCAAGAAAATTTCATGAGCTTATGTGACTTAGACAAAAAAATACTTTAAATCATAGCAATACTGAACCATGTTTCTACAACCAAAGTGTTATATTTAATTTGTGTGCCAGTTAATATGGTAGCCTTAGCAAACATGTTATTTTTGCAACTGGGAGCATGCCTAGTATGTGTGTACCTCTGGAATGTGATTAACTGACTTATTTTTCTCTGCAACTATTCTCCTGTGTATATTCATATTTCCCATGGTCTTTTTTCCTCTCCATTCTCAACCCATTCCACCGTATATCAATACTAGACAAATTAAGTATCTTTCATTATTTTCATATTTCATTAAATCAACATTTAGCTAGTATTATTTTAATACTAATTATTCATGGCTGCCTCCATGTGGATGTAAAGTCTTCTAAGAAAGAGATCTAGTTATCTATTTTCCTACAACCACCTCTAGCATAGTTTAGCACACGCTAGGCAATTAACAAATGATCAAGTGAATGAAAAGCTTCATTAACTTTGTTTTTACATATGTAACCTCAGCTAATTTCTTTTGGAGGTCTAGGTACCTCCGCTAGAGAAAAGATCTTCCTTAATATAAATAAAACCTACTGTGTAAGACAGGAGCTCAATAAATATTTGGCAAATATCCTCCAACCTGTGCCCTCATTGTTTCCATTCTCTGTAGCTCTAACTATGTTAGTACAGGCTTTGATCTTGTGTCTGAAAGTTTAATCTCCCTGCAATTCTTGTCTCCTTAGCCTAAACCATTCAATACACCACACCACTGCAGTTATTTGTTGTAGAGCTAAATGTCAAAGACATCACTCCCAGGACTCCCAAATATCCAAGCTCCTGTCCTAATACTAGCCTTATTTTCAAATGTACCCCCTCATATACACATCTACCACACTGAAATTTTCTCATGTTTCCGAACACATTTCTCTCCCCACTACTTTATTTTGGTTTGGGGTGTTTCCTCTGCCTACATCTTCCTATTCCACACATTTAAAACTCATTAGGCTACTCTTCCTTGTGGGAAATCTTTTTTGACCCACTATCCTTTATGATTTAAAATTCTAGAGCCTCAGGGCACCTGGGTGGCTCAGTTGTTAAGCGTCTGCCTTCGGCTCAGGTCATGATCCCAGAGTCGGGGGATCGAGCCCCGCATCGGGCTCCCTGCTCAGCGGGAAGCCTGCTTCTCCCTCTCCCACTCCCCCTGCTTGTGTTCCCTCTCTTGCTGTGTCTCTCTCTGTCAAATAAATAAATAAAATCTTTAAAAAAAAATAATAAAAAAATAAAATTCTAGAGCCTCATATTATGAGGCTTACTTACCACTTACATTACTTAACCCTTTTCAACTTTTATTGTAACTATGTACATGGTATTTCTTCCATTAAATCACAATCATCTTCAGCTCAGAAAACATTTTAATTCAGCTCTCAGTAGCATCCAAATACAGAGTATTATGCATTGACTTAACTGGAGTTCTATATATTTTTATTAAATCAATGAAACAAATTTTAAGATATATAAAAGAAACTAACAGACCCCAGTACATTATAAAATTCTCTTGAGTTCTAAAAGAATTATGCCTTTTAACTTGTAAATCCGATGGGGCACCTGGGTGGCTCAGGTCATGATCCCAGGGTCCCGGGATTGAGCCCCGTGGATTGAGCCCCGTGGATTGAGACCCGTGTCGGGCTCCCTGCTCAGTGGGGAGTCTGCTTCTCCCTCTTCCTCTGCCCCACCCCTGGCTCCTGCTCGCAAGCTTTCTCTCTCAAACAACAACAAAATTTAAACTTGTAAATCTGGGCTGTGACAGTAAAAATAAATTACATTTACCATCACACATTTTTGAGCCCACTTGTTTGATATCATTCTGTTTTTTCACCTTGATGGTGATTACAAAATGTGTTCACACTGTGATAATTCTTTTGAGCTATACTCTTGTTTATGCATTCTTGTTTACACGTCATACATCAATAATCCTTAAAAACAAAAAACAAAGACACATCTTTCAACTTACTGTTGTACTTGATGGCTACAGTTTGCACTGGTGAAGCTAACAATCATCTGCAGTTTTTCAGTTGCATAGTTCACAAACTGCTCTTTAAAGGCTCTCTCCTTGGCACGCGTGGTCCACGTCAGCCTCTCGTAAAGATACAAAGCTCCATACATACTTAATGAAACAGATATGAGTTTCCACCCTACAGTTTTCCAAATCTGTAGGATAAATTCACAGGTTACTTACAGAAAGACTAGCACCACTAGGGAGATTGTACGTTAAGGCATTTTAACAAACTCTTCAGCTCCCTACAGATCTTTGACTCAAATCCATATTTTAAAAAACTGTATTTCCTTCTCTGTGAGAAAATCTGAAGTGGAAATCAATCAAGATGAAAAAGGAGCAGTACATAACCATCAGGCAAGAACTTTTACAAGGTACCAGACATTTGCTAAGTTGATATAATGTATCTCAAAAAGGGATGTGTATTTTTTTTAGGTCAGAGATTTTAAAAACTAAAACAAGTTAAGGCCTATGTTGTTAATGATGTGAAAAAAAAACTTTAACAGTTAAAAAGAACTACTAAAAAATAATCTTTAATACTTTAAGGCAGATCCCTTTGGTATTCATAAGGGATCTGAATCATTCTTGTTACTCCATATCGTATCTTTATGTGCTGTGAAGTGAAAACAGGAAGCAACTGTTTTAAGGACTAGATAGTTGGTGGTATTTTTTTTCCCTAAAGAAATATTTGTTGGGCTCTGGCAACCGTGCTGTGATGTGGTTCGAGATCCTGCCCGGGATCGGCGTCATGGCCGTGTGCTTGGTCATCCCCGGCACAGGCACAGCGCACAACCACAGGTTCAGTAACGGGGGCGAAGAAAAAAGGGTTGCCTATTACCCATATCAGTGGAGTTTGATGCAAAGAGATAGGTGGGTCTCTGGAGTTAATCGTTACTATGTGTCAAACGGTTTGGAGAATATCGATTAAGGAAGCATTTTCCTGATTGATGAAAAATAACAGTCATACTCATCTACCCCTTCTAGAAGGTTATGCAGTGTATTAATGTAGTGCATAATAAAAACAAAAAAGTAGAGGAGAAAGTATTTGTTAAAAATGTATACTGTGGTAATCACTCTGCACTATATGTATATCAAATCATTATCTTATATGCCTAGAATACAATGTTATGTTGTTATATTTCAATTTTAAAATAAATAAATTTGTATTTTTAAAAACTTAAGATTAGACCTGTGAAACTCATCTTTATTCACTAATTTTAACCAACAACTTTTCATGTCATTTTATTGAATATCCTGGAAATAAAAGTAAATATACCTTTCTTTTTGTGATCTAGCAGACAGCTTTGCAAAAATTCCAATTTTAATTATACTAAAATGGACTTCTTACCACTCCTCCAACAATGATGATGCCCATAGAAGTTCTAGATGTGAGAGAAGCCAATCCTGTTATTAAGGTAACCATGAGTTCTTCCTGTGATGCACTGTCTGGCGTTGCTGGATTGGTTGGAGCAGTGGGAGTAGAGGCTAAAGATCTGGGGAGCTGATAAGGTTGAGGAAAAAAGGATTATTACAACTAAACAACTACAAATGGAATAGTTACATTTACAAAGTTTTATTGTATTTCTTGTATAATTACAGTAGTAAATCTATAAAGAGAATGACTCCAATAATAAGTTTACCATAAATATATGAAGAAAATAAAAATGGTCTGAAAATTATTTTCTATGATCAATACTGAACCAAAGATATTATGAATTTTCATACTATATGATTCTACCTATAACAGTAGGCCCTCAACTCTCAAGAGGAATTAAAGCTGTATTTTAAAATTCTCACACCAAAGACACAACCTTAAAAAAATGTATTTTTTTAAATTACTTAGAAATTAAAATCTTCTACACTTCAAAATACACTATGTAAAAATTAAAAGCCACAGACTAGAAAAACAGACCTGGAAATCATGTATCTGACAAAGGACTTGTATCTAGAGAATATATAAAGAACTCCTACAATAAGAAGCCAAATAATACAATTAAAAATGGGCAAATGATCCCGAATAGACATTTCACAAGATGTAAGAATGGCCAATACAAGCACATGAAAAGATGTTCAAAATCATTAGTCGTTAGGGAAACACAAACTGAAACTATATGAGATATCCCTTCACATCCACTAAATAAAAAAGACAGTAACAAGTCTATTGATGAGAATGTTGAGAAACAGAACCTTAATATACTGCTGGTGAGAATGTAAAATGGTATAGCTGCTTTGGAAAAGTTTGGCAGTTCCTCAGAAAGTTAAACATGGAGTTACCACATGGCCCAGCAATTTCATTCCTAGGTATATACTCAAGAGAAATGAAAACAGATGTCCACATAAAAACAGTACATGAGTGTTCATAGCAGCATTATTCAAAAAGTACAAACAACTCAAGGGTCCATCAACTGAATAAAATGTGTGATATCTGTAATGGAATATTATTCACCTATAAAAAATGGAGTACTGATATATGCTACAACATTCATGTACCATGGTGATGAACCTTGAAAATACTATGCTAAATGAAAGATGCCCCAGTCACAGATGGCCATATTTTTTATTATTCCATTTATAGGAAATGTCCAGAAAGGGCAAAATATGATAGTTACAGGAAGCGGACTAGCAGCAATAGGACTGGAGGTGGGAATGATGATTACCTGCAAATGGGCACAAGGGTAGGTACCACTTTGGGGTGACAGGTTCTTTTTTTTTTTTAAGATTTTATTTTTCTTTTTCGACAGAGAGAGAGAGAGAGACAGCGAGAGAGGGAATGCAAGTAGGGGGAGTGGGAGAAACAGACTTCCCACCAAGCAGGGAGCCCGATGTGGGACTAGATCCGAGGACCCTGGGATCATGACCTGAGCCGAAGGCAGACGCTTAACGACTGAGCCACCCAGGTGCCCTGGGGTGACAGGTTCTAAAACTGGATTGTGGTGATGTTTTTACAACTCCATAGATTTTCTGAAAAAGTACTGAATTGATAAATTCAAGTTTTTTCTAAATGTTTGCATTTACTCTAATTTAGTTGAAGTCAAAACTTCAATTCTATTTGAAAACAAAAACTTTTAAGGAAAAAAAACCATTTCAAAATGAATGTACAGCAACCTCCAACAGTACTGAATGAAAACGCTGGAACTGCCTTTCCCTTTGCATTGTATACCTAATTCAGAAATGGTTCTATGTGATAGATATTAGCTTATAAATATGCAAATTGGACACAACTAGGTCTATTAGAGAAATCACATAAGCAAAATAAAAAAGAACCTCAACTGGTAGAATCAAAGATACATAATTGTGTAGTAGGAGCAATAACAAAATAAAAAGCTTACTCAAAAAAAAAAAAAAAGATACCTGGAAGATGGGTTCTGATAATCCTAGTAGCACCCTCTGAGCATTCACTGGGCCCAAGAAACGATGCACAAGGGAAGACCAGCCCAGGGAAAAACGAAATACAATATCCTCTTGAAAATCTGAACATAACTTGTGGCAATTTAGGTCATAGCTGAGATCAAATTTCTTGCAAGGAATCAGTGTATGAAGTTTATTTTGTATACCAGTTGGAAGTAATGGCTTCAAATTTTCTAGACAAAACAAAATTATGATATTTAAGAAACAACAGTAAATAATGTTATACATTTTATAAAACACCTAAAGGAAAATAAATCCTTTCCCAATGAAATAAATAAAACCACCACACATGAACTTGTAGACATAAACATTACCAATAATCTCCTGCTGGGACTGAAGCATTGAAGCATTGACTTCATTGGTGCACCGATCAGCCAAATTTCTTCCCATACCATCTTCAATGTGCTTATTTAACTCCTGTTAACATGGTACATGGGCCCATTATTTTTTCTCTAGAACATGTACAAATTTTACGAAAGCTTAAAAATTATGGTAAATGATCTTATTCTAAGAGGATAACGTTGTTGTGTACTTTATATACAAGATAGTTTACATTTATTACAAGAGTGCACAGGAGATATAAGAGTTCAATCATGTATTGATTGCCATGAAGACACTAAAATGGCTAATCCACTAAATAAAAATGTAGAATAAGGTGAGAAAAACTGAGTCACTCTCTTTAACAATTTAACTTACATTTTTATATACTTTCAATACACTTGGAGTAGGATGAAACTCAGAACAAAATTCATCAACCAAAACAGACAGTCGACAAATTTCATCTGTCATTGCACAAGAAACCTAAAAATATGAAGTTAAAAAAATTAAACATGATTATCACCTACTCAACCAAATTGTAAAAAACTTAACAAAATGTGCCTTGAGGGTAACAGGGATAACATTTTTAGGATTATCAAAAATATTTTCATTTCCAGAAATTTAATTTATTTAAAGATTTTATTTTTAAGTAATCCTACACCCAATATAGGGCTTGAACTTACAACCCCAAGATCAAGAGTGGCATGCTCTACTGAGCCAGTCTCTCCATTCCCAGAGATTTTAATCATAAAGTCACCAACCCACCTTGTTTGCCACCTCTTCTGTAACAGCCCTGATTTTTTTCTTAACATCCAGTGTTAAAAGGTTCATCTGGTTTCGGATAAAGTCCAGTCTATCAATTTGATCTTCCCTCTCTTCCATTGAATAAACCCTATTGTAGTATGCAGAGTAATTAATTCTCAGGATACATTAAAGTCCCAAAGCAATTAAGCTAGGGCATTCACTTATGTAATGAACCAGCTATTAGCATGATACGCAGGGGGAAAATGAATCTTGTATTTCAACATCTAAAAGGATTCAAATAATATTTCATTTATAAAATATGTCCTAGATGACTATATAAACTTTGTCTCTCTGCGCATGTGGCATTTGAATCCCACAAAGAATAAGGATTCTCCAAACACAGATACGAACAGTCACAATAAAATATTGACTTCATTTAATAAACAGGGGTCAGCAAATGGCATCCTGAAAGCCAAATCCAGCCAGCTGTTATTTTTTGTTAGTTTCCATGACCATTCATACGCCTATCATCTCTATGGCTGGCTGTCTTTGCCCTAAAACAGAGTAGTTGCAAAAGAGAAAGTACAACCCACAGAACCTAAAGTATTTACCATCTAGCTTTTACAGAAAATTTGTCAACCACTACAGGATACAGGAAAACAAAGACCTGAGATTCTTTTAAATTATCTTTAGCTAAGAGAGTTCCCAAGACATGATTATACAAACCATCAAGTCACATCTTCTTTGTGCTATGTTTAGTTCAATGTCCTGTATTTTTCAAATCAGTAATATTAAGGTCAACCAGTGGACCAAATTACTCACTTCGACTACTATGATAAAGCAACTGAGCTGGAAGAGGTATAAATGACAACACAATCTCATACAGAAACAGTGCACAGGGCCTGAGATCAGATTGATCTGTTTTACATATTACAAATTCTCTAATTTTATACATGATGCATTCCAGCAAAAGTGTCAAAATTAGGCAATAGATTTAGATGTATTTGTTCCCTGTAAGAGCAAATGCATTTAAAATTCCCAATTTAATGTCCTCAATCTCTCATGCTTTGTATCTTTCCCTTGATTGGCTTAAGCCCACTAATAGTTCAATTAAGGCTTAACATCATTACGTGTGTCACATCTAATAATATCCACAACTTTAAGTGCACCAAGTGTGTGAGACTACCCTTTTATTCAATGTTAGCAATTTCATGTATTTACTTTCATCTTTATAAGGTAATAAATGGAGTAACAGCGCAGTACAATGACATATAGGGTAGTGCTTTACCAAATTGACTTTCTGGCTGGCAGGTAGTATCACCTTGTTTGCTTACCAGTTGATAAAAACCCACAACTGGCATCAAAAGAGATTTCAAGGTATCAATGTGTAAATATATGAAAAATGGGTCATAGGTTGAATGTAACAAAAAAGAGGGCCACCTCCTTTATGGACTTCAAAAAATTCCACTTGAAGAGATAGTCCTTCCACTGCTTTAAAGATATTTTAAAACTATGAAGCATGTTAAAATCATAGCTCATGAGAATACTGAGTTCCGGGAAATGTAAATGATGTATTTAAGGTTGCAGAATATTTATAATTTCAAATATTCATTTAAAAACATGCAAGCAGGTTGTTGACTTTAGTGCGTATTTAAAATATAACAATTTAAGACCTTAGTCTAAGGAATTTATACTGACACGAACTGACATTTTTATTTTGCAATAAAATGAATTCATACCTTTTCTCTGCTGCTGCCACGTTTACTGAATCCATTATGTTTTTCACAGTATCTAGTATCTGTTTAGCTCTGATAGTGTGCTGTTCAAACTTTGTTTTCACTGCTGACTGCGAGATACACTCCTGCGAGGGCCCAAGCCATAACACATTACTGTAATTCCATCCCAAGATTTTCAGGAATTTAAACACAAAAACTTGCTGTTTGTAATGATAACCAAAACATAAATAAGAGCAGAAAATAAATGCACGATAAACAGAACTTAAAATAACAAAGGTTAAAAAACCTACAAGAAATCAAAAGTAAAAAGGGCATTAACAGCAAGTTCATATCTTTGTGTAATTTTACACAGTAATGTGCAATGGTTTTTTGACTATATTTTTAAAAATAAATGAATGAATAAGCAGGGTACTATTGTCAATGTTAAAGCTTTCTCCATTAAAATTACCAATTTTATCGGGATTGCCTTTAATCTACTCTTAGTCTGTCTTGATTTTTCTCATGCTTACAATACCTAATAAAGTTAACTGACTTATGAATTAGAATTCCACAATTTAAGAAATTAGTTGACAGGATTCACATAAAGTCATTAATATCTGAACAACTTGAAAAATACTCTTAGCAACAACCCATAGGATATTTTGTTTAGAAAAATATCTACAGCTATTTCAAAGATAATCCTGCAATCGTCCTTGCTATCTATAGCGTGCATACAGTTCGAATGATGCCCTATCTCATTTGTTTCACCTTCAAGCTAATTATAGCTCATAAACCATTCACAGCTATACAAATCAGGTTTCACAACGTTTTGTTTTTTTTTTTAAATAGAATATATTAGAATGCATCACATATAGTAATGGATACATTTATACTATAAAATTTGTTTCAATTTCAATACATGTGCATACTACTTGTTATTTAAAATATTTACTGTGAATTCATCATTGAAAGCTCACAAAATTATTACGTTAAAACTGTCCTTTCATTCTTACTTCATAGAAAGTTAAATTCTGCACTGACATAACATCTAAAAGAGGGCCATCTGGTCTTCGATCAAGAAATGCTTGTCTGGGTCAAAGCAGCAATAACTACAATAGGTGTTTGGTAGGAAGCCACATCTATTCACTGTGATTAATTTTTATTATTTTTTTTAAAGATTTTATTTATTCATTTGAGACACAGGGATACAGAGAGAGAGCATGAGCAGGGAGAGAGGCAGAGGCAGGAGAAGCAGCAGGCTCCCCACTGAGCCAGGAGCCCGATGTGGGGCTCGATCCCAGGACCCCGGGATCATGACCTGAGCCGAAGGCAGATGCTTAACCATCTCAGCCACCCAGGCGCCCCGTGATGAATTTTTAAAAATTAGGGATATACCCCAACTCTCCATGATTTCCATGAATTTATCTTCTTGAACCTCTTTTTTACTGTAACCAGTATAAATTGTGGTAACTATCCTTTGCCACAATAAATGGCTTTCAAGCTTTAAAGTATTCACTTAATACTATAGTATTTGTTATAAAATCATTAGTACGTTACATTCATTCAATATACTATTTATAACCTAGAGCCTTCACATCTCTAAAATGATTACCTATTCAATTCACTATAAGACAGAAAAAACTTTTAAAATTTCTTTTGACATTTTAGCTGTCCTCTTCAGTACTTTGAGGTATGAAAAATAAAACAGATTCACTTCCTTAGCTATAGGACACATGAGGGTAATTCATTTATTTAACAATTTATAAAGCCTTAACTCCAGCCCATTACTTTCTTTCACTGTATAGCCTAACTTTGTTCATGGTTAAACTTATTTATACATCACTCAACATCACTAATCCTGAAGAGATTAGTTGTAGGAAGTTACTGTATTCCCCGTTCTATTTGTGCCTACAGAAAAACAACCGATAACTACACAATATTAAACAGTTAAAAGTATAAGCTGCTTATTTTTTTAAATCATTTTTTTAAAGATTTTATTTATTTATTTGAGAGAGAATGAAAGACAGAGAGCACGAGAGGGAAGAGGGTCAGAGGGAGAAGCAGACTCCCTGCTGAGTAGGGAGCCCGATGTGGGACTCGATCCCGGGACTCCAGGATCATGACCTGAGCCGAAGGCAGTCGCTTAACCAACTGAGCCACCCAGGCGCCCTAAAAGTATAAGCTGCTTATTTTTAACAACCAAAACAAAAGCTTTGATTTTCTTTAACTATATCTCATAAACTGACAAATTAACCTCCATAAAAATGATAATAAAACCATGAAAATTTAAAAGAAAAAAAGGTTAAAAGAAATTCTATGTTCCTCGATGAAGCAGATCTAGGTATCAGCAATGAAGACCCAAAATTTATAGATAACAGCACAGTATTAGAGCTAGACCAGAAAGAAAATATTTTCAAAAGTTATTAGGCAATATAAAAGTCATTCCTTATTTAAAAATATACAATCATGTCATGAATAAATATAAAGAGAATAAGCAATCTTCTTCTACTTAGGAAGTATCCCACACTGATGTTCCCACTGATCACAAAAATACCAAGTCAACCTGCAAAAGAAATAACTCTATTCTGAGTTGTGGGAAATGTTAATTTAAATACAGGTTTTTTTAAATTGAATTTTTTCTCAGAACCCTCACTACACTAATATGCTTATGAATCCCCACAGAGAACATACATAGTGAGCAGCAGTTTCCAGACTTACTTTATCAGGAACTCTAATTTTCCAAGGAGAAGGTTAAAAAACTACACCAAACCATTTTAAATGCCATCTTGTCCGATTATCCTATAGACTATCTTAAAACTTATTAAGGATTTAGAGCCAGAACAATAATCACATCTCAGTGAAGACAGTTTTCTAACTTTCTAATAATATCTAAAGAAGTCAGCTGTTAATTATAGATTTGTAGATATTAATATTTATGTATAATTAAGACATAAAATGACATTGTCAAATCCTCTTAACAGACCCCAAACATCCAATAACATGCTATTCATCACTCTCAACTTAGTATTTTTAAAGATTTTAAATTGACAGGGCAGTGCAAGAAAAAATACTAATATACGATATACCTTTCTAATTTGTTTTCCTTTCCTTTTCCCTCTCCATACAGATATATCTATATAGAGAGATACACATATACTTTTATAGATATTTTTTCCTGCTGAACAATTTGATAGTTCTTTGCAGCCACCGCAACTTTACTACTAAATATATTAACGTGTCCCTAGGAATGGGATCATTTTCCTATACAACCAAGAAACAATTACTGCATTCACTGGGGCAGTACTATTAACCTAACACACAGTCCATTTTCAAATTTCACCAGTTGTCCCAGAATGTCCTTTACAACAAATTCACTGACATTTTAGAGTAGAATTATTTTGTACCTGTTTTCCATCTTATAATCAAATTAAGAACAGTTAATGGCCAAATATTTGAGCAAAGATATTTAGATTTCTAAATTATCTTTAGAATACACACTTGTTCAAACACAGGTTTAAAACAGTGAGAAACATATTGACAGAATTAATACTGATTTTCTTGATTGATTTTAACAGATTTAATTTTCAAGCATTATTTAAACTTGGTACTCCAAATGTTCCTGTAGTGTTTTGCTCATAAGAACCAAATGAAACCCAAAAAGTCTATGGCAAAGATCAGACCGCTAAAAATGATAAACTTGGTACTTTCTTTTCATAAAAATTATTTTCTAAGACTCCAAAAAAAAAGTGAATTCTAAAAACAAAGAGAAAATGTATATAAGGACACATTCTGTGATCACAATGCAAAGAAACCAAGAAATAAATAACCAAAAGTTGGATGAAAAGAATCAAAACATCTGATTTTTTTTACTTTTTTTACTTTTTAAGATTTTTTTATTTATTTGACAGAGAGAGAGAGAGCACAAGTAGGCAGAGAGGCAGGCAGAGGGAGAGGGAGAAGCAGGTTCTTGCTGAGCAGGGAGCCCGACGCGGGGCTCGATTCCAGCACCCTGGGATCATGACCTGAGCCAAAGGCAGCCGCTTAGCCAGCTGAGCCACCCAGGTGCCCCAAAAACATCGGATTCTTAACAACTCCTGTATTGAATAGAAAATGCCAACAACTACAATTAAAAACTATTAAAGATAATGAAAACTAAACTGGATACCAAAACCTACAGTATATGTCCAAAGTTACATCACAAATTCACAGACTTAAATTCTTTCCTAAAGAATAAAAAGCAAAAGACAATTCCACTTAAAAAGAGGTATAAAAAAGGCAGAAGAAACTATGTTTAAAGATTAACATAGAATTTAATGAATAAAAACCAAAAAATGCTATTTATGAATGGAAAAATAAACCAAAGGCTGGAACTAGGTCTTTGGAGGATAAAGCAGAGTAACTAAATCACTGGCAAATCCAATTAAGGTTAGCATATATACACGTGTTCACAAATATGTACGTATGTCTATATAGAAATGAGAAAGAATACAGAACAATTTTATCCTACTTAATTATAAATTCTTAAAATATCCCAATTTATATGAAATCTTAAATTACCAAAATTGATTTAAGAAGTAACACATTTTACTCTGGAAAAAAAGTTGAAGAGTTGTCAATGTAATCATCAAAAAATGCTTTGGCTACCAAGACAAGACTTTTCGCCCATCTGATTATTTCTTTAGGTAAGTTCGAATAATTTCTAGCTGATTCTCATATTAAATCTATCATACTTTTAACTGAACAAATATTTCAAACTCTAAGGTCGACATTCTCCACTTTATGTAAAAGCTCTTGCACATAGTTTTTTCCATACATAATTTTTAGATTCCCAAATGAACTATTACAATAAAAAACTGCCAAGTTTCTTCTAAAAACATTAAAAAACGGTAATTCCTAGGTCTGCCTGATTATTGCCATCACTTGGGGAGCTTTGAATATATGCGGATTCCTAGGTCCATCCCAGCCCCACTCGATCGGTCTCTGGGATAATTCAGGAGTCTGCAGTTCTCTAAAGCACCTCATGTGATTCTTATGATCAGTCAAGGTTTAGGAACCAGTGCTCTACAGCACAGCTTTTGCTCTTCTCATTCCCACTTCTTCAAGGAGATATTCTGTCTGGGTAGCAGGAACCAATATGAAAGAGGTTATAAATGCATTAAGAGAACAATATGATTTGGTAGGAGAAATCAATGGCAAATATCTAACACACAAAGAAAGAAGGAAAGAAAGAAAAGGTCAATAAATAAGACAAAGGGAGACAGAACAATACATCCTCTCCCCAATATTTTCCCCATGGATGAAATAATTGAGAAAGAGTAAGGAGAGCACTGAATCTTGTGAAAGCAAAAAGGAAAGAATATAAACAATGATCTCTGAGTGACTGGGACGTCATGTAATCTATGGTTTAGCTTGGGACAACATATGCTAATATCCCAGGGGCCTCTGACTTTAGAGAGATCTTACCAAGATAGCCACTAGTGGGCTTTCCTTCTTTAAATACTTTGTTTTCATCTACATAATAGTCTATCTCCAACTCACCAAATTAAAGATGGGAGATAGCAAATATTTAATTCAAAAAATTCTGCCAAGTACATTCAACATTCATGTCCTTACTATTAAAGCTGTTACGACTTAAAGGAAGAATAATTACAGAAAGAAGTTTTTTTAAGTTCTGAAGTTTTCGTGTTCATTCATGGGTGAAAAGGGGATATAAATCTAAGTAGAGCTAGATTAAATAGGGCTAAATAAGTTTGGAAATTAACATCTAAAGAACTCTTCACTCAAATGTAGGATGTTTTAATGTCTCTGAATAAAATGCCTACACCAAAATACAAGGAAGTGTCCTTCCTTCCCAATGCTGCAAATACATTAGCTATTCATGTGCGCCAGTAGTTCCTACCAGATTCCTAAACTATAGGATACCCTATATCATAATTATTTTTGTATTCTTTCATTTAGGACATTTGACCTAAAATGTGGAGAATAAACAGGTGACAACAGTTTAAAATGTAATAAACTTCTGTCAAATGACATTAACTATATTCTTTATCTATCAACAGTATGGTACAAAAAAAAGATAATCTTCACTTTGCTCCATTACCCATTCCAACAGCAATTACATTTAATATTGCCTCAAATTACTGAATAAAGAGAATTTCACTCATTGCACAACACATGCAATATCAGAAAAAGTTTCCCATTTAAATACAACTACATAAGAAAAAATAAGAAATTACAATCTTTAATTCTCAATTCTTACGGATCATCCATTTTGCAGGGACTTCCTTTCTTCAAACTTGCTTCACTTGCTGTAGCAGTAACTATACTAAATAACAGCAAGCAAAGGTTATTTGACAAAGATAAATAGTGAAAACAGAAGATTATGATCATTCTCCAACCAGTGTTAGGGTTTTCTATTAGTGAATACATTCACAAAATTCCTACCTCGAAGATTTGTTCAAAATTCTGAAACTCCTGTAATCTTGCCTGGAATCCTTCAGCAAGTGCCCCACCTATAATATTTACATGAAGAGTTTAAAACCTAGAATACAGCAAGGTAAGATTTCCAGCATGTTATTTCTATAACTATACTTGTATTTCAAAAGACAATCTATAATAATACATACCACCTTCTGGCATCCCCTGTGCTTTGTGCTTTCTAGCACTAAGAACTTCCTTTGCAGAAACAAAGAAAATACGATTCTGTGCCTCTAAAGGATCCACAACTTTAAGCTCCTCCACCAAGAAATGTAGACATCTTTCCATGTGCTGTCTGCGTACCTAGAGAAAACAGGGTACTGAAATAATTCTAGTAATTAAACAAATGTAACTGACAGCCATCGGCCTATACTAAACTCCATTTATAGTGATATTATAATAAGTAATAGCTCCCATATTACTTAACAAATCCAAAAATTCTAATAAATAGAATACTTTCTCTTAAAGTAATGATCCTTCTTTGACCATTTAAAATTCTGATGGGCCACCACATACTCTGCAGCCATTTTCCAACATATTGTAGACAAATATTAGTACTTACTGCCTTTGGAAAAGGTTCTTATTTCTGTGTTATTGACATACATGACTATACTACAAAAAAAAATGTGTATATGTATCTGTGAAAATTAACAGGTGGCATGCAGGCAACAACCACAAACCAGGTGGCATTTTTATTTCTTATGCTTATTTTCCAAATTTTCTTACAATGAAGCTATTAATATCTTTGATATCAGAAAATAAGTGCTACAATTAATTTGCTACAATGAAGCTATTTTTATTGTGAAATCAGAACATAAATAGTCTATTTTTCTTAAAGCACTGAGAATTAAAGTTGGGGAGAATGCATTAGCTAGGGATTAGGGTTGCAATGTTAGGTTTAAGATTAACACTTAGGTATTAAAATCAGAACTAAGAGGGGCACCTGGCTGGCTCAGTCAGTACAGTATATGACTCAATCTTGGGGTTGTGAGTTTGAGCCCCATGTAGGGTGTAGAGATTACTTCAAACTTTAAAAATATAAAAATTAAAAAAAAAATAGGACGAAGGGTGAAACTAGTTAGGGTTTAGTACTAGCCTCTAGGATTGTGGCTACGATAACAGATCTCTATCTTAAGACTTCAGGATATAAAACTTCATATTAAACAAAATTCCAATTTTGGGGATGGGGGGAAGAATGAATGCAAATAACATGTAAACAGTGATAGGACAGTGTAAATTTTGATTTTTTTTTGTAAAGAAACACAATCTATGATCAAAATCAGAAAAAGAAATTATCAGGCAAATTAAATATTTTTTATAGATCACAGACCAAATTCCAGATACTCTATTCTTCTCAATTTTTTTTTAAAAGATTTATTTATTTATTTATTTGACAGAGAGAGAGAGAGAGACAGCGAGAGAGGGAATACAAGCAGGGGGAATGGGAGAGGGAGAAGCAGGCTTCCCACGGAGCATGGAGCCCGATGCGGGGCTCGATCCCAGGACCCTGGGATCATGACCTGAGCCGAAGGCATACACTTAACCGACTGAGGCACCCAGGTGCCCTACTCTATTCTTTTTAAAAAGAAATTGCTAGGGACGCCTGGGTGGCTCAGATGGTTAAGCTTCTGCCTTCGGCTCAGATCATGTTCCCAGAATCCTTGGGATCAAGTCCCACATCGGGCTCCCTGCTCAGCAGGAGCCTGCTTCTCCCTCTGCCTGTCACTCCCTCTGCTTGTGTTTGCTCTCGCTCTCCCTCTCTCTCTGACAAATAAATAAAATCTTAAAAAAAAAAAAGTTTCTAAAACCACCAGCATGACTAAAATTTAAAACAACCAAAATCCAAGTGTTGGTAAGGATATATAAATCACTTGGAACTCTTAATCTGCTTGGGAGTATAAACTGGTACAAGCACTTTAGAAAACTCTTGGGCTGTGTTTACTGAAACAGCATATTCTCTACCTATAATCCAGCAATCCTACTCCTAGATATATACTCACAGATTACTGATCTCTGCAGTACTGACATTTTGAGTCAGATAAATCTTTGGTTGGGAGGGCTGTTCTGAGACTTTTAACAGCTCTTAGCCTCTACCCAACAGATGCCAGTAGCATACTCCAGAGCTGTGACTACCAAAAATATCTTCAGACATGGCCAAATATTCCCTGGAGATCAAAACTGCCCAACCCCTCAGGTTGAGAACCACTGGATATACCCAACAGAAATATATACTATGTGCATCAAAGAGACATATGTAAGAATATGTACAGCAGCACTACTAACAGCTAAATATAGGAAATTTACCCAAATGCCCATCACTAGCAGAATGAATAAATCAAATGTAGTTATTCAAAGGCTGAAATATTATACAGTAATGACAATGCACTTCAGCTCTGCACGAGAGTATGGATGCATATCACAAATGTAATGCTGAGAAAAAGAAACGTGACACAGAAGTAGATACTGTATGATTCCACTACATAAAGTTGAACAACCAAAACAATTAATCAAAGGTGTTAGAAGTCATGGTAAGTGCTCATTCTTGTGAGGGAGGACAGAGATTGGAAGAGGGTGCTGGGAATATTCTGCTTCTTGAGCTGGATCCTGACACAGGTGTGTTCAATTTGTAAAATTCACTGAGCTGGACACTTAGGATCTGCACACTTTTCTGTTATGTTATACTTCAATAAAAAACTATTAACAAAACAGAGTTTCAATATCTAAAATGATTATATAGTACTTCTATAACAATTTTCCTCCAAAGTAGCTTAATATTCTGGTCTCTATCACATAAGCCTTTTCTCAAGTAATAGAACAGCTACTTAGAATGTTCTCTTCTATAAGGTATACTGTTTTCTCAGATAACAATGTACATGACTATATTTCACAACTTAAAAGAAAAAATAACTTACGTCTTCCATATATTCTGGCTCTGATGCAGAGGCATCCCAACGATTATTCAAAATGAAAATATTAGGCTTGGAAAGTCGCTCATTTACTTTGTGAAAAAACTGTTTTTCCTAAAAAACATCAAATACCCCAGAGTATGTTCACTTTTAACAGCTATTTTATATTTACATTTATAGTTGAAGCTCTAATCTAAAAGTCTGAACCATTTAGACAACAGTGATTAATACTGATTGATAAAGGATCCCAAAGCACTGAAGATTACACTTCTCAAAGATGAGAAAATTAAATTATAAGAAGGCAAAAGTGAAGATTTTCCTGCTCCTGCCATGAGTCTTTTCTGAATTCAATTTAACAAATATTTATGTCTCTACTATTGTGCAGAACACAACAGATATTGCTGGATATTATAGTCCATATTTTCAAAAAGCTACCTCAAATCTTTCCAAAGATTTAGACTAAGTAAATTAATAACAATGTAAGACCTATGTACATCATAATAAGCAATAGAGAAAGAAAGGTTATGTGCCTTAAATGCTATAAACACATGCTATGCTTATTCAAAGCAAAGAGACACCATATCTAGTTGGAATTAGGAAAAATTCCATAAAGAAGGGAATGGTGGTAAAGATGTGCTTAAAAGTACTGATAATGGCTTTCTGAAAAATAAGCTGGGAGTGGGGGAAGAAATATGGGCAAAGAATAGCATAAACAAAGACATAGAAGTCAGAATGTACATCAAAACTTGTTTATCAATATCCAAATAATGAGGTTGTTCTAACAAAGATTTTAAACATTTATCAGTTTCTCATATCACTGGATTATAAACAACCGTCCATGTTGTCACAGCAGCCTGGTCCACGTGATATAGATCAGGTTATACAAAAACAAGTAACAGTGGCAAAACAGAGGTCTTTGCTGGTAACATCTAGGTATAATGGTGTTTGGCCACTAATATGCTTTTGAGGAATAACAGTTTTAAAAAATCATACCACAGTTTTGGACATTAGATATCTATAAACTCTGGAGTTTATCTGGGATGAGTCTGGCTCTAGACATCCTGGATAAATAATCTTATCTATGAGGTTTGACAGCGGCGTAGAACGTACACAGGTAAGCTGGAACCTGAAGTGTATACACGTAAAGCTGGGAAAGGGTGACTAGAAGTATGAAAAGCCTTGCCTGCCCGATGTGAGGACTGGGATGAGGGTGTGAGGTGGGAGTATTAAACTTTATTCAAAAGACTTAAATCATCACCCTAACAATTCTGGTGCCCATTCCTTCTGAAACTGGCAAATAACCACAATCAATGTCAACACCACACACGTATCACACCTTGAACTTAAAGATTCACTAGAAGCTAGAGCCATCAAACCCTAGATTCCCAATGGAAACACTCAAGAAAACCAGCATCAGCTTTTCTGGTCCCATGGAAATACAAACTCCTTTTTTCACCCTTGATTCTTTCTGATCCATGATTTGGATTTCCCTCACTTTTCAGAATAGACACTATCTCATTTCCTACCACTCAAACATAGTAATGTGATTAAATCCTACCGTGTTCATTAGTGTTGATTCAGAGTTTGCAACCAAAACGAAGACATCAGCATCTAAGCAGAACTTATCAATCCAGCTATCCAGCTCTGTAGTGACATCTGTACCTGGACTAATGGGAGCAAGATAATACTGTATTTTATAATATTTTTTAAAAAGAAAATTTGATTATAGAAAGACATTTTTTTAAACTTTTATAAATTGAAGTCTAAAGGACAGGATTTCTACCAGTTTTCAGCACAAAGCCTAAGAGATTTACTTTTTTACCTATAAGAGAGCACTTGTGGCAAGCTGAGTCTGTTTTATAAACTTCAATATTTATTCTGCTGACAAATCCCAGAGCCTATCCAATTGACAATGTAACAAATGCTTAAAAAAAAAAAAAAGTTTATTTACTAAAAAGAAATAAACTTGGGCGCCTGTGTGGCTCAGTCAGTTAAGGTCTGCCTTCAGCTCAGGTCATGATCCCAGGGTCCTGGGATGAAGCCCCATGTCATCAGATCCCTGCTCAGTGGGAAGCCTGCTTTTCCCTCTCCCTCCGGCCCTCCGCCCCCCCCCCCCCGGCTTGTGCTCTAATAAATAAAATCTTTAAAATAAAAACAAATAGGGGCGTCTGGTGGCTCAGTCATTAAGCGTCTGCCTTTGGCTCAGGTCATAATCCCAGGGTCCTGGGATCGAGCCCCGCATCAGGCTCCCTGCTCGGCAGGAAGCCTGCTTCTCTTCCCACTCCCCCTGCTTGTGTTCCCTCTCTTGCTGTGTCTTTCTCTGTCAAATAACTAAATAAAAATCTTAAAAAAAATAAAATAAAATAAATAACCTTGTGATTTTTGACAAAGTAAGTAACATGGTCAATATTTTAATCTTTTAAATCCTTATGCTTTGGATGGATGAAAAGTACTAATAAAACAAAACCAAAAAACAAAGAGGCTAATATGTAACCAAAATCAAAGGTGCAAGCAGCTGTGTCCAGTACAGCTCAGAAAATATTTACGTGCTCATTAGCATAAATAAAACACCCTCTGCTAAGACCTAAGTTTAATATACTATCTATACTATAAAAATTATAGTGCAACTATCTACACACTGGCTTGATGTACCATGTGACAATGTGGCAAGATGAGAGGCTGGGGTCATGGACATAGTCTGGCCATGAAATAAAGCAAAATTAAAAGCCCATCACCAAAACCAAGATGGTTTCCATACAACACTGAAATTTTAACCGAAGAAAACAAAAGAGCATACCAAAATTTTGAAAAATCATTTAACTACCTTTTTTAGTTAAGGACATTGCTTAGCAGATGTGCATTATCATTTTACTTAGCACCAATGTAGTCAAAGAACACATAATAAATGAAGACTCATCAGAAGAGTCAAAACAAAATTCCAGAAGTATTCAATTAATTCTTGAACAATGAAAAGCTATGTAAACTCTCTAGTAAGTTATTTTGGGAAACGGGTCTCAAGCATAAATTTATTACTAGGGTGCCTGGATGGCTCAGTCAGTCAAGCGTTGGACTCTTGGTTTCAACTCAGGTTGAGATCTCAGGGTGGGGAGACCAAGCCACGTATCAGACTCCAAACTCAGTGCCAAGTGTGCTTGAGATGCTCTCTCTGCCACCGCCCCCCCCCCCCCACTGCATGGGTTTGTTCTCTCAATTCTTTAAAAAAAAAAAAAAAAAGTATTACTAGTTAAAAAAATTTACCTAATCAGAGTTACCTACCTAGTTATCTAGAATTAGATAATCTCTAAGGCCCAGCTACTTACCCAACTACAATCTAGGGAAAAAAAGTGGCTATCCTTGAAATTTCTTCTAATAGAATTAGACTAAGAAACTGGCACTTTATGTAACCAGTAAAAAACATAAACCAACACCTTATCTGCTCCTTAACAATCTAACAAATGAGAATAAAGCAAAAACTAAACATTTAAATTTTTATGTATTATATGCTAAAGCAAGCAATGCTATTTTTTTTTATTTTTTTATTAACATATAATGTATTGTTTCAGAGATACAGGTCTGTGATTCATCAGTCTTACACAATTCACAGTGCAAGCAATACTATTCTATTAAATAAACTTTTACAAGGAGAAAATGCAGTTCATATGTAATTTTACCTGTCCACTAAAACCAGGTCATCTCTCAAGAGAGCACATTTTGCCTTTGGCCAAAATACATGTACAAGACAGCCAGCTTTCAAGTCTTTGTCCATATGAAGGGCATGGGCCAGCTGATTAACTGTCTGAAGTGGAAGGGAAAGAAAAAACAAAACTCTGCTTGTAATAAAACTCAACAAAAATTAGAAACACTATGATTTGGTATATTTATTTTTGCAAAACATATACAAAAACAGAACTTTAATCTGAAATAAAACCATCTCAGCAATCTTGAGAAACTGAGTTTTAGAATTACCAAGGGGATGGGGGAGATATCCTTAAAAGTCTACTCATCCACTCTGCAAAAATAAGCAGAGCTGGTAACACTCTAAATGCCCAATAGGTGAATTCTGGCAATGGAATCCTATGTAACACCTGAAATTGATATTATATGTACGAAAACAAATTTACAATATATTAAGAGAAAAAAGGCAAGTCAAAATAGCACAGATGAAACCATTTTGTTTACAAAATACAAACACATATTTAACTCTATACCACAGGGAAGTTTCCACTGGCTTTAGGAAGCATGTGAGTTTTGGAGTTTCTTTTTGCCCATTTGTATTTTCTGTCTCTTCTAAAATGTACTGCTCAGTAGTAAGGGGTGAAAATAGAAGAAACATTATTAAGATAGGTTTAAAAACACCAGAGTAATAAGACTAAAACAATACAAGAGAAGCTCTCAAGACATATTCTTTTAATAAAGGATTTTTCTCAGCAGTTATTTACTCACATAAGCCTGCTTGACATCAATGACTATGCCTTCTCTTTCCATCTGAATTCACTAAAATATTTCTATTTCTCAAGATGATTTCTGACATATGCTAATTTATTAATGTGTTACTTTAATACCGTTCATGTATGTGTTAAATATACAATAGATACAAAGGGCTTAATATAAAGTTAATATTCAAAGAAAGGACACCAGCACACATACAAATGAACTGTAGGGGTATCCATTTTTAAAGGGAAACATCTATTTTCAAATTGGCACAATAGTCCTGATCAGGGTTGAGGTGAATCTCCATAGTGACAATGTTAGCTAGGTTTTATTTTTGCTTGCTTTCATAAACTTTTTGATAGAATTATAAACTTGTACTAAAATCTTGATGCCTGGTCTATAAAATTAAGATAATAAAAGCACCTAACAGAGTTGTGGTGAAGTTTGAGTTACTGCAGGTACTCAGAATACTGCCTGGTACTTAGTAAGCTTATTAGCTGTTAATATTGCATTTCTTTTACTAAGTAAACTACTACAGCACAAGACTCAAAGTCTGTACCTTAAAGCAGGCCACACTTGAGGTAAACAAATTTAAATTTTGGAGTAGGGGAGAGGAGCAAGAGAGCATGAAGGAAGTGGATTGGAAGTAGAGAGCAAAGACCAAGAAAAAGGAGACGATTACTTGAAAATATATATATTTTACTTTAAGGATATAAAGCCAGTTTGAATTCTGATTTGGTAAAAATCCTGATTAAGAAATAAGTGATTCCTTCATTTGTATGGGTTAAAAGTTTGAAAATATTTTCTTAAACATCACCTCCTTTATTCCTCGTAGCTAATCTGGAGGGTATTACACAGATTGAGTTACCTGAGCTAAATCAAACAGCAAACTCACAGAACAATTAACTAGACCAGTGAATTCAACTCAGTTTTGCAAACACTAGTATGGCATGGATTTTAAACATTAAACTACTGCATTTGTGGGAGAGATCTTAAGAGAAAGTGGGGGGGAGGGAAGACTTAAGAGAAAGTGATGATACTGAGAAACACTTTTTTCCCTTCTTTTGGCTAAAGGAACCTAGTGGCACTGGGTTCCTTAAGAAATTTATGAAGGGTAGGGAACTGCCATTGGCCCTTATCTGATAGAACTATTATACATTTATTCATGAATGTGCTCATAAACGCTCCAAAGATAAAAGTTTCAAAAGGCACAGATATGCATCAAAAACATTCCAGAGCCCAATTTTTAAACAAAGTTTTCTTTCAAAAGATGAAATTAGATTTGAGATTAAACAGCAACAACACACTTCAATAATGTTGTTTTCACTGGGAACATTATTTTAAAATATAATAAACTCTTAACTAATTTATTTTAAGGACAAGTTTTATTCTTCTAACAAGGTATGCTGTAAGATATATTCTTCTAATGATTTAGCTCTGAGGCAAAAAAATTTTAGAGAATTCAAAATATTAGTGATGGCTTTAAAGCTACAAATAGAAACATTAACAGTTCTTCTATCTCCAGCAATGTAGACATCTTTTTTTTTTTTTTAAAGAACAAGGACATTATTTCAGGTACATTTTGTTGCTAATAGTCAAATATTATACCTTCACACTCTTTTTTTCATCTGATCCTTCTGTCATAAGATAGGCTTTATCTCCATCAGTTCCTTCAACACTCAGGAAGCAATTGGTTGTATGGCCAATCCCACTAGGGAGGACTTTATCCCACAACATTGCATTGATAACAGAGCTCTTCCCACTGCTTGTCCTGAAGAATATATAAAATCATGAAAATAAAACATAACAGTAAAATCTTTATTCTTTCATTGGGTCTAAGGCCAACCTTTTTAGAATTCAAACTTTGTAGAAATTTCATCAGATTGCATATTTTACAAAAAAGTTGCCAACCTGATCTACACAGATATTAGGAATGTACATATCAGAAAAACAGAAGAACACAAATCCCACCTTTCCCATATAGCTATCCTTGCCTTTATCTTTCTTGCTTCTTGTGACAATCTGAAATCACAACCCCAAATTCTTCCCATCACAAGCTGTGGTCTAAAGTCCCCATCTCCTTAAATGTGGGCTGGATCTTTTTCACATCCAAAGCTATTACCTGTTTCTCCTTCTCAAATAGACAAGTCATCACCTCACCAGGAGGCCTCTTCCTTCCCATTCCCACCCCACCCTAATCTGAGTTAGGGCCTATTTATGTAGTACCTCATACTACACTCTGTAAGGCCCTGAGAGTAAGGTCAAGCAGGAGAAGCAGACAAAAACAAACAAACAAACACAAAAAAACACACACAAAAACCCAGCACAGCTTTGTGGAAAAGGTTTAAAGGGCATAAACAGGGCACTTTAGAAGAGAATAAATGAGAAGGAATACTTTAGAACGGTCAGGGAAGGCTTCTGAGGTTGTAACATTTAGGATGAGATCTGAAGAGTGAGAAAGAACCAGACATAGATAAAACAAGGCAAAGGGAATTCTAAGTATAGGAAATCACAAGTGCTAAAAAAGCCCTAAGATAGGCTTAGAAGTTAGTGAGTAAATGTTTCTGTTGATACTCAGCACATTATATGGGCCTACTCATCTGTCTTTGCATCCCTAGTGCTTAACAGAGTGCACAGTACACAGGAAGTTAACAAATGATTCTTTATTTTTTTTAAAGATTTTATTTATTTATTTGGCAGAGAGACACAGAGAGAGCAGGAACACAAGCAGGGGGAGTGGGAGAGGGAGAAGCAGGCTTCCTGCTGAGCAGGGAGCCCGATGCGAGGCTCGATCCCAGGACCCTGGGATCATGACCCGAGCCGAAGGCAGACGTTTAACGACTGAGCCACCCAGGCGCCCTTAACAAATGATTCTTAAATGAACATGAGCTGTGTCAGAGATGGCTCTCACTCCAGATAGTTATGTTAACAAATGGCGTTTCCTATTCTCCCTCTGGGAAGCGTGAAGCTGAGAATCCTTTTGGAAGGCACACTTGATAATAAAGAGAAACTTTAGAAAGTCAAAAGTTATGCATATCATGGGGCGCCTGGGTGGCTCAGTCGTTAGGCGTCTGCCTTCAGCTCGGGTCATGGTCCCAGGGTCCTGGGATCGAGCCCCGCATCGGGCTCCCTGCTCGGCAGGAGGCCTGCTTCTCCCTCACCCACTCCCCCTGCTTGTGTTCCCTCTCTTGCTGTGTCTCTGTCAAATAAATAAAATCTTAAAAAAAAAAAGTTATGCATATCATTTATCTGTATTTCTATTCTTTGGACTGGCTAAGAAGCTAATTCTTAGACATTGGCATCCTTAAAAAGTAAAAATACGACTGACCTTTAGAAAGTTTCATTTTATACCAAGAGCTAAAATGAACAAATGCTTTCTCATGCTAATAGCTTTAGCATTTAGCAAAGGGAGAAACTCTTTGTGGGGCAAAGGGGGAGGAATATCACTTGCTGAAATATCAGAAACAAAGTTGGAGATATGACTTAGAAAAGCTGATTTCTGGAAACTACCCTTGAGAGAAACAATAAAGGATTACCTGCCAAAAAATGCCACTTTCATATGTCTCCGGGACAGCACCTCACCAATGATGGAAAGCTTGTTTCTATAACCCTGTATTTCTATCAGATCATCCTCAGTAGCTATTTGATCAAGTTCTGGATTCCTGTATGTTGCTACAAAATTGAAATGGTGTTAGAAAAAGTGACAAAAATGAATACTGGGTTAATTATACAAGGGAATACGTAAGATCTGCACACATTTTGCCTATTTTGGCTTTGCTCTGTATTAACATGGCCATTTTGAAAAGTAAAAATGCTACAGTATCTGAATATCTGATAAAAGGTGAATGCCTTGTTGCAACAGGTCCTAAGAATCCCGCCCCCAAAATATCAAAACGATTAAAAATTACAGGGGCTATCCTCAAAAAAGTTTGACTCTACCAACCTACCAAATGTTTCCCCAATGTCAGTGAAGTATATAGAATCCCTCGCTTTTCATTGTACCCTTGTCAAAAAAAAAAAAAAAAGTAATCTTAAGAACCAGAAAAGATTTCAACAGTTGCCTCCAAAGCACTATTCCCCAGTAAGACATTCCTCACCAACCTTGTTTGAACAGTTACACTCACTTTAAGAAAACTTCTTTGACCTTTTCCCCCACCACATTCCAGCCTCATCTGAAAAGATATGTCTGAGATCTAGGCTGACAGCCGAGTTGGGGAAGAGATAAGTATATGGCTTAAATGTGGGCTGCCTGATTTTTAGTCTGGGCATTTACTAGCTAGGTGATCTTGGGCAAGTTGCTTAAATTTTCTGTGCCTTGGTTTCTTCATCTCTTAAAATTGCAATTAGGGGCGCCTGGGTGGCTCAGTCGGTTAAACGTCTGCCCGTGGCTCAGGTCATGATCCCAGGGTCCTGGGACAGAGTCCCACATTGGGCTCCCTGCTCAGCAGGGAGCCTGCTTCTCCCTCTGCCTGCAGTTCCCCCTGTTTGTGCCCTCTCTCTCTCTGACAAATAAATAAATAAAATCTTTAAAAAATAATAAAATATAATAATTGCAATTAAAATCTGTCCCAGCGTTGATATGAGGATTAAATGCATTATTAATATAATAAAGGGCTTAGTGGTATCATACATACAACCACTTATATCTTAGGTTATCAATACCACTTAATCTTCTTCCTTTGGAGGGCAGAAAAGGGTTTTATTTGTTAGGGCATCTCTCCAAGAATACAGAGCAATGCCTCGTATAGGTGTTCAGTAACTAAGGGTAAAAGGATAAAGTACCTGCATATACTTTCAACCATATTATTTTAAAAACTTAGAGAAACTAACCTTCAACAAAATGGGATCCTTCAGTAACAAACTCCAGTAACTGGTCAAAGATTGCAGTAATTGCCCTCTTGGCCAGCACAAAGTGCTTCAGTGGAGAAGCAGTTTCTGCCATTATGTTACTGGGGGAAGAAAATTAAAGTTAGAAAAGTACAAATCAGGGGTGCCTGGGTGGGCATCCAACTCTTCGTTTCCACTCAGGTTGTGATCTCAGGGTCCTGAGATCCAGCCCCACGTCAACCTCCATGCTGGGTGGGGGGGCGGGTTTGCTTTCTGCTTAAGATTCTCTCCCGGCCTTTTCCCCCTCCCCCACTCTCTCCCTGTGTCTCGCTCTAAAATAAATCAATCTTTAAAAAGAAAAAAGAAAAGCACAAGTTAAACTATATGATAGAGACATGCAGATTAATGACACCACCCTACCACATTAACTCCCCAGTGAAATAAACTGTTAAAATACTTTTGGATAATTTTTTAGAAATGTTTTAGACAAGC
The DNA here is from genome assembly GCF_037043125.1 of Eumetopias jubatus. Taxonomy (NCBI): domain Eukaryota; kingdom Metazoa; phylum Chordata; class Mammalia; order Carnivora; family Otariidae; genus Eumetopias; species Eumetopias jubatus. Next base: position 85,898,260 of record NW_028274807.1, read on the forward strand.
AATTAAAGACTACTTTTCAGTGACAGTCCATTAAAATAACTAACTCTATTGGCCAAAATCTTGGTTGCAATTTCTACCTTATTTCCCTTTGGTGAAGATGAAACTAATTGTGGAAAACTGACTGCACGTGACTCTTATGGACAGGGTTAGTGAGATAAAGCAAGTTCGCAAACAAGTTTCTCAACCTGGAGCTCTAGGGGGTGGAGGTGGATAACCAGAGTGAGGAAACAAAATTCCAATATGATAATGTAATTCCGACGTTTAAAAAAAAATTTGTTCTCATCACAACAAATAAGCAGGCAAGGATTAAAGCGAGCATTAACGTTCCAGCCAAAGTACCAAGAACTTCAAAGAATGGAAGTTATAACAAATTTTCTTTTCTGGCAACTTCTCATGAAAAAGACACCAAACAAAAACGATTACGCGCCAGTCTACTCCTGGTATGTATGCGTGTGGAATGGAGCAGAGTGGCCACAAAAAAAGGCCGAGCCTTCCAGAGGGTCAGGAAATGACTTAGTGAAGGAGCTGCGTGGGAAAAGCGGGGTGAGGGCAACGACCCGGGTCAACCGGGTGTGAACACCTACCTTGGGGAAAGGCCTTCCACACCCGGCGCTGGAGCCCCGCCCGCAGAGCTAGGGACCGGACCTCACCACCGACCCGCGAGCGCCAGCCCCGGCTCCCCAGGCCCCGGGCTCCAGGCTCCGGCCTCGCGGGCTCCGCGGGCTCGACCCGGCCGAGGGCCCCGCTCGCAAATCCGCTCGCTAGCTCCTTTCCCGCAGACCCGCGGCGGCGCCTCGTCACAGAGCTCCGGCGCACGACTCCCCGCCCCCTGTCCCTGGCCGCACGAAGGTCACCCTGAGCGAAGTGAACGGGCCGGCGGCCGAGGCAGCGAGCACTCACACTGTCCCGGCTCCAACTTGTCACCCGGCAACCGCAGACCAGCCTCAGCCCCCAGGCCTCCTCATCCTCCCGGGAGAGGCTGGGAAAAAGAGAGGAGGTGGGAGGAGTGCCAAAAGGGCGGCCACTTCCGGTTTCTTCTCGGCCCCGATTTTGTTTGGCTCCGTGGCCGGAAGTGGAGCTACGCCGACAGCCATTTTTCTTAAGGGCAGAAGGCTGGGCTTGTTGTGGCTGGGGAATGCTACCCGAACGGTTTTCCGTTCTCCCCGAGTGTCGGCTTCCCGTCTCTTCTCCCATCAAAGTCTCCAAAGCTCTGCTTAGTTTAGGCATAGCTAGCTTCCACTTTAGTGGGGGAGATCTAAAAATGAGGTGGGTTGAACGGGGATGAGGTGGGGTTAGGGCTGCCACACAAAAGGGAGTTCTGCTTGCCGCAGCAGCGCCAATAAAGGAAAACCTTTTGACCCGCTCCAGTACTGTGTGTGTGTGTGTGTGTGTGTGTGTGTAAAACCTTTTGACCCGCTCCAGTACTGTGTGTGTGTGTGTGTGTGTGTGTGTGTGTGGAAAACCTTTTGCCCCGCTCCAGTACTGTGTGTGTGTGTGTGTGTGTGTGTGTGTGTGTGTGTGTGTGTGGAATTACTTTAGAGGTGAGACAGGAAATTGATATATTGTTGAGTGTTTTTCAAATTTTATACTTAATCACCTGTGATCTTGTTAAACTGCACATTCTAATTTATTGGGTCAGACATGAGGCCTGAGAGTGTGCATTTCTAACATCCTTGGAGAGGGGCTGCTCCTGGTCTATACCTGGCTTAACAGTTGGTCTGGAGGTTTCTTTCCAGAGCTAGTAAGTGAGATGCAGTTTTGCAAGTGAAGTCACTTCATCTTTCTGAGCCTCAGGCACTTCATCTATAAAACTGGAGTACTAATAATACCTACCTTGTAGCTTGTGAAAATTAACTGGGTCGATAGCATGTAAAGTGCTAATAACATTGCTGGGTATGTAGTTAGAACTGGGTAAAGAAATATTAATGTTCTATTGGAATAAGTGAATTTCAATTAAAAAATGAAATAAATGAGATCATTTCAGATATGCTTCCTACTCCAAAAAAAAAAAAAATGACAATGGTATAGACTATCGGAAGAAAAATTAGAAAAACTGAGCCACATAGGGTGATCCTTTCTGGGGAGATAGTATTTCCTTGATTTTTCCCAGGAAGCCAATCCTTGGAATATTAGAGGAAGAGTGCCTCCAAACAGTGGGAATAGGAAGTCCAAATGCCCATAGGAAGGAGAGTGGTATAGTGGGTGAAAAAGAAAAGGCCAATGTATCTAGGATGCAGGGAGGGAGAAAAAAATGTGGGAAGTTTAGAGAGGTAGGTAGCCGTAGAATCATATAGGCCAAGATCAGAAGTTTGGATTTTGGGTGCCTGGGTGGCTCAGTCGTTAAGCGTCTGCCTTCGTCTCAGGTCATGATCCCAGCGTCCTGGGATCGAGTCCCCATTGGGCTCCCAGCTCAGCAGGGAGCCTGCTTCTCCCTCTGCCTGCTTCTCCCTCTGCGTGCCTTTCTGCCTACTAGTGCTTCTATCTCTCTGTCAAATAAATAAATAAAAAATCTTTAAAAAAAAAGTTTGGATTTTATTGTAAGTGCAATGGCTAGCTGTTTTAAACTTGGGGACTGATATGATTTACATTTTAAAAGGTCACTTTGGTTGCCCTGTAGGTACTTGATTCTACCAAGAGTCCACACAACGTTTATTAAAGGGCCAGCCCATTGGCTGGAATTAGAGGCATTTAATTTAAAAATGGCTTTTAAGGGGCGCCTGGGTGGCTCAGTTGGTTGAGCGACTGCCTTCGGCTCAGGTCATGATCCTGGAGTTCCAGGATCAAGTCCCGCTTCGGGCTCCCTGCTCAGCAGGGAGTCTGCTTCTCCCTCTAACCCTTCCTCCTCTCATGTGCGCTCTCTGTCTCTCTCATTCTCTCTCTCAAATGAATAAATAAAATCTTTAAAAAAAAATAAAAATGGCTTTTAATATCAGTAATATACTAAAGCCCTAGGCATAATTGAGAAATAAACTTGAATCATTTGACTTCAGTGTTCTAAGCTTTTTTAATCCCTTATCTTGTTTCACCAACCTCTCTCCACACCATAAACAAACACACACGAGCAGTATGCTAATCATTCAGCTAGGAATCCTGATATTGTACTTCTATCAGAATTTGTTTTCCAATAAAGATCTATTTCAGGGCGCCTGGGTGGCTCAGTTGGTTAAGTGTCTGCCTTCAGTTCAGTTCATGATCCCAGGGTCCTGAGATCCAGCCCTTTGTTGGGCTCCCTGCTCAGCAGGGAGTCTGCTTCTCCCTCTACCCCTCCCCCCTGCTCATGTGGTCTTTCACTCACTCCCTCTCTCAAATAAATAAATAAAATCTTATTTTAAAAAAAAGATCTACGATAGATAAAGATCTGTTTATGTAAGAAAACTTAACATTACAATGTAAATGACCACGGGCAGTCCCTTACTATGCCGGTGGGAGAGTTACAGTGTGTATCAGTCAGGATTCAGAGGGCAAGAAATTTATCACAAAGAATTGTCTTCTGTGATGGTGAGGGCTGGCTAGGCAAATCCAAAATTTCTAGGGCAAGCTGTCAATAAGGGCAGAATGGAAATTCTTCTTCCTTTCTTTTTTTTTTTATTGAGAGGCAAATTCAGTGGCTCTTAAAGGAGCAGAATGGAAATCCTTGGGTAGGACCTGATACTGCAGTCCACAGGCACCATTCCTTTTTAGGAAAACCTCTATTCTCGTCTTAAAGCCTTTTAACTGGTTGGATCAAGCCTACCCACATCATCCCAAAATAATTTTCTTTACATAAAGTCAACTGCTTGTAAATATTAATCACTAATACTTTCCCAGAAACACATAGATTAGTATTTGATTGAATAACTGAGTATTAAACTATCACATTGTTATGGACTATTATTCAAAATTTATAATGTGAAGACCTTTTGACGCAGCAATTCTAGGAAAATAAACAAGTGGACAGACACTTGGCTATAAATATATAACCAAATATTATAAATATATTTAAAAATACAAATAAATATTTAGTAAAATATTATCTAAAACCATGAAAAATTGTAAACAATCCAAGTGTTCCCCCAAAGGAGATGGGTTGAATAAATTATGGTATGTGGACAGTATGGAATATGATGTAGTCATTAAAGTTTGTTTTAGAAAAATACTTGACACAGATATATTCACCAGTATATAAAAATATTTTTGTAAATCGTGCAACACATATATTTTATTTCTGGATGATGATATTACATGTGATTTTTTTCCTTTGTAGTTCTCTTTTCACATTTTCTATATTAAGCATGTATTCCTATAATGAGAAAAATATAAACATAGTTTTTATTTTTAATTTTTAATAAAATATATACATGTCTACTAACAATTCTGACTGATAAGCAGTATAATTTACAATGTTGTTAAGGCATTAAACAAAGAGGAATGAAATTTTTTTTTAAAGATTTTATTTATTTATTCATGAGAGACAGAGAGAGAGAGAGAGATAGAGAGGCAGAGGGAGAAGCAGGCTCCCAAGGAGCAGGGAGCCCGATGCGGGACTCGATCCCAGGACCCTGGGATCATGACCTGAGCCGAAGGCAGATGCTTAACCATCTGAGCCACCCAGGCGCCCAAAGAGGAATGAAATTTTAAGGGCGAATTTCAAACATCAACCAGCACGTGGAGGTTGAAAGCATTCACCTTTAAGATCTATTCATATGTTCATTCAACAAATACACAGATTGAAGAAGAAATCTTTTAATGTAAAAGTGTGGAACTCAAAATCTGAAGACCTCAGTTCAAATCTAAACTATGCCACTTAAAAGCTATGTGACACCCTTAACTATTCAAATCAGTTTTGAGCATAGGGAATCTCAAAAGGAACTTTTGCTTTATTCATATTGTTTGAATTTTTAAAATCATGACGGTGTCCCTTTGTTAGTTCTGTAAGTAATAATTACATGTTTATATAATTATTGTATTTTAAAGTAAAAATGAGTTACAAATCACATAACACGTTTTAATATAATAAGTAATACATAATTTAATCCATTTTTTCTTTTATTTATTTATTTATTTTTAAAGATTTTATTTATTTATTTGACAGAGAGAGACAGCGAGAGCAGGAACACGAGCAGGGGGAGTGGGAGAGGGAGAAGCAGGCTTCCCACCGAGCAGGGAGCCCGACGTGGGACTCGACGTGGGACTCGACGTGGGACTCGACGTGGGACTCGACGTGAGACTCGATCCCAGGACCCTGGGATCATGACCTGAGCCTAAGGCAGATGCTTAACGACTGAGCCACCCAGGCGCCCTCCATTTTTTTCTTTTAATGGAACAGACTTCATAGGCAAAAACCAGCAGAGTAAACGTAAAGAAGAAAATAATTAAAATATAAAGACTAAAACAAATCCAGATTAACAAAAACTGAAATGTAATTATTCAAAAAACTTATAAATTTGACATACCACTGCCAAATCTGTTCAAGAATGTCAAAAACAAGGAAGATACAAATCAAGGGGAAAATAACTCTAGATATATACCGTAAAGCCAATAAATTTGAAAACTTAAGTGTAAAATTTCTGGGAAGCCATCAAATACCAAAATTATCTTAAGAAAAATTGAATAAGTTAATAATCACTCAAAAAACTGAAATGGCAATTGCCAATTTAAAAGCGGGGCCTAGATGATTTTAGAGGTGACTTTTTACCAAATCCTTTAAAAAGCGATTAATCTTATCTCATACAGGTTTTTGCTGAGAACGGAACAAGAGAGGAAACACCCAACTCACTAGAGTAGAATAACCTTGATACCACACTGGATAGGAGGTACAAGTAAGAAAAATTACATTTATGAATGTAGAGCTAAACATTCTCTATGAAATATTAGCTGACTGAATCCAACATTGTATTCGAAAAAAGTTTTTGTCCAAACAGGGTCTTCCTGGAAATACAAAGATAATTCAACATCTGAAAATCAACCAGTGTAATTTATTATATTAGTAGACTAAAGAGAAATCCCATATATTTATCTTAATAGGTGCAGAAAAAGTCATTGCTTAAGTTTAATACCTATTTAAAATAAAAGTTCTTAGAAAACTAAGAAACCTAATAAAGACTACCTACCAAAACCTACAGTAAGTAAACTTACTAGGGAAACTTTAGGAGTCTTATATCTAAGACCAGAAGCAAAAAAAGGAATGCCTGCTATTGTTAGTTCTGCTCATTAATAATGGTGCTTATTAGTAATAAGAGTGGAAATTACAACCAAATTCTGTGATAAGAAAAAAAAACTATTAAGGACATTTAATTCCTTAAGTTTATGTCATTCAGAGCAGATTATATGATTATTTACATTAAAAATTGAGCAAAGATGGCTATTAGAACTAAGAAGACTAGAACCTGAAAAGGTGTCTATATACAAAATCAATGTTTATATATATATATTTTAAAAATTTTATTTATTTATTTGACAGAGAGAGACACAGCGAGAGAGGGGAACACAAGCAGGGGGAGCGGGTGAGGGAGAAGCAGGCTTCCTCCTGAGCAGGGAGCCTGATGCGGGGCTCAATTCCAGGACCCCAGGATCATGACCTGAGCCAAAAGCAGACGCCTAACGACTGAGCCACCTAGGCGCCCCCAAAATCAGTGTTTAAAACCAGAAGCCTTGGGCCCCTGGGTGGCTCAGTTGGTTAAGCGACTGCCTTCGGCTCAGGTCATGATCCTGGAGTCCCGGAATCGAGTCCCACATCGGGCTCCCTGCTCAGCAGGGAGTCTGCTTCTCCCTCTGACCCTCTTCCCTCTCGTGCTATCTCTCATTCTCTCTCTCTCAAATAAATAAATAAAATCTTTAAAAAAATAAAACCAGAAGCCTTCTTATGTACCTGTAATAACCCATTAGAAAATAAGCATGTTAAAGAAATCTAAACTGTAAAGAATCTAGGCATTGACTTAACAAAAACTACATATGACCTTCATGAAAAAATGTAAAAGAACATTGAAAAGAGACTTGAGTAAATGGAGAAATATATGATATTTACAAAAGGAAAGATTTTAATGTTGTAAAGATGTTAATTCCCTCTAAAATGATTTAAAATTTTAATGCAATTACAGATGGAATTGGAACTAATCCTAAATTTACATGGAAGAAGAAAAAGTCCACCAACAACTTGTACAGTTCTCCCAAAGAGTAGAGGGAATAAATTCACACTACCCTCTATTAATACACATGGCAAAGCCCTAATATTTTAAGCATACTGTAACTATTGAAGCCTGGAGTGCTGTTGCTAGAACAGAGGAATATAATGAGTACAGACACAGACCTATACGCCAGTTATGCCCATGGGCAGTTGATCTATGATAAAACTGGTATGGACACTGAGGGAAGATGCATTAATTAACAAATAATATTAGGGAAATTGGCTCATTTGAATAAAACAACAACAACAACAACAAAACAACTTGATCATATCAACACACAAAGAAACTCAGACCTGGACATGCAAGGTATAACCAGAAAACTATTAGGAGAAAATGTAGGAAAATAACTTTATGACATTGGGGTTAAAGAGGATTCTGTAAACAAGATGTAGAAAGCAACTTGTAAAGGGAAAATGTAATGGATCTATCTACGTTAAAGATTTCTGTTCGGGGCGCCTGGGTGGTTCAGTCGTTAAGTGTCTGCCTTCCCCTCAGGTCATGATCCCAGGGTCCTGGGATCAAGCCCCGCATTGGGCTCTCTGCTCGGCGGGAAGCCTGCTTCTCCCTCTCCCACTCCCCCTGCTTGTGTTCCCTCTCCCTCTGTGTCTCCCTCTCTCTGTCAAATAAATAAATAAATAAAATCTTAAAAAAAACAAAGATTTCTGTTCAACAAAAGACATTAGTAACAGATAACAATCTGGGATTTTTTTTTTGCAGCGTATATAGGAAACAAAGGACTGATATTTAAAATTTATTTTTTTATTTTTTTAAACACTACGTATAACATATATTCACAGTTTTATTTTTATTTTATTTTAAGATTTTTATTTATTTATCGGAGAGAGAGAGAGACAGAGGCAGGCAGGGGGAGAAACAGGCTCTTTGCTCAGCAAGGAGCCCTATGTGAGACTCGATCCCAGGACCCTGGGATCATGACCTGAGCCGAAGGCAGACGCTTAACCCACTGAGCTACCCAGGCGTCCCTGATATTTAAAATTAAGAACTTTCGAAGTCAACCAGGAGAGGCAGTTCACAAAATAAGAAACCAAAATATCCCATAAGTATATTAATATATTTTCAATCTTGTTAGTAATCTGATAATGCAAATTGAAACAATAATAATGTACTACTTTATGACCCCCAGATTTACAGAAAATTACAAAGTGGTATGATACTAATTTTTGGTGAGGATGTAGGGAAATACGATTTGCTAGTGGGAATATAAACTTTAGCCATTCTGGATAATATTTTGGAAGTATTTAATCACGAGTATACTATGTGTATATGTAACTCAACCCACCCACACACCCCCAAAGAAAACCAAAACAAACCCAAAACACCTCAACACATACAAGAATGTTCTGGTAGCCTTGTACATAAAACAAATACTTAGAAATGCAAAAGTCACTCAGTTTGATATGTAACTGAATTGACTTCAGAAATGTGAGAAATGAGTTTCCTGCATTATATGGTAAATCTCTTTGAGGAAAAGAACCATAGTATTTTATCCTCATATCACTGAGCACATGGCTTGATAATAGATATTCCATAGTTATTTGTTAAATTGAAGAGTAGTGAAATAGAAGTTTTTAAGGAATTGAAGAGACTCCATGGACTATTTGAGAAAAATTTAGTAACATTATGTCCACTGTTCATGGTTATAGTCATATGATTTAGAGTTAGCAAATGGATTAAAAATCACTCATGTTTTGGTCCAGTACTCTCTAATCTGTCATTTTCTCTCTTCAGGTGTCTAGTATAACATTCTGTGAAAAAAAAATAGGGCACATCTTAACTTTAGAATCTAAAGAAATCTAAAGAAAATTTTTTGAAGAGTGATGGGGAAATTAGAAGTTCCATTTATTCTAGCTTAAAAAGCATTTGACTGGGGCATCTGGGTGGCTCGGTCAGTTAAGCGTCTGACTCTTGGTTTTAGCTCAGGTCACGGTCTCAGGGTCATGGGTTTGAGCCCTGCCTCAGGCTCTGCACTCAACATGGAGTCTTCTGGAGATTATCTCCCTCTTCTCTGCCTCTGGTCCTCCTCCTGCCTCACACTCTCCGTCTCTAAAATAAATAAAATCTTAAAAAAAAAAGCATTTGACTAATGATATCAACCATTTTTCTAAGCTATAAACAAGCTTAGGTCAGAATTTTGTATTCTCCAATTTTAATCTTTCATGTATCACCTACCCAACTTCTTCCATGTCTATGTATCATTATTTACTTCATATTTTTCTTCAAATCAATTTTTTCTTGGCGCCTGGGTGGCTCAGTTGGTTGAGCGACTGCCTTCTGCTCAGGTCGTGATCCTGGAGCCCCGGGATCGAGGCCCGCATCAGGCTCCCTGCTCGGCGGGGAGTCTGCTTCTCCCTCCGACCCTCTTCCCTCTCGTGCCCTCCATCTCTCATTCTCTCCCTCTCAAATAAAGAAATAAAATCTTAAAAAAAAAAATCAATTTTTTCTTAAAAAAATGAGTTTTGTCCTAAGTAAAAATACTCATGAATCAGATTTGATGTGATTAACATATAATTTATAACCACGAAAATAAAACTTGTACCACATACAATTATTTTTATATGTTGTACACTTTATGAGTCTGGATTAGATGACCTCTGAGGTCCCTCCCAGACAAACATTTCGTCATTCTAGGTTAGTTCCTATACCTCAGTATTTTAATTATTCAGTAAAGAACACTGAATCAGTGCCATAAGGAACATAACCATAATCTTGTGGCCATAAAGTAGTATTTATTAAGATCTGTGCCATGATATTCTCCTTCTTAAAATCCAAGATAGATACAGTGTAATTTATAAATTCAGCACGGCCAACTGCTGTTAGATAGGAATATGTAAAATATTTACAGGGTACAGAAACCAGTGATGTGGTATATGGTGTGAGCGAAGTAAGTTATTTTAACAGTTTGGAGTATAGAAGAATTAAAGAAAACAAATTTACTCTCACCCTGCTAATTGGGAAAACTAATCTTATGAAACTTTCTGGGGACTCAAAAGAGGTTACGGAAGAGTTGCGAAGATGTAGGTAATCAACCACAGATCTTGTTTGAGGAATATGTTTTAGAAATATGAATAATGCCATTAAAAGAAGAGGTAACCCTAAATAAAATGAACAGGGTAGGCAGGAAAAGAGAATCTAATATTCTCAAACTTCAGTCAATTCAAATTCAGAACAGAATGGTGAATGGCCTTTACATAGAGGATTAAATAAAGAAAAAAAATTACCCACCAGAAATTACATTTGATGGGTATGATTCCAATTCCTGCTCTCAGGTTATTCTATTTTTTAAAATATTTTATTTATTTATTTGAGAGAGAGAATGAGATAGAGAGAGTACATGGGGGGGGAGGGTCAGAGGGAGAAGCAGACTCCTTGCTCAGCAGGGAGCCTGATGCGGGACTCGATTCCAGGACTCTGGCCAGGATCATGACCTGAGCCGAAGGCAGTCACTTAACCAACTGAACCGCCCAGGCACCCCCTCAGGTTATTCTAAAAAGAAAGGCAACTATAATGTTTTTTGGTAGTGGACACTACCCGGGTAGGGTTAAAAACTAGAAAACTTTGAGTTTTTATTCAAAACATACTTTTCATTAAATTTCTCAGGGCATAAGTCATTTAGCTCAATATTTTTAGCAAGAAAAAGACTATTCAGGTTATATTCACTTGCCTTTTTAAGACCAAAAATAACACACTTTTAAAGGTTTTGATAAAAATTCCTTTAAAAAACTCTCTAGGGCGCCTGGGTGGCTCAGTTGGTTAAGCGACGGCCTTCGGCTCGGGTCATGATCCTGGAGTCCCGGGATCGAGTCCCGCATCGGGCTTCCTGCTCAGCAGGGAGTCTGCTTCTCCCTCTGACCCTCTTCCCTCTCGTGCTTTCTATCTCTCATTCTCTCTCCCTCTCAAATAAATAAATAAAATCTTGAAAAAAAAATTGTCTAAATAATCATCCTTCTTAAATGTGGGAATACTACTAGTAGATAATATTCCTATGTAGCAATGTGAGAAAATTTTTTTATTTTCATTTTTTTAAAGGATTTTAAGTAATCCCTACACCCAACATGAGGCTTGAACTCACAACCCTGAGATCAAGAGTCTCATGCTCTACTGACTGAGGCAGCTGCCCTCCAAAATTGTTTCTTTTTAGAATGAAAAAATTACTTTTCACAAATGAGATTTTGGGTTTGGGTAGTTACCAGTTTAACACCAAGATTACTAAGGAGAATGAACTTAAGGAAGTTGTGATGACTGATGCTTTAATACAGGAAGTCTTTATCCAGAAAATTACTTTCAATGGCTAGTATGAAGTAGGCTTCAAACAATGCAGTCTTAAAATTTTTAGTTTTTAAACTTACAAATTGAACATATAACTTCATATAAATATGTAAATTACATGACAACTTTTAGCTTTGTGAATTTGTATTTTACAACATAAATGTACCCATTTCTTTCTCTTAGATTTGAATGTTGTCTTAAAAGATTAATTTATGGAAAGCTAAACCAATATTAGGAGTATATGTAATTCCATAACCTAAATGCCTTGAACAAAAATGCTTGTACTCTATCTTCAGTCATCAGAACTGAAAGTTACAGGCAAACTAATATATATATCCCCAAATTTCATCTTAATTTATAGGAATGAGACTGTGTTAATTATAGGGTAAACCTGACCAACCAAATTGGCTTCTCCATTGGGATGTTTGGTCTAACTATTTGTTTTCACTTAAATTCTTAACGAGTATTGATTTTTTGGCAAACTAATCTGCTTCCCAAGAGGATTGTGGCCATTTGATTTTTATTAGCTATTTCAAATTTGTGTAAGTCATAGTGCTTTTTAGGCATTAAAATTCCATTAAAAATGAATCATAGTCCTTTGGGAAACATATTAAACGTCTTGCAAAAGGTAGTAATACTGACAAAACAAACAAAAGTAAGGTTAATGGTAAAGTGTCAGAAATTAAGTAATACAATGCTTTCCAAGTCAGATTTAAAAATTAGGAATAGTGTTAGTCTATTGAAAAAAAAAAAACAAAACAAAAGCCCTACATATACTACACCTGCTAACAACTCAGCAATTACCTAACAGGCTGTGGACCATGTGAAATGGAGAAACTGGTTAGTGTGTGATGACACACATTCAGGAAATCTAAGAGAGGTGATTTAAAATGGTAAAACTGGCAAATTTACAAGCAGGAAGAGAGGCTTTTGAGTAGTGCACAGTCGTTTTCAAATATTGGAGTACAGGGGAATTTGGAATTTCATAAGTAATAACTCATTGCAAGGTGAAGATTAAAAAAGCAAGAAAAAAAAATGACCGAATACTACTGCCAAGAATTCTACGGTGGTGCTAATAAACATCACTATCAGTTATGTATTCTCAGACTTGAACTGTGCTTCAAATCACAAGAGTTCAGTGGAAATGTTTGTGGGGGAAATGTTTTTGAGGGGGAAAAACCCAGAAGTAGTTAGAAAAATCTTTTTAGTTAGGGTTGTTTTTCTGAAGAAGTTCTTTAATAAGCTAAAAATATAAACCAGCTACCCAAGCCAATTATGGTGTCATTGACTTATTTGAAAGCTGAGTCAAAGCAAAAAGGTTTTACTGGACAAACTGTCAGTGGGATGCGGCCTCAAGATGCAGATTCATCAAAAAGCACAAAATTAGAATTAGAATTAGAATTTGGTTCTAAAACTTGGATTAATATCTCTTGAGGTTTCCTTAAAATTAATTTGATTACTAATGTGATCAAATGTAAAGCAATAAAATACAAAATTGAAAAAAACCTACCAAGGCATTAGTTTGTTTCCTAAAAATAAAATTCTTGAAGGTGTATGTATATAAAAAAGGCATAAAAACAGAATTACCAAGAAGGTAGCAGAACAGCTAGGTTAAGTAGTCACGAAAAACACCCCAAGGACAAAGCTTATATTTTAATGCAACATGGTGTAACGGAAACATTATTAGACTGGAAGCCAAATAACTTGGATCCCACTCCTGTCTGCTACAACTGGTTTTGTGACCTTGGCCTATTTCTATAAGAAACTTAAGAGAACTAGAGGGTTTAGACCAGATGGTTTCTAAGATTCTAGTCCAGTTTAAACCACTCTGATATTAAGTTTTCTCAGAAACATTTCTATCAGGTAGCCCTGATGAATTTCTAGGAATACAATTATGCATATCTGACAATAGTAGAGTTAAAAATGATTGGCTTTGAAAAAACTTGTTGCTGCCACCATTCTCAAGATAGATTAAATTTCCATGGTTCTTGTAGTGGGAAAACCATAGATCATAAATTGATCTCTTCAACTATAGCAATATTCCTGAACACTGCCGTTTGTTAGCAACAGTGTTTATTGGAGTTCATTGATAGACCAAATCATATCTTTGTGACACTGCTATTCAAGAAGCTGCTATTGAATTGTAGTTATGTCCCTGTCTCCCATCTCCCAATTCAAATGTTCAAGTCCTGAGCCCCAGTACCTCAAAATATGACCGTGTCTGGGGACAGGATCTTTACTAGGTTAAAATAAGGTCATCAGGGTTAACCCTAATCTGGTATGACTGGTGACCTTATAAAAAAGGGAAGTTTGAGAAATAGACTTGCATACAAACAGAACACCATGTGAATGAAAACGGCCATCTATAAGCCAACAAGAAAGCCAGAACCCCTTATCTTCCACATCTTCCTAATTCTAGATTAATACCTCAGTGGGTTTTCGCAGTCAATAAATGATTTGACATCAGCATCTTGGGCTTACTTTGCTGTCGCATAACTGAAAATGAATTGTGAAAGGGTTGAGCTATGAAATGTTACAACTGGTTTTATTGTCTAATCCCTTACCAGTTCCTCCTCACTCCCATCTTAAATCATTTAACTCAGAGATAGGGGCTAAAATTGAATGAGAATTAAAAAAAAAAAGACTGCCAACAAAACTGGATCTTCCCTTCCTACTGTAACACTTGCCTCCTAGTGTTGTTAAAAGAATTACACAGATGAAGAGTCCACTGAGTCTTGGGGATAATTCCTGATGGGGATTATCTGGGAGGGTCTGGGGTCTTATTAATGGGACTATCAGTGGACTTAATTGTATGGTACATTGCATTTAAGTTCTGATAATGCAGTACTTTAATGACTTCATACCTGAAAAACTGAGTTCGTCTTGAGTTTAAAAAATTTAATAGCACCCATGGTTACGGAAGGAAAACTGTGGTCTAGTTTCTTTAGTACATCTGTTTCTCATCAATTCATGAAATCAGAGCTTATGTAAGAAACAAGACGACAGATACTAAGAGTGGTTAAAACAACCATGCACTGAAAATACCACATTTAGGATACCATTATTTACTGAAAAATGTAGCAATGCCAAGAAAATTGGACAATTAAAAAAATCTTACTTGTTAAAAGCAATTCTCATAAGTTATGTTTAAAATCATCCATTTTCACATCTCCAAAAAAGTCAAATTTATTATTTTACATTAACATTACGGCAGTTAAAGAAAATAATCAAGTTGTCTCATGGACTGGAAGATGACTTATTAATTCTCTCTCATTTCCAAACCTCATCAAGCAGTCACTACATTTATGAGGTAAGTCAGCTGAATGCTTGAAATCTAGATGAATTTTAAGATCTTCAATTTGTCCTGTTGAATATTCACAGTATTGACATAAATAGATCCCTTCAGATAAATGTGAATTTAAATGTTTGCAATATTCTAGCATACTTGAAAAGCCTTTCCCACAGTCATCACAAACGTGAGGAAAAATTTTAGTATGTTCAATAGCAACATGCCTGTTAACATTTGTATGAAGTCTACTCCGAAAACCACATACTTGACATACAAAGAAGTTTTTACATTTGTCAAAGGTAATTTTGCTTAAGAGGCTGTACTGTCCATGTTCTCCATTGTTATACTTATCACTTAACTCAATTAATTTACATGCATGTTCATTTACCACATGGCTATGCAAGTCTTCTGGATCATTTGTTTCATGTTCACAAAACTGACACAAGTACTGTTCATCACAGCTGTGCTCCTGGAAATGTAGGTAGAGTTCACTGCTTGAGGAGAACTGTACATCGCACTGCTCACACCAATAGAGGTGGTCACTAAAATGGGTGTCTGCAATGTGCTGACTGAGGTTCTCAAAAATCACTGTTTTATAATCACAATATTTACAAATGTAGGGATCCTCTTCATGCAGTTTGGCATGTTCGATCAAAAGCATGTTGGTAGAGAAACTTTCCTTGCATACTCGACACACATTTGAATCAGTACGCTTATGCTTCAGGATCATATGCTGCTTTAAATCAGAAAAATATTTGCTGTTGAACTCACAAAGTTCACACTTATAGAGGCCACTGCTATTGGCTCTCAGTAAAGGCCACTTCTGTTGGGCAGTCACATTCAAAGCTTGGCTCTTGTCAAGAATTTTGCACAGTTTAGCTGGTGGCTCCTCATCAGTTTGGTCTTGGAGACTTTCTGAGGAATTGTTTTCTGTCTCTATATCATAATCTTCAGAAATTGCATGCACTTCTGCAGCAATTGGAACATCTTCAGCAGTGTGAACTTCTATAGGACTCTCCTCTTGAGTTTGTTGGTTGACTGACTCAGGTGAGTCACATTCTTCATCACAAATTTCAATATCAGCAGATTTTTCTGAAAAATATAATATGTCTATTATCATTAAATAAGACTTACTGAATAAGTAATTGGCAAAAAATTTATTTTATCCCTAATTTTTTCATTAATCTATATAAACTAAGCAAATGCTATCATCTGGTTTCCCTAACCTGTAGAAAAGGCAGTATGGTCTAGAATTCTAAGTACAGGACTGGGAACCAGGTAGTTCTGATTTCTATTTCTGGCCTTGATTCCATCTGTAAATTTTGGCAAGTCATTTGATGTCTCTGTATCAGAATCATCATCTGTAAAAAGAGATTTGGAAAAATACTTATTATTTATATCAAAGCATTAAATATTAATTATTATTAAACAAAGCACTAAACATTTTAAATATAATTTTGAATTCCAACAGGAGCTAAAGGACTTAGATTTAGCCAGGAAAAGAGATGTTATCCAACAGACACCAAAAAAAACCTGTCCAAACAAGCAACTGCTTTTGCATCTGTGCCCCATTTGGACTAGACAGAATATACTTTTTAAAGTTACTTAGGAATTTTCAGTTTAATGAAGTTTGAATAAACTTTATTCCCTCAGCCCAGACCCAATGTTTTAAAGTTAGCATGGGGAAACTAAAATACAGGTCAGCAGAAAAAACTGGGCTTCAACATCATGTCACTGTTGTTTTAGACTTTATTTTTTAGAAGTTCTCAGAAAAAATCTGAGAAGACAGTACAAAGAATTCCTATATCCTGCATTCAGTTTCTCAGTTTCTCCATTCTCTTACATTACATTACATGTCAGTATCCCCATGCTCTTAATATGATACATTTGTTCCAATTAATCACCAATACCGGTAAGATGGTATTAACTAAAGTCCATACTTAAGCAGATTTCCTTAGTTTTTACCTAATGTCCTTTTTCTGTTTCAAGATCCTAAGATTCCACATCACATTTAGCTGTCATCTCTCTCTAGGATACTGTTAGCTGTGGCAGTTTCTCAGACTTCGTTTTTGATGACCATGACAGTTTTGAGGAGTAGAGGTCAGGTATTTTGTAGGATACCCCATGATTAGACTGGGATTATGGGTTATTAGAGGTAGACTAGAGAGGCACATCACATCAAGGGTACATAGTATGAACATGATTTATTACTGTAGATGTTGACTGTGATCACCTGGTTGAAGTAGTATTAATCAGGTTTCTCTGTTGTAAAGTCACGCTTTTACTTTCCATACTTTATGCTTTGGAACAAAGTCCCTGTATGTAGTCCTCATTTAAGGAGTGGAAAGTTATGTTCCACCTCCTTGAGGGAGGAGCCTCCACATAAATAATATGGAATTCTTCTATACAGTTTCTTTCTAATTTATTTATTCATTCAATCACATCAGTATGGACTCAGGAATATTTTCTATTTTGGGTTATAATTCTTTTTTTTTCCTCAAATTGTTTCAGCTTTGGCTACTGGGAGCTTTTTTAGTCGGCTCCTGTGTTCCTTTGAAGTACCTGTATTGTGTGCGTGTGTTGAGTATTTCCTTATTTTCTGGCACTACAAAATGCTCCAGGCTCATCTTACGTATTTCCCGCCTCAGAACTAGAATGAGCCATTTCTCCAAGTGCTAGTTCTTTTTGTTGGAGAATGGTTTTAGAAACCAAAATCTGGGCTGACTTCTACTGGGGCGTCATTTCTTTTAGGCCCTCTCAGCTAACAGAGTAAAAACGTTTGTACACTGCTACATATACACACACATATCTATAAATATCTCTGTATGTAACCATCTGTGTCTCTATTAAGCAAAACATGAGTTCATAAAAATGTCTCCAACTCCTTATGCTTTTTAAAAAAAATTATGTTTCTGTGCCTCTGATAGGAGCTCAAGGAAATTGGCAGTTTTGATGGTTGCAAAGAAAGAGAGCAAATGCAAATTTTTATCATTTACCCAATGCTCTCGAAAAGACTCAATAAAAGATGCAAGACTGAAAAACACCAAATCCTTCACCCTCTGTTTCTTCCTTCCGTTAGCCCTCTAGACTACAGCTGAGTGGAAGAACTGTGTTCAACACTATCTTAACCTTTCATCATAAATGCTCCCAACTCTGGGTCAGTCCTGATTTTCTACCAATTCCTTGCCACCTAAAATGGACTTAGGAGAGTGTGCTTTTTATTTATAGGTCTGAAATAATGTTAAAAATTAAAAATTCATACTTGCTTTCTTACAAAAAACCTTATTTCCTTACATTTAAACAAATCGAATACTTGCCCATTTAGAAGTCATAACTTTCACTCACATTTTCAAGTAAGAAATAAAAATACATCAAAAACAACTTAAAGGATATTTTGGAAAATACGATATATACCTTTGTTGTCAAAATATTTTAAGTCTGGTTGTCTCATAGAACAAACACTATAACAATGATCAGAAAAAATTCCATTGAATCCATCTGCAATTCTGCTTATTCCAGAGGAATCTGAACATAAGAGCAAAATTTTAAAAATTTCAAGCATACATACATTTAATAACAGTCATCCCTTTATCCAACATATATAATCATATTTGTAAAAAAGTATTAATATTTCCTTCAATTCTGAAAACTTCTATATTTCATATCTAATACACTGAGCTTTGAAAGAACCACAAATTACATGATTTACAACACTTGAAGTGCACAAAGATAGATCTGCCTTACTGTCAGAATTCCACAAATTATAAATATGTGATAAATCTATTAATACAAAAAACAATGAATTAACTACCAAGAAGATCTGCCATGTAGTGAAGAGAAAGCACAAGGCATTAACTACCAAGAAGATCTGCCATGTAGTGAAGAGAAAGCACAAGGCATAGGGGAAATGGTCTGAGAACCAATTAGGGCTTCTGAATAGTCATTTCAAGTCTTGTCTGGGAGGGGATAAGGGGCAGTAAATCAGGCTTAATTTCCTCAGATATGAAGAATGTGTAGCTTGGGTGGGCTAGCAGCTATGCCAGAGACTGTCTCAAATATAGATATGTGAGATTAGTTACAGGTGGCCACACAGACCTTTTTTTTGCACCAATATATACTTTATTATTGTTTTAACTTAAATTCAATTAATTAACAAATAATATATTATTAGTTTCAGAGGTAGAGTTCAGGGATTCTTCAGTCTTATATAACACCCAGTGCTCATTATATCATGTGCCCTCCTTAATGTCCATCACCCAGTCACCCGTCTCCCACCCTCCCTCCCCTCCAGCAACCCTGTTTGTTTCCTATGATTAAGAGTCTCTTATGGTTTGTCTTTCTCTGATTTCATCTTGTTTTATTTTTCCCTCCTGTCCCCTATGCTCCTCTGTTTTGTTTCTTAAATTCCACATGAGTCCTCTTAAGACCTCTCTTATTGCCAGGATAGCAGAGCCAACCTCAACCAAAGGACCTAAAATAACACAATCAAAATAAAGTTTACATTTCTGAAAATAATGTATAGGATAAAAAATTTTTTCCCAATGATCCAAATATCTTCCACCAAGGTTAATGTTGTGCCTTAAGGACAAGCTTGAGAATCAGACAAGCAAATCTCAATTATGCTGTATAAGCATGCAACCTTGGATATCTAATTTTAAATATCTTTCAACCTTTAAGTTGTAAGTATTAAATAATGTCCGTAAACTTCTGATGTGTGCCTAGCACATGGTAGACAATGAGGAATATATATTCAGAGAACTTAAAGTTTTCTCTTACCTAAAAATTGACCCAGATATTTAACTGTTATCTGATCATTTATGAGAAAATGGATAAGAATACAATTGCATGGGACTTAATCCAGGGCCCAACTTTAAAATAATCCACTGACCTGAGTAACGAGAAGGGTGTAATGTCTTCCTTTTTCTTTTTTTAGGATATTCATTCATATCTTTTCAATCTAAAAATGGAAAAATTTAACAAAAATATCACAAATAAAGATTGTCAATATTTTATAAAAATTCCTTCTAACCAAAGAACTTACTGGTAATAAGAAATGTGTGCGCCACTTGAAAATCTACTTTGTAAGAGAAGTGTTAAACAATGCTTCCATTTGGGGCGCCTGGGTGGCTCAGTCAGTTAAGCGGTTGCCTTTAGCTCAGGTCATGATCCCAGGGTCGTGGGATCGAGTCCCGCATCCGGCTCCCTGCTCAGCTGAGAGCCTGCTTCCTCTCCCTCCGCACCTCCCCCTGCTCATGCTCTCTCTCTCTCTCTCTCAAATGAATAAATAAAAAAAATCTTTTAAAAAAACAACAAAAAAACCCAAAAAACAATGCTTCCATTTATATTTGGATTTATTTTTCTGATCAAATTTAAAGGCAGGACACCAATAACTGTTTTTTTTTTCTTGGTGATGTTGAGAAGTCCATTTCACATGTTGATGTAATTTTGAGAACGGTATAATTACAATAAACCATACTCTTAAATTACTTTTTATTAAAAAAATTGTTATGGTACCATATTAATAATAAGACAGGTACATTTCTTTTTCTTTTTTTTTTAAAGACTGTATTTATTTATTTGACAGAGAGAGAGCACAAGTAGGCAGACAGGCAAGTAGAGGGAGAGGGAGAAGCAGGCTCCCTGCTGAGCATGGAGCCCGATGCAGGACTTGATCCCAGGACCCTGGGATCATGACCTGAGTGGAAGGCAGCCGCTTAACTGACTGAGCCACCCAGGTGCCCTAAGACAGGTACATTTCTTACAACTGGGAATATTTTGGTACAGTTTTCAAGCTAAAGGTGGATATATTCCCTTAAAAAAATATTTACACAACTCTATATTGATCCTGACTTCCAAAAAATATACTCATCACATAGAAGCTCAGAATATAATTTTCAAGAAAAAATCCTTTTCTTACTTACAAGATCACATTCAACATTCTATTTAGAACAAAACAGGTAGCAACTTTTGTTTAATCATTAAATGATTAAATTCCCATCAACTTATAAAATTGACTAATTGGTTTTACCACATTCCACTTACTTGGTATAATTCTTAATACTGTAGTGAGGAGAAATGAATTACAGGGAAGTTTTCACAGATGGTAAAAAAATGCCTGTAGGAAAAAACACAACAGAAGTCATATAAGCAAAAATGTAGTTCACTTCTGAGACTCAAGAATACAATGGCACCAGATCTTTAATTAACTGCAAAGTTATATGGAATTAATTCAAGTATAAATAATCCTTTGAATACACTGTATTAAATACTAAAAACTGATATATATATACATACAAAAATACATATATATGTCATTTCTTTATATATGTATAACACATTTATGTGTATGTTATATGTATATAATTTACATTTTATGTATATATGTATATTTATATGTATACACATTTATATATGTATATATACATAATATACATATAATATACACGTATACATACACATATAAATACGTATATGCATGTGTCATTTCTTTGAAATGAATTTACCTTCTAAAGCTACGGGTATATTTTAACACCGAAACAGGAATATAAATCTTATTCAGCCATAATGAAAACAAATACAATGAAAGCAAACCAAATCAGACTTCAAACTGTTTAAGTCCTTATAGATTATTTAACAATATAAAGGACAATGACCATTTACTGAACACCAATCATGTGCCAGGCTGTACACATGCTTTATCTTATTTAATCCTGTAAGATGAAAAATATACAACACTCTCTCAAAATGATTATTTACCCCTTGTTATTGATGAGGAAACTGAGGCATAGTAAAATTAAGTCAAGGCAATTCTTAATAAGTGGTAGAGTTGGAATTTGAATAAAGATCTGATTTTAAAGCACATGCTTTGGAAACAAATAGGGAGATAAAGTGATCACCCCAATTGAAGTAACAGATTAGTGTCAGAATCAGAATCACCTCTTTCATTTCAGGTTAGTGTTCTTTTTTTTTTTAATAAAGATTTTTTATTTATTTGACAGAGAGAGCACAAGCAGAGGGAGAGAGAGGGAGAAGCAAGCTCCCTGCTGAGCAAGGAGACCGATCTGGGAATCGATCCCAGGACCCTGGGATCATGACCCGGGCTGAAGGCAGTTGCTTAACCAACTGAGCCACCCAGGCGTCCCAGGTTAGTGTTCTTTCATTGCAGAAGTGGGCAAGTCAGAAAAAGAAACGGACATTTTCTCCACGAGCTTTCTATGCTACTTTTCTTTTTTGTCAAAGTGATATACATAGCAGGTAGAACTTGGTATCATTACTGAGATCATCTTGTTTCTAATGGTAAGGCACCTGAGGTGCACACACTGTCTTTGCTGCTTCACTAAGTTCTGGACATATAAATTAGCACTACAGGTGATGTGATTATCCAGTAGTAAGATAGTGCTTTTTAGTTTATTGAGCATTTTCCTCTTATTTTATTTCACAACAGTCCTGTGAGGTACATAGAGGGGATACCACCAAACTCACTCCAATTTTACTGATGAGGAAGCATTCAGTGAAAGTCAACTCAACTAAGTGGCAGAACCAGAGCTGAAAAATCGTGTCTTCTGACTCTTGAGTTTTGAACAACTAACTAACTCTGTGTAATTTTCATTGCTATTCACTATTACCAGCAAGTTACATCTTCCAGTTCTTAGTCACCAAATGGGAGGAACGGAAGGGAATCATCCAAAGAAACCAACAGCAATGAGATTTATAGAAATAGTATCTATATAATGCCTTACCTAACACAAATAGCATTCCTTGAACCCTTCCCAAGCAAGTGCACTCAAAAATAAAAAATTTCTTATTATGTAATAAGCTAAAATCTCAAGACTTATTCCTAATACCTCTTCTGTACACTTCCAGAACTTATACAGCCCAGAGCACTACACTTCATGTTTTAAACGTTCTAAAACTATCAGGGAGAACAATGGAAACTATCAGCCAAACATTAAAGTAGCCTCTTGCTATTTCAGAATATACTTTAAATTCTTTCCAACTTGAAGAATCAAAAAGTAAGGAAAGGAAACCGTACATGGCATTAAAATTAACATTGCAAGCTGGCCTGGATTCAGACTGTCAGGTGAAAGGAATAGATCACCTTGATCAGGAAAGGTCTGACTCCTACTTAGAGATGAACAATATCCAAACATTTATCAGACACCCTTTCAGCATGATGCTAAAATGCTTACTACTCAAGACCAGAAATGCCAACCATCCTTCATTTCAGCAAATATTCTTATGTGCTTTTTGTATACATAACTGCCCTGATGAAGTCTGGCTTTTTACTCAAAGATGTCATATGAACATTGCTAACTAGTTTTCCTCTCATGGGGACGATTCTGAATCACATGCACCTTATCATTCACTCCCTCTTCCCCACTTAACAAACTACCAACGTAATACATATCACTGCAGGAAAATTAGAAAAAAGGTTAGAAATTAATTTAAAAATTAATTAAATCACCTTGAATCTATTCACCCAGAAAAACCGCTGTTAACATTTTGGTATATAGACATCTAGACATTCTCCTATGCTAAGGTATACATATATATTTTACATTTACAAAAATGACATCATGCCACATGAAACATTAAAATTTTTTTAAAAAGCAACTTACAAAATACATATCAGCATCTTTCCACCTGTCATTTTTTTCAACAAGAATGTCTGTACAAAATGCCATATAACAGGCAATCAGTACCTATATCAAATAGATCAACATCTAAGGCCTTTCATGTAATATAAATATTGTCTAACTGGTATAAAAATAAGGCAAGTATAATCAAAAGCTCCATTTTTACAATAAGGTTTTAAAAGCAAGTTCTTTTTCACTCATTTCAAATAAGTATAATACTCTCCAGACTTATTTAAAAGAATTGAAACACAAAAAAAACGTTTCAGGAGAGTTTTTGAACTAGAACCCACGGTACGTCCAACTTGAGTGTCAGTCTTTGCTCAAGTACAAATTTTTACCTCTTTGCAAAGAGATAAACTGCTTCATATTACTCGCGTCCCTAGGTTGTACTGAAAAAGAAAAACCAAAAGGGGCATATGAGCACCCTAAGGAGGGGCCCAGGCCACTGGCCGGAGACGAGAGCGCCAGGACGGACGCCTGCTTTCTGCGGCGGTGGCTCGCGGGCGAACAAGGGATGCGCTGCCAGGGGGTTCCAAAGCCGCTCCGCACCGCCGGGGGCCGGCCTGGCACCGACGGGCGTCGAGAGCCCAGCCGCCACCGGACACGCCGGTCAGAGGGGCCGCGCAGGAGACCCCTGGACCCAGCAGCCTCCACGCCCGCGCCAGGCGCCGGGCCCAACAGGGCCAGGGGACCTGCGGGGACGCCCAAACTCCGACCCCAAAGGCGCCATAAGGAAAACAGCAGCAGGGGCCCGAGACGTCCTCCGCAAGGGGTGGAACTGCCTCCGGGATGGGGGAGGGGCCGCTATCCCGCCATAAAACAGAGGCAGGGTTTCATTTTAAAGGAGGCCGTCGGGTCTTCCCTGCCCTCTCCCGTGGGAGGCTGCGTCCGCACGCCACCGGCCCGCTCCTCCCTCACACTCACCCGGACCCCGGGGCCCGCCCGGCCAGCCCAGGCACAGCTCCGAGGCGGGGACAGCCGAGGCGCCCGAGTGCTGGCGGAGCGGCCGCGCGGCCCTGCCGGCGGGCGGCGCCGCTGTGGCCCTCGCGCTCCGGGCGCTCCCCCGGGGCCGGCCCTTCTCCCTCCCGCGCGCCTCACGCCCTGCCTGCCAGGCCGCAGGCCCAGGCTCGGCAGCCGCACTCACCGCCTCGCTCCGCGCCTGCGTCGCGCACCTCAGGGACCCGCCGACTGGGCGGGGAGGTGACGAGGTGAGAGTGCCGGGGGCGGGGGGAGTGAGGGGCGACAGGGGATCCGGCGGCGCGACCACGCCGCACACCGGACCTGGGAGGGACCACCGGCCTTTGGCCCCGGGGGTGGCCCGGCGGCCCGCGCCTCCTGCCGGCACCTCTGTGCCGCCGCAGGCTTCTTCCGGGCTGGGTAAGGCTTCTCCAGAGCCGAGCGGGTGATTCTACTCCTTAGAATTGCTCCCCGCATGGCCGCCGAGGGAACTTCTCCCCTCCCCCGCCCCTGCGGGCTCCCGGCCCTTCCTCCCGCCTCCGGAGAAGTGGGAGAAGCGCAGCCAGCTGCTAGCCGGCCCCTTTCCCACCCGGCTCCTCCAGGGGGCGTGCAAGAGTCGTCTTGCACGAGTTAGGCATGGCAAATGGCATTTCAACCCCCAGAGTGGCCGCTGCTTGCTGGGGACGTAAAGGGCGACGGCCGTGTCAGGGTTTTACCGAGGCCCCACCAAAGAACTGCGCAGGTCTGCGATGCTGTTCACAGGACAGGAGGGTGAGAATCTTGAAGATCGCGAGTCGGTATTAAGCTTCAGCCGGATTCCTTGATTCAAGAAATCCCGGTGGACTGAATGTAAAATTACAGGGTATTGGATTAGATTATTTAATTCCTGTAAGGATTTAGAGCTCCTATGAGCAGATGTGGAGAGGATTAAATTGAACAAGCATAAATAAATCTGTGAACACGTTTCAAAAATGTACATCTCTGTACAAGGGTAGTATATGTTTAATTTTTGATAGTAAATTGAAGTTGTCAGTCCCAATTTACAAATTAGAAAAGCGAGGGTCTAAAAGACTAGGTCATACTAATTTTTGTAACCTCAGCACCCGGGTTCAAGTAATTGTTAAATAGATGAATGGGGCCCATGTGGATTATCACGTGCTCAAGGTCACTTGGATAGTTAGGGCTGCAGTCCATGTGTTTTCATCCACATCCACTGTGCTTTTTCTGATTACCACATGCTACCCAACCAACCAAACGCTGAAGAGTAATAATCGCAGACCTTACTCCCATTCCTTCACCTTTATGCCAGAAGATAAAGCTTAAAGAGACACCCGTTTGCGATGCTGTTTTTAATGACCTCAACTTCTATGTGTGTACTCAGCCCAAATAAGTGAATGTTTACGAATGCTGGCATGGCCTGAATAAAGTACGAAGAGATTTAGTGGTATATTTTAATCCTAGTATAGTTAGCACCTGCTACCGAATAGAGAATGGACACGTGTTTTCAACAAACACGTGTCCATTGATGAAAACGGTAGGCATGATTCCGTCCTCTCGGCTGGTTGGGCTGTTTCCCAATGTGACTCAGTGGAAGCCACAAGGGGGTGGTATGGGACCATTTTAAGTTACTGTTTTGCTCATGCGTAGCCTTGTGCCAAACAAAATCTTTACATTCTAGGCTGAAGTTTTATTTCAAAACATTATGTAGTGAGAGCAAACAACCCCCCCCCCGCGCCAGCCCAGCACATTACTTAAACAAACCCACACTATTTTCCCTTACCCAGAGAAGTAAATACGAAGAGCATCACAATGTTGACATGTCCTTTAGCATAATCACAAATCAGAGGCTACTTGACGTTCTTTGATTAGCTGGAGTAAGTTTTCCAGTTTCATTTTTGCGTCCCCCTTTTCCTTTCCTTTCTCTTAACGGAGGATAGTGGCTCCGGGGATGAAACCCTGAAATCTCAAAAGAGTACCGCGTTGTAGAGTTTGCTGTCTTCTAATATAATTTTGACCGAAGGGGTATTAAATCTTCATCATTTTCTCCAACTTTTTATCACACTTGTAGTATAGCTCAATTTTTTCCTGATTAGAAAAGGGATACATCTTTATCACACAATGTATGAATTGCAAAAGAAAAAGTTATCATAATCCTACAACCTAGAGCTAACCAATGGTAACATTTTGCTCAAGGGCTGTACATTATTTTTTAAAAATCTATATCCATTTAGAATTGGTTTTAAAAGTTTGGCTAGTGTTATGTTATTCTGTAGCAGCTTCCCCCCCCCCCCGCATTTAATATAGCATGAATATACCTTATGCTATTAATGTTAATGGCACCTTGGAATTCCACTATAAATGACCAACCATACAGTTAAATAGTGGATGAATAAGTTGTTTCTATCTTTAAAAAAATGCTCTGTTAATTTGGTAAATAAAACATAGTATTCCATCTTCATTTGTATTTGTTTTTTGTGAACTTGAATATTTTCTCATGTGTTTACTGGCCACTTGTATTTCTCTTGAGAATTTTCAGTTTATGTCTTTTGTCCACTTTTCTATGGGCTCTTTATCTTTTTAAAGGAAAGTTAAAATTTTTAGCTTTTTACCTGAGATATATGTCGCATATATTTCTTTCTAGTTTGTTGTTTATTTTTCAATTTTATTAATGGTACAAATGTTTTAAATTGTGAAATTAATCTTTTCTTCTACCCAATATCTGGTTGCATTTTTCACTTTAACTTTTTAGCTTATCTGTAATTTATTTTGGGGTGTGAGATGAATAGAACTCATTCTCTTTCGGTTGTAATCCTTTTTTTCTCATTTCTCTCCATCTTGTATAATAGCCTGAAATTAAATTTGTAAGGATAGCTTCATCTGATGCTCAATTAACTTCTTAAGGCATTGGTTTTCAAACTTTAACTGCATCAGAATCACCAACAGGTCTTGTCAAACTATAGATTTCTGTGCACTAGCTCCAGTTTCTAAATGGGTAAATCTGAGCTGGAGCTGAGTGATGCTGATGTTGTTGGCCCAGGATCACACTTTGAAAGTCACTATCCTAAGGCTTTCCCCACCCAAACCTACACTGGCCAGTAGTGCTTCTCACTATTCCACAGATAGGCTCTAGGTCTTTCTCACCTGTGTGTTTCAGCGTGTTTTTTCCACCTGCAATGTCTTTACCTTGCTTCTGTCTGTAAGATCAAGCTCACAATTTCTCTCTTCTGTGAAATCTTTGATTATCCCCAGCAGAGATCTCTGATCACTCTTCAGAGACTCCACAGTATTTAGGACATTGGTCCACCTATCACCAGAGATACATTTACTGTGAAGGAAACAAAGCTTAAGTTTCAAGTCCCCTCAATTTTATGAACCTCTTCCAAGATGAGGTATTTATAATTTGATATTTTTGTATAATTTTGTATTTAAATAAAATTTTGTATTTATATTCTATATTCTTTTTCTTAACAATTTAATTCCCCCAGTTTGCATAAGCTTCACCTCCTCACAAAAATTGTCTTCACCCCTGTTTATTATATTGTTTCTTTACAGACTTTGAATTGTGGTTTTATTATATTCCAGTCTGCTCCATCTCCCTGCTTAGCAGTGTCTTGTCCCTGCTCAGCAGTGTCTTGTATAGACTCTCATTAATTTTTTAAATAAAATATTCACTGCGGGGGTGCCTAGATGGTGCAGCCGGTTAAGCAACTGACTCTTGGTTTCAGCGCGGACTCTTGGTTTCGGTGCGGGTTGTAGATCTCAGGGTCATGAGATCAAGCCCCGCATGGGGCTCGGGGCTCAGCCCGGAGTCTGCTTGAGATTCTTTCTCCCTCTCTCTCTGACCCTCTCCCCTGCTCTCTCTCTCTCTCTCTCTCAAAAAAAAAAAAATCACTGTGTATGGGGAGGGGGAACAAAAAAATAAAATATTCACTGCATATGTACCTTGGGTCCAGTACTATACTGGGTACTGGGGATACAGTGTGATCAAGATAGATATAGCCCTGCCTTGCTGCTCCTTATAATAGAGTGGGAAAAATAGCCAATTAAACAGCATTAGAATGTAATGACCAAACTTTTATAAAGTAAATACAGAGTGTTATGGGAGCACATGACAGGTGGCCTAGCTTGGTCTAAGGAGGATGGGGCAGGTAAAGAGTCTAGGTATTTAACTTGTTGAATGAATTGGTAAACTCTGTCCTGGCCACTAACTTGCTAACACTAGTGCAGACCCGACTGAGTGAAATACTACTGAGTCAGACATGAGGCAGCCGCATGCCATAGCCTTGAGTCAGAGACCTCACATCCCCAACAGAGACACCTGCACTCCATAATTATGAACCACTCAGACAGCAGAGGTCCTCCAAGCAGCCAGCCCTGTGCTTTCAAAGCCAGCAAATCTAGATCTCGCCAGCTAGTCAGCCCACTCAGACAATGATTCCTTAAAATGGAACAGAGTCTTTTGGCTTTTAAAGACTTACTCCATTTTCCCTTCCTTGACCCTTATCACTTAGAGTCTACCTAGACTCTATTCTGGATCAAGTTCCCTGCTTGGCTATCAAACTTCTTCACTCAGTGCTGAATTTTCAATCGCTATTTATTTTTTCTTTAACTGAATAAACGAATGAATGAATAAAATCTAACGACTTCCTTATTAGAATATTAATAGTAATTTCTACATATATGACACTTTTTATTTTCTAGAGTACTGGTTTTATTTTGAATGAAGGTCAAGTGTTGTATCTGTTTGATAGATTTAGACTTAGACATATATACCTGCAAAGATCTGAAGGCTGAGCCGTGTCAAGGGAGATTGAGATTAATAGATGATGAAAAGGAAGCATTTCCCCAGTAAATAGGTATATTTGTTATTCCTAGGAAGAAAACGAATTGGTTGTTTAGGTTTGTGGAAGGCATTACTGCTGTTGCACAATATCCAATTTCTGGTGCTCTGCTTTCAGGCATACAGAGGATTATACTCCCTGTCCTGTTTGAAGTCAGGTAGAGTCACATGACTTGTGTGGGCCATGAAAATGCCTGTACAAGTGTCATGTGTGACTTCTAGGTGGAGGCATTTCATTTCCAGCTCTTGCTTCTCTAGCCCTCCCTTCTCTGTGTGGAGAACTGTCAGCATCCATAGCAACCTGACATGAACAAGAAACATACTAAAGCCATTAAGAAAAGAAAAAAGATTTAAGGAGGAACATCATAACGAGTGCAGGTCTTGATTTTTCTGCCTTTTGCAGATGTAAAATCCCTTTGTTTAAGAATTTTTAGGAGACGAGTTAAGATGGCAGAGTATAGTAGGAGGACCCTGTGCTTGCCTCCTCCCTCAAACACACCTAGATAAATATCAGATCATTCTGAATATCCAAGAAATCAATCTGAGAACTAAACAGAACAAATTGCACAACTAGAGGGAGAGAAGAGACCACATTGTGGAAGGTAGGAGGTGTGGAGACATGATTTGGGGTAGAAAAGGTTTGAGGGTGCTACAGAAGGGAGGGAGCCCTGATCATGGAGAGAGGAGAGAAAGCCGGGGTGGGGGGAGAGTATACAGGGGATCGCACAAGGAAAGTGCTTTCCCAAAGCCATGGACTGGGAAAACGAGAAGGGCTGATTATCGTGAATTTTAACAACTAGTGGAGCTCAAAGACTGGAGTTTTAGAAGTCCATGCCATGGCTGGTGTTGAGCTTGTCGGGCAGTGCAGTGCTCCTGTGGAGAAGGAGGGCAGGGGCCTGGGAGCAGACAGCCATAATCTGAGGATCCCCGGGGGCACACTGAGAGAGATGGTTACCCCTTGGAGTGCATCGAGGAGAGGTGGCATTGCTTCTCAGAGACAAAAGAGCTGGCAGGCACCATTGTGCTCCCCTGCCCCTTAGGCACAGGGGCAGAGACTCCTGCTGAGGACAGCTAACCTGGACTTAGGCACTTTACTCTAGACTATAAGCTCCTGCATGTTGGTGCAACTGCTCTTCTGGGACAAACCAGCACCAGCCAGAGTGTGGGGAGACCCTCCACCAGAGGACCAGGACAGGTCCACAGCACACCCCTGATGTTTGGAGTTTTGAAACTCAGCTGGCATGCCTGAGATAAAACACAGGGGCACTGCACTGCCAGGTGGGCAGATGGCCTGGACACAGGGTGAAGGCAGGGATGTGAGGGATGCCTGGGACAAATCAGGAGTGATTGTTTGCTCTTCTGTGAGCGCTTC
The DNA here is from genome assembly GCF_037043125.1 of Eumetopias jubatus. NCBI lineage: Eukaryota > Metazoa > Chordata > Mammalia > Carnivora > Otariidae > Eumetopias > Eumetopias jubatus. Next base: position 85,928,804 of record NW_028274807.1, read on the forward strand.
CCAGAGAGTGGGCATGAATTCCCCTCTCTAGGGAGGAGGGAGAAGACTGGTGCCATTTTTCTCCCCCACCCATCAGCACAGACAGACTTCAGCTAGAGTACAGTGTTCACAGTAGGGGCCTGAGCTGCTTACACTGAGCTCCACCCTTCTGTGCTCTGCAGGTTCTTTTTTAGTAGCACAAGTGTGCCTGAGAGCCAGAGCAGCAGTGGGCCCCTTCCCCCAGAAGACCAGCACAAGCTCCCCTCATGCTCCAAGTCTACTGATCATAGAGCGCTGCAAAGCTTCAACTAGTGGAAATAGGATCAGGCCTCTTTTGACAAGCAGGTCAGGGCACACCTAGTTAAAACTCACCACACAGTGGACAAGGTCCAAACACTCCCCACTGCAGGCAAGGAGAAACTCACAGCAGACTGACCTGAGGGATAGAGCAGCCAAAACACAGAGGCAGAGTGCACACAGCATATACCAGAGACACTTCCTGAAGGGGAGGCCCTGGACAGTATATGACTTCTTCTTAATAAAGCCATTACTCTCAGGAGCAAGAAACATAACAGGCTTTCCTAATACACAGAAGACAGAGACCTAGACAAAATGCTAAGGTGGAGGAATTCATCCTAAAAGAAAGAACAAGAGGGGCACCTGGGTGGCTTAGTTGGTTAAGTGATTGCCTTTGCCTCAGGTCATGATCCCGTTGTCCTGGGATCGAGTCCCACATTGGGCTTCTGGCTCAGCAGGGAGCCTGCTTCTCCCTCTGACCCTTTCCCCTCTCATGCTGTTTATCTCTCTCTCTCAAATAACTCAATAAAATCTTAAAAAAAAAAAGAACAAGAAAAGGTCATGGCCAAGGATCTAACAAAAAACAGATATAAGTAATATGTGTAATCCAGAACTTAAAACTAACAATCATAACTATATTAGCTGAGCTTGAGAAAAGCATAGAAGACACCAGGGAGTCCCTTACTGCAGAGATAAAAGACCTAAAAAGTAATCAGGCCAAAATAAAAAATGCTATAACCAAGATGCAAAACTGACTGAATGTAATGACCACAAGGATGGAAGGAGTGGAGGAATGAATAAGGGATATAGAAGATAAAATTATGGAAAATAATGGAGCTGAAAAGAAGACGGAAAGAAAAATACTGGATCATGAATGTAGACTTAGGGAACTCAGTGACACCATAAAGCATAATAACATTTGTATCATAGGGGTCCCAGAAGAAGAGCAGAGGGGAGAGGGGCGGAAGGTTTATTTGAGCAAATTATAGTCAAAAACGTCCTTAATCTAGGGAAGGAAACAGACTTCCAAGTCCAGGAGGCACAGAGAACTCCCATCAAAATGAACAAAAGCAAGCCAACACCAAGATATATTGTAGTAAAATTTGCAAAATATAGAATTAAGGAAAAAATACTAAAATTGGCAGGGGAGAAGAAATCCCTAAGTAACAAAGGAAGACAACTAAGGTTAGCAGCAGATTTTCCCACAGAAACTTGGCAGGCCAGAAGATAGTGGCATGATATAGTCAACATGCTGAGTGGGAAAAATCTGCAACCAAGAATACTCTATCCTGCAAGGCTGTCTGTCATTCAGCATAGAAGGAGAAATAAAGAGTTTCCCAAATAAACAAAAACTAAAGGAGTTTGTGACCACTAAACCAACCCTACAAGAAATATTAAAGGGACTCTTTGAGTGGGAAAGAAAGACCAAAAGCAGCAAAGACTAGACTGGAACAGAGAAAATCTCCAGAAACAGTGACTTAAGTAACACTTTAACACTAAATTCATATCTATCAATTATCACTCTGAATGTAAATGGAATAATGCTCCAATCAAAAGACACAGGGTATCCAAATGGATTAAAAAAAAAAAAAAAGACCTATCTATATGCTGCCTACAAGAGACTCATTTCAGACCTAAAGACACCTGCAGATTGAAAGTGAGAGGATAGAGAAAGATTTGTCATGCTAATGGACATCAAAGGAAAGCTGGAGTAGCCATACTTCTATCAGACAAACTAGATTTTATTTTTTTTAAAGATTTTATTTATTTGTCAGAGAGAGAGAGAGAGAGAGCACAAGCAGGGGGAGCAGCAGGCAGAGGGAGAAGCAGGCTCCCCGCTGAGCAAGGGATCCGGATGTGGGACTCGATCCCAGGACCCTGGGATCATGACCTGAGCCAAAGGCAGACGCTTAACCAACTGAGCCACCCAGGCATCCCGAAACTAGATTTTAAACCAAGGATTGTAACAAGGGTTGAAGAAGGGCACTGTATCATAGTAAAGAGGTCTATCCAACAAGAAGATCTAAGAATTATAAATATTTATGCCCCCAACTTGGGAGCAGCCAAATATATAAAACAATTAATAATGAACATAAACTCATTGATAATAATACAATGATAGTAGGGGACATTAACAATCCACTTACATCAATAGATCATCTAAGCAGGAAATTGACAAGGAAACAATGGCTTTGAATGACACACTGGACCAGATGGACTTAACAGATACATTCAGAATATTTCATCCTAAAGCAGCAGAGTACACATTCTTTTTGAGTACACATGGGACATTCTCTAGAATAGATCACATACTGAGTCACAAATCAGGCCTCAACAAATACAAAAAGATTGAGATCACACCATTCATATTTTCTGACCACAACACTATGAAACTTGAAGTCAACAACAAGAAAAGATTTGGAAAGACCACAAATACATGGAGGGTAAAGAACATCCTACTAAAGAATGAATGGGTTAACCAGGAAATTAAAGAATAAATAAAACAAATACATAGAAGCAAATGAAAATGAAAACATGACAGTTCAAAACCTTTGGGATGCAGCAAAAGTGGGCATAAGAGGGAAGTATATAGCAGTACAGGCCTTCTTAAAAGGAAAGAAAAGTCTCAAATGCACAACCTAATCTTACACCTGAAGGAGCTGGAAAAACAACAAATGAAGCCTGAAGTCAGCTGGAGAAGGGAAATAATAAAGACTAGAGCAGAAATAAATGATATAGATACACCACCCCCCAGTAGAACAAATGAATGAAACCAGGAGCTGGTTCTTTGAATTAATAAAATTTATAAACCCCTAGCCAGACTTATCAAAAAGTGAAGAGAAGGGATCCAAATAAATAAAATCATGAATAATAGAGGAGAAATCACACCACCACAGAAATATGAACAATTATAAGAGAATATTATGAAAAATTATATGCCAATAGATTGGGCAATCTGGAAGAAATGAATAAATTCCTAGAAATATATAAACTACCAAAACTGAAACAGGAGGAAAATTTGAACAGACCGAAAACCAGCAAAGAAACTGAATCAGTAATCAAAAATCTCCCAACAAACAAAAGTCCAGGCCGACGGCTTCCCAGGGGAATTCTACCAAACATTTAAAGAAGAGAAAATACCCATTCTTTTCAAGCTGTTCCAAAAAATAGAACTGAAAGGAAAACTTCCAAACTCATTCTACGAGGCCAGCATTACCTCGATTCCAAAACCAGATAAAGACCTCACTAAAAAGAATTATTGGCCAATATCCCTGATGAACATGATGCAAAAATTCTCAACAAAATACTAGCAAATCAAATCCAACAGTACATTAAAAGAATCATTCACCACAATTAAGTGAGATTTATTCCTGGGCTGCAAGTGTGGCTCAATATTCACAAATCAAGCAATGTGATATACCACATTAATAAAATAAAGGGTAAGAACCACATGATCCTCTCAATAGATGCAGAAAAAGCATTTGACAAAGTACAGCATCTGTTCTTGATAAAAACCCTCAGCAAAGTAGGGATAAAGGGAACATACCTTAGTAACCCAAATACGAAAGACCCAAGCTAATATCATCCTCAATGGGGAAAAACAGAGCTTTTCCTCTATGGTCAGAAAAAAGGGATGTCCACTCTTCACCGCTATTATTTAACATAGTACTGGAAGTCCTAGCTTCAACAATCAGACAACAGAAATAAATAAAAGGCATCCAAATTGGCAAGGAAGAAGTCAAACTTTCACTATCCACAAACATGATACTCTATGTAGAAAACCTGAAAGACTCCACCAAAAAATTGCTAGAACTAATACATGAATTCACCAAAGTCACAGGATACAAAATTAATGTACAGACATCTGTTGCATTTCTATACACCAATAATGAAGCAGCAGAAAGAGAAATCGAGGAATGATCCCATTTGCAATTGCACCCAAACCCATAAGATACCTAGGAATAAACCTAACCAAAAAGATAAAAGATCTGTATGCTGAAAACTATAGAACACTTAGGAAAGAAATTGAAAATGACACAAAGAAATGGAAAAACATTCCATGCTGATGGATTGGAAGAACAAATATTGTTAAAATGTCTATACTACCCAAAGCAATCTACACATTTAATGCAATCCTTATCAAAATACCACCAGCATTTTTTACAGAGCTAGAACAAACAATCCTAAAATTTGTATGGAATCACAAAAGACTCTGAATAGCAATCTTGCAAAAGAAAAGCAAAGCTGGAGGCATCATGATTCCCGGCTTCAGGCTATGTTACAAAGCTGTAGTGATCAAGACAGTATGGTACGTGCACAAAAATAGACGCACAGATCAATGGAACAGAAAGGAAAACATAGAAAACCCAGAAATGGACCCACAACTGTGTAGTTTACTAATCTTTAACAAGGTAGGAAAGAATATCCAGTGGGAAAAAGTCTCTTTAACAAATGGTGTTGGGAAACCTGGACAGTCACGTGCAGAAGAATGAAACTGGACCACTTTCTTATACCATACACAAAAATAAATTCAAAATGGATGAAAGGCCTAAATGTGAGACAGGAAACCATCAAAATCCTAGAGGAGAACACAGGCAGCAACATCTTTGACCTTAGCCGTAGCAACTTTTTACTAGACATGTCTCTGGAGGCAAGGGAAACAAAAGCAAAAATGAACTTGGGACATCATCAAAATAAAAAGTTTTGCACAGTGAAGGAAACAATCCACAAAACAAAAGGCAACCTTCAGAATGGGAGAAGATATTTGCAAATGACATGTGTGATTAAGGGTTAGTATCCAAAACACATAAAGAACTTATCACATTCAACACCCCAAAAAGAAGTAATCCAGTTAAGAAATGGGCAGAAGACGTGAATAGACATTTTTCCAAAGAAGACATACAGATGGCTAACAGACACATGAAAAAATGCCCAACATCACTCATCATCAGGGAAATACAAATCAAAACTACAGTGAGATACCACCTTACACCTGTCAGAATGGATAAAATTTACAACACAGGAAACAACAGATGCTTGGGAGAATGTGGAGAAAGGGGACCCTTTTACACTCTTAGTGGGGATGCAAACTGGTGCAGCCACTATGGAAAACAGTATGGAGATTCCTCAAAAAGTTAAAAATAGAACTGACCTACAACCCAGCAATTGCACTACTAGGTATTTACCCAAAGGATACAAAAATACTGATTCAAAGGGATATATGCACCCTGATGTTTATAGCAGCATTATTTACAATAGCCAAATTATGGAAAGAGCCCAAATGTCCATTGACTGATGAATGGATAAAGAAAAGATGGTATATGTACACACTCGGCCATAAAAGAGTGAAATCTGGCCATTTGCAATGACATGGATGGAGCTAGAGTGTATTATGCTAAGTGAAATAAGTCAGAGAAAGACAGATACCATATGATTTCACTCATACATGGAATTCAAGAAACAAACAGATGAATATAGAGGAAAGGAAAGAAAGAGAGGGAGGCAAATCATAAGAGACTCTTTTTTAAATTTTTTTAAAAGATTTTATTTATTTGTTTGACAGAGAGAGAGAACAAGCCGGGGGAGCAGCAGAGGGAGAGAGAGAAGGAAGCCCCCCCGCTGAGCAAGGAGCCCGACATGGGGCTCGATCCCAGGACCCTGGGATCATGACCTGAGCCAGAGGCAGACACTTAACTGACTGAGCCACCCAGGTGCCCCCATAAGAGACTTTTATCTATAGAGAACAAACTGAGGGTTGATGGAGGGGGGTGGGTGGGGGATGAGTTAAAATGGGTGATGGGTATTAAGGAGGCACTTGCTGTGTTGAGCACTGGGTGTTATGTGTAAGTGATGATTCACTAAATTCTACTCCTGAAGCTAATATTACACTGTATGTTAAATAACTAGAATTTAACTAAAAACTTGAAACCTTAAAAACATAATTTTTAAAGGGATGTATATCATTGATTTGCTCATAAAAATTATAAGGTTTGGTATATTTAAAGGGTAGTTTATTTGGAGGAGAATATCACTTAAATTTATTTTTCCATTTTTACTCTGCATGCTCTTTGGGTATTTTTCATAGCTTTTATAAACTTTTTTAAACATACCATAGAGAGAATAATAAATGAACCCTCATATACGCAGCATCCCATTTTCAATAATTATCAAGCCATACTTTACTTGCTTTCTCTTTTCTCTTTTTCCTTTTGCCCTCCCACCCTCCCTTAATTCCTTTTATCCTTTTCTCTCTTGTCTCGAGCATTTCAAGAAGATCACAGGTCATTTCACTTCCACATAATTCTCTATAGAATATGGACATTTTCTTACACGAACATGATGTCATTTTCACACCTAACAAGAAAGAACATTAATTCCTCACTATCATCAAAAACACACATTTCTGTCTACTGTATATCATTTTTCAGTTGGTTTGTTCAAAAACAAGATCCAGACAAAGTCCTTAATGAAAACTAGTTGTCATGTCTCTTTAGTCTCAGTTAAGCTAGAGAATTTCCTTCCCACATGTTTCATATCATTAATTTATGAAAGATGAATTTATGTTTTTTACTTTCATATATTCAAAATTTGTTACAAAAAAATTCCAAAAATTTGCACTTTAAGGAATCTTTTCTGCTCTTAGTCTTTACCAGTTTACAAAAAGCAGGCAGAGTTTCAAAACAAAATAACCAGCCTTGTGGTGAGGGAGGTGTTGGGAGAGAGGGAAATTACTCTGTTTTTATTAATTTATTTGGCTTCATGATATTAAGCAGATTCAGAAATCTCATTTTCCAAGGAGAAACTAAACATTATTGGGTGCAACATACATAATTCAGTCCCATTTTCCCAGCTTATCACTACTAACACTTCTTGCTTCTTTGGCTGCTTCATTTTTATCTCTGTAAGGACCTTTGAAAATGAAAGGTTAAATGGAAATCAAGATAAATTGAGACTGAGATTTTCAGTTCCCTATCTTGCCTTCTCCCTTATGAATGAAATCCTGACTTGACGTAAGGCTGAACTGTGTTTTTCAGACTTCCTTGAAGACAGAGGTAGTATTAAAATACATCTGGCCTATGAGAAGTGGGTAGAGGTGGTTGTGAGGAGAAACAAGGAAAGCTTTTAAAAAATGGAGACAAAATGGTTCACAGAGAAAGAAATAGAAATGGCCTTTAAACATATGAAAAAAATGCTCAAGTTAATTCATAACAATATAAATACAAATTAAAACTACCTTGAGCTATCATTTCTCACTGTGAGATTGGCATAAATCCAAACATTTGCAAGTAAACTCTTTTGTAGAGGTTTGTAAGGAAACAGGCAATTTCATGAATACAAAATGATACAACACCTGGGGGAAGACCTGGACAATATTAGCAAAATTACAAAAATTTGCCATTCAATTGATGAGTTCCACTTCTAGAAATTTACCCTTAAAACATACCAGCACAACTATGAAGTCACATATGCACGAAATTTGTGTGTGTGTGTGTGTGTGTGTGTGTTAGCTTTTTCCTGAGTTTCTTAAGTCATATTTGATTATTGAAGCAAAAATCATAACATTATCTAATGTGGTACGCATTGTATGTAAAGGAAATACATAAGATTACTATATTTAAAAAGTGGAGAGGGTAAAGGGACCCGAATGAAATATGGTTTCTACGTTTCCCTCAAAGTGGTAAAACATTCATACCAGTAGTCTATGGTAATTTGCATATGTATATTCTAATACACAAACACGAAGAAAACCATACAATGCAATATACTAAAAAAATTTTCAAATAAATCAAGATGAAATTCTATGTGTCCAAATAATCCATAGGAAGGTAGGAAAAGAGAAACACAGGAATGAGAAACAGAGGAAACAGACCCTAGATGTCCGTCAACAGATGAATGGATAAAGAAGATGTGGTACACACACACACACACACACACACACACACACACACACACACACACACACAGAGGAATATTATGCAGCCATCAAAAATGCAACCTTGCCATTTGCAACAAAATGGTTGGAACTAGAGGGTTATGCCAAACTAAGTCAATCAGAGAAAGACAATTATCATATGATCTCACTGATATGTGGAATTTGAGAAACAAGACAGAGGATCATAGGGGAAGGGAGGGAAAAATGAAACAAGACGAAACCAGAGAGGGAGACAAACCATAAGAGACTCTTAATCTCAGGAAACAAACTGAGGGTTGCTGGAGTGGAGGGGGGGTGGGAGGGATGGGGTGGCTGGGTGATGGACACTGGGGAGTGTATGTGCTATGGTGAGCACTGTGAATTGTGTAAGACTGATGAATCACAGACCTGTACCTCTGAAACAAATAATACATTATCTGTTAATAATAAAAAATAAATAAAAACAAAATGTAAACTCCCGAAAAAAATAAATGTGGGTGGTTTAAAAAAAATAGAAATATCATTAAAAGACTGGTAGTATGGCTTCAAATTGTTTTTGATCATGGGGAGTGGGACGATGGGCAAAATGGGTGAAGGGGAGTGGGAGATACAGGCTTCTGGTTATGGAGTGAATAAGGCACAGGACTAAAAGGCACAGCATAGGAAGTACAGTGAGTGGTACTGTGATAGTGTTGCATGGTGACAGATGGGAGCTATACTTATGGTGAACATAGCACACTGCAAAGAGAAGTTGAATCACTATGTTGTACACCTGAAACTAACGTAACATTGTGTGTTAACTACACTAAAATAAAATAAAATTTGATCCAACGATATGCTGCTTATAAGAAACTTACTTCAAATTCAATGGCATAAGTATAGGTTGAAAACGAAAGAGAAAGTAAAATGGCCAAAAATATTTATTTGATTTTTTTATAAGCTTTTGCTAACATTATTTAGTGACATTTCTTTCCAAATTTGTGTGGGGAGAGCAAATTCAAAATTATTTTTATTTTCTGCCAAAGACCTTGATCCATTCTTAAATCTTTTTTTTCCAGCTTTATTGAGATACAATTGACATATAATATTGTGTAACTTGAATGTGTACAAGATGATGATTTGCTGTATGTATATATCACAAAATGGTCACCACAATAAAGTCAGCTAACACATCTATCACTTCACATAGTTACCTTTTTTTTTTGCATGTGTAGTGAGAATTTTTAAGATCTACTCTTTTAGCGACTTTCAAGTATACAATATAGTATTGTTTTTTTTTAAGATTTTATTTATTTATTTGAGAGAGAGAGAATGAGAGATAGAGAGGACGAGAGGGAAGAGGGTCAGAGGGAGAAGTAGACTCCCCGCTGAGCAGGGAGCCCAATGTGGGACTTGATCCCGGGACTCCAGGATCATGACCTGAGCCGAAGGCAATCGCTTAACCAACTGAGCCATCCAGGCGCCCTACAATATAGTATTGTTAACTGTAGTCACCATGCTGAACATTAGGTCCCCGGAACTTATTTATCTTATAAGTGAAAGTTTGTACCCTTTGACCAACTTCACTACTTCCCTCACTACTTCCCCACTGGTCCCTGAAAGCATCAGTTTATTCTCTGTGTCTATGAGTTTGGTTTTTTTAGATTCCATATATAAGTGAGATCATATAGTATTTGTCTTTCTCTGTCTGACTTAATTTACTTCATATAACACACTCAAAGTTCATCCCTGTTGTTGCAAATAGCAGGATTTCCTTCTTTTTTATGGCTGAATAATTCTTTATTCATCATCCATGGATGGACTCTTCAGTTGTTTCCATGTCTTAGCTATTGTAAATAATGCTGCAGTGCACATGGTAGTGCAAATATCTCTTCAAGATAGTGATTTCACTTCCTTCAGATATATATACACAGAAGTGGAATTGTTGGATGAAATGATAGTTCTATTTTAAACTTTTTGAGGAACCTCCATAGTGTTTTCTGTAGTGGCTGCACCAATTTACATTCCCATGAGCAGTGTACAAGTGTTCCCATTTTTCTACATACATGTAGCCCTTGTTATGTTTTTTGGATAATAGTTATTCTAACATGTGCAAGGTTATAGCTCTTTGTGGTTTTGATTTACATGTCCCTGGTGATTAGTGATATCGAGCACCTTTAATGTACCTGTTGGCCATTGTATAACTTTTTTTTTTTTGGAAAAATGCCTATTCACATCTTTTGCCCATTTTTAAATCAGATTATTTGTTTTTTTTGTTATTGAGATGAATTCTGTATATATTTTGGATATTAACCCTTAAGATAGAAGGGTTTGCAAAGATTTTCTCATATTTCTTACGTTTCCTTTTCATTTCATTGTTTCTTTTGCTCTGCAGAAATGTTTTAGTTTGATGTATTCCCAGTTGTTTATTTTTGCTTTCATTGCTTAGCTTTTGGTGTCATATAAAAAAAATCATTGCTAAGACAATATCAAAGAGCTTGTTAAGGCAAGTTTCATTCTTTTTCATGGCTGAATAATACTCCATTATATGTGTGTGTGTGTGTGTGTGTGTGTGTGTGTGTGTGTATACACACACACACATATATATAAACACACATCTATATATATACCACATTTTTTTTTAAAGATTTTATTTGTTTATTTGACAGAGACACAGCAAGAGAGGGAACACAAGCAGGGGGAGTGAGAAAGGGAGAAGCAGGCTTCCTGCCGAGCAGGGAGCCCCATGTGGGACTCGATCCCAGGACCCTGGGATCATGACCTGAGCCGAAGGCAGACGCTTAACAACTGAGCCACCCAGGCGCCCAATATACCACATCTTCTTTATCCATTCATCAATCAATGGATATTTGGGCTGCTTCCATATCTTGGTTATTGTAAATAATGTTGCTGTAAAAATAGGGGTGCATGTAGTCTTTGAATTACTGTTCTTATATTCTTTGGGTAAACATCTAGTATGCAACTGCTAGATCACAAGGTAGTTCTACTATTAACTTTTTGAGGAATCTCCATACTGTTTTCCACAGTAGCTGTAGCAGTTTGCATTCCCACCAATAGTGCATGAAGGTTCCTTTTTCTCCATATCCTTGTTGATACCTGTTGTTTCCTGGGTTGTTGGTGTTGGGCATTCTGACAGGTGTGAGGTGATATCTCATTGTAGTTTTGATTTGCATTTCCCTGATGATAAGTGATGCTGAGCATCTTTTCATGTGTCTGTTGGCCATCTGGTTGTTTTCTTTGGAGAAATGTCTGTTCATGTCTTCTGCCCATTTTTTAATTGGATTATTTGTTTTTTGGGTGGTGAGTTTTATGAGTTCTTTATATGCCAGTAACTGTTTTGATTACTATAGCTTTGTAATATAGTTTAAAATCAGCATAATGCCTCCAGCTTTGTTCTTTTCTCTGAAGATTGCTTTGACTATTCAAGGTCTTCTATGGTTCCATACAAATTTAAGATTGTTTTTTCTACTTCTGTAAAAAAAAAAAAAGTCATTGGAATTTTCATAAGGATTGCATTGACTCTATAGACACAATAGATGATTTTGGCAGTATAGACATTTTAACAACATTCTTCTAGTTCATGACCATGGGATATTTTTCCATTTATTTGTATCTTCTTTGATTCTTTTCATCAATGCCTTATAGTTTTCAGTGTTTAGATTTTTCACCTCCTTGGTTAAGTTTATTACTAAGTATTTTATTATTTTTGATGCTATTGTGGATGGGATTATTTTATTTTTCAGGTTGTTCACTGTTAGTGTATAGTCTGGCTAAATGCCAATTTTTTAAAAAGATTTTATTTATTCATTCAAGACACAGAGATACAGAGAGAGAAAGAGCATGAGCAGGGGGAGAGGCAGAGGGAGAGGGAGAAGCAGGCTCCCCGCCAAGCCAGGAACCAGACGTGGGCCTTGATCCCAGGACCCTGGGATCATGACCTGAGCCGAAGGCAGATGCTTAACCATCTGAGCCACCCAGGCACTCCCTAAATGTCAATTTTATCTTTTCAAAGAACCAACTCTTTTTTTTTTTAAGATTTTATTTATTTATTCATGAGAGACAGAGTGAGAGAGAGAGAAGCAGAGGGAGAAGCAGGCTCCCAAGGAGCAGGGAGCCCGATGTGGGACTCGATCCCAGGACCCTGGGATCACGACCTGAGCCGAAGGCAGACGCTTAACCATCTGAGCCACCCAGGCGCCCTCAAAGAACCAACTCTTAAGTCTTGTTAATCTTTTCTATTATTTTCTTATTCTCTATTTCATTTATTTCTGCTCCAATATTTATTATTTCATTCCTTCTGCTAATTTTGGGCTTAGTTTGTTCTTTTTGTAGTTTCTTGAGGTGTAATGTCAGGTTGTTTGAGATCTTTCTTTTCCTTAATGTAGGCATTTATAGCTATAAACTTTCCTCTTAGACCTGCTTTTGTGGCATCCTGTAATTTTTGGTATGTTGTGTTTCCATTTTTGTCTCAAGATATTTTTTGATCTCTTTTGGTTTCTTCTTTGATCCATTGATTATTCAGGAATGTGTTGTTTAATATCAACATATTTGTTAATTTCCCAACTTTTCTCTTTACTGATTTCTAGTTTCATACTATTGTGGTCAGAAAAGAGACTTCAGGGGCACCTGGGTGGCTCAGTCGTTAAGCATCTGCCTTCAGCTCTGGTCATGGTCCCGGGGTCCTGGGATCGAGCCACGCATCAGGTTTCCTGCTTCTCCCTCTCCCACTCCCTCTCTCTCTGTGTCTCTCTCTGTCAAATAAATAAAAAAAATCTTTAAAAAAAAGAAAAAGGAAAGAGACTTCATATAATTTTTATCTTCTTGTATTTGTTGAGACTTGTTTTGTGACCTAACATATGATCTATCCTAGAAAATGTCCTGTACTTGGGAAGAATGTGTATCCTGCTGCTGTTGGAAAGAATGTTCTGTATATGTCTGCTAGGTCCATTTGGTATATGATGCTGTTCAAATCTGCAGTTTCCTTTTTGATTCTGTGGATGATGATCTATCCTTTGTTGAGAGTGGGGTGCTAAAGTTCCATCTATTACTGCATTGCTGTTTATTTCTCATTTTTTTTTCAGTTAGTATTTGCTTTATATATTTAGGGGCTTTGATGTTGGGTGCAAGAATATTTACAATTGTTATACCTTCTTCAGGAATTGACCCCTTTATCATTTATAATGACCATCTTGTCTCTTTTGACCATTTTTAACTTAAGGTCTATTTTAGCTGAAGTCTGTTCCTTCTTTCTTTGGTTAATATTTGCTTGGAATATCTTTTTCCATCCCTTTACTCTCAGCCTACATATGTCCTTAAAGCTAAAATGAATCTCTTGTAGGCAGCATATCATTGGATCTAATTTTTTTTATTTTCTAAAAGTTTATTTATTTGAGAGAGACAGAGCATGAGCGGGGGCTGCAGGGAGGGGCAGAGGCGGAGGGAGAAGAAAACTCCCCACTGAGCAGGGAGCCAAATATAGGGTTTGATCCCAGGACCCTGAGAACATGACCTGAGCCAAAGGCAGACACTTAACCGACTAAGCCACCCAGGCACCTCTGGATCTAATTTTTTTAATCCACTCATCCATTTTATGTCTTTTTAGAGAATTTAATCTGTTTATGCTAAAATAATTACTGAAAGATAAGGACTTGCTATTTCCATTTTGTTAATTGTTTTCTGGTTGTTTTGTAGATCCTTTGTTCATTGCTTCCTTTCTTCTGTCTGTCTTTGTGATTTGATGAGTTTTGGTGGCAATATGCTTTTACTTCCTTGTCACAGTCTTTTGTGTATCTATGACAAATTTTTCCTTTGTGGTTACCATGAGGCTTACATAAACTATCATACAGTTATAACATCCTCTTTTAACCTGGTAGCAATTATTTATAGAATGAATATTAAGTGCCTGTGTTTATGCTACTCACTGGGGAATACAAAGTTGAATAAAAGCAAGCCCCTACCCATGAAAACCTGGTAGTCTTTGGGGCTAGACAAATGTTTTCTGGGCTGGGGAGTATAGGGTAGAAAGGGCTTCTTGGAAGATTAGCAGGAATCAGCCTTGTGGTAAAGAGGGGAGAATTTGTTGGCCAGAGGGAATGCATATACAAAGGAAATGAGAAACATGTTTTGGCATTTCTGGAAGAAAAGGTTAAATTTGAAGGTGGATGTGTTTTTAGACTGGATGGACACGGACCAGATATGGGAGGGTTTTGTTTGTCTTACCAAGAAGTTTTTATGCTGTAGCCAATAGGAACATATTGATAAATGGTAGCATATATATCAGGTTTGTATTTTAGCAAGAACAGCATGGAAGAGGGGGTGCTTCCCTAGAGATAGAGAGAAAAGTTAGAAGCTATTGCATCGTTCTAAGTGACAGATGATAAAGACTTTGAAACGGGGCAGGAGCACTGGGGACAGAGGAACAGAACAAATTCAAGATGTGTATAGGAGGTAAAATTGTCAGGACTTGGTGACAATAGGATGTTTAGAAGTGAGGAAGAGGGAACAGTGTAGACAGAATTCCCAGTGTAACTGCCTTGTGTAACTGATGGAATGGTAGATTAAATGGCATAAGCAAGGGGGAGGCGAGCAAGCCTGGTGGCAAAAGAGAATGAATTAAGTTTTGGTCTGGCTCAATGAGACATATAGTTGGAGTTTGGTCGGCAGGTCTAACACTTTGTGGAAGGACTGGGTCTGAAGATATGCACATATGGTCAGGACTCAACGCCATGGTTTACATGCCCAGCGTGGGAGATGCTAGGTCAAATTTGTTCATTCACTGATTCCTGTTTCAGTATATTTTCCTCCTTTAATACTGTCAAGAACCTGTTACAAGTGATAGAAATCCAATTCGAAACATCTTCAGCAATAGTGTTGGTTGGCAATAAGTGGGCAAGCAATAATACAACTTGTGGCAACCTCAGAGAGAGGTCAACATTTTAGAATCTGGAAAGTAGATACCTGAGGGTTAGCTAACTTGGCAGACCACAAAAAGCTGAGTTCTGTCAACATTCACCAGAAATCACCAGCAACATACCTGGAGTTAAACAAAGTTATGTTTATTTAGTTTTCTGCAACAAGGGAGAACACACACCAGAGGAATCTTGGAAGCATCTCAGTACAGGAGAACTGGGAAGGAATTCTTAGAGGGCTGGTTTGTGCTGCATGATTCTAAAGGGGGATTAGGAAAGAGGATGGGATATAGTTGAGAAATAGGGGAATTTCAGCAATTGGATATCTTAGATATCTTTGTTCAGGAAACTGAAGGAATAAAACCAGACAGGGCACTGGTAGCAAAACAGCAGTCACAAGAAAGATTGTTAGTCATTTTTGCAGCTGTGGCATAGCTTTGTATAGAAATACTGTTTATGTGCTCTTGTCCAGCCCATTGGAAATGTTGTTTATATTCTGTTAGGAATATCACAGTCTGAATACCACCAGGGCTGATTTTCATTTTTCTCAAATCCAACTGCCTACAAAAGTGTAACTCCAAGAAGCAAGCCAATTTTCACAGCAGTATCCTGGAAAGGCTTGAATTAGATACAGCAGGCATAGGAATGAATGAGATTGAACACTTGAGAAAGTCTATATGAAAATGAAAGTCTACATAAGGAAGCAGTTGGGGGGATGCTCCTGGGTGGCTCAGTTAGTAGAGTGTCTGACTCTTGACTTCAGCTCAGGTCATGATCTCAGGGTTGTGAGATTGAGCCCCACATTGGGCTCCACACTGGGCGTGGAACCCACTTGAGATTCTCTCTCCTTCTCCATCTGCCCCTTCCCCCACTCTCTCGCTCTCAAAAAAAAAGTTAGGCTTTATTATGGACTGAATATTTGTGTCTACCACTGTCCCTGCCCCCAAATTCATATGTTGATATCCTAACCCCTAATATGATGTTATTAGTAGGTGGGGCCTTTGGGAGGTGATTAGGTCATGAGGGTGGAGCCCTCATGTTTGGGATTAGTGCCCTTACAGAAGAGACCACAGAGAACTCCTTTGTCCCTTCCATCATTTGAGGACACAGTGAGAAAACAGCTTTCTCTGAACCAGGAAGCAGGCCCTCACCAGACACCAAAACTGCCCATGTCTTGGTATTAGACTTCCCAGGTTCCAGAACTATGAGAAGTAAATATTTGTTGTTTAAAACACTCAGTCTGGGCGCCTGGGTGGCTCAGTTGAGCTTCTGCCTTCAGCTCAGGTCATGATCCCAAGGTCCTGGGATCGAGTCCTGCATGGGGCTCCCTGCTCAGCAGGGAGTCTGCTTCTCCCTCTCCTTCTGCCCCTCCTCCCCGCTTGTGCCCTCTCTCTCTTTCTCTCAAATAAATAAATAAATAAAAATCTTAAAAAAAAACAGTCTATGCTATGTTTGTTATAGCAGCCTGAACAAATTAAAAAAGCCTCTAGAACTTTGTCCCTACATACCAGGCTCCAATTCACTACCCCAATAGAAGACTGAGATTTTACTCTGTAGAGAGGTTGAATTAGACTGGATTTGGGAATATGAGAAATAGCAAAAGGAAGGGAGATTCTACTGGGAAGTGAGGGAAAGTTTGCATAATTAAGAGCTAGACTCTAGTCTCCTGCCCCAACTCAGCTGTCATAAGACTAATTTTTAGGCTTACAAATGGGAGGATTCCTCTTTTGGGGACCCAGTTAATCCAAAGAAAAAGCTTACAGATATTGGCTGTAGGGAAAGTGGGCCCCAAGGGCAATAGCTGGGTCCCGGCCTGATCACCCTTTAGTGAAACCCACATTTAGCTTCTAACTAGCTTTTTTGGTGCCTTACTCTTAAACATGGAAAGAACCTGAGGACTATGAGAAGTTTGAGAAAAGTATTTAATATGAAAGAGAAAATGAAACAAACATTTAAAAAATCTAGAGGAAAAGAGACAATCCAAGGTGAAAATGTTATTGAATCTATGCAATAAGAAAAGAGTGCTCTAAAAATGAATATTTGGTGTTCAAGAAAGGTTTTTGGAAATTAAAAACACATTAGCTAAGCTAAAAATCAATTAAAAGCTTTGGAAGATAGACTTCCTCAAAGTAGGGAAAAAAGAGCTAAATAAGGAGAGAAAATATAAGGAAATAGGCCCATTTTAACAGAATCCATCTTCAAACAAGGGAGTTCCCAAAAGATAGAACATAGAAAAGAGAAGAGGAAATAATCAAGGAAAAAAATACCAGAAAATTTCTCAGAAGTACACGAGTCTCCAGATTGAAAGAGTCCACTGACGGCCCAGCAAACTGAATGAACAAAAACAACACAAATCCCACATGAAGACAAAGCATTGTGAGATTTTAAAATATTAGGGCTAAAAAGAAGATTCTAAAACTCTAGGGATGCCAGGGGAAGAGATCAGAAACCAAGGAGAGGAAAGCAGCACCACGATAAGGGAGTGCCTTCAAAATTCCAAGGAAAAATGAAATCCAATCTCGAATTCTATTGCTACCAGTCAAATGTGAGGGTAGAATAGACCAGCAAGACCAGCAAGAAAAGACCAGCAAGACTTCAGAATCTTTACTCCAATGTGCTCTTCTTCAGGAAGCTCTGGAGATGTACTCCATGAAAACAAGGGAGTGAATCAAAAGTGGAATATGGGGGCTCCAATAAATCAGGAACACAACATCAGAGAAAGGAGAGGGATGATGGGATGGGTGATGGAAGAGAGAATTCCCAGAGCACTATAGCATAGCAGGCCTAGAATACAAACAACTCAGATTAGAGCAGGAAGGTGCAGAGCTTGAGACAAAAGTACATTTAAAAATAAGTAAGTAGATAAACTAATAGAGTAATTGTTATTTTTTAAGATTTATTTATTCGAGAGAGAGCGGGGGCGGTGGGGGGGAGGGGAGGAGAGGCAGAGGAAGAGGGATTGAGCCCAGCATCCCTGCATCCCTGCTCAGCCGGGAGCCTGCTTCTCCCTCTGCCTGCCACTCCCCCAGCTTGTGCTCTCTCTTCTCTCTCTGACAAATAATTAAGATCTTTAAAAAACAAAAACAAAAGGGTATGGAGAGGGGTGGAGGAAGGGACTGCAGTTGTATATTAGAAGCCTAATAAAATGATTTAACTTTTAAAAATATATACATATATTACTTTGATAAGTAAAACATTATTTTAATAAAGTCACCATAACTTATACACATGAAACTAATATAACACTGTATGTTAATTATACTGGAATTAAAATTAGAAAAAAAAGTAAAATCAGAAAAACAAACAAATGCAGAATTATAAAAAAAATGAAATTGGACTGGCAGATTATTTCTTATGTTTGAACACATTGAAGGAGTTTTCATAGTTCTGAGATTTGATGATAGGTAAATAAGAAATTCCTAAACAAATATCAATGGTTGTTATTCTAAATTAAACCCAAAGAATGCATATATAATCGTGGTACTTTTTTCTCAGCATATTATCACAGTATGTTATATAATAACTGAGAATGTTATTTAATCATAATAATGTAAACACTGGAGAGTGAAATTTTTTAACAATGATGTAATTCTTCCAAGAAGATAAAAAGAGGTAAAAGTTATGCATAGTGAAATGAGTTTTTGAGTGCTGAGTCCTCATCCATTACAGAAAGTTAATAAATAACCTCTGAAACTGATTCAAAGATGGTAGTATAAATATATAGAAATAGGGAGTTAAAAATAGATCAAGTAGTGAAAAGGCAGTAAGAAATGGGACTTAGAAGTGGGGCATGGTGGAGCAGGGATTGCTATTTTTCTGTTTTAAAATCTAAAGTACTATTTGATCTTTTAGGAACATATACATCTATCACTTGGATAATAATCAAAATTAAAATCAAGTCCAATAATCGCAAGAATTAAAACAAAAATAAGTATTGAAAATAATTGAGGACTTACGTAAAAAAATCATAATAACTGAGAAAGGAAGGTAGATAGATGAAAACAACTGGAACCACAGAGTAATCTCTCTGTCCCTGTCTCTCTCTCTCTCTGGTCTGATGCAGTCTGTGCATCTCATTCATTTTCTCTCACTGTGGATCAGAGTTATTGGTGCTCAGTGGGGACTAGAGGGACTACAGAGGTGTGGCTACTAGCAGACACATCCTAGCTAGGGATGTCTTCTAGCAGTTCTGGACTCATTATTCTCATAGTTTTGCTGATTGAGAACAAAGGATTCTTCCAACTCTTGTTAAAGAATGACTTATGCTTTTCTCTCTACAGCTGTCTTCTGCATCTGTGAAGGCTATTTTAGTGTTGGTGATTATGGAAATATTTGTAAATAAAAATTTTATTTCTTGTATTTGCAAATATATTTCATTTTCATAATAGCTTAAAGTCTCATAATGCTTTCCAGTAATAGCTGTTGCTATTACCACTTTGGTGAGGAGATAAAAAAGAAAACGAACAAATTAGTGACAAGTTTTCTTGGACATAATAACCAAAGCACCTGCTTAAGTGGTACCACATCTTCTTAGGCTAGTGGTGCTCCTTTCTTGACAGAACTTATTCCTTGCTATTGCCGAGATCTTGTTAGAAATGCAGAATCTCAGGCACTAGAATCTGAGAATTGTGTCAGAATCCGATTTAGTTAGCCTGGGCTATTTTTGTTTTGTTTTGTTTTGTTTTTAACTCCCTAGGTAACTAGGTTGTTAACTAATGGTCTGAACAAATCATGATTCTATTCCTGCTCATTTAATATTTGTGACTGGGTTAACAGAGTCAGTGTTTTTCACACATTTGTGTTCATATAGGTCACCTGGGGGTCTTATTTTTTTAACTTTTTATTTTGAAATAGCTATAGATTCACAGGAAGCTGCAAAGACAATACAGAGGGCCTGTACCCCTCACTTAGGTTCCCCCAATGGTTACATTTTGTGTAACGCTAGTATACAGTAGCCAAGCCAGGAAATCCATATTGGTACAATGTGTTATGTTGTCCCATGCCATTTTGTTACCTGTGGAGATTCTTGTAACCATCGCTGCAGTACAAATATGGAACTATTCCAGAACCACAAAGATCTCCCTTATGCTATCCCTTACTAATCACATGTCCCCCTTTTCCTCCACTTACCATGCTACCTCTGGCAACTAATCTGTGTTCCAGCTCTATATTTTGGTCAGGTTGAGAATGTTGTATAAATGGAATCATACAGTATGTGGCCTTTTGAGATTGGCTTTTCTCACTCTGTAATACCCTTGAGACCTATCCAAACTGTTGCATGAAGCAATAGTTTTTCTTATTCCTTTTTATCTTGAAATAGTTATAGATTCACAGGATATTGCAAAAACAGTACAGAGAACCCCTGTTTCCCTCAATGGTACCATCTTAGATAACTAGGTACAATATGAAAACCAGGAAACTGACATTGGTACAATCCACAGACCTTATTCAGATTTTACCAGTTTTCTGTGCACTCATTTATGTGTGTGTGTGTGTGTGTGTGAGTCTATATAGTTCTTTTTTAAAGATTTTATTTATTTATTTATTTATTTATTTATTTATTTATTTGACAGAGAGAGAGAGAGCACAAGCAGGGGGAGTGGCAGGCAGAGGGAGAGGGAGAAGCAGGCTCCCTGATGTGGGGCTGGATCCCAGGACTCTGGGATCATGACCTAAGCCGAAGGCAGACACTTAACCAACTGAGCCACCCAGGCGCCCCAAGTCTATATGGTTCTATGTAATTTTTTTTTTTTTTTTTTTAGTGCATGGCGGGTGGGAGGGGCAGAGGGAGAGGGAGAGAATCTTAAGCAGACTCTGTGCTGAGAGAGGAACCCGCTGGGGGCTCAATCTCATGACCCTGAAATCATGAGTTGAGGTGAATCAAGAGTTGGATGCTTAACCGACTGAGCCACCCAGGCATCCCCGTTCTATGCAGTTTTAACATATGTAGATTCATGTGACCAACACCACAATCAAGATGAAGAACTGCTCCATCACCACACAGATCCCTGTGTTACCCCCTTACAGCCATACCCATCCCTCTTCCCTCTTCCACCCCATCTCTAACCCCTGGCAACTATTCATCTGTTCTCCATCTCTATAATTTTGTCATTTTAAGAATGTCATACAAATAGAATCATGTACCTATAACCTTTTCAGATTGACTTCCCCCCCCGCCCCACTCAGCATAATGCCCTTAAGATCCATCTAAGTTGTTGCCAGTATCAATAGATTGTTCCTTTTTATTGCAGAGCAGTATTCCATGGTATGGAGGTATCACAGTTTGTTTAACCATTCATGCATTACAGGACATTTTGCTGGTTTCCATTTTGGGACAATTACAAAGGGATCTACTGTGAACAATCATGTACAAAAAGTGTGTTAAAAAAAAAAAAGCCCAGGCTGCCGACTAAATCAGGATCTCCAGGGTGAAACCCAGGAATCAATTTTTAAAAATTTTCCCAGAGAATTCCATGTGCATCAAAGATTTCTGAAGCCTAATTTGGAACTTAAAACCAAATTAAGTTTTAGAAATCTGTAAATTTTGTAGAAATCATTTATTAGTGACAGTATCATTATTATGCACCTATGAGATGCTAGGCATTATACTCATTTAAACCTCTTAAGGACCCTATGGGGTGTATATTATGACTCTCTCTTTACATATGAGAAGGCTGAGGGCTGGGTGAAGTGGATAAATGTGGTAAAAAGGTATAAACTTCCTTATATGAAATAAGTCCTGGGGATGTAATCTACAGCATGGTGACTATAGTTAATCATATTGTATTGTATATTTGAAAACTGCTAAGAGAGTAGATCTTAAAAGTTCTTAACACAGGAAAAAATTGTGACTTTGTGTGGTGATGGATGTTAACTAAATTCATGAGGTAATCATTTTGCAATTTATACAAATGTCAAATCATTATGTGGTGCACCTGAAACTGATATAATACATGTCAGTTATTTCTTAAAAGAAAAAAAAATCTTTACTTAGAGATGTCTGTTAAGCATCCTGTATCATAAATTAATTGTGGTCCAAGAGAGAAAAATTTCAAGAGATTTTCTTTCCTTCTTTTAACTCAAGAAAGTATTTTAGGATAAGACTTCGAAGAAACTTACAAGGAAAAAAATCCCACAACTCACAGATTATAAAGAAAAAAGGATTTGTCTTTATTTTATTTTTTTTAAAGATTTATTTATTTATTTTAGGGGGAGAGAGAGAGAGAGAGAGATACAGCAGGAAGGGGCAGAGAGAGAAGGAGAGAGAGAATTCCAAGGAGACTCCCTGCTTAGCCCAGAGGCCGAGGCAGGACCTTGAGATCACGACCTGAGTCGAAATCATGAGTCCAGTGCTTAACTGACTGAGTCATCCAGGTGTCCCAAGAAGGATTTGTCTTTAAAACAATATCTTATGCAATTGGAGCCAAGTAAACTTAATTACCATGCGAATGATCCAGAAAGGCAAATTAATTGTAATAGGATAAATTTTGCTCTATATCCAAATTTTGGTTCTCTGTATCCATGCAACTCAAATGATATGTGGAAAAAAAAATGGAAATGATCTCTATCTGGGGATAGCCACATTCATTGAGCAAGCTACCTTACTAAAATGTGTGTATCGGAAGGAAGTGAAGGAGATAGACTTACAAATTTCTTTGAGGGGTGCCTGAGTGGCGCAGTTGGTTAAGCAACTGACTCTTGATTTTGGCTTAGGGCTGTGGTCTCAGGGTAGTGAGACTGATCCCTTCCATGGGCCCTGTGATCAGTGGCAAGTCCGCTTAAGACTCTCTTTCCCTTTGCCTCTGCCCCTCCCCTCTGCTCTGTGTGCACGCTCTCTCAAATTAATAAATAAATCTTAAAAAAAAAGAGAGAAATGTCTGAGTAGAATTTTTGAGAAGGCTATTGTAGTGCTTGACAATACCAAATGCCAGAGATACCAAATGCCAGCATGGAATGTCCACTGAATAATTCAATTAGTGGCCTATTGTCAGATGGCCTGAGGGAGAGAGAGAGAGAAAGAAAGAGAGAAAAATGATGGCTTCAGCCTGCACCTGTGAAGTTCAAAGTTTGAGCCTGCCAGATCTTCCCTTCCTGATACTCTCTGTCTTACAGATTTTGGATTTGCTTAGACAGCCCTCCTAATCAAATAAGCTAATTCTTTGTGATAAATCACACACACACACACACACACACAGAGAGAGAAACAAAGGATTGAGCTGGAAACATAAGTTTTGGGAGTCATGATTATACAGATGCTTATTTTAAACCATAGATTTCACTAAATTGGTTGGGATCACCAAAGGAGAGAGTATATAGAGAAAAAATGAGAGGAACAATGATTGAGCCCTGAGTGGTCCAACATTTAAAGCTCCAACAGAGTAAGTGAAGCCAGAAAAGAACACGGAAGAGGAGTGGTCCCTGAGGTAAGAGTGAGGGGAGTGTCATGTCACAGAAGCCACCAGAATACACTGTTTCAAGAAGAGAGAGGCCAAGTGAGTCTAATGCTGGTAAACTGTTGAGTAAAATAAGGTGACCATTGGATTTAATAATAACAATGACTTAGTGTTTATGTAATACATTTTGGAGCACTTTTATGAAAACTGGAATGTCAGTTTTTTCTCACATGAGTCATTGGGAGGTCATTATGGTCATTATTTTTTTTAAAGATTTTATTTATTTATTTGAGAGAGAGAGAATGAGAGACAGAGAGCATGAGAGGGAGGAGGGTGAGAAGGAAAAGCAGACTCTGCTGAGCAGGGAGCCCGATGTGGGACTCGATCCCGGGACTCCAGGATCATGACCTGAGCCGAAGGCAGTCGCCCAACCAACTGAGCCACCCAGGCGCCCCCATTACGGTCATTATTATTATTATTTTTTTCTCAATGAGGAATCTAGGCTCAGATTTCAGGGACTTGTTCAAGCGTAAAGTAAGTAGCTGGTTATGGCAGACCTGGGTGAGAACCAGATTTCCTCATTCCAGCTCCGTTTTCTGATTCTAAATCCTGGTTGGCATAGGAATCACCTGCTGAACTTTCTAAAAATGCAGGTACTCCAAACCACCACAGAAAGGCCTCAACAAGGAACTCTGGGATAAGGGCTGGGGAATGAGCATTAAAAAGAAAAGAAATACAATCCAATGAGAAGTTCTAATGAGAGGCAAGGGTTGAGGATGTTCTGTGTTCTGGGCAACCTTTCAATTAGACTTCCTAGGATTAAAGTCTATGCAGGGTTTGGTTAACCTAGTTCACAAAGATCAGCTGAACCGTCTTTGAGTTTCCTCAGGGTGGAAATGCTAATTAACCCAACATGTTAACGCATCAGTTCAATCTCTAAGGTGTTTTCTTCTAATTAGTCTCCTGCTCCTGAGTGGAGAAAGCATTTCCCAAAAGACAGTTCTTTCCTTTGCAATTGAGCTTCCAAATACTTAGTTGTCTCATCAGGTGAATTTCCATGACCAGGTCCCCCAAGTTAAGAATCATTTGGTATAAAAAATACAACTGAAGGGCATGTGCGGAGATAACTACCTAAGTTTATGAAATAAGAATGGTGTCCAAAACATGAGTGTTTTACCTATTACAAAAGAGAAAAATGTGTTTTAAAGGTAATTTATTTTTATTTTTATTTTTTTATAGGTAATTTAAAACAAGGACTCAAATTGATTACATTCTGAGCTACTTTTTCTAAAATTTTAGCAACCTATGCTCACTGGGCATTTCCAGCCCTTATGTAAGAGGTCCTGCTGTGCCTCTTCTTTTTCCTGTAGTAGTCAGTCTACACTAGAGCAACTCGGAACCCATCCTGCTTAGACATGGCACCTTAGAAGGACCCTTTTGCCTTTGCCTTTTATTCATTATTCTGCAATGTCTTTTCCCACGTCTTCCTCTAAGGGTTTTCTGCACATTAGAATCACCTGTGAGTTCTAAAAAATTGATGCCTACGCCCCTACCTCCAGGAGTTTAATTTCCTCACCTGCTCATTCTATTACCATGTGTTTGGACTTGTACAGTAACCTCCCCACCTTTAGTCTTTTAGCTAACTAATCCATCCAACATATTCCCGACCAGTGAATCTTTCTAAAACCCAACTTGGTGCATTTAAAAGATTAAAGATAAAAAACAACCTTCTGTCTCTTCTCACCATGCACAAAAATTAACTCAAAATAGGTCAAAGACTTAAATGTAGGAGCTAAAGCTATAAAATTCTTGGAGGAAAACTTACATATAAACTTTGTGACCTTGGATTAGACAATGATTTCTTTTTTTTTTAGGGGGGTAGGGAGGAATAGGGGGAGAGGGAGAGAGGAAGAGAGAGAATCTTAAGCAGAGCCCTACGTGGAGCTGGATCTCACAACCCTGAGATCATGACCTTGAGTCAAAATCAAGAGTCTGACACTTAACCGACTGAGCTACCCAAGGCACCTAGACAATGACTTCTTAGATAGGACACCAAAAGCATAAGGAATAAAAGAAAAAATAGATAAACTGGGCATCATTAAAATAAAAAACTCCCATGTCTCAAAGACTGGAAGAAACATTTTGCAAATATACATCTGATAAGAGACTTGCTCCTGGCGGTGACTGGGTGGCTCAGTTATTAAGTGTCTGCCTTCATTCAGCTCAGGTCATGATCCCAGGGTCCTGGGATCGAGCCCTGCATTGGGCTCCCAGCTCCGCGGGAAGTCTGCTTCTCCCTCTCCCACTCCCCCTGCTTGTGTTCCCTTGTTAGCTGTGTCTCTCTCTGTCAAATAAATTTAAAAAAATCTTTAAAAAAAAAGAGACTTGTATCTGAATATATAAAAAGCTATTACAACTTAATAAAAAGATAACTCAATTTAAAATAGGCAAAGGAAGAGTCATTTCCTCAAAGAACATAGACCATGGCCAATAAGCACATGAAAAGGTGCTCAACATCATTAGTCATCAGGGAAATGAAAATCAAAATCACAATGAAATATCACTTTAACCCACTAGGATGGTTATAATATGTTGGTGATAATATGGAGAAATTGGAACCCCATACATTGCTGGTGGGAATATAAAATTGTGCAGTAGCTTTGGAAAATGATTCGGCAGTTCCTCAAAAATTTAAACTTGGAACCACATGACCCAGCAATTCCACCCCTAGGTATTTATACCCGAGAATTGAAGACCAGCATCCACACAAAAACTTGTACCCAAATGTTCAGAGCAGCATTATTTTTTTTTTTTAAGATTATTTATTTATTTATTTATTTGACGGAGAGAGACACAGCGAAAGAGGGAACACAAGCAGGGGGAGTGGGAGAGGGAGAAGTAGGCTTCCCACGGAGCAGGGAGCCCGATGTGGGGCTCGATTCCCAGAGCAGCATTATTTTTAATAGCCAACATGTGGAAACAATCCACATGTCCATCAACTGATGAATGGGTAAATAAAATGTGATATATCCACACAATGGAATGTTAGCCAGCAAAAAAAGAGAAATGACGTACTGATACATGCCACAACATGGATCAACTTTGAAAACATGGTAAGTGAAAGAAGCCAGTTCCAAAGGACCATATATTAATTCCATTTATGAACTGTCCCAAACAGGCACATCTATAGAGATAGAAAGTACATTAGTGGTTATCTAGGGTTGCAGGGAGAGGGCGTAGTGAGGGGGTGATGGTTAGGGGTGCAGGGCTTCTTTTTAGGGCAACGAAATGTTCTAAAATTGACTATAATAGATACCCAACTGTATGAGTACACAACAAGCTGCTGGATTGTACATTTAAAGAAATTACCTTCTGAGTTTTTTGAATGCCTTAGCCTGGTTTTCACTATTATCTACGGTTAGGGCTTCTACTCTGTTCAAACTTTTAGTTTTATCTCCTTTTATCCTCCCTGTGCTAGGTGACAGCCAAACGGGTCCTCTCCGAGTTTCTCCAACAGGACTTGCACTCGCTTTCCTCTTGTAATGTCCCTCCTGGCCCCTTCTGCCTGCCATACTGTATCTTCCAAAGTCCACAGGAAACACCTTCTCCTCCATCTCTGCCCATCTCAATTCCCATGTGAGTTTTGCTCAATCTTCTAAGTGCTTAGTTATAGCAAAAGATGGGAAACCTTGCCTCGCCCACCTTCTTATTCCCCAGGGTGTGTCTATTTAATTTCTTTCACTCTCTCTTCTTAATTATTGCAAAATATGTGAGAAATATAGTCCAAATTCCCTTGGCAAGAGGGGGAGAGTTCAAAGTACACTTTCATTTTGGTTAAGTTGTTTGTGAAATGTTCATACGTTGGTTAGTGTGCATCTAGAAGCTGACCATCACGGTCAGGTTGCTCCAACCAGAACATAACTGTGGGGAGAGAAACCTGGTCATGAGTCGAGATTTCAGGTGTCAGCTTATAACCAGTCCCCTCTTTCTGAAGGGAGTGAGATGGTGGGCACACAGAGACCGTTCCTCAGCGAGGAGTGCTCCCACACCATCTGCTGTGCCTGGTCACAGGGGTCCGGAGGCAGCTCCCAGACACAAGAGGAGGACTGCCCCTCGATTGCTTGCCTGTGGTGTCCTCTTCTTCCTTTACTCAGGATATGAGAAGTACTTTTCCAGGTGGTGTGAATAAAGTACGAGAGGGACCTAATTATTTGTCTTTAATCACATGTTAGCTGTGAAATTAGAAATTGAAGAGCAGAAGCAGGAACACAAAACCCTGCTCAGGAACCAGAAAGAAAATTTAAAGTATGTCAAGTGGGCAATTTAAGGCCCCAAATTTTTACAGAAACTTGAGAATTCAAGAGTTGTTTTGGTTGAATTTCTCTTTCCATTCTAAATGTTCCTAAATTAAGATTTTGGAAAGTTATAATCTCA
Source organism: Eumetopias jubatus (assembly GCF_037043125.1). Taxonomy (NCBI): domain Eukaryota; kingdom Metazoa; phylum Chordata; class Mammalia; order Carnivora; family Otariidae; genus Eumetopias; species Eumetopias jubatus. Next base: position 85,956,727 of record NW_028274807.1, read on the forward strand.
GGTTAAGATTATCTAAACTGAAGTTTGCCTTACATTCCATAGTATTATGCTTTTTTTCTCATTAAAAATTACTCAAGGGGCGCCTGGGTGGCTCAGTCAGTTGGGCATCTGCCTTCAGCTTGGCTCATGATCTCTGGGTCCTGGGATAGAGCCCTGCATTGGGCTCCCTGCTCAGCAGGAAGTCTGCTTCTCCCTCTCCCTCTACCCCTCCCCCTGCTTATGCTCTCTTGCTCTTTCTGTCAAATAAATAAAATCTTTTTAAAAAATTGCTTAAGTAATACATGGTGTAGTAAGAAATTCCATCACTAAAGAAGCAAACATACTTCAGTAACTGGTTTGTATGTACAGCATTTAACTTATCCTCTCTTGTGTTCTGTAAATGGAGAGGCACCATACCATGTGTAAAAAGCATGGGCTGTGGGGTCAGGCAAGGCTAAGCTTTAGGCTACTGGGTGTTTTCCCTGAGGTAAATTGCTTAATCTCTCTGAGTCTGTTTCTATATCTGCCAACCTCCTGAAAGGATTGTTTATGAGGATTAAATGAGATAATAATGATTTAGCATATAGCGTTTGGCACTTGGTTAAGTCTCAATAATTGGGAGCCAACTAGAGAAGTGCATACATATGTTGTTTTTACTCAGTGATAAGCCCTTTCAGGACAGCAACCAGGTTTTATTCCCACAATGCCTGAGTTGAGACTCAATAAAGTTTGTTGAATGAATGAATGAGTGAGTGAATGGGTGAGTGGAGTGATCTTTATTGGAGTCCCTGATATAAATAAGCAGTAAAACTTTCAGTAGTGTGTTTTTGTTTTGCAATTTTTTTCTCCTGCATGGTTTTCTTTTTTCTGAAGTCAGTTGGCTTGCTTTTTCTTTTCTTTTCTTTCTTTTCTTTTCTTTCTTTCTTTCTTTCTTTCTTTCTTTCTTTCTTTCTTTCTTTCTTTCTTTCTTTCTTTCTTTCTTTCTTTCTTTCTTTCTTTCTTTCTTTCTTTCTTTCTTTCTTTCTTTCTTTCTTTCTTTCTTTTCTTTCTTTCTTTCTTTCTTTCTTTCTTTCCTTCTTTCTTTCTTTCTTTCTTTCTTTCTTTCTTCCTTCCTTCCTTCCTTCCTTCCTTCCTTTCTTTCTTCCTTCCTTCCTTCCTTCCTTTCTTTCTTTTTTCTTTCTTCCTTCCTTCCTTCCTTTCTTTCTTTCTTTTTCTTTCTTTCTTTCTTTCTTCCCTCCTTCCTTCCTTCCTTCCTTCCTTTCTTTCTTTCTTTTTCTTTCTTTTTCTTTCTTTCTTTTTCTTTCTTTTTCTTTCTTTCTTTCTTTCTTTCTTTCTTTCTTTCTTTCTTTCTTTCTTTCTTTCTTTTTCTTTCTTTCTTTTTCTTTCTTTTTCTTTCTTTCTTTCTTCCTTCCTTCCTTCCTTCCTTCCTTCCTTCCTTTCTTTCTTTCTTCCTTCCTTTCTTTCTTTCTTTCTTCCTTCCTTCCTTCCTTCCTTCCTTCCTTCCTTCCTTCCTTCCTTCCTTTCTTCCTTCCTTCCTTCCTTCCTTCTTTCCTTCCTTCCTTCCTTCCTTCCTTCCTTCCTTCCTTCCTTCCTTTCTTTCTTTCTTTCCTTCTTTCCTTCTTTCCTTCTTTCCTTCTTTCCTTTCCTCTACATCCAGTATGGGGCTTGAACTCAGACCCTGTGAAATTAAGGGTTTCATGCTCTTCCAATTGAGCCAGCCAGGAGTTCCTACTTGCTTGTTTTCATAGAAGATTTGATTGAAGTCTTTTTTTTTTTTGAATGAGGTTTTATATGCTCTCAATGTTTCACTTGCAAATGTTCTTTCCCCACTATTTTCCCTTACTGCGGAGTGAGGGAGATTTAGAGAACGCAGGGATTTATATCACAGACTTTACAGTGAAATTAACACTAGAATATTTAGGCTTCAAAGACATGGAATTAATTTTTTTTTATTCCGCTAAACTCTCTTTTCTTCTGCTTTTCTATTATGTATAGATAATCTATTAGATAAAAATCGTCTCTAAAGTTCTTATTTATTCTCAAAGAAAACACTTCCCAGGTGAGAAATGGTATCCCAAATTAGAAACAGCAAAATAAATAGATCATCCAGGTGAAAGGTGAGGGAGATGATTGATGGTGCTCTTAAGCTTGGCACCCTCTCTCTCCTTTTAAAACACTTTTATGGTAAAATATTGCACATTTGTTCAGAAACATGCAGCAATTTATTTGCACAGCTTACAAGTATTTATAAAGCAAACCCCCATGTAACTGGTACTCCGGTTAAGAAACTGAACATTGTGAGCACTTCATCCCTGATCTGAAACCCTATTCTCTCCCAGAGGTAACTGTTACCTTCTTTAATGTCAGTCATTTCTTACTTTTCTTTATAGTTACACTGCATATGTGGGCAATGCCCTTAAACAATATTGTGCAGTTTTTGCCTGTTTTAAAACTGTGTATAAATCATACTGTAGATATTCTTTTGTGTCTTGCTTTTTGCTCAACATTTTGTTGTAAGTCACCCATATTATTGAATGTAGTTGAAATTCATTAATTTTGTTGCTCAGTGATATTCCTGCATGAATATTCTATATATATAATGCATTCTACTGAAAATAGATTGCTTCCTATGTACATTTTCATGTATATGTACATTTCATATGTATTCTGGTTTATATGTACATACTTTTTCTAGGATATATACCCAGGAACATAATTACTACATCCCTGGGTAGGTAGATCTTCAGCTTTACTAGATACTACTGAGTTGTTTTCCACAGTGATTGTACCAATTTACAATCTCACTGGCAATGTATGAATAGAGTTCCGTGGGTTCTGCATCTTTATCAACATTTGGTATTTCTTTTCCCTTTTCCCTTTCTTTTCCTTTCCTTCTTTTTGTAGCAATTCCAGTGTCAGTATAGTATATATCATTGTGATTGGAATTTGCATTTCCATGATGACTAATGAAATTTAGTACCTTTTCATTGGCAATTTGGATTTCCTGTTTTGTGAAGCTTCTGTTTAAGTCTTACTCATTTTCTTTATCGAATTACATACCTTTTTTTCAGTAGATGTGGCCTGCCCTTCCTTTCATGAGTAATGTAGGTGGGTGTTGACAGAGTGGAGTTTTGTGGTCATAGACAACCTTTTCGAAAACTGCCAAAAGCAGTTTAAGTTATTGGGGAAAAGGTTGTAATCAGTCAGTTCTCCTTTTTAGATGTTACCTCCAGGTGGTACATGAGCTTTTCTGCCCTTGAGCCTGGGCAAGTGACTCTCGGTAAGATTTGAGTAAGTGCCATCAAGGGAGGACTCAGGAAGAAAACTTTCCTACTCACTGCTGTCAGGAGATCACTTAATGGAGGACATCAGAGGATGTCCATTGCTTGGGGAAGGCCTCCAGTTAATTATTACCTAGAAGCTGAGAGCAGAGCATGGTCTGCTCAATCCCCTAAACTGGCGAGTCCCCTTTAATCAGTGTTTTGAAAACATTTAAATTCCCATCAGACTAATTAGTTCATCTGGAAACTAATGTTTACTTGGAAATGAGCCAAATGAAGGGGATTCTCTGAAATGATTTCCTGGAGGAATGTGTCTTCCCTCTCCTTACATAAAGGTAAAGTGAAGGATAGAGAAGAAAGCAGGAGAGAGTTAACTGCAGTTTCTAACCGATAAGCTGCTGGAACATTTCTGCATGTCTTTCCAAGTTGTTTTAACAGCGTCGATGGGCTGATTCTGCAATATAATGACTGGTAGTTTCTACACGTGAATATTTTTGTCTTTCCAGGGATTAATCTTATGAAGAGTTATTTGTTTTTAAATAATGCTTGAGCTGGTTGGAGTCTTGCAAATCCTTATTTCTCTGAAAAAAATGGAATTATAGATTTTGATAAGCTCCACAAGGGCAGGGATTTGGCTCTCTTGTATTTACCATGGTTTTTCCAGACCTAGAGCCTGCTGTGGACAGGCACTCAAGTATTCATTGAATGAGTGAATGAACGAATGATTTTCTGGCACTAGAGATGTATTGAAAGCTGATCGCCCCATAACAGAAGGAAACAAAGATGATGCTTGTCATTATGTGAACATATGCAGGCACACACACTCACTGCTTTGATTTGACCAGGTTCATGACTTTCCGGGGAAAGAGCACAATTGCTGCTCCTTTGAGGATAGTGTATATAAATAACTAATGTCCATGAAAATAGTTTTATTGTCATAAAACACAAGCAATAGACTTAAAGTTTTAGTTCTTGAGGGCAAAAACTACTTTCCTCTCTTTTATTTCTAAGGATCCTCTGACTTAGGAATGCCTACCATAGGCTGTGTGCATAGGAGGTTCTCAGAAAAGTGTGCAAAGGGTAAACATTGTTTCAACACAACTTACATGGAATTGTAATTTAATTTACTGCCAATCAGCACACTTTTTGCAGCATTTTTTTGCCTGTTGGAAGTAAGCCCTGAGGCAGGAAGTGAATGGGTGGGGCAGCAGCATCTTCATCTCTGTGTTCTTAGTGTATATGGCCAGGTATATAATAGGATTCAATCACGTTGGATGAATGCATGCACCAATCCTATAGAGAGGAGTTGAGGAACAGAGGGTGATTAACTTGGAGAAGGAGAGGTCTTGGGCAGGAGACAAGATCGCTATCTTTGGATATCTGAAACCCCAACCTGTGGCAGAAGGAGAGCAAATGAGGACACTATGTGGAAGCTTCGCATAGGCAGATTTTTGTTTGTAGCATATCTGGAGAGGAACAGCTTGATCTTCAAACCAAATGTGAAAGAGAAAACAATTGCATTTGTTTTTCCTGGAGGAATTTCCAAGGCATTTTTATGAGGCACCTCATTTCCCCCTATTACTCATTCCCTTATTTTCTCTGAGGTTCACTGTATGAGTTCCTTGATTCTGCAGGACAATTCCAGCTCTCACCCAGCATATCTGCTTCCTGGAGAAAGATGATTCTCTCAGGATCATTACATACAGATTTCAAGGCTTAGGATTCCATGGCTAAATAAGCTAAGAACAATGCAGTTCTACCTTTGTCTAGAAAAATAGAGATCTAAGACATGTGGTAAGGTATAAATCAATTTCAGGACTGACCAGACCTCCAGATTGCTCCTGATGAGTATCATACTTGCTAAGGACTCCTCTTAAATCAACGTGAAAAATTAGTCTCTGTAGACAGCGCTGTCTGTTGTTCTTGGTATTATTTGTGCATTACCTTGTTATTAATATGCATGGCATCTTGAATTAAATATACTGGTTTTACCTGGATTTTTGTCGGGCTGATAAGAGTCTCAATTACTGGGCTATTAAACATCAATCTCTTCTGCCTTAGATTCAGACCTCATTCCTTGTTTGAAAAATACAAGTAGTATAAAAGAAATGCTATGACTTAGAGAGATAGACCAAGAGAAGAAATAGAGAGTTTGCCAACCTGAAGTCTGCTCTGAATCCTTATATAATCTTACATAAATTGCCCAACTTCTTAGCATCACATTCTTCTATTCATATAGTAATGTTAATAGGAGACATTTACTGTTGACATCTTCCTGTTGAAAGACAGAAGTATGCTTAAAAAATTCTTGACATGTAATATTAAATTGCCCCTGAAAATAGTGCTACAATGACTAACTTTGAAGTCATTAAGTCATATATTAAAAAAAAAACTGTATTCGTACTTCTGACTTTCTTTACCAACAGGGCTACATGGACCTGGCTTGGGGTCACTCAGTGGCTGGCGTTTACAGAGTGAATCATGGTGAGGAAGCAGGAATCACCTTGGTGAACTTACCAGGGAGAAGGAGGGATGGGGTGGGAATGTGGTTCATTTGAGGCACAAAAAATGCGTACAGACCAACCACAGCAGACCATCCATTCAATAGTGCCTCACTACCCATGGTGTGGTAGAAGGATCAGTCTTAGGAAGCTCGTGGGTTAGTTCTGGCTCAGCTACTAACTGGCAACAACACTGAGCAAGCCACTTAACCTCTTTGGGCTTCAGTCTCTTTGTAAGTCTAGAGGGTTTGGGCTAGATCTACACTGTCCAATAGAGTAGCCACCAGTCACGTGTGGTTATTGAACACTTGAAATGTGGTTGATGGAATTGAAAACAACTGAATTTTAAGTTTAATTTTAATGAATTTGAATTTAAATTTAAAAAACTAAAGCATAAGGAATAGCATGGAGGACATTATGAGAAGGAAGGGAAAAATGAGCGGGGGGCAAATCAGAGGGGGAGACCAACCATGAGAGACTATGGACTCCGAGAAACAAACGGAGGGTTCTAGAGAGGAAGGGGGTGGGGGGATGGGTTAGCCCGGTGATGGGTATTAAGGAGGGCACGTTCTGCATGGAGCACTGGGTGTTACAGGCAAACAATGAATCATGGAACACTACATCAAAAACTAATGATGTAATGTATGGTGACTAAGATAACATAATAAAATAAAATTCAAAAAAAAAACTAAAGCAGTGTAACAATTTTTCTCTTAAATATAACTTTATAGCATTGGTGGGACATTTCAAGTTAGCTGTTGAAAATTTAGTGTCCTTATTGAGATGCATCACAAGTGTAAGATATATACTATTTCAAAGTATGCAGAAGACTGTAAAATATCTCATTAATAGTCTTTTTTTTGTATTGGTTACATGTTGAAATGATAATATTGTGGCTATATTGGGTTAAATAAAATGTATTATTAAAATGATTTTCACCTCTTTTTTACTTTTTTAAAATGTGGCTACTAGAAAAATCTGAACTGTGTATATGGCTCATATTGTATTCAATTGGATAGTGATGGGTTAGATGATTTCAAAAATATAGCCTATTGTTCTAGGTTGCTATTGTAAAGGTTCAGCTCTAAGTGGCTTCAAGCATGAATTTCAAAGACTTTAGTGAGAGAGTGTGGGTTATAAACCCCACTTGCTAGCGGTGTGATTTTGGGCAGATATGAAACCTCACTGGGCCTCAGTGTCCTCATGTGAGGAATAAACACATCTATCTCCTATAGGGTTGTAAGGGTTAAATGAAATAGTATATGTAAGGTGCCAAACCAAGCGCCTGTGACCCTGTTGAAATAAATTTTCCCCAATCTTCTCATCTCTTTGACTGTGATTTTTAATACCCATGCGGACCCAAAGAGGAAACCAGGACATGAGGGTTTTAGCACAAGCTCCAGCTCTTAAAAAGAACCAAGATGCAAAGAAGTTTAGGTGGTCACACGAAGTGGGTGGCTTTGGAAATGGAAGTCTGCTATCCTCAGGTTTGATCCTTCACGTGATCCACGTGCTCACTTTCTAGAGCCGTGCACACTCATGTCTCTCCCTTTACTCTTGCCCTGATGGTCTTTCTAGTTAGTTGTAGTCCAGGCTTTTGAAGCTTCCTTCCCTCAGGATGTAGGAATGTTGAAAGACATAATAAGACTGTTCAGGAAAGAAGATATGTCCCCTCCTTTCCTGGGTATCGCTGTAGACCATGAAGGTTCCCTAGGAAGCAGGTGAGAGAAAACACTGTAGCAGGTGCCAGGGGCATCTTCGCATGGGCCTCTCGTGTCTCCCCATAACCCTAATCACCAACAGCATTCCCCAAGCAGAATGATGAAAAAGAAAAAAAGGCAAAGAATCTACACACTTTCTTTAGGAAATGGGGCAATCTGAAATGTTAAGGATAATAGATTTATGGTGCACTCTAGTTTTATTTCATCAATATTTATTCATCACAAGTTTTAATTTTATTTTGTCAATATTGATTATTCATAGTGAAGAGGAAAACAAGCTCTGGGGTCAGAAAAACCTGGATTTGGATGTTAGTCACAATACTTACTACTTTATGTTCTTGGAAAACGACTTCCCTTCTCTGAGTCTCAATTTCCTTATGTGATGATGAGGGCTCGAGAAATGGTAGTTATTATTATTTTGATCTTGTAATATTTACTTAAGATTATGATTTAATTATTATTTAACAAACACATAAAACTCGTCTTTTTTGGAGCAGGTTTTCATCTCTTGCCTGATTTCCGTTAGGGTTACTTTGCTTCTTTGTTTTCCGTGTAATCTATTTACTTTGATGTGTAAAGCAAAGAATTATAATATAAATCAGGAAAGAAAATATTCTCACTTGTGACTTGTAACTCTAAATATTACCTTGTCTCAGAGGGTGCTTGTTTTAGGTACATTGCCCCCGTGGGTGGTTGAAGTGGGATTCTTCTGTGTGTCCCGAGTCAACTAAGGCATCTGACATTATCTGATGTCCTCCGCCTGCTCCCCACGGCCCCCAGCAGTAGAGAGGCTCAAAAGGCTCTGATGAACTTGGCACTCAGGTTTCCCTTCTAGAAAATGGGGAGAAATCACCAAAGGGATTCAATTTAAAAAACATTTAACCACCTGTTGGTTTTACTCTTTAACGCCAGCCAATCAGTGGCAGAATCCTGGGAAGAAAAGGCAAAAGGAGTAGTCAGTGTTTCGGATTCTTGAGTCACCTGCTCTGTGGGCTATGGAGCATCTAAAGTCAGCCCCACACATCACTACTGCCCAGGATCTGTGCTTTGGGAGTGGATCTGGAAGCTATGAAATCTTCTTTTCCTCTGGTCTGAATTGCTTTCTAAAAGCTCTTCCTAGATGCACAGGAATGTACCAAGCAGGGAGGCCTTTGGCCATCCCAACCCCGGGCCTGCTGCTCCTTAACTTGGGGCACGTGGCAGATGTTGAGCAGGATGGATAGAGCCATTTCATTACTTGAGCAGGTTCCCACGAGCCCTTGCACATACCTTTATTTCTACGCTTGTCATACGTGATTATTTTTTTTTATAGCTTTGTCTTCAGCAGGAAGATGAATGCCTCTGGTAGTGTTGTAAACTCCCAGGGGCACCATTCACATGGTAGCTGGTGTGAATGGCGCCTCCTGGAGGTGTGCAGTGCACAGCCTGGGCAGGCCTTCGGCGGCTCTGCCTGGGGATGAGTTGGAGCGCTTAGTTAGTAGCCTGGCCTTGTACATCTTTTATCCTGGCATCTGGTACACGACAAATATTTGCTCACCAAACATTTTTTGAAGGAATGACACTGGCCCCACCATTTATTTTAAGTTGATGTGACCCATTTTCCTGATCCTATGATCCTATTATTATGAGCCCCCACTTCTCCCCATCCTAAAGGATTGATGTTATTGGTGTTTTTTTGTGCATAGAGAGGTGAGCTCATGCCTGGAGGGAGCCGGGGGTATTCAGGCTGCTTGATGCCCTTGGGGTCTCTCCTGCTGGAGGGGCGGGGTGGGTAGACCTCAGGGCTAGTTTGGTCCATGCTTGACACACTTTTGATGCTGAGAAACAACTCAGTGAACTTCTGGCCTCATTTTCAATGTCACAGATGTGGCCCTGGAGAAGGACCAAGTTTATATCTTCAGAATATAATAGCACCGAGTTGGGTCACAGCTGCAGCAAAATCAGCCCGGAACAGACACACAGGATGTAAACAAAGTGGGAACGAATTCCGTCCGTTTTCCAAATTTGGAGTTTGGAGCTGAGGAATGAGATTGTGGGTGGATGATCTGTTTTGGAGTCTTCTGACTTCCTGGATTCATACTTCAGTGAGGTGAAATTCAGCCCAGAATGCTAATGGCACCAGGACCGGAAAGCCCTCGGATTGTGCCCTCACCCCTGAGCGCTCCCGTTTAGGTGGGTAAGAAGTTACGGAGCCCTCCCCCGGGGCCCAGGCTTCGGGTGGCCTGCGGGATTTTCACTTCCTCTGCTCCTCTCACCTCACACTGCCAGTCTTGTGTTGTAGGGGAAAATCAGCCACATCCTCCTATGGTTTTGAAGAAATTAAGCTTCTGAGTTCACCTGACCTGCTTCATTTTTGTTGAAAAGGAACATAAAGCCATTTAGCAAATCCTTTTGTCCTCACAAAGCCTGGCTTTCCAAATCTACTGTGCTGCGGTCCATCCCAAATCACATAATTGGATGTCAGAGACTGAACACTCTTTCCTCTTGCCATTCCTGTTGTAAAAACCCTATCCCTCCTGCTCTCTGCCGAGGTGCCCCGGAATGCCTGTAGAGAGATCACGCAGGCGAAGAGGCAAAAGAGGAACTTCCATTACTGGGTTTTCAAAACGTTTCTTGTAATAACAGAATCCATGTCAAGGCAAGGGGCTCAACAAACCCTCAGCTTCTTAGAGGACAGAAAACATTTCATGAAGGAAAAGGAAAGAGACCCAGTACCGAGTGTCAGGACACGAGAATATGGTTTTCCTTCAAATTTCTCAGGCAATTTGTGCTGTTGTCCTACCCCTGACCCCTTACCCGAAGCATCTCAGTTACCTCACCTGAAATGGAAGCATAGCCGGGCGCATACCACGTTTGTGAAATCCAGCTTCTGTAGTTCTTTTCCTGAGGAAGAGAAATGGAAATTCATTTAGTTTATTAATAAAGTGTTAGTAAGATTGACAGGCCCCGCTACAAAACACAGTTTGGAAAAGGGTAAATAGATCTTTGCATTTGGTGCTTGCCATCCAGTCCAGGAATATGACTTGTGGGGTTTCCTTTGCAGCCCCCCCCACTTTGTTTTTAACTTGATGGAGAAATAGGGCCTAGATTTCTCAGCTTGGGTGAATGAGATAGGGTGATCCATGAAGTTGCTGATTGTCTTTGCCCCTGTGGCTGCAAAGCTGGGTACCTAATTGTGTGCTCTGGAAATAATCATGGTGTAATAAGTCCTTACAGAGAGGACTGCTTCCTTATTGCCAAAGTCACGGATGTCTAATAATTTAACTTTGCCAAATTTGGTAGGTAGTTATGGGCTTCAGTTTATGATTAATAATTGGCACAAAGAGCAAATTTGTTTTTCTAGCTTATTTGCTCCTTTGTAGATCATTAGGCATTTAAAGTGGGTAAGCTGACATGCTCTCTTCATCATCTTTACCAGTTTGTGAATGGGTCAGGTCTTCCGTAAAGGAAAGCAGAAAATAGGAATGCTTACTTTAAATGGCTTAGAAATTGACAGAAACTTAACTCTCTAGCATCAGCAAAAAGTGAATCTATTTACTCATATCCAGGGGAGCGTAGCCAGGAGTGGACGGCTTCAGGCACAGCTGAATCTGGGGGTTCAAACCCTATCATCCAGGCAACGTTCCTCTATCGCTTCGCCTTGTCTGTTTTACAGGCAGGTAAGGTGGGTGACAATAGCCCGGGGCCCATATTCTCCAGTTTAGCAACCCTGAGTGAGTATAAAACGTTTCTCTTCCATTGTCTTGACGTTATTCTCAGAGAAAACACTCATTTGCTCAGGTTAGGCTTTGCATTCATCTTTGAATTCATCCCTGTGACCAGAGGGATGGTACATGTGAGCTGGACAGTCTGGACCAAGTACTCATCGCTGTGGTGGAAAGGCATTAACCCCAGAAAACGTTCCTTTTGTCTAATTGGCTCTAACTTAGTCACAAGCCCACCCCTAGTCACACAACTGACCAAAGTGTGTGATGTTATTTTTTTTTTAAGATTTTATTTACTTACTTATCAGAGAGCGAGAGAGAGGGAGAGAAAGAGAGAGAGAGCACGCACGTGAGAGAGAAAGCATGCACAAGGGGGAGAGGGGCAGAGAGAGAAGCAGGCTTCCCACTGAGCAGGGAGCCCGATGACACGGGACTCGATCCCAGGACCCTGGGATCATGACCTGAGCCAAAGGCAGACAACCGACTGAGCCACCCAGGCGCCCCAAGAGTGTGATGTTCTGATTGGCCAAGCCCGAGTCACCTGTGTCAGGGGAGACAGAGACATAGGACGAGAACTGAGAGTGAAGGAGGGGTGGTGCCATAAGAAAACTGGGGCACCGGCAGAAGGGAGAATAGAAGTTAGCTAGCTGAAACAACAAATATTAAGAGACTTCAATAAAAGTTTGCATCTTTTATTTATTTATTTTTAAAGATTTTATTTATTTATTTGACAGAGAGAGACACAGCGAGAGAGGGAACACAAGCAGGGGGAGTGGAGAGGGAGAAGCAGACTCCCTGCTGAGCAGGGAGCCCGATGCAGGGCTCGATCCCAGGACCCCGGGATCATGACCTGAGCCGAAGGCAGACGCTTAACGACTGAGCCACCCAGGCGCCCCAAAGCTTTCATTTTTTAAAAGGAAGCTCTACACCCAATGTGGGGCTTGAACTCACGGCCCTGAGATCAGGAGTCACATGCCAGCCAGGTGCCCCAGAAGCTTGCACTTATCGTTTAAAACTTTTGAGATTGGATTTGTTTTCTTTTCTTTGCAACACTATCTTGAGACCTAAGGAAACGTAAGTTTGCCCTGATTACAAATACCTATATTAATAGAGTTTTTTTTTTTTTTACACAGTTCTTCCACTAATCCTTATAATAACCCCATGAAGCTTGTAACTGGTCTCATTCCACAGGTGAGGATAGGACGGTACAGAGAGGTTAAACAACTAACTGCACACTATGCCCCAGTAACCGGAGGGGCCGGCGCTCAGACTCAGGCTGTCTGACTCTACCTCTGCCTTTTCCACTCTGCCCTGTGAGAGAGAAAGAAGACTCAACGAAAGCAGGTCGGGTGTGAATGGGAGCAGGGCACAGATTCAAGAGATGGTTCAGAGACGTGAGTTAGCAGCAGGCTGTAGTGACTCATGGATGGGGGTTGAGGGAAAGGAGATGACTCAGCCTTCCAGCTTGGGTGACCGATGGGGCGGATGTTGCTGCCATTAATTCAGATTGAGCTCACGGGCGGAGATGGTCCCCAGCCTCTCAAGTACATCTCTCTTCTCGTGTCAGTTCTTGAGCCTCCACTGATGAGACCCGGGAGTAACCATCCCCCTTTCTCCAATGCCTGCCCCTATCTGGTAGGGCTCCTTCCGCTAGCCCCAGGATCCAGTGGTCTGGCTGGATCTAGCTTTTATGAGGGTCGGGTGGTCGAGCCTTTATGTCTTCTCTCAGAGTGCCTCTGGGACGCAGGTTCGGACCTAGGGCTCGATGACCCTGGGAGTGGGTCCTGGGCCTTGGGTGGCCGGAGTTTCAGAACACAGTAGGCTGCCTCACCTTCTCCTCCCTAGTCCTCGTACTCTAGTGCTGCCCTGAGAACTGGTCTAATGGCTGGGACCTGGTGCCCTGCTCAACTTTTGCAAGCCCCTTCTGTCTGCCTTTCTGGCATGTTGATTAGGGCCGCACCTCACATGGACAAAATCCCTCCATGATGAGCTTGACTCCTGGATATCGGCCACAGAGGGGATGCCCCAGAGTGTTGCTTTGCTTGACTATTTGCATGGCTAGGGGCCAGTAGGCTTGCCTCTTCCAAGACTCTGAGATCCTGCTTCCCCCACTTGGGTGTCCTGACCATAGTCACCAGGTTTATTCTTGTTCCTTTTGCTGACCAAACTTCCTCCCACTCCGAGCCTTTGCGCTGGCTGTGCCTCTGCCTGCCATGCTCTGCTCCCTGGCCTGCTTGGCTTCTCTTTGCCTCAGGTCGCAGCTGAACTGCCATGTTCCCATTCAATGTGGCCTGCCCTTCTACCCATCTCTTTCTACATCATCATCCCCATTTCTCTTTCCTCATCACATCAACATATTTGAAATTCTTTCATTTGGGTCCTTGTTTCCTATCTGTTTCCTCACTAGAATGAAAGCTCCTAGAAGGCAGGGGCCTCCCCTCCTACACTCACTGTTGTATTGGAAAGCCTGGAACAGCGCCTGCTCCACAGTAGGTGCTCCATAAACGATTCATGGAGTGTTATCGATTCTTGATTGTTGAGACCACATCTTGTCTGGTCTATGCTGGGGCAGAAGACTTGATGGATTTTGTGCTGGCTGAATTGGAGAACTGTCGCCTTGGAGCTGTCCAACTCCCTTGGCCCAAACTGCCCACCTGGTCTGCCAAGCAGACTCCTAAATTCAGTTCAGAATTGTCCTCTCGAAAACCCTCCCTTGCCCTGACCTCCAAGCACTAGTCATTCCTCTTCCTTGCTCTCTTAGTACCTCGTTCCAATCTTTAATTACACACCTTCACACAGCATTGTGTCCTTGTTTGCGTACCTGTCTTTCTCCCCAGTTAGGCCCTGAGTGTTTTGCCAGCAGGAATTCTGCAGGGTTCGTCTTTGGATCCTGGTGTCTGACAAAGACTTAGAATTCAATCCCACAATTATTTGTGTGGAATAGACAAGGTGGGTGCATTGGGAAACTGGATGTGTGAATCTGATATGCAGGAGTGAAGGCAGGGTTAGTGACGCAATCATTAAATTATCCGATTTAACAGCCATTTACCCAAAAACCATGGCACTAAAGAAAAAAGTCTTTGACCCTTGAGCCAGTCAGTTGCAAAAGAGCTCAGATCATCCTTATTGTGTCAAATTAAGTTTATCTGAGCCATCCTTCCATTCACATCCTGTTCACACGCTCCTATTCACGAGCCTGGGATAGAAGAGGCTCTCTTGGGATAACTCCAGAGTCATGGTTCTGATGTTCTTAGCTCTTGAATGACTCTATTTTCACCTAACCTGAGTTACAGTCACTACCTCTTGTGAGACCAGCCTCATTAATCATAACAGTATCTGTGCTGCGGAGGATGCCTACCTCATCCCCCCCACAGGGAGACTCAATGACTTACAACATGAGGGTTAGCTCAGGCTCATTCTATTCACTTTTGATTCATTGCATCCTTTGGTCTGCTGTGTTATCACAGATTTGAGATCCACAGCCATAATTCAGTTGGTAATTTTATGTAATGCTATCCCTGGGGTGAAATTTTAATTGTGAAAGAAAATTAGTCGTTTATTCACTAACTATTTATAAATTGTGGATTACATTACCAGGCCTTGTGTTAGGGGCTGAGGACAAGGGTAAGATCAAGTCCTTGTCTTTGAGGAGCTGACAGTCTAAAGGGCAATTCAAGATAAGAGGGCAGATGATTTCAATCTGATTTGTGAGGGCCATAGTAGGGTAAAGTCTTGGGGGATGAACACAAGCTGGTCAGACGAAGGAGAGGGGCAGGGAGGGAACGGCAAGAACAAAAAACAGGAAGGCATGGACACGGAGCGCCTGGGCCATTAAGGCTCTTGAATTTTTACCTACAGACTGAGTGTTTTCCAAAATATATTTTATTTATTTATTTTAAAAAATTTATTTATTAAATTTTAGAGAGAGAGAGAGAGAGCATGCATGAGCTGGGGGGGAGGGGCAGAGGGGGAGAAACAGAGAGAGAGAGAATCCCAAGCAGGTTCCACGCTCAGCCATGGAGCCTGACACGGGGCTTGATCTCATGACCCTGAGATCATGACCTGAGCTGAAATCAAGGGTTAGATGCTCAACTGACTGAGCCACCCAGACACCCCTCCAAAATATATTTTTAAAGGATACTTGTTTTGTGTGATGATAATGACTTTTGCATAGTAAAAGGGTTTTATGATTAGCTAATTTGGGGGAACACTGACTTAAAAGGCAGTATTAATACTGTCCAGTTGGTACCCATTTTTCCTGAGCTCTGTGCATCATCCTGTGATAGGCAGTGGGGGACACGGGGAGAACAGGACATACTGTCCCATGCTCATGGGGCTTGCAGCCAACGAGGAAAGTAGGAATTCAACAAATAGCTACAAATGATATGTTAAGTATTTACAAGTGAGAGAAGCCCTGGAAAGAAGAATGTGTTATAGGATACAGATAGAATGGTTAATAAGAACAAGAATTAACACTCTTTTAGCCCATGCCATGAACCAGACATTGGGCTAAAGGCTTCACAGCATTATTACATTTAAACGAAGCTAACTGGGACAATATGCTAATGTGTGCTTTCCATTTCCTAATGCTGGACTAGTAATAGGGCATTTCCCAAGCAGATTTGACCACGGGATGGTTTTTTCATTGAACAGCCTTTCAATTCTATGGCAGATTTGGCATGGGGAGCCATTGAGGTGTTCTCAACCAGGGAGAGATATGGTCAGGTTTCATTTTCCAAATGGTAGAAAACATTTACTTTGTGATCTTGGTGACTTGGAAGGGGCCAGAAATTTTAGAAAAAAGTTTAGGAATTGTCAAACTTGCCAGTAAAACAGAATTACCTTCACTTTTCAAATACTGACCTATTAAGTCTGAGTTTCCTAAAGCAGTCTGTATTTTGTAAAGGCTCCTGGGTACACAGGAAACTGGTAACATTTGTTGCCTCTGGGGAGAGGTCCTGGGCGGCTGCATGACAGGGACCGGAGGAAGACTCCTTATTGTAAAGTGGTGAGCCACGTTTACATACTACCTGTTACAGAATAAATGTGTGAATTAAAAAAATCTTTATGGATGATCCGGATGTAGACAGGATGGAGAACCACTGGTGGAATTAATTAGTGAATTCAAAACAAAATGATGTGAAACAAGTGATTAAAATTTCCCATTACAAGTAAGATGTGCTAGATAGGTTTGCTCATTAACCTTAAATGACTAAAGAAAGCAACTTTCTATGAATGGGGAAGGGAAGTCAGACCATGAGGGGTTAAAGAGACATAAAAAAGGGGAGTAGAGGCCAAAGACTAAAATTCTCTGGTGGGCAGAAACAGGTGGGCTGTCGGAACCCTGACCCCTCTACTCACTAACTGATGAGCTGTGGGACTTGGGGGTGTTTCTCAGTCCCCGCCCCCCCCATTCCTCACTGTAACATAGGAATAATATTAGCAGCCTTAGAGGGTGCTTGGAAAATCAAAGGAAACAATGAATGAAGGTTTTACACACACACACACACACACACACACACACACACACACACACACACACACAGCATTTAGCATAGTGCCTGGTGCAAAGTGAGAAGAGAGGGTAGACCTGGACATTTTTGTAGGGAGAATGGAAGATGGAAGTTATAAAATTGGAGACAGATCAAGATTCTGCAGGGGATAGAGAGGGAGGGGAGCGAAAGTGCAGGCTGAGAGGGTTTCTTGGAAAGGCGGAGAACCCTTTTCCTCTGGGAGGGAAAGGAAGGAGAGGTGGGCAGGTAAAGAGGTGGCAACAGAATTTTCAGGAGGGAGGAGGGAAGCTGAAGGAGATGAGGCAAAAAAATCTCACTCCTCACCTCTGCAAAGAAAGAGGCATGGTGGAAATTTCATAAAATGTTTCAAATACTCACAATATTTGACGCACAAAAGCCATGTTTTTTTGGTTAAAATAAATTGGCACCAGTCTGTGTATCTGATGAAAATATAGGCAGCCTCCCTACTACGTCATCTCTCTGCTTCTTCTTTTTCAGTGTGTTACCTCCAGCACAAATACCTTCAAGAGGCCATTCATTCATTCAAACCTTTTATTTTGAGCCTACTGTGTGGCAGGACCTGGAAGACCAGGGAGATCCACACAGTGAGGATAACGCAGAGTGGTAGGGATGAGGATGGGGAAGAAAAGCACAGCTTAGCTCTTCTTATGTCTGGTGTGTGACCTTAGAAACTCAGAGAAACCTGCGTGTTTGCAGTGCAGGAATTAGGTGGGTTTCTCTTCGTATAGCACATTGAAACTGACTTCTTTCCCCAAATGAGCCAATTGACATAGGGTATGAATCCACTTGAATAGACATGTTCCATATGGCTCAAGAAAGATGCTGGAACACTGTACCAAAAACTGTGGAAAAGAGTATGCTGAATCAAGCTTAAAAAATAATTTCTGCAACCTAATTGTCCACTTTCTTAACAAGGACAACTGTAATGTTCAGTCCCTTCAGTCCCAATGCCTCCTTCATAGCAGATAACTTTACTATTCTGAAATGAGACTCATAGAGGACATAACCTACCAGTACATTTAAAAAATAACATAATACCCAAACTTTATTATATAGGAAAATTAAAGTTAAGTAAGTTACCATTAAATATGTGATTCTCCATGTAAATACTTGAGCATGGCTACAACACTAGTCCAATGAAGGCCACAGAGAGTGACATCTATATGGACAATCACTGTGGATGTGGCAGCTGAAAACATAGGCCAATTTGGGGATTTTATTGCATTGGTAACTCAAATACCAACTCAAACAGCTTTGCTTATGGTGATGTGATTTTATAGAATGTGAAGAACTATTTTTTTTAAAAAAAGATTTATTTATGTGAGATAGATAGAGAGAGCCGGGGGAGGGGCGGAGGGAGAGGGAGAGAGAGAATCTCGAGCAGACTCCCCACTGAGCGCAGAGCCTGATGCGGGGCTCAGTATCAGGACCCTGAGATCAAGGCCCTGAGATCATGACCTGAGCTGAAATCAAGAGTCAGAAGCCCAATCGACTGAGCCACCCAGGCGCCCCTAAGATGCAAAGAACTTTTGATGAAGTTCTGAACAAAGCAAGTACATATTTCTCTTAATTTATAGAATAGATGCATTTTTGGAAAATTCAGTGGATATTGAAAAAATGCAAATACACTCAAACACAGATACTGTGTGTTTATATGTAAAATGAAGTTAGGTTTTAGCTCAGATCATTATAAACAGGCTTTTCATTTACATGAATGTCTAGTGGGACATGGAAAGTTCCATGGCACTCAGGGCAATTCTTTGTTGTGTGGGACTTTCCTGCAGACTACAGGACATCAGCCACATCTGGCTGTTCACTCCAATCATGGGGACAACCAAGAAACACACCACAGATTTCCAAAATGCCCACCAGGGGGTGGCACCGAACCACTGTGGTGGAATACGTGAATGGAGTTGAACTCTGCACTTAGGAGAGGCTCACTAAGTGCTTGTTGAATAGAATGATGACGAACCTTGTAGATCCTCACAACCATCATTTTGTTTTTTGTTTTTTTTTTAAAGATTTTATTTGTTTCTCAGAGAGAGACACAGCGAGAGAGGGAACACAAGCAGGGGGAGTGGAAGAGGGAGAAGCAGGCTCCCCACCTAGCAGGGAGCCCGATGCGGGGCTGCATCCCAGGACCCTGGGATCATGACCTGAGCCGAAGGCAGATGCTCAACGACCGAGCCACCCAGGCACCCCAACAACCATCATTTTGAACTTTAATTTGCACTGTGGAGAGGCTGTAGCTATACATGGAAGATCTAGACAAGGAGAGCCAAATGTTCTCGTCTTTCAAGCCTACTCCAATTGGTTGGAAGTAGTTGCCCTTAATATCATATATAGAATAATTTTGGGGGTAGTGTCCAGCTCATTCAGTCGTTTCAGCACTATTTACTGGGCATCTATGCTAGGCACTGTTCTAGGAGATAGAGATAGAGTAATGAATAAAACAGACACAGATTTGGGCCCTCATGGGGCTAACATTTCGAGCTCAGGAAGAGCTGACATTAAAGGTGTCTGCCATGAGATCAGGAACCCACTAGCCACAAGTGTCTTACTTGAAACAGAAGAGTTACCGGAATCACTACTAACCCGGGAACTCTCCTCGAATTTTATTTTTAAAAAATTCAGTTTCTAATACTGGTTCATTCTCCTGTCATTTGTCTTTTTCTTCTCAGAAAGAGAAATAGCAACAAAACAAAACAACCCAAACAACTTCTAGTTAATTGATAATTCTGATTGAGTTCTCGTGAACACAGTTATTCTATAATTTGTAAGGTTGCATTAGAATTAACGAAGAGATATCACTTGCCAAGAAATGGAGATTTGGTCAAGTTGGGAACAAGAATTGATTTGAAAGTAACTAGGACACCCCAATACCTAGCAAAATTTGTGAATGTCCTCTCTGTGTGAAGACCTGGCCACCAACATTCTTGGGCAAACCTTAAGAACAAGACACATATCCCCAGCCACTGGATGAGGACCCACCCCATATTGCTGTGGTTTTGTGATTTGGGGGTTACTTGTCCTCTCTAAGCTCTGTGGTCTCACCTACAGGGATATGTGAAGTACTACCTCTTCGGGTCATGTGACTGAGCAAATAATGTTCCCAAAGCCCTGAGCATGATGTCTAGTGCAGGGTGATCATTACTCCTGGCAGATGCGGGGTGAGGGTGGGTGGGTGGTTCTCTTCTTTCTAGGTGAGTGGGGCTGCTCATCAGCTCATGTGGGGACTTCTTACATTCTCGTAACTCCAGGAGAGGAGATCACATTTTCTTGCAAACAAACTTATGGTTTCATAGATTTCATTGAGTCTTAAAAGTAGAAAGTACATTAAATCATCTGCTCCAACCCCCACACTGTACTGAGGAATAAGCTGAGATCCAGGGAGGTTGTGGGATCTGGGACTAGACATAGTGTTTAGTTTTCTAAGGTCAGGCCTCGAAGATCTAATTAACCCATAATGTGATGTGGGGTTTTCCAAAGTATGAATGTAGGACCACCTGTATTAGAATTATATGAGGCGGGGCACCTGGGTGGCTCAGTTGGTTGGGCGTCTGCCTTTGGCTTGGGTCATGATCCCCGGGTCCTGGAATCCAGCCTCATGTTGGGCTCCCTGCTCAGCAGAGAGACTGCTTCTCCCTCTGCCCCTCCCCCTGCTTGTGCTCTCTCTCTCTCTCTCTCTCTCAAATAAATAAATTTTTAAAAATCTTAAAAAAAAGAATCATATGAGGAGCTTTTTAATATGCAGTTCCTGGGTCCTACACCCAAACTATTTTATCAGAATCTCTAGAGATGGGGCCTGGGAACCTGCATTTCATAGCAGGCCACACTTGAAGTCAAGTACCATTCATGTAATGATCAATATTGATCATTTATGATATAAGATATGCCCATACCCAGTGCCACCTGAAGACTTGGTCACAGTGGATTCGAAATAGGAACATAAACCTAGGGCTGTTGAATTATCTAACAATTTCAGCTATTATTTCTATTAGTTTCTGCTTCAATTATCCAGTGAGTTGTCTCTATGCCAGGATATGCTCAGTTCTGAGGCTCCTTGAAATCGCATAACTCAGTGTGGCTCTCTGCTCTTGCAAAAGCCCAAGAAATGACTCAATACACGTAAAGCCTTAGAACTGTGAGGGACTCACACTAAGTGCTCAATAAATGTTAGCCATTAGTGTTATTTCTCATTAGAGCAGGAGGAGCATCTGCAGAGAGGTGATGCTGGTTTCTCGGACATGAACTTAGATCATAGGATCAGTGTCCATTTGACTAGCAAAGATGGTTGGAGACAGTCATTAAGATAAAGGAAATGGAAGATCCCATCAAGACTCCCTAAGTGCATGGTACAGATCATACTACCTTGTTGTTTTTACCTGTGAAGAGAATGTAAGATCAGATATGACTTTACTTTTGACAGTTTAAATTGTTGTTTGCATCAGCAGAAACTAATCATATTGGAACGATGGTTCAGTTAGGGATTTATTTATCCTCCTACCCACAAATGCACAGAGAACACACAAGTACATAGGCTGCTGTATACTTTTTAGGTTGCTGTAAATTATTTGTGCGTGTCTCAATTTGAAAAGAGAGATACAGTGTTCATCAACATGAAGAATTTCAGCCACAAAAGAATTCTTAGCTGTCATAGGTAGTATGTAATTGAGAGAATGTGAAAAGAATGAGGAAGTAGTTTCTCCAGCATGATGAAAGAGGCAGGTGGTTCTTTCTTAATTGAGCAAAGCATTTGTTAAATGCAAAAGAAAATTACTATGGACTCTAGAATCAGGAATCCACGATGCCAGCATTTTGCAATGACATCCTCTTTCATCTATAGATCTCACAACAGTTTATGGACACTAATTAAGTCTCACCGTACTCATCCACTTCACACCGAGTTTTCTTTACTTCCTTTTTACTGAGGAAAACCAGGGCAGTGAATGTTTAAAGGGTTATTTGAAGTTACAAAGCTGGGATTTGAACCCAATACCCAAAGCTTCTGGCCCAGAGAGGAAGGGGACCCACATGGTGGGTTTGACAGTTGACTCATAGCTGATGTTTTGTGGAGCAGGAAGTGATCTCTGGCAATTCTGAGAGGAAGGAATAAGCTTGGAGCTCAGGGACGGTCTAGGGGACCAAGAGTGGGGACCAGAGATCCTGATGTACAGCAAGGCACATGTACTGATGTCTCTTAGCACCACACTCCTGCCTTACTTGCCATGCTACTGAATAGACACATTGGGATTGCAGTTCATACTGACTACTCTAGATTTTTGAGACTGTGAGCCTTGAGGGAAGTATGCATGTGACAGGGGGGAGTGACCTGGTATTGGTGGGCAGAGGTGAGTCACTTACCAAGTGAAGCCACAGTAGGAGGGAAATCAAAGGGCAACAGGTTATGTTACTCCCTCTCACTTGTCATCATGGCCCTCTTTAAAAAGGAAGAGGAAACAACACACAGGCTAGGTCTGAGATCAATCTCAGATGGCCAGTTATGACAGCTACACCTCAGACATATTCAGGCCCTGACTTGTCCAGGACCCAAAATAAATGTCTGGGTCTATCAGAACTCTTGAATGGAGACTAAAAATAATTTGAAATAACTCACTTTCTCTCTCTCTACCCTCTCGAGATGAATATTTAAAGATCATGCAGGAGTATTTTTTTTTAAAGATTTTTATTTATTTATTGAGAGAGAGAGTGATAGAGAGCATGAGAGGGGGAGAGTCAGAGGGAGAAGCAGACTCCCCGCTGAGCAGGGAGCCCGATGCGGGACTCGATCCCGGGACTCCAGGATCATGACCTGAGCCGAAGGCAGTCGCTTAACCAACTGAGCCACCCAGGCGCCCATGCAGGAGTATTTTCACATAAATGGAATAAGAATCAGAAAAGGGGGATGACCAGAAAGCCCCAGGAAAGGCAGATGCAAGTGCTGGGAGCCAAGTAGGCATCTCACAGGCTCAAAGAGTATTGTATTTCTGAGACTGAATCAAATCTGCAAAAATAGTAACAAATTATTTACTCTTCAAAGAGAGTTACATACCAAATTGCAGAGGAATTTATTAGCACATCTAAATCTGAAAAAGAAAGGTTATAGATTTACAAGGCTAAGTTGCAAGTAGGGAGCAGAAGGGAAAAAATTTTAGTTGCTATTAGTTTTTATTCCAAATTGCATCAGTTCCTCAGAAACAAATAGTTTATAAAGGGCTTAGTCCATAACTCTAATAGAAAAATAATACAAATCAGAAGTATATCTATCTCTATATATATTTCACTAAATAATATTAAAATAGCTGTAAGTAGTAGTTAATCTGGCTATATAAACATGGATATTTACAGACAAGGTTATGCTTGCATTCTTGCTCACACTGATGTTTTGGAAAATGGTGAGATGATATTATCTTTATTAAAACCATATGGCAAAAAAGGTCTATCTGACAATCTATTATCCAGTTTTAGTAAGCTACATTATAATGGTAATTGATGTTCATGATTTGAGGGTATTGAAAGATCTCCAAATGTCTTCTGGGTTATCAAAGAAAGATAAAATGTTATTTCATACAGTTCTTTAAAACTTTGATATAGTTTTAATGGTGAATTATTTTATGGCCCTTGAAAATTTGGGAAATCACATATGGCATAAAAACAAATTCTTTTAATCGGAACATGCAATTAACTTTCCCTAAGCTTGCACTCTAAGAGACAATTTGTGAAAAAGGAAACGTGGTCAGGGTAAAACATTTCCTCTTTTTATAAACCTTGAACTGGGTATGTCCCTCACCAATTACATAGGGTCCCTTGGGCCTCAACTTTCCGCAAGCAGTTGGGTCTCTATGGCAATGCACCGGGCTGCCGAAGCAGAACACAGGTGACAAGGCGCAGGCAGGCGCTGGGCGACCATGGGGAAGTCTGGCTGCGCAAGGCTGTGCAGGGTCTTCTTGAGGTCTAGGCTCGACTGCTCTGCCTTGCCAAGAATCTGCAGAAATCCCGGGCCCGCCTGCCTCGACTTCCCACCTCTCCTGGTAAGCGGGGTCTGCACACCACCCCGTGGCCGCCCTGGAGGCTAGGGTGCTTCTGATGCCTGACTACACTGGGACTGGTGGCTCCCGGTGGGACCCCACTTCCGTTGATGCATCAGCTTCACCCTTCCTGCTCCCTCAGAGGCGATGACTCGGGTGAAAGGAGTCCATTTTGCCCAGCCCCCTGGTCTCATGCAGCAGTTCAGCATCCCCGTTCAAATTACACTCCAGGGTGGCCGGCAGCATCAGGGGAGGTAAGTCACCACTAGAATCTCTCTTGCTGAATAAGTGGCTGAAGGGCGGCCATGACGAGTTGGCGGTTAGGTTTGGTCTTCATCCTCTGAGGGTGCCCACTTGCCATGCCTCCCAGGGGACCCTGGGGGCATCTTCCCCAGAAGTCCTGACATCAGGGGGCTGCAACCTTTCTTGTTGGTTTCCTCCTCCATTTGGCTTGCAAATTCCTGAAGGCCAGGGACCTTTTTTTTTTAACTCACCCGTGGTTCCCTGGCACTAGAACATGGCCCAGAACATGTTTGGTGCTCAGTAAATATCTCTTGGTTGAATGAAGGGTCGAGGACATTACCACCAGCATTTGGTTTCCCTGGTGAAGCATGCTTGGGCCCTGGAATCACAGGCCTGGATTCAAATCTCAGTTCCACCCCTTAACTAGCTATATGACTGTGGGAAAGTCATATAATCTCTGTTTGCCTCAACCCCTTGTCCATAAAGTGGGGGTAGTAATAGTCTCTCCATGCCTTAGCATTCCTTCTATGTACTACTGTCTACACTATTCCATTACCCTCTCTATTTTAACCATTTTTATTAACCATCCACGTCTACTCCTTAAGGAAGTGAGATAGGCTATCTTAAGGACCTTAAGGACCTCCCCAGAGGAATGCAAAACAAGAGGGCTGCGAGCCTTAAACAAAGCTACGGTCCTTCTGTCTGCTTCTGGGTTTGGGCTGGTGTTGTTGTCAGAACTGGACGCTGAAACTGAGAGAGGAGCCATGCCTGAGGGTGTTTGAGGAATAGAATATTAAAAGCTTGCCAGGGGGGCACATTCCTCAGCCAAGTTCGCACACTCTGTTTGGAAATGTGGATGGTTTGTTAGTGGCTCAAGTGGAGCTGGGAGCTGAGTTGTGGCAAGAGTAAAGACCACAGTGGTCATCACAGTACCCACTTCCATCATCTTGTGACGACACGCATGGGTATTTGAGAAACGAAGGAAAGTGAGATAGAGGGGTTTGGGCAGAGGTGAGGGTCAGAGGATGAAAACACAGACAGATCAAGGGGGAGAGAGACGCAAAAACACTTCTCTCCTTGAAAGGCACTAAATGCTTTTATGAAAAGACAATTAAAGCGAATTACTATATGGCAGAAGATCAAATGACGAACAGGCAAGGGAACAAGTTTTAATGCCCTGTTCATAACACAATTAACTAGATATAAGAGCAGTTGTGTTCTCCCCAAAGCAATACAGTCTCCCATTTTCACTGGTGAGATGCACAATTGGATTATTGCCCTTGCCTCTTGCTGAACTCGATGAACCATGCTGACTTTACTCAACCTCGTTTGCTGTTTCAAAAGAAGTTGTTAAACAATTTTGTAATTAAAAAATAGGAGGATAAAAATAATTACCCACCTCTCCTCTGTAACACAAACAAATTACAGGGAAATACGAATTTAACATCCCAGTGCTTAGAAGTTACATGCACGTGTGAAAGGAGTGCCAGACGAATTACCAAGCTTTGATGAACAGCAGTGTCTTTCTAAGGAACATTCCTTGACAAGTTAGAGTGTTGGAGGGAAAGGCTGCTGGTTTTGGCAGGGATCACAGCCAGAGGAGCATGTTCAAGCTTTTGAAATCGAGTTTGCCTGAGGCTAAGCCAGAAGGTGCCTGGAGCAATGTGTGCAAAAGGGCTGGTGGGAAAGTCAGTTCTGTCTGTGGGGAAGCCGCCGAAGGGGGTGGGTACTGCCTAGACTGTGAATAAAACATCTCCAGGTAACACATTGGTTGGAAGTGGAAATACATTTCTGGCAATAAGGAATAAAAATGCTATTCACTCATCTCACTGGTTAGAGAACAAAATTAGATCATTCTGAAACGCTTTGAGGTCCTTGGATGAAAGGTGCTCGTAAATACCACAAAGTTAATTACAGGGATGTTTATGGTCTCAGAAAACTGGAAAAACCCCAATATTCAACAATAAGGAAATAGGTAAGGAATTTATGGCATATCCAATTGATGGAATATTATGCAGCCAATAGAAGGGTCACAAAGAATTGCTCATGATATAAGAAAGGGCTTATTATGTTAAGTGAAAAGAGAAGATTAAAAAAACCCACTATATCCAGAATGATCTCATTCTATTTAAGACAATATAGAAGAGGGGAATAACTCAGTAAGTGAATAGAAATTATCTCTAAGTGGTAGAATTGTGGGTGATTTTTGTTCTCTTCTTTCGACTTTTCCACATCTTTCAAGTTTCATAACACGAGCATATAAAAAGTACATTACTCTCACGAATCCTTTGACATTTCTTGAGGCTTTCCTTATAGCTCGGTTTGTGGTTAGGTCTCATAACTGTTCCTTATATGTTTGAGAAGGATATATATTCTGTAGGGGACAGTATTCTATATTATCATTTAGATAAAGCCCATTACTTATTTTGCTCAAACCTTTTCCTCACTGACTTATCAGGTTGAGCTGTCAATTCCTGAGGGAGTATGCAAAAATTTCTCATTTGTCAGTGGATTTTGTTTATTTCTTCCTATAGTTCTTCAGTGAAGCAATGCTATTAGTTACGTATAAATTAGTATTGTTAGCTCTTTCAGGGGACTCTTTAATCAATAGCATTACTTTCTTTATTTCTAAGAGGCTTTTTAACTTGAAGTTTCACATCAGCTTGCTTTTCATTAGACTTTGCCTGACAAACTTCAACCTTTCTACATCTGCGTGCCTCGCGTGATTTCTCTCAGCATATGGACAATATTCCTGTCTTCTGGTTTCCATTCCTGTTATGGGGAAGTGAGATCTCAGCCGGTCATTCCTTTGAGGTTGATCTATCTTTTTCGGTGGTTGCTTTTAAGATTTTCTGTTGTGGGGTCTGTGCAATATCTCCGTGATGGGTCTAGGTGTGGGTTTCTTTTTATTTTATCCCACTGGGCTTCTGGAATCTGAGGACTGGGTTTTCATCAATTCTGAGATTTTATTATCTTTTTAAAATATTGCCTCTGACTTATTTCTCTTATTTCTGGAATTCTGAATAGACCTTACGTTAGATCTTTCCTATTTATTTTCCATGTTTCTTCACTTCCCTTTGGTATTTTCCATTACAGAAATCCTGTGTCTTATACTCTGGCTATATTGCAGGTCCATCTCTCTGTTTACTAATTATCTTTTTGGATGTTTCTAATCTACTGTTAAATCTGTCCATGGAGTTTTTATTTAAATTATTTTATTTTTCATTTCTAGAAATTATCATTGATTCTTTTAAATATTGGCCTGGTCATATTGCAGTCTTGCTCTTTTTGATATTTCTAATACTTTCTTTATTTCTTTAAACATATCACAGATACACTTTTATATACTGTCCAAATACCTGAAGTTTTTTGTGGATCTGAATCTGTTTTTTCTCACTCAAAGGCCCTTACTGTGTTTTATGACTTTTGAATGAGAACACATACTCCTTGAAACTTCACAGGATTCCTTTGGGGCCTAGATTCAGTAGATTGCCTTCTCATTTTGTTGAAGGTTTCCTTTTCTGTGCAGAAAGCTTTTAGTTTGATGTAGTCATGTTTGTTTATTTTTGCTTTTGTTTTCCTTGCTTTTGGAGTTAGATCCAGAAAAATATCATTAAGACCGAGACTAAAGAGCTTTCCACCTTTGGTTTCTTTTAGGAGTCTTATGGTTTCAGGTCTTACATTGAAGTTTTTAATCCATTTTGAGTTAATTTTTTTGTATATGGTGTAAAATGGTCCAGTTTCATTCTTATGCATGTAGCTGTCCTGTTTCCCAACACCGTTTACTGGGGAGACTGTCCTTTCCCCACTGTAGATTCTTGTCTCCTTTGTAATAAATTAATTGACCATATAAGCATGGGTTTATTTTTGGGCCCTCTATTTTGTTCCATTTATTTATGTGTCTGTTTTTATGCTAATAACTTTAGGTTTGCAGTATAGTTTGAAAGCAAGCAGTGTGATAACTCTAGTTTTGTTCTTCTTTCTCAAGATTGTTTTAGTTATTCTGGATCATTTGTGGTTCCACACAAATTTTAGAATTATTTGTCCTATTTCTGTGAAATATGTCATTGGAATTTTGATAGGGGTTGTCCTGAATCTCATTGCTTTGGGTTTTTGTGGACATTTTAACAATACTAATTCTTCTAATCCATGAGCACAAAATATCTTTCCATTTGTTTTTTCTTCAAGTTCTTTAGTCAATGTCTTATAGTTTTCAGAGTACAGGTCTTTCATCTCCTTGGTTAAATTTATTCCTAGGTATATTATTCTTTTTGTTGTGATTGTAAATGGGATTGTTTTCTTGATTTCTCTTTCTGATAGTTTGTTACTAGTGTATATAAACGCAACAAATTTTTGTATATTAATTTTGTATCCTGCAACTTTATTGAATACATTTAATAGATCTAAGAGTTTTTTTGTTGGTCTTTAGGGTTTTCTATATATACTGTCATGTCATCTGCAAATAGTGACAGATTTACTTCTTCCTCTCCAATTTGTATGCTTCTTATTTCTCTTTCTTGCCTAGTTGCTGTAGCTAGGACTTCTGATATTATGTTGAGTAGAAGTGGGCATCCTTGTTTTGTTCCTGATCTTAGAGAAAAAGCTTTCAGCTTTTCACCATTGAGTGTGATGTTGGCTGTGGGCTTATTGTATATAGCCTTAATTATGTTGAGGTACTTTCCCTCCATATCTACTTTGTTGAGAGTTTTTATCATAAATGGATTTTAAATTTTGCTGAATGCTTTTTCTGCATCTATTGAGATGATCATATGGTTTTTACCCTACGTTATTTAATGTGCTGTATCATACTGATTGATTTGCAGATGTAAAACCATCCTTGAATCCGTGGAATAAATCCCACTCAATCATGGTGCATCATCCTTTTAGTGTTTTGTTGAATTCAGTTTGCTAATGTTTTGCTGAGAATTTTTGCTTCTATGTTCATCAGGAATATTGGCCTATAATTTTCTTTTTTTGTGCCGTCCTTGTCTGGTTTTGGTATCAGGGTATTGCTGGCCTCCTAAAATGAGTTTGGAAATATTCCCTTCTCTTCAATGTTTTGGAAGAATTTGAGAAGGATAGGTATTAGATCTTTGAATGTGTCGTAGAATTCACCAGTGAAGCCCTCTGGCCCCAGACTTTTGTTTGCTGAGAGGGTTTTGATTGCTGTTTCAGTCTCTTTATTAGTAATTGGTCTATTCAGATATTTTATTTCTTCATGATTCAGTCTTGGAAGATTGTCAGTGTTTAAAAATTAATCCCTTTCTTATAGGTTGTCCAATTTGATGGCCTCTAATTGCTCACAGTAGTCTCTTATGATCCTTTGTATTTCCATAGAAACAGTTGTAACTTTTCTTCCATTTCTGATTTCATGTATTGGAGCCTTCTGTCTTTTTTTTTTTTTTTTTTTTGTAGCTAAAAGTTTGTCAATTTTGTTTATATTTTCAAAGAACCAGCTCTTATTTTCACTTATCTTTTTTATTATCTTTTAAAAAAAGATTTATTTATTTATTTATGTATTTTATTTATTTATTTTTAAAGATTTTATTTACTTATTTGACAGAGAGAGACACAGTGAGAGAGGGGACACAAGCAGAGGGAGTGGGAGAGGGAGAAGAAGGCTTCGCACTGAGCAGGGAGCCCAATGTGGGGCTCGATCCCAGGACCGCAAAATCATGACCTGAGCTGAAGGCAGACGTTTAACGACTGAGCCACCCAAGTGCCCCTATTTAATTTATTTTAGAAAGAGAGAGCACACGTAGTAGGGGAGGGTCAGAGGCAGAGGGAAAGAAATAATCTACAAGTAGACTCCCTGCTGAGCACAGAGCCCAATGTGGGGCTGGATCCCAGGACCCTGAGATCATGACCCAAGCCAAAACCAAGAATCTGCCGCTCAACTGACTGAGCCACCCAGGTGCCCCTTCTTTATTGTCTTTTTTGTCTCAAGTTTATTTATTTACACTCTGATCTTTATTATTTCCCTCCTTTTACAACTCTGGGCTTTGTCCTTCTTTTTCTATTTCCTTTAGGTATAAAATTAAATCGTTTGTTTCTTGTTTCTTGAGGTAGGCTGTATTTGCTATGAACTTCCATCTTAGAACTGCTTTGGCTGCATCCTGTTGATTTTGGTATGTCTTATTTCTGTTTTCATTTGTCTCTAGGTATTTTTTTATTTTTCCTTTCATTTATTCTATGATCTAGTAGTTATTCAATAACATGTTGTTTTATCTCCAAGTATTTGTAGTTATTTGTTTTCTTCTTTTATTAAATTCTAATTTCATACCATTGTGGTCAGAAAAGATGCTTGATATGATTCCAATCTTCTTGAATTTATTGAGACTTGTTTTGTGGCTTAACATGTGATCTGTCCTAGAGAATGTTCCATGTGCACTTGAGAAGAACGTATATTCTACTGCTTTTGGATGGAATGTTCTATATATGTATCTATTAAGTCCATGTGGTCTAATGTGTGGTGTAAGGCCAGTGTTTTCCTACTGATCTTCTGTCTGGATGATCTAGCCATCGATGTAAGTGGGGTATTAAATTCTTCTTTAAGTTAGGTTAAAGTTAAAGTCTTCTACTATTATATCATTGCTGCCAATTTCCCCTTTTTAGGTCTATTAATATTTGCCTTGTTTTAGTGCTCCTATGTTAGATGCAAATGCATTTATAAATGTTGTATCTTCTTACTGGATTGACCCCTTTATCATTATGTAGTGCTCCTTTCTGTCTTTCATTTCAGTCTTTGTTTTAAAGTTTATTTTGTCTGATATGAGTGTAGCTACAACAGCTTTCTTTTTATTTCCATTTGCATGGAATATCTTTTTCTGCCCCCCACTTTCAGTCTGTGTGTGTCCTTACTTTTGAAGCGAGTCTCTTGTAGGCAGTATATAGGTGTGTCTTGCTTTTTTTTTTTTTTTAACCCATACAGACACTCTGTATTGATTGGAGAATTTAGTATGTTTACACTTAAATTAATTATTGATAAGTGTGTACTTACTGCCATGCTGGTAATTGTTTTCTGGCTGTTTTTGTAGTTCTTCTCTGTTCCTTTCTTCTCTTTTTCTCTTCCTTTGTATTTTGATGATTTCCTTTAGTGTTGTGTTTAGATTCCCTTCTCTCTCTCTTTTTTTTTTGTGTGTGTATTTACTATCAGTTTTTGCTTTGTGGTTACTATGAGGGTCACATATAACATCTTAAATATATAAGTCAATTTTTAAAAATATTTTATTTATTCATTTGACAGACTGAGAGAGATAGAGAGATAGAGAGAGCACAAACAAGGGGAGTGGCAGGCAGGGGGCAAGGGAGAAGCAGGCTCTCTAGAGCCTGATGTGGGGCTCCATCCCAGGACACTGGGATCATGACTGTGACCGAAGGTAGAGGCTTAACTGATTGAGCCACCTGGGCACCCCCATAACAGTTGATTTTAAGCTGATAGCAACTTTAATTAAATTTGAACACATTCCAGAACTACTTTTTTACTCCCCTCTCCAGAGCTATTTTAAGTTTTTGATGTCACATTTTACATGTTTTTATTTTATGTATCTCTTAACTAATTTTATAGTGTTAGTTAATTTTACTACTTTGTAAGTGGTTAATTCACTAACTTTACTATATATTTACCTGTTCCAGTGAGATTTTTTTATTTTGTATGTTTTCTTGTTATTAATTTGTGCCATTTCTTTTCAGCTTAAAGAAATCCCTGTAACATTTCTTGTAAGACCAGTTTAGGAGTGATGTACTTCTTTAGCTTTTGCTTATGTGGCAAAGTTTTTATTTCTCCTTCAATTCTGAATGATAACCTTGCTGGGCAATATATTCATGGTTGGAATTTTTTTTTCTTTCAACATTTTGACTCCCTCCGGGCTTGCAGTTTCTGCTGAGAAATCTACTGATAGCCTTATGGGGTTTCCCCATGTACATAACAATTTGCTTTTCTCTTGCTGCTTTAAGATTTTCTCTTTACTGTGAACTTTGGACATTTTAATTATAATGTGTCTTGGTGTGGATCTCTTTGGGTTCATCTTATTTGGAACTCTCTGGACTTCCTAGAGCTGGATGTCTGTTTCCTTCCCTAGGGAGGTTTTCAGCTGTTATTTCTTCAGATAACTTTTCTGCCCCATTTTCTCTTTTTTCTCCTTTTGGGACCCCCCTATAATGTGAATGCTACTCTACTTGATGTTGGTCTCTTAAGTTGTCTTCATTTTTAAAAATTCTTTTCTTCTTTTTGCTGCTCTGTCAGGGTGAGTTTTATTGCTTTGTCTTCCAGCTTGCTGATGTGTTCTGTTTCATCCAGTTTGCTGTTGAGCCCCTTAAGTATATTCTTCAGTTCCATTATTATGTTATTCAGTTCTGTGACTTCTGTTTGGTACTTTCTTATAATTTCTCTCTGTTGAAGTTCTCACTGTGTTCACTCATTCTTCTCCTGAATTTGGTGAGCATCTTTATGACCATTACTTTGAATTCTTTATCAGGTAGATTACTCATCTCTTTTTCTGAGGTTTCATCTTATTTTTTTTTGTTTGTTTGTTTGTTTGTTTTGTTTTGTTTTTCATTTGGAAGGTGTTTCTTTGTTTCCTCATTTTGCTTGACTCTGTGTTGGATTCTATATTTTGGGCAAAGTAGCTCCTTCTCTCAGTCTTGAAGGAATGGCCTTGGGTAGGTGATGAATCTTCTCATTCACTCTTTCGCTAGCTCTTGGTTGTCTCTTTGTGGTTGTCTAAACTGCCCGATTTATTCTTTATGTGTCCCAGCTGTTGAGGGTATGTCAAGACCTGTTAGTGTTCCAAGGGGAGGAATTTCATTTAGCACTTAGCTTAAGGCTGATTGGAAGACCCTCAGACCCTCAGGCAGCAGCTGTAAAAGTATGCAAATATATACAGTCCCTTGGGGGCAATTGGAAAACTAGCTGACCTTTAGACTGGGTGATTTAGAGGTGTCTCCTAGATGAGAGTTGCAAAAATTAGGGCTCCAAACAAGTGTATAAGCTCCTTTCTGGGAGGTCTTATTGAGATATACCAAGACCAAGAGGGTGTGTAAGGATTGTGTCTCCCTGCTGATGTTCCCTGGGAGTGCCTTTTAGCCTCTAGATGTATGGGAAACCTGAAGCCTGTACTTCAGCCTGAAGCTCCAGGCTAAGTAAATAGGCCTTTTTTACAGGAAGATTGTGTGTTTTAGTCTGCTATCTGTGCATTGTCCTGGGGTGGGGGTGGAGGGTGGCCTGCCAAGAGCTCTTTCTAATTGTTACATTCTTGTGGAACTCAGGAACACCAGTGTCTTGGCCACCAGGGTCAGGTGATCAAAGATTGTCCCCTGTGTGGATGCTGTCCATGCACACTGAAATTATGCCAGTTTTGCATATCAACAATTATACTTGGGTTTATTAAATCAATATATTGCAAGTGCCAGAGAGACCTCATAATAAGTTTCATCATGCATGGATTGCATGAGTATCTTACAACCAACCTCCAGGATGACTTACAATATAAAGCAACTAAAGTCCAGTTTCAGAACATGAAGGAAAAGACAGGGTATTTGGTACTGGAAACCTACAAAATATCCAAATCTTATTTTATGGGTAAAACTCTTTATCATATTTGTTTATGAATTATAAAATGTACTGCCTCAAATTTCATTTAAAAAGTTGTTTTCCCTGCCCATTCTCTGAGGGTGGAAAGACAGAGGGTGAATAAAATATCAAAGGAGATTAAAAATCCTCAAACCACATCCTTGATTCGCAAAGTAATATTAACCCGGGAGTGCTGCCACCCTCTGAGGCTGGTGCTTCCCACTGCAGGCTCCTAGAACATCGAGGATTTCTTGACATTCCCCTCACTGTCTTTGAATTCTGAAGATGTTGTCTGGGAGAAAAGGAGCTAGGGAAAGGAAGGGGAAGGATGTGAGGTAAAGTATAAAATATACTTTTGGAAGAAAACAACTAGCAATTTCCTTTACAAGGTTTTTGCTCGGCTTTAAATTTTAGTAAGCTTTTTATGCAGTTTGATGGTGTCTGAGTTTCTACCATTATAACTGCATTTGTTTGGCTTAAGATTTTGTTAAGACTCTTAAAGTGGAAATACCTCTGGGACTCATATGCCTACTGAGCAAGGAACTGCAAATCAATGACATTGACCACAGGAAGTGGTGGGACTATGGCAAATTGGAGAAGACATGCCAGTCCATAGGGATAGCCTCTGCTTAGCTTGGCCAGCTATTCCTAGGCAGGAGTGTGGACCTTATGATTTTTTTCCCAAAAGTTAGTAATCAGCATTTTTATGAGAAATTTCACAATTTTTAAAGTGTTAGCAACTAATCCCACACTAAAAAAACACACAGAGAAGACCAACAAAACACATCTGTGGGCTGGATGCTGTCCATGGGTCAGCAGTTAGCAACTTTTGTTTTGGACTTGACTGTTCAGTGGACCCCCACTGTGAAAAAATAACTTATCACATCCTTTGCTGGTACAGAGTAGAAAGAGGGAGAGGAGACATGTAGGGCCACTCACACAGAGCTGTGAGGGAACAGAGAGGAGGAGAAGAGGGGCGAGGGGAGAGAAGACAGAAGTGAAACCTTCATTATTCTGAATGGACTGGCATGGGCCACCAAGCCCCACGGTAGATAAGCTGCCTTTCCATAAAAAAGAATAATATAAAAGAACAAGTCAAATCCTACTATTTCTGGATGTTAATTCTGAATCTGAACTTTTTGAGTCATTCTTTACATATGGAACTCATAAAAGATTGTAAAAATTATTTTCAGGGGGAATGTGCAGTATCCCTGACAGATAAGCAAGTTCATAGCACTTATTTACATAACACAAATGAAAACTACTTACAGGTAATTCTTTTCTAGTCCTTGATTAAACAGATCTCTAAAGACTTCCTCGGGCTCCCTGCTCAGTGGGGAGCCTGCTTCTCCCTCTTCCTCTGCCCTGCTGCTCCCCCTGCTTGTGCTCTCTCTCTGTCAAATAAATACATAAAATCTTTAAAAAAAATAAAGACTTCCTTACTGTTGCATTATATGTAAAAATATTACGTTAATTATATTTTATGACACATAATTTTAGCTTGTTTAGGTGGGCTTTTAATCAAGCTCTGAACATGGGATTTCATTGTGTTGTTCTGAACCTGATCACAACCCTCAGGTGGACGGCAAATGGAATCATCCCTCCACCCACCATGAGCTGGTAAATGTTCCCATTTCTCTATGAGCTTATTGAAATCTCTTCTTCCTACTTTCTCCAAAGGACAGCCTTTTCTGCCTCGGGGAGGAATAGAAATATAGACCACAATGATGGAGACCTCCCAGATGTGCACAAGAAGCTGCCCTCCAGTGCTGGAGAGGACCGAGCTATGCTGCTAGGGTTTGCAATGATGGGCTTCTCCGTCCTCATGTTCTTCTTGCTTGGGATCACCATCCTAAAGCCTTTCTTGCTCAGGTAAGAAGCAGAGAAAGGAGACCCAGAATTTTCAGTTTGGATCAGACCAAGCACAACGGTAGAGAAGAGGCTAGCTTTGGCTTCTTCAGCCCTCCTGATCATTGTCTAAGGGAAAATAGAATCACCTGTTTGTCTCTCAGTGCTGGCAGGAAGCGGGGTAAGAAAGCAGAAGATATTCCTTGGCCACTCCCCCTCTTCAATCTGAAAAATACTTTCAACAACTAATCCATACATTAGATATGTGTGTAGGTAATAAATTCTTCCTTTAACAAGCAGATATCAGGGGCATCTGGATGGCTCAGTCAGTTGAACGTCTACCTTCGGCTCAGATCATGATCCCAGAGTCCTGGGATCGAGCCCCACATTGGGCTCCCTGCTCAGTGGGGAGTCTGCTTCTCCCTCTCCCTCTGCCTGCCACTCCCCTGCTTGTGCTCACGCTTTCTCTCTCCATCAAATAAATAAATAAAATCTTTAAAAAACCCGAACAAGCAGATGTCACAGGGAATAGTTAATTTAAGTCTTTTACATGAGCACAATAAAAGTTATTTGAGTTTTTTGAGTTTGACAACATCTAGCACATAGTAGTTGCTCAATAAATATTAGTTTCCTTCCTTTTGTTTTAATTGGTTTCCTTATTAAATACATCTAATAACAATTATCATTTATCAAACATACTATATGCCAAAATATACCATATTTTATCCTATTTAAGTCTATAGCAAACCTATGATGGTAGCATTATCATTTTAATTTTCCTTTTATAAATAAGAAAGCTGAGACTCAGAAAGGCCAAGTAACTTGCCCAAGTTCACCTATCCAGTAAAGAACTTGCCTGTCATTTTGATATAACACTCCTTGCCTCCTAATACTTAAATGAAGTTTGCAGCAATAGGGAAGATGGGAGATTTCATTAGGGCAGGGGAGGAGCTCTTTAATTTTGGAGGATGGCTTACACAACATGGGGTACTTTCAGGGAGGGCAGTCTGGGTAGGGGAAAAGCAAGGGACACTTTCCCTTTGGTTAGCCAAAGAATGATAGAAAGTTGGGAGAATGGGGAGAGGGAGGCCTAGGAGTTCAGTGAAGAAAAAGGGTCATAGGATAGGAAATAGGTGGCCTGCTTTTGTTATTTATTGGATTCATCTTTTGCCATTCCTAAGTTACATTATTAGGGCAATAATGTGGAGCTCCATTGCTAGAGCACATAGTACCACTATTAGAAGTGCCCAGGAGATTTTTCCCTCTGCTATTAACACTGGGAGAATATGTTCTTCTTCTGATCAACCAGCTTTTATTCAGTGGACACCAGGAATCTTCTATGTAGTTGTATTTCCTTCATTGCTTTGGCTGCTAGGAAGCTCAGAGCCAAATTTGTGCCCCAGTTCTCATAACTTATGGTCTGCAGGATACATGATTGTACCTCACTCTTGATTTCTAGCTTTCTACTTCCCTTTCCTATTACTCCATTATATATATATATATATATATATATATATATGGGGGAGATCTGTATCTATATCTACCTATCTATCTAGCTACATTACACATACCTATGTAAACTGAATAAAGTGTGTGTGTGCTGGTCCAGGTCAGATTATTTTTAAAATGTGATAATTTGGGAGATGGTTCAAGGATACCTTCCACAACCTGATGCCAAACTGTGGCTTATATTTAAATTTTACTTTTCTAAGCATTTCTGGAAATTGTTTGCTTAAAGTAATTAAGTGGGTGCTTAAGAGTGATGCGTTCTCCACTGTCTCCTGCCTTGTGATCTTGTGGCACCTCACAGCCTGGTTTTGCTCCACAGAAGATGACCTGGGTAGCTCGTACCTGTCCCCACTCCCTTAGATTCTCATCTCTCAATCCAATTATGGACTTTGCCTGCTTGTAGATGCAGACACACAGTGTTATTGAAATAACACGCTCATGTTTTCAGCTGTAAATACATCCCTGGTTCTACTTGAGAGGCCTGGCCTGGTTCTTGTGCAGGGAATTCAGAGAGCTTAAGTTCTAACACAGATAAACAGGCAACTCTGAAGAATGATTTTAAGATACTTTGTCTAAATAAGTACAGAATTTAATTTTGTGAAAAAGCAAGCTAGTGTTAAACCTGTGAAAAGAACCTTATTTTCCATATTTGTATTTTCACTTGCCCCAAATTTTGTTCTTCTTAGGCTCCATCCAATGGTTTTTTTATGCCCTGGCCTTGAGATTATTTTAAATGACACTGTCTCCCAAGTTTATTAAAGAAAATGCTTACTCATGACCAAAGATCTCAATGGGAGTGCCGTGTGAACCTAGTTCCAATGAGGGTTTTCAAACACTGACTTTAGAATTTGCTAATCTCACTTCTTGTGTTTAAGTCGCCAGGAAATAAACACAGGGACCCACCTACATGTGTGAGGGTGCATGAGGAGCTGGTCCTGTACATTCAGTCAAGCATTTCCTCTCACATTCATTTACCCTTAGATTTGTCCTCTAATCATCTCATACATATCTGTCTTTTCAACACCACCACAAAATCTTCATGGGCAGGAATTTTGTCTACCATTTCTCATAGCACCTAGAACATTCCGTGTGTGTAGTACATGTGCAAATTCTCAAAGGAACGTTTTCCAAGTAAAACTTAATTCAATGTAACTTATTGAGCCTCTACTATGTGGGAGGCATGGTGCTTCATGCTTTGAGCAACATAAAGATGAATAGGATGTACCCCCTAGCCTCAAGGAACTTACTGATAGCAAAAACATAGTAAACTTTTTTTTTTTTAAGATTTTATTTATTTGACAGAGAGAGACACAGCAAGAGAGGGAACACAAGCAGGGCGAGTGGGAGAGGGAGAAGCAGGCTTCCCACTGAGCAGGGAGCCTGATGTGGGGCTCGATGACCTGAGCCGAAGGCCGACGCTTAATTAACAACTGAGCCACCCAGGTGCCCCAAAACATAGTAAACTTTTGAATGAGACATTCCTTCTATGATTTCTATTTGCTCTTTGAAAGTAGAGAGAGTACATGGAATTGTACATTGTTACTAGGCTATATTGACCAAGGGCCACATTGATTGTGGTTGGACCCCTTCCAAAGGCACATTTCCATCAGGACAGGCAAATGGGTACATCTTGAGATGATGAGGCATGAAAGAGGATGAGATTTCTGAGTACGTGGTTATAGTAATATCTGTCAAAGCATGGTTTGCCAAATACCTGCATCTTAAATACGGCTAAATATAGATTCTTGGGCTTCAACTCAGATCAACTGAACCCAAATCTCTAGGAGTGAAGCCATAGAATCCACAAATTCTTCACTCTTAACAAACTTGCTCAGGTGATTCTGAAGTTTGAAAACCATTGATCCAAGGGCTGGTGCGGTGAGAAATATGCCAAGAGGGTCATAATTGAGATGAAACTTAGCAATTTGCTGTTTATCCCCTTTCTCAATGTTCTCCATGTTCCCTAACCCTTATGTACCTTCTGTAATGGTTCTACATTACCTTGAAATAGACAAATGCCTTGGGTTATCACATTAGAAATATAAAACTAGGGGCCCCTGGGTGGCTCAGTTGGTTGAGCATTTGACTCTGGATTTCGGCTCAGATCATGATCTTGGGGTCTTGAGATGGAGCCCTGTATTAGGTTCTGCACTGGGCGTGGAGTCGGCTTGAGATTCTCTCTCCCCCTCTCCCTTTGCCCCTCTCTCTGCTTGCTCTCTCTTAAAAAAAGAGAGAAATATAAAACTAAATTTATAGAGGGTGAAGATATTTTTTTTTTCCAACTGAAGCACTCAGAGAGAAGAATCAAACTGCACTATCATCCACACTGATATCATGGATGACTGGATGGACTGTGCTTGCACCTGTGGTGTGGACTACCGAGGCCAGGGCAAGTACCCATGTCTTCAGGTGTTTGTGAACCTCACGCATTCAAGTCAGAAAGCTCTCCTACATTATAATGAAGAAGCTGTCCAGATAAACTCCAAGGTAATGTAAAGTTCATGTAATTAATAGCCCTCCTTCCTTGCCAGACTGTCCCCAGCGGAGTGCAGTCCCCGGGACCATCTCTGGGGATAAACCTTCCAGTGAATGCCTCTACGGTGGTCTAATCAGGACAAAGGAAGCTAAAAGCATTCTTGAGGAAAAAATGGGGTATATAGAATGGAAAGGAATTATTCCAATTTCACAAACTGGTGTCTAGAATTTACAGGCTAAGCCAGTGAACAGAGTCATTTGTGGGCAGTCTTACTTTTGGAGGTCCCACTCTCCATCATATCAAAAATGTTAAAATGTACTCACAACCCACCTTAAATCAAGTAAACAATTTTTCTTATCAAAGAAATTTAAAGGATTATAATTTTAATAGGTTACTAAATTGGTTCATATGTTTTTAGTGTGTATTTGTACCTAACTATGAAAGTTAGGTTGTATTAGATTAGTTGACATGCTATACTTTGTTGTCTTTACTTAGGCACTAATCCATCTGATGATTTCTGTTTTCTGTTTTGGATGCAATAATTTTTAAGGTCTCAAACATTTCTGTAGGCCCTAAGCCCAGTGCCATGAGTGCCTAGTGGATATGCTGAAAAACCTCAAGTTTTTTTGAAAAAAAAAAATCACCAGCTGACAGATCCCTTCACTGGTTCTGCCTTCCAGGAAACAAAACCTATGTAGGACCCCTCTCTGTGGGCCTAGGGCAGAAGCCACAACATGCTACCCTTTATGGAAAGATTTTACTATGGGAAATCAAGACAACTGGGCTAGAGGCATTCATAGGTGTTGAAAGCATGTGGTGAGTTCAATAGATATTTGTTGAATGGACAAAGACCGAGTGCCTGTATGTGGAGGGAGCATGGTCCTTATGAAGCTGGTCACTGCCTCTTCTGCAATGTCTGTATTTTAAAGAATTCCTTCCCACATTTCTGCTTAGTGCCTGGAAATGGCCATTTCACTTGGTGCCCTCCTGCCCACCCTTCCCCATGAGCTCTGCAACAGGTTTCATCACCTTCTGAGATTGAAACTCTCCACAGATAGCTTCAGTTTGAAGCTCTTTCAGAATTAAAACTGTTGTTTAAATGCTTGGTTTTGGGGACAGTGTCATCTTTCTTCCTCCTCTATATTCCTAGTGCTTTTACATACCCAAGTACCACCGAGACAGGAATGATTTGCTCAACAGTGCTCTGGACATAAAGGAATTCTTCGATCACAAAAATGGGACCCCCTTTTCATGTTTCTACAGTCCAGAGAGCCAGTCTGAAGATGTCATTCTCATAAAAAAGTACGACCAAATGGTTATCTTCCACTGTCTATTCTGGCCAACTCTGACTCTGGTAGGTGGTGCCCTGATTGTTGGCATGGTGAAATTAACACAGTACCTGTCTCTACTGTGTGAGAAATATAGCACTACACACAGAGATGAGGTAGGTGGCAAAGTACCTTATATGGAACAGGATCGATTCAAATTGTGGAGTGTGGGGAGGAGCCAAGAAAGGGGCAGAGAAATCTTATGATGGTGGCCAGATTAATCGAGCATTTTTGGCCTTTGGATGCTTGGCAATTTTTGCACCTGAGGACCTAATGATGCCTGCTTACAGACTAACCATGTAGAGGCAATTCAAATTAAGTATGATATTTCACATGGGAAACATTTTTAAAAAACCTCATTACGTATTCCATCTATTCTATAAATACACACAAATTTTCCTCTACCCCACATTTCTTTCCATGTGAGCCAAGGCAGCACTTTTGTTCCCTCATGGCAGCATGGGCTCCAGGTAGCTGTGCTTGATCTAATTTCGGCTCTCATGGAACCCGTAGGTGTGGAGTACATGATGAGGGCATCTACCTACTGACCACTGAACAACCAGCCTCGCTGTCGGGAACAGAGTTCACATCAAAATATTTCTCAAAACAATCTTAGTGAAGAGCAAGTCATTCACTGTTGGGAAGAGAATAATCTGGTAATTTCAAAAAAATGTCGGCCTACCATTCTACCTCCCCATTCATGATAAAGGCAGAAAGCCGCTGCCTAGCAAATTCACTAAGTTTAGAGCTATTCATACTTAACCTTGCCATGTACCATGTAATTTTGCTTTCAGCCACATTTTTCTAGTTAATTATGCTTTCCATAAGCTCATTTTATTCTTTGTGCACATTCTGGTGGGAGTGGGAGAGACAGCCAGAAATGTGAAGCAGGGAGAGGCTGTACTGGATGGAATTTAACATTCATGTCAGATGATCCGCACTGTAGACAAGTCCCACGTGGATAGTCAGCAAATGTCCGTACTTTAATTAATGACTCAACGTGGTTATTAACTAATGAATGTCACAAGGCTCTCCCAACAAGTGCTTTCCAGAGTAAGCTGAATAGGAGCTGAAAACAGAGTTTGTTCTGAAAACCTATGTGCCTTAAAGTATCTTTAAATTTCACTACAAAGTCATACATCACGGACTAGAAAGAATGAGACTTTTGAAGCAACTTCTATATGCAGATGTAATCAAAACAGAAATTTTGCTTCTAAGTCAATTATGCCTTTTCGCAGTGAATTTCAAGTCAAAAATGACTAAATAGACTGGATAATTAGAGCAATATTAACTTGACAAGTAATGAACAATTTTGGTGCTTTCTCCTCTTTCGAGTGTGGAATGGTAGAAAAAAACATGTGTCTCAAAGGATTTTATGTGAATTCGTAGGCCATAATTACAACTTTTCAGATATGTATCCTTGGGCAATTCAGCTGAACTGAAATGAAGGTTCAAGCCTTTCTCTTCTCATTTAGAAAATGAGGATAATCTCTTCCTTCATGGGGTTAAGGAATAAACAAGGTAGAGTACGTAAAACATCTCGCTCAATTTCTGGCGTCTAGTAAAAGTGCTCAAAAATGTTAGTAGATAAAAAATTGTTTGCTAAGTTTCAATATTCAGCCAGCCTTATCCCTCTTTTGGGTATATACCCAAAGGAAATGGAATCAGTACCTCCAAGAGATAATCTGCACTCCCCAGTTCAGTGGAGCATCATTGACAATAGCCGAGATATGTGTCCATCAACAGATGAATAAATTGTGATCTTACACACACACACACACACACACACACACAGGTATGTATCTACATACAATGGAATATGATTCAGACTTAAAAAAGGAGATCCTGCCATTTGCAACGACGTGGACAAACCCAGAGGGCATTATGCTAAGTAAGTCAGACACAGAAAGAAAAAAACCTGCATTTCACTTATATGTGGAATCCAAAAATGTCAAAGACATAGAAGCGGAGTAGGATGGTGCTTATTGGTCTTGGGGAAATGGGGAGATAATTAAAGTGTACAGACTTTGTCATAAGATGAGTAAGTCTAGAGATCTCAAGTGCAGCATGAAGACGATGGCAATACTACTATCTTGAGTACTGGAAATTTGCTATGAAAGTAGATTTCAGGTGGTCTCATCACACAGATATACACATACAAAAGGTAACTAGGTGAGGAGATGACACATTGATTAGCTTGACTATAATTATTCACATGAATATCAAATCATACCATACATCTTAAATATATACAATTCTTATTAAAAAATAAAATTCAGTCAGCCTTGGTACCTTTCATTGGACAGCTGGTTATAGGGGCTAGTGTAGGGAGCTGGAGAAGAGGATTCCTTCCCACCTTCTCTTGGCTAAATATAATATACATTTAAGGTCCAGAACATGCCGTTTAAGAGGTTGCAGTAAATTATTTTGTATACCAAAGACTTTCCTGAAATAAAATAGATGTATGCATACATATTTTAAATCATTTTGCAAATTGAGAGTCTATAGATTACTTAAGGGCACATCTTAGTCCATTTCTTAGTTTGATAAGCATCTAACAACATGCAATTCTTGGGATTTTTCTAACAAATTCAAAACCACTGATTTAAAACCTAAAAAGTGAAAGTGTGAAACTTAAAAGTGTTTCAATTACTACAGTTTTCCACTCACAGAGTGCGGCTACTTGGTTCATCCCCTAATCTCATCTCAGGAAAGAGAGAGATTACGCTTGGAGAAGAAAGTCAATTTAGAACAATGTTAACTTAAAGTCACGCAAACCATTTGGCAAAGAAACAAAATTTAAGCTATTAC
The DNA here is from genome assembly GCF_037043125.1 of Eumetopias jubatus. Lineage (NCBI taxonomy): Eukaryota > Metazoa > Chordata > Mammalia > Carnivora > Otariidae > Eumetopias > Eumetopias jubatus. The sequence goes on from NW_028274807.1 coordinate 86,000,261, forward strand.
TTGCTGTTAATTGCTTAGAAGTACAAAGTATCAATGCCCACATGTATTACTGGTCCAAGAAAAGCCCAGACTCCCCTTTTGCAAGGTTTATGATAACTGAAAGCAAAACCAGTTTGCTTCTAGCCTAATCTCACTTACAGGTTCTGGTCTTGAACAGACTTCTGTCTGCATATAGACATACACATTCATACGTTTATGTGTATACATATATATTTGCTTGTAATACAAACACATAATTCCTTATGCTTAAAGGAAGTTAAAATTCCAACAGATATTTCTCTCAATATTCATCACTTTACTGGGGTAGAAAAATTGGCTTTTAAGGCATAATAGTTTCAGGTTTTCAATCAACTATTCTTAGTCATTATTGGTAAGAACTCAAGTTCAGCTAAATTCTGATTATTAGCAACACTGATTTGCTTTTAAGTATTCAAAAAAAGGCAAAATATAATTATCACATTTTTTTTGGTTTAAAATACATAGTACACTAAGGATTGTTTGGACACAAGTCATTTTTTTCTTTTTCTTTTTTTAATAAACAGCGTGAGGTTACAGACTGCAAAGTTAAAAGAAAAGCAGACATTGACAGTTTCTGATGAGCACAAACAGTAAGTGCAGTCACAGGCCAAACTTCTTGCTAGGAACAGCAAGACTGGGAAGCGGTCTTAAATTTAGTGACACTGTATTATTCTATATTCTCAGTACAATAACACATGCATCTTGCTGTGTCAAATACTTTTGGGGCCATCATTAAAAGAACATTTAAAAACATTTTTCTCCTAATGAATGCATTATACCATAGGACTTCAATTCATAGAATGACAAAATAGAGAAATAGATTTGCTACAATAAAAGGGTCCAAAAAAGGGTGGTGGGGGCTTCTTCTGGAAGCTTCCAAAGTCAACATTTTATGTGTTACTAGTCTTCTTTTGGTAGTGCCACATTCCCCAAGATATTAAAGTGTTAGGTTCCAAAAGGATATATTCTTTTAGATTTTATTCAACCCAATTAAGCCCAAGGACTAAGTCACATTGAAGCTATTAATTGTATTTGAAACAGGTTCCATAGCCAAAAACATTTCTAGAAACCACATGAAGTCCAAGCTCTCCAACCACTCTTTGGAACAAAAATTAAAACTGATAAGGGGCTTTTTCTTATGAAACTGATAGATCATGACTACATTTGGAAATTCATACTAGAATTAAGTTTAGTCTTATTAAAGATATTTTGAGAAAATATAAAACAATGAAAGTTTTCTGCCTCCTTGCTTACTCAGAAGGAGGAACAAAAATAAGAATCACCTAAAAATATACATGGCTCTTAGCATAACCACAAAATTATTGTAGTGACAGATTAAATAAGGTTTCAGATAGATTTATAGACTTAACTGGCTTACAAAATGCATTAAAAAAAACCTTTCCATACTTACCAACATGAAGAATGGAGTCTACTGCTGGTAGTGAAAATCAGTTACCTAAACTACACTAAATGTACAATGGACTGATTCCCCCCCAACCCCCCACCCCCTACTAAAACTCGTATGTAGTTGTGTAAAAATTAAGTCAGAAAATTTCCTTATGGCTCGTAACTGTCACTTTATGCTAACTAGCATGGCTGTAATATTAACATGTCTAAAACTAAGGAAAAGGAATGGCGCTTCATGAATAAAAAGGAAGTGTGAAACCTTAATCAAGTGGAATACTCGGATGAAATAAGCTTATTTAAAAACTAACATCCCAACTTGGGAAACTCCTAATGAGTTCTAAACACTTTTGAACTTTAGAACCTGATGTTTACACCTTTTATAAAAATTTTATAAAAGATGCCTCTTGACTAGGGCTAGCAAGCAGTGTGTACACAAATAGAAATGTGTGCAAATATACACACACTAATTTCACTAATAATAAAGAAAAGAGAACACAACTAATTTCGAATGCCGAATTCAAGAACCTAGTACCATAAGCCTTTTCCATGGCTGGAGCAATGATTAAATTTTAACTGAAAATTTTTCTCAAGTCTCCAGTGCCATTAAAAATAAGGCATGCCAACTCTTGACTTTTTATAAGTCTAAACTACAGTGCTCTGGAAATTTCTGTAACATAAGAGCCTGAAGCACTGAATTGTGACTCATTTTTTTTTCTTATTAACCTTCTGAGGTAGAGTTACCAATCCAATTTTATCAGGACCATAGTTATCTTGAGCTAAACCCCATAATCTTTTCAGAAAGTGAAAGTAACTTTTGAAAGAAAAGAAAAAAAGGCTTCCCAGGCCATGGCACATAAAATACACTTATAATTTTAATGTAATAATTAAAAAATAAAAATGGTTTGTGTTTATATTTTAAAAAAACAGCCCAGCTGTATTACTCTGTCACCAAGAATTGCTATCTGAGGATCCTGTCAGTGCTGAGTTTTATAGTTCAGCCTTCACAATCCCATCCCTGATGAACAGTTAGTTCCCTCATGGTATGCACAATATACTCACAACTTTCGGCCTTCTCTTAGAAGGCTCCATCTAAGGCTTCCCTTAGAAGTGCCCCTTCTGAGCAGGATGGATATGAAGAATGTGATTCATTCAAACAACTCCTCCCTGTTCTACTCCCTCCTTCAACATTCCCCTCTTCTCAAAAACATCTGAAGTATGAAGTTGTTTTTAAATAGTAGAAGCACCACAATCCATTAACACCACATATGGTCTTTAAACTGAAATATTTTAGGGATGTCTTGGACATCAAAATTGATTTCAAGGTGGATTCTGAGTGTGTGGGTCCAGCCCAGGTCTGCAGTTTGTGCAGACACAAACAAAAGAAAGTTAAAACATTCAGAAAAAGGTAACCTGCTGGCTTAAAAATAATGCTGGAAATCCAATTTTTTCAAAGAGTTGGCAAGCATGGGCTATTGGTCAGAATATGAGTTATATGGATTTACAAAATCATTAAGAAACAAATCCAAGTTTATGTGCTGTGAGATAGGCTGCTCATAATTTTTTTATAATGCTAAATCTCTCAATTTTTGATGGAAAAAGAATACAGATGGACTGTGTTTTACCTATGTGAAAATCACCAATCCATTGAAAGTAAAATCCAAGAGGGTATATACATTCTAATCAAGTCATTGATTATTTTCCTGATTAATAAGAACTACACTTTACACAAAATACTTTATCAGCAGCTGTTTTCATCAAAAAAAACCAATATTCATAGTTTCACAGTTGAAAAAATTACACATTAAAATATTTTACAATTCATTGTATATTCACCAGGTTCCCATTTCCTAAAGGGCTTGTAATATAAAGCAGATTAGAAGGGAAAACCTCAAAGTTGATTCCTTTGACACTGAGTTTTACAGAAGACACTAAGAACCACAGAAAGCTTAGGTTCTATCATAAAATAGTGACCAAATTCCATTCTTCTTTAAAAAATCCAATTAGAAACATCTTTTTTAAAAACCAAATTCTACAATGATTAACAGATTTCAAATTAACAGCAGTCTAAAAATCTTCAAAATAAATGATTTTTGTATACTGAGAATATGATAAAAAGTTAAAACATGATTTTCAGATTATATCTTAGTAGAATGTGTTTAAAATTAGGTTTTATTTTCTATAAACCTACTTGGTTTTTCTTTTTTTCCTCCAAAATAGTCACTGAAGGAACTATTTCTCAGGTGACCAAATGAAACCATAAAGTCAATAGTTACACCACATTCAATGACAAGGATGGTTGGCCACAGGAACTGACCAATCCATGGGAAGTGATAGGACTCTGAAGTACCTGGAAACGGCTTACCACTGACTTGACAGCCTAGTCACCCCATGTAGCATTCAATTTTTGATTCTTTGCCTTCTGAGCACTACCTGACCCCTTTTTCTTATTTCTAATGTTGTTTGCTTAAACTCTGCTTGGATTCTTTTAAAATTTGCTTTGCTTTTAGCTAGATCACTTAATCTACATTCTTTGTAAAATTTGTCTACACCTCTTCAAATAGAATTAACTTGGTTGTAATAACTGTTGAAAATAAATGTAAAGGATAAATAAGCTATGTGGCTGTGTTTTAATCGTGGAGAGGTCTCAGGGGAAGAGGACTAGCTGGACTGATGTGAGACATGCAAAAATCATGTAAATTTTGTGCAAGGAAGCTCAAAGCTTTTTTGGCACTCGGGTAAATGCTGTTCTCTCTTAAATCTTCAGTTTCCACCATCAGAGTTTCAGATTTGTACCATTTCATTAAGTTTTCCTGTAATTAATCCCTGATATAGAAAAGACTGGGATGTTAGTATGTTATTAACTGAATATATCTAAAAGGCACAAAATGTTAAAGAAGTTTTAATAAGTTATGAAATCTACATCTGCAAAAGAATCTATTTGGCTTCCTGCTTAAAATGGGAGTTTAAATTCTTAACTATTCCAAGACAGTTTACAGAAATAAGTTCCCTAAATCTTCAAATTTATTTTTCTCGTTGGCAATATTATATACATGCTTTAGTGAAGTACCTAAGTCTCCAATAATTAGGCCCTTTAAGGGCTCTAAAATAGCCAAATATTAAGAGTATTTGTATTAGAGTCCCTTGTTTACTATTCAAGACTTCTATTATAGGTAACTGATTTCATAAATGAATATCGTTTAAGTGATGCTGTCTAGAGTATATAATGTGCACTTTTTATAGAGTTTTGTAGTCCAATAGTATGCCTAATCTAGAAAACTGTCAGTAAATTATTGCACTTTTTCTGGTGTGGCACCTGGACATTTGCTAAAGCTACTTCCTAGGGCATTAATCATTCATTTCAAATACTGAGTAAAATATCAGATTCTAGAGTGATGACTAGCATTAGCCCCTACACCTTGGGTTAATGTTTTCCAAAGTGTTTAAGAATGTATCCTGCACTCAAATGCAATTTAATAAAGTTGGACAGTGAGCCCTAATAGCTTGGAAATGGGACATGATCTTAAAATGGTTTAAGGTCCTACTTTTATTATCCAGATATTGCATAAATAGCCTAAAAAGGTAAAAAGTTCATGGTTTCTATTCCCCCATACTATAAAGTATTATTCATGAGCATACCTTGGTAGAAGGGTTGAAGCAATCAGGAAGATACTCTATATTGTGTTAATTTTGGTAACTAGTTTCCTGACTGAGGCATTATCGACTATAAAAGAAGATGGAAAATGGGGGAGTCATATGAAAACAGAAAGAAATAAAACGAAAGAGGATGAACTTTAATCTGTTTTCCTTATGCAGTTATACACTAGTCACTGGTATAAATGGGATAGTGCCTGAGCCTCACCCACAGACCAAGAGGAAAGCTGACCATGCTGCTACGAACAATAAAAAATTTGGGGTGCAAAACAATGCATGACTATGGGACAGATCATGTAAATAAAGAATATATATTAATGATAGTTTCTATAATATAAATAGCCTTTAATAAAAAAAATAATCTTTTTAATAACATTAATACTCACTTCTATTTTCTGGAAACATGCATGAAAAATGTATTCAATTCAATTGCAAAAGGAGAAAAAAAAAAATCAACCTACGGTGAATACTGTACAATTCTGGAGCAAGAACTAGTCCTGCTCATTCTTTCTCTCTGATGATTATTGTACTTTGTGGGAGCCCAGAATTTCTCTGGGAAAGAAGAATCAGATTCTTGTAAATACTGCCCAAAAACACCACCTTATAACAGGTCTCATTTGTGACTGCTTCCAAAACTTTGCAGATAAGACCCCAAAGCATCAAAAGGTTTGATTTATTAAAAAGGAAAAGTCTCTGGTGAAATCTCAAGAGTCCCTTCCACCCCAAGCATTTTTTCTTCATTAAACAAGGAGTCAAAAAACCCACTTCAAACTATAAATTGAACAGCAATGGAAAAATAAGAAATCTTCATTGTTTTCTAATCTCAATGTAATTTAACACCAAACTTCAGTTTCCTTGGACCTAATGCAATAATAGACTTTGTTGTGTCCACAATTTCAAAACATAGAACATTTGCAAGACAAAAAAAGAACATCATTCTTTTTCCTTCTCCATCATTTCTATATATTTTGGGGTTTTTTTGTTTTGTTTTCTTTTTTAAAAAAAGATACAAACAATCTTCAAAGTTTACCTTTTTGGACTTAAGGCATAACATGAAATTGCGCATTATTCTAAAGCTTAATTTTGAAATGAACTAGTTTAGTGCTCTCAAACCCTGTTTGCGTTTACATTATTTAAATTATATAGTATTTTATTTCTGTTCTTGTGTAAATTCTAATGCTGTTCATGGATTGTGCAATTCCTATGCAATCAGTCTTTGCCTGTTGACAGTTATTAACAGTGCAGTACAGAATCCAGATAATGAGCTTTCGGTTTCTCAGTTATCATTTCAGTTCAAAGCATGCTGCTTAATTGTGTGGAAGATCCAATCCATTTTTGTTGTCCAGCCACCATGATGTGCATCATTCATTTGTTTCATGAAATATTCCAAAGCCTCTTGTTCAGTTTTATCTAAAGCTAGGGTCTTTCGAATGTATGCGATATCATCAAAAGATTGTAGTTCTGGCATTCCAGAGCCAAGCATCATTGAGAAAAGATTTATGAAGAGATTGGCATGCTGCCGAATAGCTAGATAAGCCTTGTAACACATCTCCTGAAACCTATAAGTAACAAGAATAGTTTGATCAGTATGGAGCAAATGGGGTTAGTACCTTCAGGTCTCTGCTCAAATGTCACATCATTAGAGAGGCCTTCTTGGGCAAACCTATAAAAAACAGCCTTCCTCTCCCACTTCCCTTACCAACACTTTCTGTTCTCTTTACCCCATGCTAGAATGTAAACTCCGTTAGTCCATAAGGATTCCGTTTACTTCTTTATCACCAGCACCTTAGGATAATGCCTGGTACGTCAGCAGTTTACTAAGGATTTATTAAATGTAAGAACTGGTCCATACTAAAGCCTTTACGATTTAGGCTAGGGCCAGGACAGAGTTGCAGATAAAATGGAATTTTATACAAGGTTTCTGAAAGTACTTTAGGTTTAAGATAGACTGACTATATACCAGAAAGCAGTCAGAAAAATTATAAATAAATGTGGTAATTACAGCTGATTGATTTCCTCAAATTGCAGGACTAAAAAATATTGTCTTAAGCACTATACATTATTTATCAGTATAGAGAAGGTGCAGTCCAATTATTTAAACAGCAGTAAATAAAAACCTTTAATATATTAAGAAGTCTAAGAATCACTTTCTTAGACCTTAAACCATTTCAGGCCTTCATTAATAAATTGGTTTTTCTTTCCATTTTTCTTCATAGCATTATAAATAAATACAATAAAACAAGAATAAATAAATACATTAAAATGCTCAGGCCAGAATGTTAATAAAACATATTTTAAATTGCTTCAAAAATATCAATTATTTTTGATAAAGCAGCAAGAATTCTGTACTTTGTATTTTTGATTTCTTGAGCTTACCTCTCAAATTCTCTTGTCTTTGTGCATTCTTGGGCTCCTTTACTAATCACTATTAAGAAATCTTGTGTCAAAACAAATGGCACACGTTCCCGTTTATAACCAAATTTTTTCTTCTTGTGATCCAAAAAGTGTCCAAAATCTATATGAAACAGCTTTCAAAAATAAAGAATTATATTATAGCTTGACAAATGCAGAAATACAATATCCTGAATTAATAAATTTAAGAATGTGAAAACATTTTAAAAAGAGAAAGCTATTACTTGTCCATCATCTTTAACCATGATGTTACTATTGTGACGATCTCCAATGCCCAGAATGAAAGTAGCGACACAATAACCAGCACATGAACGTGTGAACAGGTCAATGGCTGCATCATATCTACAAAGAAGAAATAAACACCTGGTGAGTAGTGTGGTAATATAGAGTAATCCAGTCCAAATGGGGAAAAGATGGTCAAAGTCTGTATTGAAGAGTGGCAACAATCACTGACATTAAGATGAGGAAGTATTTCTATCCAAAGATTTGAGGTAGAAAGGACATTTCTGGATATCCTCTGACTAAAGGCGTAAGTCTTATTATGGTGAAAAAATACTGAACGTGTCATGAAAAAAATTTTCTTCTAATCATTTTAACAATGAACCAGAAGTAAATTTTGAAATGTTCAATGTTGACCTTGAAAAAAAATAAGGAGAAAAACACATTTTCGATACCTAAAATTAGATGTATAAAGTTGGGTAGATTAGGGATTCACCAAAATTGTAAGTAATTCTGATCAAACACAAAATCTCAAATACTTCAAAAGGTGAGCATATTTTTTTTCCAAAGTAAGTACAAATGTTTTCTCTGGTCTCAGAGAAATGTACGCAACTATTAAAAGACTCGTCTAACAAAACCTTAGATTGACATAGGAAAAAAAGAGTAACAGACTCACATTTCTCCTTTGTTCTTGTCTTTGAGCCACTGATGCAGTGTGTGGCTGTTGAACTGCAGAGCACCTTTCAGGCCACCTTTGCACTGAATCTGCATAATCGTGTGAGAATTTCGCACCACCTCAATAAGTCCCACACAGTCACCAATTGACAGACAACCATAAGGTAACATTCTGAAAAGGATCGAGACATTTGCAACTAAGTGATGGAATTTTAAAACAACAAATGTTTTAATAGGCTAATACAGGAATATTCTTAATGCAAATTTGTCATGGATGACCTTTATTCCTTTAACTTTCTCTTTTAAAATTAGAAAAATACTAGAAAAATCTTCAAAATTATCTGCCATCATTTGTTATAACCTTCAGCTGAGAAAGCACCTAATTGTATGAAAGAAAAGCACTAAGATTATTGTGGCAATTAAAATTTTATAAACATTTATGACTTAAAAAATATGGGTAAATTTCAGCTTGTTTAGCTGACATCTAAATAATACTTCAGGGCAGCAGTTCTCAAATTTTTGGTCTCAGGACTCCTCTATACTCTTAAAAATTACTGAGATCCCAAAGAGCTTTTATTTATGTGGGTTATATCTACTGATATTAGCAATCAAAATAGAGAAAAAATTATTCATTTGAAAATAAACTATTATGTGGTAATATAAATAACATCTTTTATGAAACAAAGAACCTTATATTAAAAAAAATTCTTGGGGTCCCTGGGTGGCTCAGTCGGTTAAGCATTTGACTCCTGGTTTCAGGTCAGATCATGATCTTGCGGTTGTGGGGCTCTGTGCTCAGCACTGAGTCTGCTTCAGATTCTCTCTCCCTCTTCCTCTGCCCTGCACTCTCTCTCAAATAAATAAAATCTTTACAAAAGAAATTCTTAGTAAGAAGAGTGACACTTTCCCATATTTTCAAATTTCTTTAATGTCTGGCTTCATAGTACTGAACTGGATTCTCATATATACTTCTGTATTCAATTTAATGCAATGTTTTAATTGAAGCATATGAAGAAAATCTGGCTTCGTACCATTATGTAGGTAGAAAAAGGAGGAGTACTGTAATACACTTTTCAGATAATTGTATTTTTCTTTGATACTATTCCAAAACTTGACAAAATGTAGTTTCTCAAGTTGCAATATGGAATGTGAAACCATATCAATAAACTCGTCAGACAGATTTTAATGTAACATAGTATATCTTGCCTCTGAATGGAACTTTTACCCATATGTGACTTGATCATATTCTGCACTGGTCATTTGGAAGATATTAGTTCACTGAGTTACAAAGATCTTTCAGATGGTGATACTTTTCATTGTACCAACTAAAAAAAATCACAATTGTTAATATTACCACTGATCTCATCAGAAAAGTCTTTACTTTGGGGGAGCTCTTATGCTTATGGTGGTACATACAATTTTTTCCAAATTCTAATTTTTGCTTGAAAGCTCAAATTTGATCTTTGACAACAAATACTGTCAGTTGTTCACCTTGAAGAGATAGGCTCATATCATTCATTTTCAAGAAAATGTCTGCCAAATAGCCATGTCTCATAACGAAAGCTTATCTATTAGTTATTCTTTAAGTAAAAATGGTTCCATGAAAAAAGCAGCTAGTATGGCTTGCAATTCTTTAATAACCCACAAATGCCTTTTCTTGATAAAACCATACTTGGGTATGCAGCAGAAGTGCTATATGGGTACCTCCTATTCATCACCGGGTAGTAAAAAGGACATGTAGTCAAGGGAGGTGTGAGCAGTTAAACACAAAATGAGAAAAACATCCCAACTGGCACAGAAGTACTAAAGTATGGTATTTCTTGCTCTGATGCTCTCCTAAGCTACTGTCTATGCTTTCCATCTTTCTTTTACTTCTTTTTAAAAAAGATTTTATTTATTTGAGAGAGAGATAGTGACAGAGACAGCAAGATAGAGTACAAGCCGGGAGGAGAGGGAGAAGCAGGCTCCCACTGAGCAGGGAGCCCGATGTGGGGCTCGATCCCAGGACCCTGGGATCTGAGCTGAAGCCAGCCACTTAACTGACTGAGCCACCCTCTTTTACTTCTTAAGTCCCTAAAAGAGTAACAGTCTTCACTTATTTTCATTTTCTCAATTCCATGTAGCGTAACTTCTATTGCCTACCACTCTACTGACTCAACTCTTACAGTTAACCATGAATCATCAAATCTAAAGGTTTTTTCATAGTCCTTATGCTCTTACATCCCCTGAAGCACCTGATACTATAAACTATGAATCTCTTCCCTTTTTTGGGTTCTGTGAATTACTTATTCTGGTCTACCTATCCCTTTGACCATTTCTTTTACAGAATCTTTCCTTCTACCTGCCCTGGTAAATGTAGGAATTTCTTAAGGTTGTACTCCTGCTCATTCTCTCTCACATTTTAATAATGTTGAACATGCTCATAGTTTAAAGAGTCACACAGTCCTATAAGGCTTGTGATATAAACAAAACAAAACAAAACAAAAAAAACAAGCAGAGAATCCAAGTTTTGGCAAGAATAAATAAAAATGCCGTGACTTTCTTACAATAAATTTTTTATTTAAAATCAAACTTTAAATAAAAATTTTTGCTTAAATTCCTTAAGTTAAAAAAATTTAGAAAATATTCTAAGACTTAAAAACTTCTTGAAGATCCAACTTACTTTCCAATGATCTAGCTTAAACTTTAAGTGCTTTTTAACAGTCATTAATTTAAAATTAAATACTGTAATTACCAGAGTTATATAGTTAAATCCTTTACTCTGTCTAGTTCTGCATTCTCTTTTGTTTTATACTTCCCTGGAGGCAGTGGTAGTAATGGGATGTATTATCTCTCAGACACAGATAGTTATACCAAAAGAGGAAACTTGATGCGTGTAACACTGTTTTTAAACAGGAAAGCAGAAGGGACTAAGCAAAGAATCAGGAGTTAAAAATTTGAAGTCGATGACCTAATTTTGTGCTTTCGCAAATTACTTGACATGTCCATTTTTTTTTTCTTTGCAACAAGATGATTCTACTATGTGTCACTGATATATTTTTACATACTAGTTACCCTCAATCTTTAATAGGCATACAAATAAGCCCTAATCTGCTCTGCTGGTGCAGCCAGAGTTGACTCCTATGCCCACTTATGGACAAAAATTCTTTTGGAGAGAGTGGCTTTGCTGGAATGACTCTAGACTTGCAAAGAGAAAGAGGGGTACACTGTGAGAAGCAGAAATGACAAGGACAAGATGAAGCATGACCGTAAACTTAGACATAATTGCAGAAGGTTGGGCAGAAACCAACAGAATGGCAAAAGCTTTAAGATGAGTTCTTTTCATAAATTTTGCTGTCAAACTGATTCAAGATTAAGAGGCTATATAAAGTTTTAAAATTAGAAAATTTATATTATGAAAGAACCTTTCTTTTAATCTCTTAACTTCTGAATGAAAATAGGGGGCTTTTGTGTCTCCTATGTCCTGTCCTAAAAACTGACACTCCAGACACAGCTGCAGTCTTTGCCAACTTATGAGAAACAGCTCTTCTTGACTAGCAGCATCTCGTAGCTATTCTACGCCAAGGAAGAGGAAGACAAATGAAAGTAGTGTAATCAACTAGTATTAATTACTACTCCCTACATTTCTTCATAGATACATGCCCCTTTATGCTTTATAACTGATGTTTACTAATAGTTTACTTTTTCAGGATAACTTTCAACATATATATTGCCTTACTGGTTACCTACCGAAGGTCAAGACCTTGATTTTGCCAGATATTTTCCATAATGCGAATTATTTGAAGTGTTAGCATATCTTGCCGTAAATCTGCAATTCAAATAATATGTATCACCACTTAATGCCATAAATGCAAACCTGGGTGTTAGGTCATCACGTTGCTTTCAAACAGAAAATAAATACAGCTAAATTTACTTTTCAAATTAATCTGTAAAGAAGCAGTATTTTGATTCTCTAGCCCATTTCTAAGGTATCTGCATAAACCCATCTATATAACAATGTAGGATAAGCTAGCATGTATTTCATAAAAATTTTATATTTAAACATTTAAAGTACTTATTTTTTTGAATCCTTAAATTTGAACCTGATATCGGGGTTAACAGAATTTAGTGCTGAAATGTCATTTCCCAATGGAAACCCATCCATGATCCTCCCATTGCTTCCTGCCACAGCTTGTTTTCCCAGTACATTAGGACCTTCTTTTATATGATTTCTTAGGAGACTACACCTTTCTTTTGTATCGTATTGTAATTTTATTTTTGTAATTATTTGTTTACTATCTCTCTTCTCCCTGCTAGACTGTAAACAGGGACTCTGTTTTATTCTTACAATTTGATGGCCTAGCACATCAAGTATTTATGGAATGAATGGATATTCACACAGCTAAGTAAATAATAGTTAGAAACTTATTTCAGGCCTTTTGATTCTCAATTTAGTACTTCTTTTCTTTTTAATAATTACATATACATTTTCTAGAGGTTAAGACATCCGTTTAATATTATATATTTTACCACATGCATATTCCTTAAATAGCTTTCAATAGTCTTCGTGATTCATAAATATCCTGTGTATAAAAAGACAGCTAAATTCATGCATCATAAGTTCATTAATACTCTTCCTTACCATCCCCATTTTTAAAGATGATCTCATTGTTCTGAAAGAGTAACTCTGACATGATGTCTGGGTTCTCCCAATTCAACCACAGTGGCCTTTTTGCAGAGGACATAATTCGACACTCTTCAAGCCTTTAAAATAGTTAAACACTTTACTAGGCACCTTACTTTTTAAATTCTTTTTACCCTCAAATTTATTTTAAAATACACAGACAATATAGTTTTTTGGTGTTATTAAAAAGTTAAAACTTTCTCAATTTCATTTATGAATTCATTTCTAAGGGAGTATAAAAAATAAATATTAAGCTTAAAACTTTCTTATATAATGTAGCATATGAATTTTCAACAAATGTAGGGATATGCCATTCGTTTTACAGACATTACATTTCATTTTTGAAATGAAACCAAAAATTCTGGCCAGAGAAGTTTTAAACTCTATTATTAAAGTAGTAAAAACTCATTCTGACTAAATGCAGTTCTGAACTTAAGAAATCTGAACAACTTATTTTGCAAGGTAGGACAATGGCAGAGGGAAGCATATATAATTGAACATTCTAATTATAATGGACATTTTAACTTTTCTTAAGATTTTCTCCAGGAAGGGTGCTTGTTTAAATATATCAATAAAACTTCCAATAAGGTTCATTACCTGAGATTTCCTAGTTGATGAGCAGGATTTAGAGGAGATAGGAAACCTTGTAGAGCATCCATGAAATCTGGTCGCCGCATCTGCTCAACTAAAAACTTCATCTGTACCTGATAAATGAGCATAATCATGTTTAAAAACTGATTTCGTGAAAGGTGAAACTAGCTGCTAATCTCTGTTATATGTTGGAACCTCAGTATTGTATAGTGTATGAATCCGTATCCTGTATCCTGATTAGAAAGGTTTCTCAGACACAGAGCAACACACCACAGGCAGTGGCAGGAGGGGCAGCTGTGTCCTGTCCTGTAAGAACTCTGCACGCTGACACAGGCAATGTTTTGGCTCTAGAGCCGGGCTTGGTCAATGACGGCAGTTTTTGTAAATCAAACTGCACTGGATATAGCCATGCCCATTCATTTAGATACTGGCTGCTTTCACACTAGAATAGCAGAGTTGAGTAGTTACAACAGAGGCTGCATGGCCTGTGAAGTCTAAAATATTTACTATCTGGCCTTTCAAGAAAAAGTTTGCTGACCTTTGTTATAGAAGAAAAACTATGGAGATACGAGGTTAGCTTAGTAACTTTACTTTTAAGCTTTGCTTTAGAAAACACCATATTCATTTTCTCTCTGTTGGGTTAAAAAAAGTCTAGTGAGGCTAAAGGCAATTGTTTGGAAAAGGACTTATAAAAACATTTGTTACACCGAGTCGCACACTATACTCAGGTTCTGGTATGTATGCAGAAACATCTCTTTAATCAACTGAAACCAGAGCCCAGACTGCTGAGCTATATCAGGCAATAACTGCCATTTTATTTTAGGAAATCTTCATCTATCTAAGATATAAAAGGTAAGTGGGGGACAAAAGAGGTTAGAAGCTAGGAATTCATAATAAATTAATTTTCATGCTGTAAATTTAGTAATAAAATTTTTTTTTTCCTTTTTCACTGTGGCTAAGTGAGTAGCTGGAAAATCTAGTTATCACTGACTAGAGCAGCTCTTGCTCATGTGAAAGGCATTTCTTTTTCTATCACTATCAACCCTAATGTTAGCACACTGCTTCCAATGCTTTATCATTGTTATGATAAAGCATGAAATCACCCAAAGAAACTGTTCTTGTTCCTATGGCATTTTCAGTTCCCTATCACAATCCCATTTAAACCAATAGTAATGTGAATAATGACTTTCACATTCCCAATTAATCCACTGTATCAGAGCCAAGCTGTGATATGAAAATTCCAGTTAAAAGAAATGCCTATACTTGCAAATTTAACTAATATCTAGTTTCTTTTTTCTTATCTGTTACAACATAAATATAGTAAGTTTTATTCTTTCAAAGCAGTATAATCCCCTCTAGCTCATGATTCCAGCATCAGAAGCAGTATAATAATAATTATTATTTTTAAATTTTTTTAAAGAGAGCACGTGTGAGCAGGGGCGGGGGCAGACAGAGAGAGAATCTTAAGCGGGCTCTACGCCCAGCACGGAGCCCAGGGCCAGGCTTGATCTCACGACCCTGAGATCATGACCTGAGCCAAAATCAAGAGTTAGATGCTTAACCAACTGAGCCACCCAGGTGCCCCCACAATTATTTTCTAATATCATTATTTGAACTTACATTCCACAAGTTCAATAAAATCAACTCAGTTACTCCACTCTATGACATTTAGATTAACACAGTAACTTCCTTTAAAATTTTTTTCATGCAGTATCAATGAAGATGCTGGAAAAATTCATTCAGTACTGCTAATTTACATTCTTTGTGCTTGGGGACTGATATGCTGGGATTTTTTTTTCCCCATTTCATTAGAGGTGAGGAATGATCTCACTTTTTACTACAGGATGTGGCAGATCGAAAAAAGGACAGAGAGGCGGAAGAGGTCATGAAAACACATTCCTCAGGTACACCAGGTTAGACTCCCGATCACCAGTGTGTGATGATGTTCACTGCATGACTAAGAGTCCATTTTAAACTTAGAAATGTACAAATTAATTTCTTTACACTTATTTTCAGGGTCATTACTGAAAGATAATAAATGACACAAAATAAGGAAAAATAATTTTAAAAGTCAGGACTGTGTAAAAGAGAAGGAAGGGAAAGAAGAAAGGACTAACATTTACTGGGCACCGCCTGCGCTCTGGGGACTGTGATATGTACTTCAGTGCATCTCATGTAATTTAATTCTCACAACTACACTATGTAGAAAGTATCACTGCCATTTATAAAGGAGGAAAATGGATCTCAAAGACTAAATAATGTGTCTAACATTACACAGTTGAAGAGTTTCAAAAACAAACTAAAGATTCACATACCTTTTGTGTTTCATCCTTCTTCTCTTGTTTGAGAATGTCAGTTAAGTTAATGAGCTTTTCCATAGCCTCAACTTGCCTATTTAGGTGCTTCAAATACATCCCGCATGCACGACAATAGGACTCCAAAAGAAGGCCAAACCTCTGACTAACAGTTTTATTGTGCATCTCAGATCTAAAAGAGCAGCGTAAGATTAAAAAAAAAAAAAAAGACCCACATATACACATGCACGCACACACTGCATTACATATATGGTCTTAAATAAATATATGTAGTCTTTTTTTCTAATGTTATAATCATACTAACAATAAAATGATTTAAAATCTATCATTTGAAAGCAAAATAATCAAGAATTTAAGACAGTTCCTGGAAGTGTAAATTTAATAAACTAGCCTATAGGCCTATTTCAACTACTTTTCATTTACTAATCTTAGCACAAGATATATTAACTATAGAGAACAAACTGATGGTTACTGGAGGGGAGGTGGTTGGGGGCTGGGTGAAATAGGTGATGGGGATTAAGGCGTGCACTTGCTTTAATGATGAGCACTGGGTGTTGTATGGAAGTGTTTAATCATTATATTGTACATATTGTATTACTAATATGTAATACTAATATTATACTGCATGTTAACTAACTGGAATTTAAATAAGAACTTAAAAGGAAAGATATATAAACATGAAACAAGTAAATTCAGGACAAAAGTAATAAAATGAATAGGGAGGGAGTGAAGAGCGAGTGAGTACTATTTGACTCTTGTGGCATACATGTCCCTTTTCTATACTGTCTTTGAATTTAAGTTATTTTAAACTTAGCTTCGAGATTCCATTTTGATTCATTTTAACATTTAAAAAATGAAGTTAATTATCAAAAAAGTCAATTATAAATCTTTCTAAATTTAGAAAAGTGTATGGTTTATGATCTCACTTTGAGTATTAGATAGATCATATTCTACAAAATACTTTTAATTCTTGTATTTATTTATTTGAGAGAGAGAGAGAGTAAGAGAGAGCATAAGAGGGGAAAGGGGAGAGAGTGAGGGAGAAGCAGACTCCCCGCTGAGCAGGGAGCCCAGTGCGGGACTCAGGGATCATGACCTGAGCTGAAGGCAGTTGCTTAACCAACTGAGCCACCCAGGTGCCCAAATACTTTTAATTCTTAATTAGCTTGTTTTCTGAAACTTGGGATTTTTGTCATTATTGTTCTGAATTCCAAGGCAGGATTTTTTTCTTCCCCTTTATTTTGGGTATTTTAATCCACATATAAGTGAAAACCAACTGCAATATTAACCAGTATTAATCTAGCATATTTTGCTTTGCTTAAAGTAAAATCAAAGTCTTTAGAAATATTTCAGCTCTCATTTCTGTATAAAATTCAGCTTTGAATTTTATTGCTTATTAATATTAAAGAGAAAAAGTTGAAGGGAAGCTTACCACTGGTACAATATACTTTCATTATGGCAAACTCTTTCAGACAAAAACAACAGTATATAATATTTATAGATCTGTTAAGAAAGAAAGTAATATATATCAAAAGAATTTACTGGGAAAATAATGTGACTTACTTTAAATGCCAAAAGAAAAAGTGCCCAATCCTTTGATTAGTCAATGCTTTCTTGAGTAAAAATCTCACAAGCAGGTTATCCAAATACTGTTCATATTTTAGGACCTATGTGATTAAACACGAAGATAAAAACAACATTGCATCAATCAGGGTCAATTTTTGCATAGTTGGATTTAAAGAAAATTTTTTAGAAAGTAAGTAGGTACTACTAGTAATAAAACTGATTTTAAAAAAGGCATAAAACCAGTGTAGATAAAGATCCACAGTTTGGATAAAGTTGCATGGACTTAGAATAGAACATTATTTTTCTATTTTACATTATTTTACCTGTACTAGCTGAATTAGGTACTGAGAAAGCTTGTCATCTGTTAAGTATTTTTCCAAGCACCGAACAGCAAAACCTCGAACCATAGGATCTGGGTAATTACAGTCCAGAAGCTCCATAGCCTGTTCAGGTTTGATTGGAGGCCAGTCTTTTACTAAGCAGTACATCTGTTATGGGAAAGACAAATCATATTTAAAAAGGAAAGGCAATTGTGAGTGAACTCTCTAAGACATTGTCTTAATTTATTATTTTAAAATTAGTTAAGAGCTCTCCTTATGAATTTGGTGTTTAAAATGTTCAATTCTAATTAATTTTATCAGTGGAGTGTTGTGAATGGTATTTTTCTCCACTATATTATCATTACTAATATAAAAACATAGTCTCTTTCACCTCTTATGCAGACTTTCTGAGAGAAAACAATTTGAGTGACACACCAATTGTATACAACAGTTATTCTGTAATCTCAAACATGCATTTACCTGCGCTACTTCATCTCTAGAATTCCATTTAACGGACAGAAGCAGTTTGGGTAGAATTTCAGGGATAGTTACACAATAGTGTCTGTGTGGAAAAGACAAAACAAACAAAAAACATTCTTGCATGTTATTCAAAAGGCCTAGATATCTAAATTTTCAACTATGTAATCTTTCCAAACACTTTCAAAACTTACCATTATTAGCAAACCATTCTTTAAAATCAAAAGAAATCAGCATTTAACACTATAGTTGCATATTTATGCACATATACACTTAGTTATAATGTCAAGAAAGACAAAAGAAAAATCCAAATGGAAGACAGATACTTTGAACAAATTATGAACTTATAACACTATAGAGCTCCTTTTATGTACCTACTTACCCCATAGGAACCATGAGAAGAGTCGCCACTTCTACTGTAGTCACTGGACAAAATTTATGTTTCAATGGACTTTCTGTAGAAATGTGCTGCAACTGCTTTATTTAAATAAACCAGTATTTACTACCCCAAGTAGTGGGGTAATTCTTCATAAATGAAAATAAAGCATTGCACTATCACTTTGAGGAAGTGTAAGAAAAAAATGGAAGGAACGCCTAAAAATTGAAATATCTAGACCAACTACCTCACAACTAAATTGATCTAAAGCTGTAGGGCATTTTTTTTTCTTCAGATCTTGAATTTCATTAAAAAAAGCCCCCAAAATCAAATCTTAAAAAAAGTCATATCAGGGATTTAGAATTTTAAAAAAGCCTTCAAGCCTTGAAGGTGGAAGGTTAGCACCAATGCAGCATGATTTTCTAGAAATATTGATCTTTATCCACAGTTTAAAAAAGAGTAATGTTTATAATAAAAAGTCACGTAAATTATGCTTTATGTACTTTAACAAGTATGGTAGAACCTTCAAGATAAGCCAAAATCTGTTGTTCCTTCTGTAACAGAAGAAACAGGGAATCTCCATCTTAATATTTACCTGTGGCTCCACAGAAAATCTTTCTCTTGCTCAGTGATTTCAGATAGAGGATCTCGGGTACAAATTGCTCGGAGCTGTTCTTTATCATTTTCTCTTAATTCGTTGTCTCTAGCTAGTCTGTTACTCTGCAAAATAAAGTAATATCTTATAATGATTTCCTTTGCCATATTTTTTCCTGGATTCATGAGTGATCTACAAAAAAAGACAATGGCCAACAACTCTATATTGCTTATTAACTGTTGTGAAACAGTTTATTCTCATCATAAGCCTCTATTTTCAGGGCTAGGGGAGAATCAACTTAAGGCAGTATTTGCAGAACAAATCCAGTATCTTAGTTAACATTAACAACAGCCATAGAACAGTAACTACCAAAGTGAGTCAGGCATAAGACCAGACTGGGATACTCAGGGGTAGAAGTGAGTAACTGATTTCTCTTCCTGATGAGGCCCCTTCCTAGTATTCTATTAACTAATCTGCTCATGTTTCTGGAATAATATGAAATAGTAAAATAATAAAATAAAAATGTAAATTCTTTCATAATCTTTGCTCAAATACATCCTTATAATCACTGCAAGGCTTTCAAATTTAAAAAGTAAAAGTAAGTAAGAGAAAAAAGGAAAAGAAATACCCCCATTAAAACACTGGACATTAAATGTTTGGAAACTAAAATGAAAATACCATATCCTTTGGTATAATTCCAAGATTCTAAGTAACATATTTATTCCCTTTAAATACAGATATATTAACTGCATAATGAGTAATTATCAATGTATATTAATATATCATGAAAACAAGTATACATCCCTTGGAAGGTTACACATATTCCCAATGGCTAAAAATGAAAGCAGGCATCCATGCCACTTGGTTTTTATTAACATTTTTAAACATTTTATTAACATTTAAATATTAATTTATCCAATAATATAAAGAAATATTGGCACATGTCCATCAACAAATATTTATTAAAACATGTAGCGTGTGCCTTGTTTTGTTCCTACTGCTGGGAACAGAAGAACCTGCACTAACAGGGTCCCCATTATAGTGAAAAATTAAACGAACAAATAAAAAAAATTGGCAAGTTGATACAAATACTTTGGGTGATGTAATGGAGAATGACTGAGTGGCTATACTTTACACTGGGTGTTTGGAAATGGCCTCTGAGAAGGGAATATTTATTTATTTATTTTTAAAAAAGATTTTATTTATTTATTCATGAGAGACAGAGGGAGAGAGAGAGAGAGAGAAGCAGAGGGAGAAGCAGGCTCCCAAGGAGCAGGGAGCCCGATGCGGGACTCGATCCCAGGACCCTGGGATCATGACCTGAGCCGAAGGCAGATGCTTAACCAGAGCCACCCAGGTGCCCCAAGAAGGGAATATTTTATTAGTGATCCAAATGACAAGACAGAACCACCCACACTAACAACAGGGAAAAGACCACTGCAGATGGAGGAAACAGTGAAAGTGACCCAATGAGAGAATGAGTTTGGAGTGAGGGAGGAACAGGAAGAAGACCTGTGAGCCTGAAGCCCAGTGGATGAGGGGAGCGGTGATGAGAGGTCAGAGCACGTAAAATTTGCAAATCAGGGTAAAAGGTTTGGATTTTATTTTTAGCAAAAGCTATTTAAGGGATGATTTATGTTTTACAAAGATTATTCTAGCTGCTTTGCAGGCTGAGGAAGACCATTTAGGAGGCTATTGTAATACTCCAGGTGAGAGATAACAAATACTTAACCCTTGATTCACCAGGAAAAGTAGTCATTATCATTTATCATCTTGGTCCAAGTGACTCTTAATATTATTGGCTTATTTTTAGTTGTTTTCATTTTTAACACAAAATAAATGTGAAAAACAACTTTATTAGATATCTTATTAAGAATTTAAACGCAGCAGAACCAAATTCATAATCCAAAATGGGCAACATCCTTTCAATGCCATTAATTGCTTGCTCATCAACTGTCATGCATGAGCCTGGAACATACACATCTTATAGATACTGATTCCTGACTTCAAATGCATACCTAGTAAGTTCTAGCTTATCATTACTCCTGGTTTTTCTTCTTGTACTTGAACTGTCAAAATGTAATACTTTTGAGAACTTTTATAGTAATCCAAGCAATTTTATATTTCTACATCACCGTTTTCCTTCTACGCATCTTTTCATACACACCTGCGTGTGATATTTATCCACTTAAAAAGTATATCAAGTAAATTTTGGTGTACAGCAGCATTAAAACTGGAAAGAAAGATGAGGTGTGGTCCAAGTTCTCATCAAAAAATGTGCGATGAAGTTATTCCTGCTGAATGACTAACTGCATGTGAATACCATATTCCTTTTTGTCCTTGGAAATACATTGTTCACTCATCATATCTTGAGTTCGAGAAAATTCATCTAAGATATTATTTGATGTTTTCCCTATACGATCAATTTTACTACCATCATTAGAGTCTGGAGTAATGATTCTCAAGTGGCGTAATTTTGTACCCTCTACCTCCCAGGACCTTTTATATTGTATCTTAGATTTATAAAAGTTTATAAAAATAAATATTTTTTTTCTTTAAAGAAAAAATTCTAAGAAAAAAAAGTCATAAAATATCAATCCTTACAAAGAGTTAGAACTGCTCAAAAAAGAAACTCAAAGCTAACTGAGACAGACTCTGATGGTAAAGTGAATGTATGAATAAAAACAGGAGATAAATGAGTCTTAATGATTTTAAATTAGTTCATACTTATCCAAACACCTGCTACATATCTCTGAAAGTATACTGGCAGGAAGGTTATGATTATTACTAATCAGTTTACAAAAGGGATTTGTAAACTCCTTACTGAGAACACAGCTATAAACTAATAAAGTTCCTCAGTGCAGGATTCCAGCTGCCCCAGGGAGGCATATTTCAGACCTCCTGGCCCCATACTCATTGGTTGGTCTAAGTATAATGTATCACGAGGCCAAAGAAAGAGCGATAAATTGGAAACTAGGGAAAGAGACAACAAAGAACAAAAATACCTTCTTCTCTTAGCACTGACGCCATTGCCCTTGAGAAATAAGAGAGTTAATGGTCCTTGAACCCAGTTATACTGTGGTTCCAAAGTAATGGCCAAGATCAGACAACTTGATCCATATTTAAACTCCCATTTTATATGTAATCTTTTCCAGGGGATTTGGAGTATGGTGGTAACAAAGCTCTCCTCTACTTCCAAGGTCAACTAACAACATACTCATACTTTCGTTTCAACTTTAAGGTTACTATCTCAGAGAATTAAAAAGTTCTTTCTTGAACCCAATATATATCAGCTTTTCACCCCAACCCTCTGTAATCATTCTTGGCACACTACTGGTTTTTCCATCCTAGCACCTACCATGATTTATAATCTTATATTTCTTTTACCACTTTAATGTCTATTTTCACATTAGACTGCATACACAATGGAGGTCTCTTTAGGTCACAACTTTATTACCTAGTACCTCTCATACAATAAATACAAACATAGTTGGCATTCAATAAATATTTGTTAAATGAAGGCAGGCTAGGGCTCTGAATAAACTAAGAGGCAGAACTGCAGTAACAATATTAGCATATGGAGAATGTGATTATATCGCAACTCTGTCCAGAGCCCATAGTAACTAAAACACATGAACCCTTCTTCAAACAAAGAGGATAAACCCAAATCCAGCGATTATGACTGATACTTAAGAAAACTCAGTGATCAGCCTTACCAGTCCTGCATGGGAATAGCTAAATCCTGCTTCCCGAGACACCGACCAGTTGGCATGCTCTTCAATCACTGACATATCTGGGAACTTTACCACACTGCTGAACCAGTCAAACTCCAACTCTAAGCATGGGGTTTCCTAAGAGATGGAATAAAAGTTATCATATATATTGTGCTTAACTGTCATAAAAAAAGGAAAAAATTCTAATTTATGATAATAAAAAGCTTACTTTATTTGGATTTGACCCAGTAACACCAATAGGGTTCAGCAAATCTTCTAATCCATGAGGTACTGGCCAAAGATTCAGAGCCATTTTTCCAGATACTAGAGTATCTGTGTAATCAAACAAGTTTATATTTCCCCAGGCCAATGGACAGTGTTCCTTCAAAAACGAACAGAAAAATATTCACTACTCTGTGGATTAAATTACAAAATGCATTTCAAAACACTTTTCTTCCCCAGAAAGAATTCAATAACTATCGCTACAATGGTATCTATAATAAGCCACATCATTTTTTTTTGAAAATACAAGCACTTTCTGTTTTCCCATTTGAAATTACATGAATTTGTCTTTAATTATAAATAGGAAATACGAACCAAAGCAAGTCAGGCAGATATCGGCATGTAGTCACCTAACAGATATCTGTGGGTAGTCACTCTGCATGTTTAAAAATTGTGTCAATGCAAACTCAGGAGATACTCATCGTAAATAAACTCAGGAAGCTCTCCTGAGGTATTCTTCTATGAGACATTTATTAAAAATTTAAAAATATTTGACTAATTTTTTTAGATAAAGAAAAAAATCCATTTCTTGATAAAAATTCCAATCAGCAGTATAATTAGGAGTTTTTTACAGGTAAATATAATTATTCCTTCTGAAATATTTTACCTCTTTAGCACCCTTTCGGCCTTTAACAGAACAAATGGAAAGGCAAAGTCGAGCAGCACGAGGAAGATCAGGAATGTATATATCATAATTTAGCCATTCATTCCACCTATGTAAAATTTTAAAGAAAAAAAGAATTTACCAAAAAAAGGCTTTATCCAGAGTATATAAACAACTCCTACAAATCAACAAGAAAATGAAAAATCAAATAAAAACAGGCCAGAGATCAACTGAAATAGACATACTTCACAAGATCATATCCAAATGGCCAATAAACATAAAAATGTAGTCATTATTATTTGTCATCCAAAAAATGCAAAATAAAATCTCATGGAAATATTACTATACAAGAGATTGGCTAAAACTATAGAGGCTGATGATACCAATGATGATACCAAGGGAGGGTAAGGAGTTGTAGTAACAGGAAATCTCACACATTGCTAGTGATGAGTATTTGCAAATATCCCCCGAGTGTTAACAAACCAAATGTCCAAAAGTTGAATATATTGCAGTATATTTGTATAATGGAATACTATACAATAATGGAAATAAACATATTACTTACAATATGGATGAAATCTTACAAACATGAGTGAAAGAAACTAGACATAAAAGAGTATCTATTCCTTGAGTACATTTATGTAAAATTCAAGAACAGTTCAAACTGAAAAATAATGTTAGATGTCAGCAAGTTGTTGCCTTTGGGGAGGTGAGAAGGTTAATGGGAAGTGGCAATGTCATATTTCTGGTAAATGTTCTATTTCTTAACCAGCAGAGTGGTTATATAGGTATTAACTTTGTGATAATTCACTGAACTTTATGAATACAACTTATATACTTTTATTATTATTTTATTCACCATACATCATTAGTTTTTGATGTAGTGTTCCATGATCATTGTTTGCGTATAACACCCAGTGCTCCATTCAGTACGTGCCCTCTTTAATGCCCATCACCAGGCTAACCCATCCCCTCACCCCCCTCCCCTCTAGAACCCTCAGTTTGTTTCTCAGAGTCCATAGTCTCTCATGGTTCGTCTCCCCCTCCGATTTCTCCCCCTTCATTCTTCCCTTCCTGCTATCTTCTTCTTCTTCTTTTTTTTTTTTCTTAACATATAACGTATTATTTGTTTCAGAGGTACAGGTCTGTGATTCAACAGTCTTACGATTTATATACTTTTAATGCATTTGTGCTATACTTCAGTAAAAAAAAATAATTAAAAACAAACTAGCTTACAGAAAAGGCACAGGAAAGAGGGAAACTAAACAAGAAGAGTGAGATTTCCTATTATTATTACAATTATATTCACTTTTACATATGGTATAGTTTTATTCAGAAGAACCCGTTAAGTATGTAACTAAAATGAAGGATATGTAAGCGTAAAGTATTTGAAGTTGAGAATAACTACTTCACAAGAGGTAACAGTTAACATTCATAATAAGGAAAGAATAAAAAGTTGCTTTAGAAAGTGATGACAAATATTTATGGTAAATTCCTTTCAATTTACTGGATATTATATGTGAAATTATGTCTATATTTGGTGGACATATTTGTAAAGAGCCAATTAACAATACATTGTTGCTTTTTTTTTAAAAGGTTTTATTTATTCATTTGAGAGAAAGTACAAGCAGGAGAAGGGGCAGAGTGAGAGGGAGAAGCAGACTCCCCGCTGAGCAGGGAGCCCAAGGTGGGGCTGGGCTCGATCCCAGGACCTGAGATCATGACCTGAGCTGAAGGCAGTTGCTTAACTGACTGAGCCATCCAGGTGCCCCACAACACATTGTTTTGTCTTGTTTTGAAACAGCATAGCAACAGTTACCAGTATAAAGTCAGAAGTCAGACTACCTAGAGTAGATTCCTGTTCCTACTATTTTATTAAATGTGTGACCCTTTGTGATGTGATGAGCACTGGGTGTTATCTGCAACTAATGAATCACTGAATATTACATCAAAAAAAAAACAACTAATGATGTACTATATGTTGAATTTAAATAAAAAAATGTGTGACCCTTGCTTTTGTCTGTTTTCTCATCTGTGAAATAAGACTAATAATAGCACTTACTCCCTAAGGTTGTTGTGAAGATTAAATGAGATAACACAAATAAAGGGGTGCCTGGCTGGCTTGGTCAGATAACATAAGTAAAGTGATTAGAATAGTAACTGGTCCACAGCAAAAGTTCAAGTGCTAAGATGTTAATCTAGAAAATCTCTTCAAAAGGTTTTTTCATAATTCTATTTTTTATTATAAATAAGACCTAACAATAAAATGGCATAAAATTCTATTTTTAATTAGCCAAACTAAGGTATGAACTTTATCAGTAAAATAAGTTCTACTTATGGACAGAGATAAAAAAAAAAATATGGTCCTTTGATGCAGAGAATGCTTACATTTAAGTGGGAGAACTTAGTAATAAGAAATTCTAAAGGGGAAAGAAACAATAAATGCAAGTAGAAGAAATACTGTGGGATCTGATAAGGCTACAATAATTTAGAAAAACTAAAGATACACGTACTCACATGTACCCAAGAGTTTTTATTACTTCTAAAACTTTAGAATTGCTTATAATAAATGAGAAATATTCTACACACTTTCTAAGAGAGCTATGTCCTATAAATGTAGTTGTTCAATACTATGCCAATTGACCAAAACATGTTTCTCTCTTCCTCTAAAGTCCATACAGACACATGCGTGCACACATCAATTAAATTCTTTATTTTTAGGCAACGGTTTGATATATATATTCCAAATTTATTCTGATTTTGGAGAGGACTGGTAACATCTATGAAGAAATCATTAAGTGGCTACTTTACCTAGTATATGGGAAGTACGGATTTGGAATAATCACTTAATCTCAGTAAGAATTTTTTTTAAATCAACTTTTCTACCTTTCTAATAACTTCATATTCTTTTATCCTTGATTTTAATTTTGTGAATACAGAAGAGTTAAAAAATCTACTTAAATCCTCATACTATTACCATAGGGATTTTACCCTTTACCTAGTTTTATTAAGTATTTTAATTTTAATTCCAATATAGTTAAACATAGTTATATTAGTTTCAGGTGTACAATATAGTGATTCAACAATTCTATACAGTACTTACTCATCATAAGTGTACTTGTAATCCCCATCACCTATTTTTCCCATCGCCCCCATAACCTCCCCTCTGATGACCCTGTTTGTTCTCTATAGTTAAGAGTTTCTTGGTTTGTTTACTTTTTTCCCCTTTGTTCATTTGTTTTATTTCTTAAATTCCACATGACTGAAATCATATGGTATGGTATTTGTCTTTCTCTGACTCATTTTGCTTAGCATTATAACTCTCTAGCTTCATCCATGTTGCTGCAAATGGCAAGATTTTTCTATGGCAGAATAATATTCTATTGTGTGCATGTGTGTGTGTGTGTACATAGCTCTTTAGCCATCCATCTATCAATGGACACTTGGGCTGCTTCCATAATTTGGCTATTGTAAATAATGCTGCTATAAACTATAGAAGTGCATGTAGCTTTTCAAATTAGTGTTCTGTCTTCTTTGGGTAAATACCCAGTAGCAGGATTACTGGATCATAGGGTAGTCCTTTTTTAATTTTTTTTTGAGGAACCTCCTTACTGTTTTCCATAGTGACTGCACCAGTTCACATTACTAGCAACAGTGCATGAGGGTTCCTTTTTCTCCACAAACTCACCAACACTGTTGTTTCTTGTGTTTTTTATTTTAGTCACTCTGACAGGTGTGAGGTAGTATCTCCTTGTAGTTTTGATTTGCATTTCCCTGATGATGAGTGATGTTGAGCATCTTTTCATGTGTCTATTGGCCATCTGGATGTCTGACTTCTTTGGATATGTCTGTTCATGTCTTCTGCCCATGTTTTAATTGGTTTATTTGGTTTTTGGGTGTAGAGTTTTTTAAGTTCTTCATCTATTTTGGATACTAACCCTTTATTGGGTATGTTGTTATTCAGTAGGCTGTCTTTTAGTTTTGTTGTTTCCTTTTCTGTACAGAAGTTTTTTATTTTGATGTAGTCCCAATAGTTCATTTTTGTTTCTGTTTCCCTTGCCTTTGAAAACATGTCTAGCAAGAAGTTGCTGCCTGTGTTCTCTTCTAGGATTTTGATGGATTCCTGTCTCACATTTAGGTCCTTCATCCATTTTGAGTTTATTTTTGTGTATGGTGTAAAAAAAGTGGTCCAGTTTCATTCTTCTGCATGTGGCTGTCCAATTTTCCCAACACTGTTTATTGAAGAGACTGTCTATTCTTTCTTGTTTTGTCGAAGATTAGATGACCATAGAGTTGAGGGTCCATTTCTAGGTTCTCTATTCTGTTCCATTGATCTATTTGTCTGTTTTTGTGCCAGTACCATACTGTCTTGATGTTACAGCTTGAGGTCTGGAAATTGTGATGCCTCCAGCTTTGTTTTTCTTTTTCAACATTGAGTCTTTAGGATTTTTTTTTTAATTTTATTTCATTATGTTATGTTAATCACCATACATTACATCATTAGTTTTTGATGTAGTGTTCCATGATTCATTGTTTGCATATAACACTCAGGGCTCCATTCAATACATGCCCTCTTTAATACCCATCACCAGGCTAACCCACCCCCTCACCCCTCTCCCCTCTAGAACCCTCAGTTTGTTTCGCAGAGTCCATAGTCTCTCATGGTTCGTCTCCCCCTCCAATTCCCCCCCTTCATTTTTCCCTTCCTACTATCTTCTTCTTTTTTTTAACATATAATGTCTTATTTGTTTCAGAGAGTCTTTAGGATTTTCTAATAGAATATCATGTCATTTGCCAATAGTGGAAGTTTTACTTCTTCCTTACCAATTTGGATGCCTTTTATTCCTTTTTCATGTCTGATTGCTATGGCTAGGACTTCCAGTACTATGTTGAATAAAAGTGGTGAGAGTGGACGTCCTTGTCCTGTTCCTGATCTTAAGGGGAAAGACCCAATTTTTCACCATTGAATATGATGTTAGCTGTGGGTTTTTCATAGATGGCCTTTATTATGTTGAGAGTTTTTATCATGAATGGATGTTGTACTTTGTCAAATGATTTTTCTGCACCTACTGAAATGATCATATGGTTTTATTCTTTCCCTTATTGATGTAGGATATCATGTTGACTGATTTGCAACTACTGCCACCCTTGCATCCCAGGAATAAATCCCACTTGATTGTGGTGAATGATTTTTTTAATGTATTGTTGGATTTGGTTTGCTAATATTTTGTTGAGGATTGTCATGTTCATCAGAGATACTGGCCTGTCATTCTAAACTAGAGAATTCTTGAAGAAAAGATAATCAAATTTAAGTCTTCTCTAAATAGCTAATTTACTAAAATTTTGAGCTTTTAATCTTATATTATTAAACAAATTTACATTTTGCTTTTATAAAACTAGTCTACTTTTTTGGTACTTGAAACAACTTGAAAAAATATATCTACCCAATATTATTTTGGGGTCTTTGGTTGGGGCTTGTTGAACTCCTTAAAATGTTTATAGTTTTCAACAAATTTGGCAAATTTTTGTCCAGTATTCCTCAAATATTGTTTTTCTGTTTCTTACACAAGCACCCCACTCAATCTGTGAGAGACATGCAGTATGGGTGGGAAATAAACTTTTCCTGTTACAACAAAAATTTAAAAAGATCCTGTAGTTGTTTCACAGTGTAACTTCTAATTTAAATAATGTACTTTCTGATTGACAATAGTTCAGATAGGGTAAGGAACTATTTTACTATTTACTATTTTACTCCTGGTAGAGAAGGCTATCACCTCTTTGAACTTCACCTAGGCTCTAGAATGGTGGCCATATCTAGCAACTTAATTACAAGACCAGGACTTTTTCTTGACTTTCCCAGAACTCAGTCTAAATTCATTATAAAATTTACCTCTGGACGTTTTACTAGTTGTCTCTATTGCTAGTCTACAAAATCCATCTTTAATTTTTAGTAACAATTCGAGTGCTCTTAAAATATTTCTATTATGTTCAGGGTAGACTCTTCATTCCCAAATGATTCTATAAAGAGCCAAAGAAATAGCAGGATGGCAAACTGTTGGATTATATTACCTTTTACTTCTTCATTGTATTTCTAGCCAGTAATCATTTAAAATGTTCCCCCAAACTCCCTCTCAGAAACTGATTTGTTCCCCAAGACTCTTTATTTGAATGTCATAAAGATCTACTCTTGTGAGTGATGGGAGTGCCTCATAGTCTGGCTCTGAAGTTGTTTGCCAACTCTCATTTCTTAATGTAAATGTAAATGGAGATAAGAATAAAATACTATGTTAATGGCTCTAATGTGGGGAATCATCAGCACAAAATGCAACTATATTCTGTTCTCTACTTGATATAATGGAAAGAGGGAATCAGAAAAACCTTCGGATAAAATTTTACAAGGAATTAACAAAATGATCTTGTGATAGATACTCATTTGACTGAAAGTCCTTATGGTCTATATGGAAATGGTAATTTAAATTACTTGTATAAAACTAACAATGCAAAAAAAATTTAATACTTTTATTGATTACATTGCTAAATACTAACATGGCTTTTGGAAATATATCCATACACTTCCTTACCTGGGATTGGAACAAGGTACTCTTTGAGTGTTCACATTATCGCATAAGGGTTCTCCTCCATGGTAGATACCTGTTCGAACATAGATCTTAAAAAAGAAAAAAAAAGTTTGTGTATATAAATACATAACAAATACACACACACACTACAGAACCAATACTAAACAATATTAAAATAATGTAACTGATATGAATGACAGAATCCATCAGAAGTTTCCGTTCAGATGTAGCTTTTCTGTTCTTCACATATATAATAAGTTAATACTGATGCAGATTCTTTTTTTTTTTTTAAAGATTTTATTTATTTTAGGGAGAGAGGATGAGAGAGAGCACAAGAGGGAAGAGGGTCAGAGGGAGAAGCAGACTCCCTGCTGAGCAGGGAGCCCGATGTGGGACTTGATTCCGGGACTCCAGGATCATGACCTGAGCCAAAGGCAGTCGCTTAACCAACTGAGCCACCCAGGTGCCCTCTGATGCAGATTCTTCACCAAACAAAATGTGTTGCTGCCTTTAGGGGGACATCACACTATAAAAAAATCAATATAGACTCACAATTCCTTTAGGCCAGGTATGTAATTCAGAGTTTTTCATATTTTAGAAAGATAAATTTGTACATATACTAAGTATTACTTCATATTCTTAGCAGCTGGAACAGCACCCCATAAAGACATTAACATTTCTGAACAAAACACATGCATATTTACACTAAATGGGATATACAGAGACTATAAAAATTCCTGCTTCAGGTTAGGTGAGGTTTGGCTGCCACATGAATTCTGTAAAACTCATGGTTTTAAGAACTTAGATATACGGAAATTAGAATTATGAGAATATTAGAATTATGGATATCAGCATTACAGACAAAGGACTGTAAGCTGTGCAACATCTGAGGGAGAGGAGTGGTTTTCTAGCTATCTGAAAACAGTGCAGGTCAACAGATTATTATACCAGTTCAATAAAAAAGTTAATGTAAAATAATTTATATAAATAAGCATCAACACTTGACTTTACCTTGTCAATGTCTCGAATATTTACATTCACATAGGTCGCACAAAGGATTTTTATTCTGAGTGCACTATTTATAACCCAAAGGGATTTTGTAGATGTTTCTCCATTCATATATGGTGTAGCTGTGGAGATGCGTCTGGAATATGAAGGCATTGTGAAACAGTCCATTGGCAGTTGGGAGTAAAGGCTTT
This sequence comes from Eumetopias jubatus, assembly GCF_037043125.1. Classification (NCBI taxonomy): domain Eukaryota; kingdom Metazoa; phylum Chordata; class Mammalia; order Carnivora; family Otariidae; genus Eumetopias; species Eumetopias jubatus. The sequence continues at coordinate 86,031,922 of NW_028274807.1, forward strand.
CTTTAGCCATCAGCATCAAATTGGGCATCCTCCCAAGCATTATACAGCTTCTTATGTACTGTAAAAGATTAAGAGGGGAGGGAAAAAGCCATTTCTTATAAGGTGTTTCATTTTAAAAGCAACAAACATGTAAGCAAAAAAAAAAAAAAAAGTAACAAAGGAATTAAAAACAATGACCAGAGGATACTCATTATGAAAACACTGTTTATATCTGAACAATGTTAATCAGCTTATCCATATATCTACAGTCAGGCTCCAAATATTAAATATATAAAACCTAAAGGAAAAAAAGCATCTGTTCTCTCAAATTCAATTCATCATGAATCTCGCAAATATAGTATATATTTTTTTAAACTTTAAAAAATTTACTTATTTGAGAGAGAGCGAGAGAGAGAGAGAGCACAAGCAGAAGGAGAGGGAGAAGCAGGGTGCCCACTGAGCAAGGAGCCCTACGCAGGGCTTGATCCCAGGACCCTGAGATGATGACCTGGGCCGAAGGCAGACGCTTAACCACCCAAGTGCCCCAAATAGAGTATTAAAAATTAACTTATGAAGCTATTCACTAAAATATAAGTATGTCCTAAAAATACAGATACTTGTCCCCAACTTTTACATTTCCTATCAATATTTTTGAAGCTTGTTACTCACCTTATACTGACTTAGAGGATATTTTTCAAGGAAGTATTCATCACATCCACACACTTTTAAAATATACTTGCCCTGATATTCTAAAACACAGAGTTTTAGTTGTTCAGATGATAGCAACATGCTTCTAGTTTTTTTCCTGATTGCTTCAGCAATTACTTGTTCTGGCACACAGTCATGGTTGATTTTCAGAGTATACTTCTGCTTGTCATTATTTGGAGAAACTATTACCCAAATCACCACTATTATTTGCCCTATAATAGGAAAACATTATTAGATGCAATCACCATATATATTTCATTTTTCAAGAGACAAATTTCAAAAAGTATGTACTACGATTATTCTAGCCATAATCAGAAATGACTTATAATCAAACTAATTAAATACAGGTAATATCAGGTAGAAACCACAAATCTTCAAATATGATAGGGCTGCCAGGCCATGCCCAAACCTCGTGTTTTATGGCAAGCATGCAAAACTGTAACGAGAGTCACAATACCTGAGGCCAAGTTAATTTCCATTCTAAACTGCATCACATACTTCATGAGAACAACTCCTGTGAAGAGTGACTCATGATGCTATCAAAGTAGAAGAGTTTTTGGTAACTATGGGAAAGAATCATGGAGACTTAATGAAAATGCTGAATCAGGAGAGAAAAGATGGTGGAAGAAGGGAAAGAATATGAATTTTTAAATGTTTTCCTTTTAAGATCAATTAAGCTGGGAGGAGGGGTGAAGATGATGAAAATGGAAAGATTAAAACTATGGTAGAGTGGTCCAAGTGTTCACAGTACAATTCTTTCAACTTTTCTGTAGGAAAATTTTCATAAAGAATGTTGGCCGAAAATGAAAAGAGACTTTCATTTTAAAAGGTATGCCAGAGTAGAAAAGAATTTCAAATGAAGATTTTGTTATACTGCCTTAAACTAGTTTGAATAATGAGTGAAATAGTAATAAGATGTCTTAACTTATTCTACCAACAGAATTTTGTATTTAAGAGTATGTGAAAGCTAACTTACTCTAAAACTTCAAATTGAAACCTTCACTTTGTTATGTTGAAAAATAGATATTCATCTGATACAATGATATTTTCATTTTCTAAACAACAGAGTGTATAAATTTCCATGTTCACTTTTTTTTTTTTAAAGATTTTATTTATTTGACAGAGAGAGACACAGTGAGAGAGGGAACACAAGCAGGGGGAGTGGGAGAGGGAGAAGCATGCTTCCCATGGAGCACGGAGCCCGATGTGGGGTTCGATCCCAGGACCCTGGGATCATGACCTAAGCCAAAGGCAGACGCTTAATGACTGAGCTACCCAGGCACCCCTTCACTTAATTCTAGAAATTGATACAGTAAGTGTCAAAAGTCATTCTATATATTATCGCTCATGATAAGATTTAATTATTCCATTTATTATTAAGAAATTTTTCTTCATATATATATAACAAAAATGTTCAAAGTTTTCCCAAAATTTCATAAAGTATTTCTATTTATGCTCTTTTTATTTGTAAAAAGATAATCAGCTATAACTGAATAATAATGAAGTTCAAACTCAAAGTTCTCTGGTTTTAAGATACACAATTCACTGGGATCAGCACTGTATGTGCAAAATTCATTCAATCAATAAATATTTATTACACACATATATATTTGGCACTCAGCTATATCTTGTCAGTATAAGCAGTCCCTGTCTTCCAGAAGCTTATCATGTAGCTGGGATAAAAAGAGATAGAAATTTTTACTACAGTAACCAATTATGATAGATTGACAATTTTCTTACCTTTATCTAATTTATTATATATGTGCTTTGGCAGTTCTGGTGAAGATTCTACATTTGGAGGATAGACATACATTGCTCTACTATGAGGTGAGTTAAGATCCCGAAGATCCACAGCTTCTTTACAAACATTAAGAATATTTCGTCGGAAGTCCTGTACTTCTGGATCTTTAACCATATCAAATTCACACACTGGCATGCCAATAGCAAAACCTTAAAAAATATATATATAAAGAATATAACATTCTATTAAACATATAGTATGAACATGTCTCTTACAAATGGGGAACCTGACACATTTGGAAGTTCACAATAAAGAAGTCTCTCTGTGTTTAAAGAAATTTTGATGAATACATAAAGTAAGAGTTGACAAAGACTCAAATATTTTTAACATATAATATATAATATATTCAGCAACTTGGAGGAAAGTCAGCAAACATCCATGTAATTTTTTTTTAAAAGAGTAACAAAACAAAACTGGGATATAACAAATCTAAGTCAACCCTACAAATGATATTTCTTAAAGAAAAATTTATAGGATACTACCAAGGTGTTAAAAACAGTTCCTTAGCCAGGTAGTCAAAAAATACTTTCAATTTGTAATGGTTTTTATTTCAAAATCTATTTATTTAACATTACAAAGGTAGTTAACTGATTCAGACAGAAATATTTTAGTAATGAGAAAATAGTGAAGTTTCGTAGTTATTTGCTTTTAGAATGACAATGCCATTTAGTCAAAAACTGAGTCATACCAATTTCTCGATTGAGGATCTTTTCTTCTCGGTTGCCTACTGGCTCAATTACTTTTAAAAAGGGTTGGAAAAGCCGAAGGTCACAAAGCCGTCTTGTTTCATCAAAAAATTCTTCCCTTTCTGCTTCTTGGGTAACACTTACGAAAATGTAAGAAGATTCATCTTGAAGAAGTTGATGGAGAGGGTACTTTCTTGCTTCTTTAAATAATTCATGCTTTATAGTTATTAATGTAGCCTCACGGAGGCATTCTAACGTCACTATCATTCCATTTGGTAGTAAACATTCAACTAGGATTCTTGGGGGCATCAAGTGGATGCCCCACAGTTCACCTGATGATGGTCTTGGAGGCATTGTTCTGATCCTTTACAAGTTTTACATATAAAACTATTTTAAGGAATTAGATGTGTGGCTGTCCCAAAGCAGAAATCTAAACCAAAGGGGAAAAAAATATGTTAAAAGAAAAACTACAGAAGAATATATTTATGGCATTACTAAATGTAAAAACTCATTTTCTGTAGTTTGAATTGATTAGGGTATTAATAATTTATCTTAAATATTTTGATGGAGACTCGCTCCAAATTAGGCTGAAAGAATTGATTCCAAAGCAGGAATTAGAAAAAACACTTGGACTGGAAAGGATCTTTTAGATCATGGGTCCATTGCTCTCATTTTAAAGGTGAGTAAAGGTGAGAGAAGTCAAATCTTCCTTTTCACTCCCTACCATTACCCATGTAATGAGAAATTACATGGCTTGGTCTTTTTCTTAAATTCATCTTTGTGATTTCCTTCTTTGTACTGATTATTGTCTACATGACATCTTAGACCATTCTGCTTCTAAAGTAGAATTTACATATATATTCACTATAATATAAAGTGTCATCAATTCTTCCTTGAGATATGATGATGAATTTGAATGATCCACCTACTTTATCAAATAACCCAACCCTAATAATTCTGATTGAAATGATCAACACACAAATGAGACCCACTGACTCTCTGTTAGTAAAATATTCCAACAGTGTTAAGTACTTTTAATGTTTTTTAAAATACAAAGTATTATTATGATTTGAAGCCCTCATTTTTAAAGATGTCAAAAATCTCCAGGATTCTTTAGAAGATACTGCAAAACCCACAAAGGCACAGGTTTATTTTTTGCTATTTATATTTTCTTTTATTCAGCAAGTTACACTGTAAAGGCATAAAAAAAGGTAAGGTGAGAGACATTATAAAAAAGAAATGAAAGTCAAGCTAGAGAAATGAATCAAAAGGGCCCAGATAACTTATTATATTTGATTATTCTATCAGGCACTGCGGACAACAGTCATAAATGACACTTTGTTTATTCACTAAAAATGTACTGGAGCTAAAAAAAAAAATGTACTGGGGCTTTTTCACAGGACCATGTTAGGTCCTGGGAATATGATAATGAAGACAGGCATGGCCCTTGCACTTACAAAGCAAAGTCAAGAGTGTGAAGATTATGGGTTTGTTGGGTATAGGATAATTAAATTCACAGGTAATTAAATCCAGAAACCTATCTTCTCTGACTCCTGTATGTCATACCCATCAACATCTAATCCATCAACAAACTTTGTTAATTCTATCTCCCGAATCTGTATACTCCACTACTACTCTTAGTACCTTGGGTCAGGCCACTACTATTTCTTGTCTGGACCACTGCTAAAGCCTAAATGGCCTCCCTGGATCTAGGTTTGCCCCCTACAATCCATCTTTCACTTTAGAGCCAGTGTGAGCTAGACAGGGCAATAGGGTCTACTTTGAGCAGACATTTTTGCTATTTTAGTTGCAAACAAGTACTTATAGTATGCTTCAGAGTTCTAATACATGAAGGAGGTGAGAAATAGAAATAGCAAAAATTTCAAGCCCTCCCCCATCTCTAGAAATATAGAAGTCAGTTGGAAGACAATAGAGAATGTACAACGATTTTTAATAGTTGAAAATCTTCCTTCAAATTTATAAGAGACCACTGAAGTTATAGGATTTAAAATATAATTATTCTATTTCCTACACTTCTAAATGAAAATTCATTGGTTAGTAAAAAGACCAGATGGATCAATCTTTGTGCATAATTACAGAAGTGACTTAAGCTAAGCTTTTTAAAACATACAAAAAATTTGAAGAATGCAAGGGAAATGCCAAATGACTACTTTTAAATGATGATCTGACTGCATAAAAAAGTTCAAATAAAAACAAAACCAAACCACAAGCCACACCAAAACAGCAGCTGTGTTTATAGTTTTCTTTGTTGAATGGCGCTAACAGGTCCATGTTACGGAGTCATAGGGGCAACTATATAATAAATAACATCTCAGAGTCTCATATGTCCCCTAAGAATTAGCAAAAGAGAAGTCTAGTATAGTGGAGAGATCACTGGTTCTAATCTTTATCCTATTATAGTATATTTATGGTCAGTTAACAATTATTAAATACTCAAGACACACGTTCTCAGAATAAATGTGATCATAGCCATAAAACACTTGGGAGATTCTGGAAGGGAGGCACTAGTTGACACTGTGGTAGTACTAAATAGAAGAGAGAGGATGCTAACTTTCTTATTTGTCTTATGTCAGGCCTTACTCTGTACAAACCATTACCTCAGAGCTCACATGAACAGAAGCGTAGAAGAGGGGAATGGAGCTAACATTACTAGTCAGTATATATCATGCACTTAGGTGGCAATAACCCTTTCAGGATAGGATTTACCATTTTACATATGAGGAAACTGAAGGTCAGAAAAGTGAAGTTATTTGCCACCAGTAAATGTTAGATAACGGATTTTGAATCCAGGTCTAGATGATTTCAAAGTGCACACTGTAACCATGCTGCTCTTTGGGCTTCAGTTATGGCCAGGTGGTGAATAAGAAAATGGGCTCTAAAGTCACACTGGATTCAAATTCTCACTACCTTAGTAAATAGCTGCCTTGAGCAGTTTAATTCATCTCACTGAACTTCATTCTCCCCATCCCATTTTGTTAAGTTGGGATAATGGCAGAAAATTCATCAGATTGTTGTATTAGATGAGGTAATATATGAAAAACATGTAAGCAAAGAGATTGGCATACAGTAAGCATTCAGTAAATGTTAAATATTCAGTTTATTAATATAAACCTGTAAAGTACACCCACACTACCTTTTCAAGCTATTATGAATTATCCAGGGCTGGCACCAGATAGGGATGGGAAAAAGAGGTTTGAGTTCTTTTACAGAGGGAGACAAGTAAATAAGGAGCCTTATAAAGGAGTGCTAGTTTTAAAAGCTGAACTTTGAAGGTAGCACTGGTAATGCAAGGCTCACAGCTGCCTCTAGTTCCCTGGACTCCTAATATTCCTATTTAAATGGTACAGCTAACTACAGCTTAAGTAAGGAATCCCTTGCTAACCCCCTCCACCTTTTTTTGAAGAAATATCTACCTTTGCTGGGCTCTGAGCTAAATATGCTATGAAAACTAAGGTAAATAAAATGCTTTCTCTTCGGTTGTTGAGGGACTCACAGTTCATTGGGGAATAAAAGCCAAGAACAACTTTGACAATGGAAAATTGTAGGACAGAATATGAACTTTAGTAAAGTCACAGGAAATCTCCAACTGCTTGAGGAGGTTAGCGAAGGCATCAGAGAAGTAAAATTTAAGTAGATTATAGATTAGTAGGGATCTTGCAGGGAAGGTAAGGGGTAGCTTTGACAAGGGGAGCTAGATGAGGAAAGCGTTTTAGATTGCCACAAGAGTATGTGTGCAAAGTCACAGACCATGAGAGAACGCAGCCTGTTACCAGCAACAGAGGTTGTTTTTTATTACTTGAGTCTGAAGTGCATGGGAATAGGTAGGGTGTGTGGCAAGGAGGGAGAGGGGAGAAGTAGGCAGGGGCCAGAAAGGTGGGCAGACTCCTTGTTAAGGAGTTTGAATTTTATGTAATATGCTGTAAGTAAAGGAAGTCTTCTAAAGTATTTTGAGCAAGGGGCGCCTGGGTGGCTCAGTCATTAAGCGTCTGCCTTCAGCTCAGGTCATGGTCCCAGGGTCCTGGGATGGAGCCCCGCATCGGGCTCCCTGCTCAGCAAGAAGCCTGCTTCTCCCTCTTCCACTCCCTCTGCTTGTGTTCCCTCTCTCTCTCTGTGTCTCTCTCTGTCAAATAAATAAATAAAATCTTAAAAAAAAAGTATTTTGAGCAAAAGAATGACATGACATTTTTTTCATGATTTTAAATTTCAGATTAAAAAAATATTTCTCTTCAAATACAGGATATAATCAAATAAGCATTAAACCAAGGTGTAAAAATGGTATCTTCTCAATTCCTCTAATTTGGGGGGAAAAATCCCTAAAGTTAAGAAATCAGCATATATACATGTAACATTTTAAATAAAAGGGCCTTTACACTATAGAAGAAATTAAATGCTGACAAAGAAGGTGGAATTACCCAAATAGAAGTGCATAACCTATTTACAAAGGAACTTATTTGAAAAGCAATAGAGGGGGATAAATCACCATAAAGTTAATATTTAAAATAAGAATCTCTGCAATTTGGCAGTTTGAAGTCACAAACATGTATTTACTAAAAATAAAATACTTTAAGAGTAAGGAACTACTCTATTGTTTTTTTCTTTTCTTTTTACAAACCCTTGTGTTGAGAGCTGACTTTCCATAGACTGCAGGGAGCTATATTCCCCTGCTATGTGGGAAACCCAGACCCAGAAGCAGGGTCTGCCAATTGGTTAGCATTAGGTTCCCCATGAATGTGTACTCAGTGACCCGTGAGGGGCAGCTCCCTTTCTGGCTGTGCCCCATTTTCTGGGACAAGGGGCTCTGCATGGGACCCTGGCCTTGACACTGTTGGCCTTTTGAGTTCAGAATGCCAGGACTAAATATTCATATACTGAAAAATCACAATTATTCAGTACTCTTAGGAAATAAATCAGTTTTTTACTTACCCTAACTTTTTATATATCTAATGATAAGCTTTTCAATTGGGGTGTTCCTGGTTTCTTAAAAGAGTATATATAACTCACAATTTCCCCTTTTCTTGACGAATTACAGTCCTCGTTATAAAACCAATTACTGTGCTATTCTGAAACACAATACAGCAAAGCACTTCAGTATTATTGAAGAGTCTGAGTGTATTTTTGGCCCTATCCCCGGTGACCCCAGGTTGGAGATGATGCTTTTTAAAATGGCCCCCATCTCCTTGTTTTCCAGTAGTCAATGGTCACTTTTCAGCTGTAGCCCCCCGGCTGTGATAGTAGCCTCCTCTTCTTCAGTTACTCATTTCTATAAGCATCAACACTGACTACCATTTTATAATAATCTCTAGACTAGAGACCAACAGACCAAATGGTGACTGTATGAACTTAGGAGCACAATATATTTAACAGATACCTTGCTGGTCAGAGATTTTGTTTACTTCCTTGTTCTGGTGTTAACATTACTGTTAAAAACTGTGTTTTGGCAGAAGGCACTGAAAGTCTTTAGTGCTTAGAAGGCCTGAACCCCCATTCATTTCTTGGTTAGGGCTGGGTCTGCATTAGCAGTGCAAGTGAGGGCAATGGTATTGCTCAGCTGGAGTAAAGACAACTTTAAGCACAAAATAAGCAGCAGAAATGAACAGTAGAAAACAGTCTCAGACTTGCCATTGTCACTTGACTTTTGTAAGTCGAGGGTTTCTTAATTCATTGGACAATTTAATTTGAACATCTAATGTGCACTCTTTCAGCCCAAGAAGACAATGACATTTTGACAATGTTTTTTAACTTCTAAATTCAAAGCCTTTCCTTGCCCACATGCCAAATCCAGCTCACCACCCGCTTTTGTTAAATAAATTTAAATGGGAATCCCACCAATAAATTGTGTTTGTATGTTGTCAACAATGCTTTCCCACTACAACAACAGAGTTGAGCAGATGCCATAGAGACGTGGGGCTTAAAATATTTAATATCTGGTCCTTTACAGAAAAAGTTTGCTGGCCTCTGATAAGGTATCAGAATTACCCAATAAATCAACCTGAGAATTTTCTTTCTTTTTTTTAAGATTTATTTATTTATTTGAGAGAGGAAGAGCATGTGCATGAGGGGAGAGACAGAGCAAGACGGAGAGTCTCAAGCAGATTCCCTGCTGAGCACAGAGCCCAATGTGGGGCTCAATCTCAGGACCCTGAGATCATGACCTGAGCTGAAATCAAGAGTCGGATGCTTAACAACTAAGCCACCCAGGTGCCCTCAACTGGAGAATTTTCTAAATGGACATCACTTAATAAATCATCCCTAACCCTGCCTTTTGGACCACAATCCTACACTTTCACTCGAAGTCCTTCGGGGCTGAGGTGGAGAGGAAGCATTAATTTTAAGCCAGTGAAGTTAAAATCCTAAAATAGGAAAGTATCTCAGAAGTCACTATACAGAGTATTTTCAGCGTTGGGAGATCACTATCTGATATAGAAGTTTTTGTGGAGCACTTCTAAAGTTATCCCAAAACATTATTTCTAAACTTCTTCATTCCATCATTTCTGCCTTTTCTATCTCTTCACATGCTTGTCAGCTATTAGAATTTTCTCTGGGTCTTTTTATCCCCCAATTCCTTTAACCATAATTCAAGAGATAGTTTACCGTCATCTTTGCCATCACTTAAAGTGTTCTTCTGCTAATTAATATTCATCTCAAAATGCAGCAACCAAAATCTAGTATGTACCTATGAATTATGAGTCTCTATAAATACATTCTAAGACTGCAGAAACCTTTTCTAACTCAATTACTTTAAAATATAATGTATACTTTAGATATTTTAATTCAGGTTTCAATTTCAAAAGTATATTATATTTAAAAGTTATTTGTTTTTAAAGTAATCAGTATTACATCTGCATCAGAAAGCCATTAAAATAAGAAAGCTATTTTGAAGTGTACACTTGGAAATTTAGGGGGGTATCTATACTGACTCCATTGGCAGCTTACTCACCTCAAGACAGCCTTAATCTGTTAAAATAAGCAGCTTGTGTTTTCTAGATACCTGTGTTCCACAAATATAGAAACTTCATAAGTATTTACTGAATGAACAAAAGTTTTAAAAATACTTCTTATTTAACTGATACATTCAACCAACGTTATTTGATTTAATGGACACATTACTAAAGGAGTATATTTAGATATATGTTGACAAGGTATTTTCCACCCTCATTCTCAGAGAGGTCAATGGGAAAACATTAACATGTAGTTTTGTTGCTAATCAGTTGCACCTTTTTATTTGCTCATTAACTAGAAAATATACTTTCCTGTTTTTTTAAATTACCAAATGAATCCTTACTTTAGTCTGATTTAGAACAAAATAAAAAATTTGCCTCTATACTTCCTAAAGAAATAACATGATTAAAATCTAGATTAATAATTCTATGATCTGATTACTCTCTTTAAAACTTATTTTAAATATTTCCAGTTAATTACTCCTTTTCTTAATGTTGCCTCTTACATGTCTTTGATTGTACCTTAATACATTCTTGTTAGAATTATCTATTTCCATATTTGACTTCCTACTAGACTATGAACTTTTTCAGGATAGGATCTTTTTGGGGTCACTACAGTCCTACAGCATAAGAAGTAGGAAATCTAAACTGTTAAAGTTATCCCAGGGAAAGTCCCAGGGCCTGAAACAAAGAGAAGTAGCAATAGTAATAGAAGAAAGAGATAGACGAAGATAGCTTATAACAGGAAATCAAAAGCACTGAGAGACTAACTGGGTTTGAAGGATAAGAAGCGTAATTTTAAACAAATTTCACTGCAGTGGAAATGCATGGGAAGTAAGTGTTTTTCGGTACAATTTTTCATGAGCCCCAGTTAGGGCCTCTAAAATTCTCTTCCTCCAAGAGTCACTGAGCTGTTGTTGGAGTGAGTCCAAAGGGACAGCTGTAATATACACTAGTGCTGGAAGGATGCATTTTATCCACTTCTTTCAAAACGCTGTCCTTCACTGACCTTTACAAGCTGACCATGAGAAAACACATTTAACTCATTCTCTTAGTTATTCAGAGAGAGACCTTAACAACTTCAGTGTGGAAAATCAAGTTCTCATGACCGGTATGTAGAAAATTCAAATTCCTTTAGAAGGGGATATAATTCATTTTCACTATTAAATTCACAGTGCTGTGAAATACACTTCAGAGATTTAAAAATACATTTCAGAGATTTAATGGTTTATTTAAAACAAGGGTTCCCAAATATGAAGATCATAGATGGGCTTAGGAAGGGTCTTTGCTACTGGATTTTAAAAAAAATGACAATTAAGGTTTAAGTCAGTAATGTCTATGCCAATGTAGACTTTTTTAAAAAGATTTTATTTATTTATTTATTTATTTATTTATTTATTTATTTATTTATAGAGGGAGCGCACATGAGTGGGGGGGGCAGGGGGAGAGGGAGAAGCAGACTCGTGGCTGAGCAGGGGAGCGCAATGCAGGGCTTGATCCCAGGACCTTGAGATCGTGACCTGAGTCGAAGGCAGACGCTTAACTGACTAAGCCACCCAGGTGCTCCTGTGGACTTCTGATTATCAATAAATTCCTGAACAAGGACTTTATTAAGGTGGGTTAAAAGAATCCAGTGTGGGGGCGCCTGGGCGGCTCAGACGGTTAAGCATCTGCCTTCAGCTCCAGTCATGATCCCAGGATCCTGGGATCGAGCCCCGCATCGGGCTCCCTGCTCAGCAGGAGGCCTGCTTCTCCCTCTCCCACTCCCCCTGCTTGTGTTCTCTCTCTCTGTCTCTATGTCAAATAAATAAAATTAAAAAAAAAAAGAATCCAGTGTGACTAGCAGAATTGAATGGGATAAATAAGCATAAGAGTCACTAATGAAGTATAGATTAATAAATACCTGATCTTAATTATTAAATAATGAATTTAAATTCTGTTTTATATAGATATAAAGAAACCTTACCAAATCTCAAAATATGTAGTCACTAATTTCCCCAATTTGAACTTCAAAAATTCAAATTTTAGTGTGTGATAAAATTTCTTAAAATTTAAGCTCAAAAAGAGACTAAATATTAATAGATAGAGGTGATAGAAATATAGACAGGATTATGAGGAAAAGCAAACATAGTTAAGCACGTAGAAAATACAACAAAAGATATTTCATAATATCAAACAATTTAATAAGACAAATGACTCCACAGCGACATAGAGTTTTCCAGAAAATATTTCTTTTCTCTTTGTGAGGGAGTCAAGGCAGGATTATCATAGTTTCACATAAAACAAGCAGTAGGCAGTCAAAAGTCAATAGTAAATTAGGCAATTCTAGAAACCCCATTTATTTTTTAGATCCAGATGGCAGTATTTGGTAAGTTATGATTTCAAAATATAAAACTGAAAGAATGACTAGTACTTCAAATGAAAAATACATTAATATTTTGCCTTATTTTTCTAGTAGTAGAATACTTTTGCTCTAATTCTTTGATTCCTCCTTATTAACCAGCCCATCTTGTGACTGATGGCATGTATTGATAAGACAGGTGGACAGAATTAAGGGTGCCTCTTTCTGCCCAAAGAAAAGGACAAAGCTAATGATTCCATAAGGAAAATCTAACCAGTGACTTGAGCTTTAACATCTTAATACCTGGAACAAATAATCAATGGAGCTGAAAACATTTTGGAAACCTCTACATTTTTTTCAACTATGGTATTATTTAGTCTTTAGTAGCAAAGAAAACAACATATATGAACCCAGTCTAGTTCTAGGGGTAGAGCAGAAATGGTTTAACCAGTGTTTTTGCTTTTGTTCAGATCACTCCTCCATCATCTTCAGCTCTACCGACCCTATGGAGAACTCTGCAATTCTTTTTTTTTTTTTTTAAGATTTTATTTATTTATCTGAGAGAGAGCAGGGTGAGGGGCGAAAGGGACATAAGAATAGTGAGAAAGAGTCCTAAGCAACTCCACCCTGAGTGTGGAGCCCAACATGGGGCTGGATCTCACAACGCTGAGACCGCAACCGGAGCCGAATAGCCTGACTGCCCCATGCAGGTGCCCCAAGAGAACTCTGAAAAAAAAATTTTTTTAAAGATTTTATTTATTTATTTGACAGAGAGAGAGACACAGCGAGAGAGGGAACACAAGCAGGGGGAGTGGGAGAGGGAGAAGGTTTCCCGCGGAGCAGGGAGCCCGATGTGGGGCTTGATTCCAGGACCCTGGGATCATGACCTGAGCCGAAGGCAGACGCTTAACGACTGAGCCACTCAGGTGCCCCGGGAACTCTGCAATTCTTTAGACTTCTCCAAGAGTTTCCTTATTTCCACAAAGTGAATAAAAATAGTTATTACCTCATAATGATTGAAAAGAGTTAAGTGAAACAATACATGTAAAATCCTAGCATATAGTGCCTAGAGCATGGAAATTCAATAAAGGTTCCCTCTCTTATCTATTGGATCCATGCTATCTAAATCCATGGGTCCAGAAAGGAGCCAGAACTTTAGCGTTTCAGGATTATAATCATTAAAAAATATTTTGATGCAGAATATTTTACTTACATCTTTAAAATCTGTACAAATGTCTCTGTCCTCATCTTTATATTTGTTTCTGTATTATTGAACTGCAAAACTCCTAAAGGATGAAACCTTTATCTGTTTGGTTTTTTTTTTTTAAAGATTTTATTCATTTGAGAGAGCGAGCGAGCACATGAGCAGGGGAAGGGGTAGAGGGAGAGGGAAAGCAGACTCCTGGCTGAGCGTGGAGCCCTACTGGGCTTGATCCCAGGACCCTGAGATCATGACCTGAGCCAAAGTCAGACACTTAACTAACTGAGCCATCCAGGCGCCCCGAGGTCTGTCTCTGTTTAAATCCGTTTACACACTCTCAGTAGAGCATAAGCATTAAAAAATGGACATTTGATATATTTCAATAATGATAAAACATAAAAACAAATACAAATCAACAAGAGACATAAGAAAATAGAAGAAATATATACAAAAATTCTTATTTTAGAATTATGCTATATGTAATTGGCAAAATCTACTTCTTTACATGTATACGTGAGATTATATTGATTTTCTTATTTAAAGGAAAAGAGGGAAAATGCAATGAATGTTAGAGATAAAAATGCCAAGTCATAGTAACAAATATTTTTGGTTCTTGGACTGAAAAAAATGACGACCAGTTAGGAAAAGAGAGAAGTGAAAGGGTATTACATAGACCATACCACTGATTTTCTCTTCATATTAAATAAATGCCTTTTAATCATATTTGGTTTGATTGAAAATAAGCAGGAATGATTTTTTGGGGGGGCTAAAAACCAACAACACAGCTCATGTCCTACATTAAGTAATATACTATTTGGTTCACTGAAGCAATACTTAAAGGAAATTTGGTATAATGTGGAGAGTAACTTTTTAATGAGAGAAAAAAAACTTTCTTTATAAATCATTACAAACTAGTCTCTTTTATATAAAGAGAGAAGTAACCCTAAAGTATTTAAATTTTACAGCTGTATCTGCATCTTGAAGGGCCAAAAGTATACTTCAACAAGACAGGGAAAATAGAACCCCAATTATGTATCTGGTTGTCTCCATGAAAATTTAACCAATATGAGATCATTGAAGAGACCAGCCCAGCAAGAAAGGAAGGAAATGCAAAATATGGAGGGGTTCTTGAAATGTTACTATTTTCTGCTAAACAAACATCTTAGTTCCCAGGGAACATAAAGAGAAGAGAACCTGAAAGCTTAACCTTTTACAAGTAAGTTTATAACCAAACTTATAACTGATGATAACTAAAATATGGGGCTCAGAGTCCTTTGTAATTTCCCTTTACAAATGAGACTCATGTACCATATACTTCAGGAACAAAAGCAATTTATTATTTGGTATTGCACAGATGGTGCCAGCCACACATTGTTTCCTTCTTGATTTATGGGTTAAGAAAAAAAGTATAAAAGGGATCTACTTTTCAGCTTAAAATCAATATGAAAACTAACTCTCTCTGTTTTTCTTTCAAAAGCCTGGGGGCTTCACCAAAAAAAACTTCATTCTTTCTTGCCCTAAAGAAGCTAACACCATCCTGCACTTGGTTGATTTGTAAAATTGTTATTTCCTGGCTGCTAATGATAGAGAAAGAAGAGACAAAAAGAGTACATCATCCAGGTCCTAGCTAGATAAATTCATTGGGAAGCTTAAGAATATCTAGATTAAGCATCTTAAATAAGAACATCTAGAAAAAGGTAACCGTAGCAATGTGTCTTCCAGCTCACTTGACTATTCTTTTAAAGACCTGTAACAAACTGAAGGCAAGATGTTTCCATAAGCCACCAGGAATAAGAATTTACTTCCCTTAAGTTTATCAAATGACTTTTTCTTTTTTCTTTATGTTTTTTCTTGTATAGTGTAAATGCCTTTGTAAGCCTTTCCATGTCTTTGAATACCTCAACAATCTTCTTCCAAGTCTTCCTGCCACTGTGGGTTAGGGTGGATGAACTTCTGGAAAACACTTGCTTCACACTATTCCCTTTTGTTTTCTCTATTCATCAAGAATGAACAGCTACCTTATTTCCTTATATCATGGAATGAAGACATAGTTTAATTTCTACCGGGGCTTCTAGTCAAGTACTATTTCTTCTGGTGGTAGCTCTCTAGTGTCTAGATGCTTTAAAACTTGTTTGCACTCCACTACTGATTAACCTTATGGTCTTCCTTGACAATGATGAAAAAATGAGTCTTGTATACCAACCTTCTACTGCCATTATAAAGTGAAACTTGAGTTAGCTACAGATTTCTCAGTAGATCCAGTTGTTCTCTCTTCCTTGTACAGAACAGGTAGTTTGTGTCCACAAAGAGAAAAGAATCCCAAAATGATAAAATAGTAAATGTTCCATCTAGTCCAGTCCAATAAAGACAGCTACCTTTGACTGGAGGTACTAGCAGACACAATATATTCACCTAATTGAATCCAGACATATTTCATAGAAAGTCTCTGCTTTGGAGTATTATTTTCATTTTTGACCAACTCAACATTCTAAACTCAAAATCTGCCATCTGTTCCATTTTCTGACAATAACAGAATAGTTTAGTATTTAATAGTAATGGTGAAAAAACTCCACTGCAAGTAATTATTGACCAACTTTAATAGTGATTTATCATCCTTCAATATTTGATCTCTGATAAAGGGGCTATTTCACTAAAGCAAAATTTGAAGTAATGCTGAACAGCTGTTTGGCAAGCCAAGGACATAGATCTCCCAGAAGTGCAATGAGAGAGAGAGGAGCTCAATTTCAGCACAAGCATCACCTAGCTAAGATGTGAACAGGAGAGTTCTATGAGTGATAGCAACAGCAGTGTGAAGGCACGTAAACACAAATATTTTAAAAATCAATTTTTGGGGGGGGCCTGGGTGGCTCAGTCGTTAAGTGGCTGCCTTCAGCTCAGGTCATGATCCCGGGGTCCTGGGATCGAGCCCCATGTCTGGCTCCCTGCTCAGCAAGAAGCCTGCTTCTTCCTCTCCCACTCCCCCTGCTTGTGTTCCCTTTCTCGCTGTCTCGCTCTCTAAAAATAAATAAAATCCTTAAAAAAATAAAAATAATCAATTTTTTTAAGCCAATACAATATGGGCAATGGTACTTCAGAATCCACTTAATGATGAGAGAGAAATAGTAGTAGATGGTCTTCACTTTGCCTCTTTAAACATTTACTTGTTCACTTATACTTCATGTGGTGTAATATACCACATATCTGGAAAGCCATAGTTATATACCTTAAAATGATAGCAATGAGAATGACAAATTGAAATGGGCATAACTGTGTAAAAATAGCAACATAAGTTATCAGTAAGTAGAATATTTCTATTTTATTCACTGATGTTCAGTATGTCATCTGTTGACCACTAAAAGCATATTATTAAACAATAAATTACCTTATAATACTTCAGTAAGTTAAAGTGCTTCCTTAGAAAATATATCACCTGACAAAAACTTATAAACCAGTTATTTAACCTAAGTCATTAAACTATTAGCCCAAAAATTACTTCATACATTACAGTTTATTATGTAATCTTGCTGAAATTAAAATAAAGGCACAGAGTAAGATGTAATAAAGTTTGAAACAGAGAACTTAAAGGAGCTAAAGTTCTAAACCTTCACTGGGAGTAATAAATCAAGAAAGGGAATGAATGTAAAGATTAAAGTGAAGAGAGAAGAGAATGTTCTGGAGTTGGAGAGAGATCTCGTGGAGGACAATAATGGAGACTTTTGAGTCTGTGCTCAATAATGGTTATTACAAGGATGGATACATGATGTAGAATGCTGATGTGAAAATGTGGAAAACATCTATTATAGTACATAAAGAGCACATTCAAAGCTCTATTTCTTAAATGGCAAGGTTAAGGTTAAACTAAAACTAGACCATAAACTTTTATTTACTTATTTATTTTAAAAAGATTTATTTATTTAAGAGAGAGTGAGCGAGCATGAGCGGGGGTGGGGGGCAGAGAGAGAAGCAGACTCCCTGGGAGCAGGGAGCCCAATGCGGGACTCCATCCCAGGACCCTGGGATCATGACCTGAGCCAAAGGCAGACGCTTAACCGAATGAGCCACCCAGCTGCCCCTAGACTATAAACTTTTAGCTTCATCTAGTCAATACTAATAATTTCTATTACTTGATAGTTGCCTAATGGTCTAAGGAATCACAATCTGATAGTCTCATACCAATTTGGTGGGGAGTAAGAAAAAAAGGCACAGAAAAAATTCTTTAAAGTATTCCCACTGTCAATACTGCAAGTCAGAAATTCACCTTTTGTCACAAAGACCTCAAAATGATAAAGTTCTTTTCAAAGATAAAAGTATGGTGCTATATTTATAGCATAATTAACAAAACCAAAATAATTAGCTTATTAGTTTAAAAAATCTACTTTCACATCTCTAGGAATCAGCTAATTAAAACCTGTGCTTGGTTCCTTTGTTCCAATTGGCTTTACAATACTAGTGTTCTTACCCATCACTAGTCTACTCACAATGGTATCATTAGCACTAAGATCCAAATAACAGTGCTGTATTTATGACTGCACTTTAGTTTACACAAAAGCAAAATTCTGAGAAAAGCATGAGTCATTATCCCCAGGGAAAAAAATAATGTTTCTTTGGTCAGAATATGAAACTTATTACTGAAACCAGTAATTTAGCCTAGAAATTCCTTTTCTGAATAAATGGAACAGAATGTTTCTTTTCTCTATTTTAACACTCCAAAACTAGCAGAACTGTCCATCTGTCTGCTTTTACTACTCTACATATCTGGTGTGTGGTGACAGAAAAACAACCTTTAGTCTAACTATTTTCAGTACTGCTCTTTTGTTTTGTCCTGTCAGAATGTCATCTTCCCAGGACAAAATAGAGACAGAGAGACACACACACACCCCTCTCCCTATTTGGGTAATCTTTTACTAAGTCACTGTAAAATATGTAGAGAACATTCTAAAAGTGGGTATTTATTTCCATAATGTTAAATGTTAGAAAGTTCTCAGGTTCATATTTTATATCTCACCTTACAGTATCTTCATAATTAAAAGGTAAAAGTTACAAAGATAAGGAACTACTGGGGTGCCTGGGTAGCTCAGTTGATTACGCATCTGCCTTTGGCTGAGGTCATGGTCCTGTGGTCCTGGGATTGAGCCCATGTTGGGCTCCCTGCTCAGTGGGGAGTCTGCTTCTCCCTCTGTCTGCCACTCCCCCTGCTTGTGCTCTCTCTCTCTCTCTCAAATAAATAAATAAAGTCTTTTAAAAAAGATAAGGAACTATTGATGTTTTAAATGATTTAAAGTTTTTCCCCAAATTTTCCCAAAAACAAGTCAAAATAATCTTTCTAGGATATTTTTCTGGCCGCCTTCAATTGTTTTTTTTGTTGGTACCTCTTACTTTGTTTATTCATGATATCACCACTCTCTCAATCTCTAAGGTTGGACACTTTGGAGATCTCAACTCCTTTTGCGTGATATCACTTCCTGCATTAAACCACCCACAAACTCATCACTTTTGGGGGGAGCATCTTCTCTATCACTACTAAACTCTAAAGCGTTCTCATATGGAACAATGATAGGTCTCTAATTCAACAAGTATTTATAAACACTGCTATCTACAAGACACTGACAAAGTGAAGAGGGGAAAAAACCATTCACATGCGTACATAAGTGAAGATGAAAATCTTTATTACCTTACAATCTACAAGGCAGAATATAGTAATTATAGGAGAAAGTGTATGTATGTGCTTGTTTAAGGGAAAGAAGCTTAATGACTGGTGGGACTTCTGATAGGTACAAAAAGAGGAGCAGGTTAACTGTGCAGTAAGAGCTAAGGCAAAAAGCCTGGAAACACAGTATTCAATCCCCTCCCCCAATTCGCTATCCAGTTTCACTAAAACTGGCTACCTAAAACATATATCTAATCACATCACTACTCAATTAAAATAATATGGTGAATTTCTTGTTATCTAAAATATACTTCAAACTCAAAGCCTCATCAACCATTATAACTATGCTCTGCCCTTATGCTTTTTCCCCACACTCCAAGCTCTAATCTTTCTAGATCAATCTTTTTCCTTTACAGTTTTCTTTGCCTTTGTAAGAAGGGTCCATGATCTTTCTTCTATGTCTGTTCCCATTCATTGCCATTTCAATCATACCTTTCCTTTAAATTCAGCCCAATGCTTTCCCTTCTGTCCCTTCACAGTCTCACTAAACTTGGTTTATAATTCCAGATTAACTTTAGAATCATTTTGTGAAATTCAAAAACAAAGATCAAAGCAAGTTTGTTTGTATTTTGATTGAGAAACTATGATTTGTACTAATTTAGGGAGAACTGACATTTTTACAAGCTATCTTTCCTATCCAAGGATGTACTTACACTTATCTAAATCTGTTTTTCAATGTTCCTTAGTAGTTACCTTTTAATTGTACTATAATTAACATACAGTGACCGCACAAGCACTTTTTGTATCCATGGAACCACCATACAAAACCAGATATAGGACATACTATTAACCTGGAACATTACCTCATGCTCTTTTCCAATTCATTTCTCTCTCTATCCCTAGATTACTGCATTTTGATTTCTGTAATCATAGGTTACTTTTACAGGTTCTTGACTTCATATAAATTGAATCACAGTGTATACTCTTTTGTGTTTGGCTTCTTGTTTAACATATTGTATCTAAGATTTATCCACGTTGTTAATGTATCAGTAATCAATTCTTTCAAGTTGCCAAGTAGCAGTCCAAAATATATTTCAACTTGTTTATCCATTCTCCAGTTGTTGAATATATGGGCTGTTTTGGCTTTGGCCATGAACATTCTTATATTTGTTTTTGTTTTAGTGGACATATACTTTTATCTCTTTTGGTAAATACTTAGGAGTAAAATTCTGGGTTATATGGTATGCAGACTGACTACTTATCCTTAAGAAGGCCTGCTTGCAAGGTTGGCCCCTGGTTGGTGTCTGGGAACTTGGATCATGGATTTTGAAAGACTTTCCACCCCTTACATGATAAAAGTGGCTCACTCACTGTGCCTGAATTGTTTATGAAAACAATATGTTTTATGTTAAATAGCTGCTTGCCTTCTGGAATTTGGGTATGTACTGGGCAGAGGGATCAGCCTCGAAGTATTTGTGTACTGAATCTAACAAGCTTCCCTGGTTGTCTATGTTTCATACATGTTGTCTCAACTTCTTGCTGGGGAAATTAAATGTATCTTGTGACTCCACTGCAAGAGGACCCTTGGAACCCTGCACCTAATCTTCCCTGAATTTCTCCCCATACACCTTTTCCTTTTGTTGGACTGTGGTTTGTATCCTTTTGCTGTAATAAACCATGGTCAAAAGCATGATTACACAGAGTCCTATGTGTCCTCTTAGTAAACCATTGAACCTGGGGGTGGTCTTGGTGACCTCCCAAATACATAAGGTAAATGTTATGTTTAACTTTGTAAGAAACTGCTTACCAGTTCTCCAAAGTGACTGACCATTTTGCATTCCCGCCAGCAATAAATGAGAATTCCAGTTGCTCTCTATCCTCATAACTAGTTAGTGCTATCAGTTTTTCTACTTTAGCTATTCTAGTGGGTATGTAGTGGTGTATAAAAACATTATGGTTTTAATTTGCAGTTACTGATGACTAATGATGTTGAAATTTTTTCATGTGCTTATAGGCCATTTGTTTATCTTCTGTGAAATGTCTGTGTCTTTACACATTTTTATATTAGGTAGTTGATTTTTTTTAAACGTTGACTTCAGAGGTTCTTTATATATTCTGGATATAACTTCTTTTGTCACTTATAAGAACTGAGAATATTTTTTCCCATTCTGTGGCATATCTATTCATTTTAATGTTGTCTTTTGATGAGCACAAATTTTTAATTTTGATAAAGTCTTATTTACCTCATTTTCTTTTATAATCAGCACTTCCTATGTCTTGTCCAAGAAATCTTTGCCTTCTTGTCTTTTTTTTTTAAAGATTTTATTTATTTTTTGAGAGAGAGAGAATGAGAGAGAGAGCACAAGAGGGAAGAGGGTCAGAGGGAGAAGCAGACTCCCTGCCTAGCAGGGAGCCCGATGTGGGACTCGATCCCGGGACTCCAGGATCATGACCTGAGCCGAAGGCAGTCGCTCAACCAACTGAGCCACCCAGGCGCCCTGCCTTCTTAATAGTCTTAAAAGATTTCTTGATGTAAATTCTGCTACGGCTTACTAAGTTTATTTCTTAGATAAGTGATCTTTTTGTTAATTTTATAAATGAGTTCTTCTCTTCCATTATATAATTGGTTATTGTTCATATAAAGGAAAACTGTTTTATATATTAACATTATAATACCAAGAAGACATACAGGAAGAGGTGGATAAATATGACTAAGTAAAAGTAAAAAATCTGGTTTGGCAAAAGTACCACAAACCAAATGGAAAGACCACTGGCAAACTGGTGATATATTTGTAATACATAGGACAAAAGGCTAATTTTTGGGGGTAATTTACAAATAGCTCAGACAAGTCAATTAGAAAAAATATGAATAAGAAAACAGTACAAATACAGTTGGCAGAAAAGAAAATTTAAATGGGTAAGCTCAAGAAAATAATTTAAAAATACAAATAAAACAATGATATATTTCCATTTTTTACTTATCAGATTGAAAAACATTAAGCTTATTAAGCGTTAAGCGTCTGCCTTCAGCTCAGGTCATGATTCCAGGGTCCAGGAATCGAGTCCCGCATTGGGCTCTTTGCTCAGCAGGGGACCTCCTTCTCCCTCTGCCTGCTGCTCCCCCTGCTTGTATTCTCTCTCTCTCTCACCCCTCTCTCTTTGGCAAATAAATCAATAAAATCTTAAAAAAAAAAGAAAAACATTTGAATTTGATGAAACCCATTACTACAAAGATAGTACTCTTAGAAAGTTGGTGGAAATGTAAACTTTCTAGAAGACAATTTTGACAAAATGATTCAAAATTTAAAATGTACATATTCTTAGACTAGGCAATCCCACCACTAGGAATTTGTTATATGGATATGTTTGTAAAAAATTCACCAAAAAGTAGGTTAAAGAATATTTAATGAGGCAATGTTCATGAAAGCAAAAGCTGGAAATAACCTATCAACAGGGGAATGGTTATGTAAATTATAGTAGTGTATTTTATGAAATATTATGCAGCTATTAAGATGTAAGATATAACTGTATGTACTGATATGAAATGATCACCAAAATACAGTAAGGAGTCAAGGAAGAGCAACAGAGCAGGGTGTTTATAAAAAGGGAGGGAACAGACTTTTGATTTCAAAATATCAGTGTAAAGACCTTTGTGCCCCAAATCACTCCTAAATAAGGAGAGTAAGAAAAACACCTTCTTTGATGAAGCTAGAAAATTGTCACCCTAAACCATAATATATAGAAAGGGTAAAAAAAAAAAGGATGATAAATGAGATGAAGAATATTAAATTAAGTGCCTAAAGATAAAAAGGAAGCCAATTGTCACAGAACCTCAGAAAGGTTTGGGGCTAGGAGATACCTGGAACTATTAGCATTCCAGGTCTCTAACTCCACCTAGTACAGTCAATGACTTCCCAATCCTTCAGAAATCAGAAGGTGCAGTTTCTGGAAAAACTAAACCCAACTGACTTTGGATTTAAATAGACACAGAAGTAGATAAGGGTAAAGCTGTGACTAAAACCAGAAGATTACATGAAGTCTAATGACACTCAAAGCCCCTTTCTTCAGTATAGCTCTAGAACACAAGCAGGTCTACATAGGAGATGGTAAATTTTCCCCAGAAAAGGATCCAAAACTGATTAACCTAGAGAAAGATCATGACATTTAGGGATTTCCTGCAGCACAGTCCACCAACAGACAAGAGTTCTGCCCTCAAACTCCACTTTCCACCAGCTTTTAATGATGATTAAATATAAATGACATGTCGTCAAGGACTTTTATGCATTTCAGGAAAGTCTCCAATATTAAGGACAGAGACTAAAACATCATGGGAGTGCTAAGAAACAGAATGATGAAACAGAAAAAAATATCAAGGAAACTAAAATAGTCTAAGAGAAAATATTGTATATCACTAACCAGATGAAGAACCAGTAAGAATAGAACAATTAGACAATAAAAGCTGAAAAAAAGTTCAATAAAAGTTTGAAGTTATAGTCAAGGCAATTTTCCAGAAGGCAGAATAAAAAGAAAAAGATGAGTAAAAGGAGGGCAAGGTAAAAATACAGAAAAAGAAATCCAGGAAGTTTAATACCTGATTTGTAGGAATTCCAGAAAGAACAATGAAAACAGAGGTGAGAAAATATCAAAAAAGTAAGGCAAGAAAATTTCCAAGAACTGAAGGATGTTATTAAGTCTGCAGAAAGCAAGGACCTACTTAGCACACAGCACAATAAATGAAAAATACAATACCTTAAAACTTCAGAACACTAGGCACAAAGAGAAGATAATAAATACTTCCAAAGAGAAAAATAACTAAAAGATCAGGAGCCAGAATGGCACTGGACTACTAAATAGCACAACTGGAAGCTAGAAGGCAGTAGAGCAACACTGCAAAAATTCTGAGTAAAAATGATTTTCTTTTTTTTTTTAAAGATTTTATTTATTTATTTGAGAGAGAGAATGAGATAGAGAGAGCATGAGAGAGGGGAGGGTCAGAGGGAGAAGCAGACTCCCTGCTGAGCAGGGAGCCCGATGCGGGACTCGATCCCGGCACTCCAGGATCATGACCTGAGCCGAAGGCAGTCGCTTAACCAACTGAGCCACCCAGGCGCCCTAAAAATGATTTTCAATCTAGAATTCTACACTCACCTAAAATATCACATACTGGTAGGAGTAGAAAATGACATATTCAGGCATGTAAAATCTCAAAAAATTTACCTCTCAGTTATCCCTTTTCAGGAAGCCATTAGAGGATATGCTCCTGTAAATGAGGGAATAAACCATGAAGGTATGGGGCACAGGAAATCAAGGCTCCAACACGGGAAGCAGGTGTAGGGAATTTCCAGGATGAGAGCAAAGAGAAGTCTTATGATAACAGCTGTGAAAGAGACCTAGGGAGCAGTGAAGATTAAATCAGAAAAACCAAAGGCTCTAGGAAGGATATCTTAGGAAAATAACCAAACTAATTACCTCACAGGTGAAAGGTATGACAAAGATGGATTGAAGTGTGTGGGAAGAAACTCAGATAACAATGGTAAGTAAGCAAAAATTTTTTAAATGAGGTAATTATTTAATAAAAATAAAAACCAGAAAAGCTATAACCAAATGCACTATTTGCTTCATTACTGAATAATATTTATATGGTCATAATAATGAAAACACTAGTATGTACTTAACCAGTAATAACTAATTAGGATGTGAGATAAGGCAAAATAAGGCATAAAAAGAGTTAAAATCATGTTACAAGAAGAAATGAATGTCAATTATTGGTGGACCAAGAGATAGTGCCATATCCTATTATTATAAGCTAGAAAATATGAGCTGAAATAGTTGAAAGTGGTTTTCCTGAAGAATTACATAAGGCAAGACAAGTTCAGGGGAGACGATGGGAGGAAGGAGTAGTAGTAAACTTTTACATCAATCTTTCAGTAGTAATTTAAAATCACATGATTATATTTTTATTTCAGTTTATTTGAGGTAATTTAAAATTCTGTTCAGTGTGTCTTGGTAAGTGTGTAACAGTTGTGAAAAATCACACCATAATCAAGTTAAAAACAGTCAATTATCTATCCCCCAAATTTTCTCCCTTTGTAGTCAATCCTCAATCCCCTTTCTTACCCCAGGTCCTAGGTAACTACTAATCTGGTTTTTGTCACTGTATATTTTTCTAATTCTGGAATTTCATATAACTGAAATCATTCAGTATGTATTCTTTTGTGTCTAGTTTCTTTCACTTAGCATGATGTTTTCATTTTTAGCATTTATATTTAGGTCTGGATCCATTTTGAATCAATTTTGGGGTTTGGTGTGAAGACCTTGTTAAGGATCTTTTTTTAAATTCCTCCAAATGGACATCTAGTCATTCTAGAACCTTTTTTTGAAAAGATTCTTTCCCCCTTGAATTACATTAGCATCTTTGTAAAAAATCAATTATCCTATTAAGTATGGCTCTATTTCTAGACTCCAAATTTCTTCCATTCATCTATATGTCTATCCTTAGGCTAATACTGAACCATTTTGACTACTGTGGCTTCATAGCAAGTCTAAACATCAGGTACTTTAAGTCCTCAGATTTTGTGCTTAAAATTTTTTTCTGCTACTTTATGCCTTTGCATTTCCATATAAATTTTAGAATCATATTGTCAATTTCTATGAAAAAGACTAGCAAGATTTTGATTGGGATTGTATTGACTCTATAGATCAAAGTTTTCGAGAATTGCCATCCTAAAAACATTTAGTCTTCCAATTCAAAAACATGGTATATCTCTCAATTAATCTAGGTCTTAATTTCTGTCAGCAATACTTTGCAGTTTTCAGTGTACAGGTTTTGCATATCTTCTGTTGAATTCATTTCAAGGTAATTATATAATGCTACTGTGGTTTTGTTTTTACTTTTTAATTTCATTTTTGGATAGTTCATTTCTAGTATATAGAAATACAATTAGTTCTTATTATCTTGTATTCTACAGCCTTGCCAAATTCACATTAGTTCTATTAGTTTTTATTTTTCTTGCAGATTCCTTACAACTTTCTATATACATGTCACCTGACAATAATAGTTTTACTTCATCCTTTCTATTCTGTAAGTCTTTTCATTTCTTTTTCTCGTCTTAATGCATTAGCTAGGACCTCCAGTGTAATGGTGAATAAAGGTGGTGAGAGTAAACATCCTTACCTTGGTCTTGATCTTAAATGGAAATGCATAAAATCATTCACCATGAAGTATTTTCCTTTCCTTTTTTTGAGAGAGAGCGTGAGCAAACGTGGGGAGGGTGGGAGGGGAGAGGGAGAGAGAGAATCTTTTTTTTTTTTTTTTTAAAGATTTTAGAGGGAGAGCAAGCGAGTGTGCACACGCGCCGGGGAGGGGCAGAAGGAGAGAGGGAAAGAGAGAATCTCAAGCAGGCTGCCTACTGGGCACAGAGCCCGACTCAGGGCTTGATATCACAACCCCAAGATCACGACCTGACCTGAAATCAAGAGTCAGACGCTTAACCAACTAAGGCACCCAGGTGCCCCAGTATACTGTTTTTTCTTAAGCATCCTTTATTAGGTTAAGGAAGTTGCCTTTAATTCCTACTTTGCTGAGGGTTTTTGAGTTTGTATTGAATGTTGTCAAATACTTTTCTGCATCTACTGAGATGGTCATACAGTTTTTCAACTTTATCTTAGTAGCATGGTATATTACATTGAATTGATTTTTGGAAGTTAAACCAACCTTGCATTGCTAGGATAAATCCCATATAACTATGGTGTATTATCCTTTTTATACATTACTAGATTTAATATCCTAATATTCTGTTAAGGATTTTTGTGTCTATGTTCACGAGGAATATTGTATGCTCGTTTTTTTTTTTTTTTTCCCCTCGCAATGTCTTTATTTAGCTGTGGTACCTGGGTAATACTGGCCTGACAAAATGAGTTGTGACATTTTTTACTCCTGTATTTTCTGAAAATCATGTATACATATGTATACATACATATGTATGTATAAATTCATAATTTATAATTATGAAATGTCCTTCCGTATATCTAGTATCACTCTTTGTTTTACAATATATCTTCACTGATATTATTATACTCACTCTAACATTTTTATGCCTGTTTTCTATGGAGGAGAATCACCCAATCTCATCATGCTGTCATTACTGGAAGATCCAATTATTTTAATGATGAAAATTAAACACAAATTTTAAAAGGGAATATAATGGTAGACTCAGAATATATTTTTAAAAAGAAAATGTTGATTATAACTCTATACTAATAAAATATGGATTAAAAATATATGTAAATATACCTTCCTTTATCCTCTTCTATTCTCCCCCCTAGAATTAGTCACATGCTCTTAACACTGGCTCTACTTTGGAGGGTAGGATATGATTGGGAAGTTAGGAGATAGAAATGGATATACAAATTCGAAACCAAAATTTGCAAATAATAATTTGTCTCCTCCTTTATTATACTCATTTTCTTTCCCTTGTTTAACTCCATTAGTATTGTACACCAACACAAATGAGAAAAGTTATTGATTGTTCCTTGTTATTCATAACATGAATGGAGTGTGAACCTTTGATTATTAAGCCTGACTGAAGTTTCTGGTTTGGGATACATATTATTTAATATGTCAAGGAATAGCTTACTATTCATATTTTACTAAGGTTGTGTGGGAGAGAATGTATGTGCATATGTGTGTTACTGATACCCTAAAGTTAAAATGATCCACCGTATTTCTAGCATAAATGCCATTTGATTGTGGAGTGTGCATGTGTATGTTTTCACAAACTACTGAATCTATTAGTTAATGCTTTATTTAAGATAAATAATCCCTGAAGTGAGGCAGGTCTGTGGTTTTCTTTGTGTGTGTGTGAGACAGAGCCTTTAATATAGTGTAAGAAGTTTTATAATAGCTTTTAATATACTGAATGTTTAAAAGAAGAATAATGAGGGGACACTAGCCTTAACAGACATTAAAGATTCAATTAAAAAAACAGTATATATAGTATTGGCTGATGCAGATCCAGGGAACAGAGCTGAGTACAGAAATGAACCCAAGTAGTTGCTGCAATTTTGTCTGGGAAAAAAACCAGAATCTCTAAGTAATAGGATGTATTATTTAACAGATGATCTTGACAGAAGTGACTAGCTACTTGGAGGGGGGGAAAAGTTTAATTTTTACTGCTTTAAGATAAAGAAAACTTTAAAATGTTCCTGCATAACATAAACAACTTGAAGGAATGAAAAAACATATATTCTTGGATAGGAAGACTTAAGTTCATAAAGATGTCCATTCTCCCTTAAATAATCTATGCATTTAACATGATACCAATTAATACTAGTATGATTTGTGTGTGCAGAATTTATCATGCTGACTCTAATGTTCAAAAATAAAAATAGAAATAACAGCACAAAATCCAGGAGAAATTAGGGGAGGGGGAAAAAGAAAGGAGAGAAAAGGGTCTAGTCCTACCAGATATTAAAATATATTATAAAAGCACAATAATTACAATAGTAAGATATAGCTCATAACAGGTCACATCATTAGAACAGAAAATTTAAAAATAGACACAGAATGTATTATATAATAAGGGTGTCATTTCAAATCAATAGGGAAAAGACCATTTGGAAAAACTGGCTGGACACTTAAAGAAAAGAGTGCGTTCCCTATTTACACCTTACATTGAAAGAAATTCTACTCAGAAGAATAATCACAATGTAAGGATAAAACATAAAAGTACTATAAGAAAACATGAGATGATCTTTTTTCATATATGTGAGGAAGTCTTTCCTAAGTGAAATTAAGATGCCATAAAAAGATGAATAAATCCAACTACACAAGAAACAAAAATTACTTCATGTAGGGAAAAACTAACATAGGCAAAGACAAAAGATAAGCTAGTAAAAATTATTTGCTACTCATATAACTGACGATGGGAAAAATCCCTGCAGTATAAATAGGAACAACCCAATAAAAAATGGACAAAAGGATATGAACTCAGAGTTCATAGAAAAAGAAATGTAAGTGACCAAAAAACATATGATAATTACACATCTTTATTCATAATAAAAGGTAAATTAAGTGATATATTTCACCTACTGGATTTTAAATTTAAAAAAACTGCTAAAACACAGAGTGAAAAGAAATATATTGAAAATTAAACAGATATATAAGATGAATCAGAGGTCCAACAACCAAACATTTATTATTCCAGAAGAAATAAGAGAAAAATGGAGAAAGAAAATTAAAGAAATAAAAAGCATCTGAGCTGGAGAGACTTTCGTGTTTAGATTAAAAGAGACAACTGAGTGGATTAATGTAAAAAAAACAAAAAACAAAAACAAAACCCTCCATACTAGACAAAAAAGATAAAGATAAAAGCCTAAAAGCATTCACAGGGGAAAATAAGTACTATGTGAAGGAACAATTACCTGACTGGCAACACTATTCTCATCAGTAATAACAGTAGTGAATACTGTACACCTCAAACTAATGTAACACTGTATGTTAACTACACTGGAATTAAACTAAAAAATAATCAGTAGTGAAAAACTCTGCAGTAATTAAAGTCTGTTGGAAAATAATTTGACCAGGATTTCTATACTCAGCAAGTATCATGTGTAAAGAAAAAATAAAGGTATTTCCATGGGTTTTACTTCCATGAACTGATTCTGAGGCACCTGATATATTACTCTAGCCAACCAAAGATGGAGGTCAAGAAAGAGGAAAATATCCTATACAGAAATGGTGGAACTGACCCAGTGACCAAACAATATAAATAATAAGAAAAAGCAATTCTAGAGTAAAGTTTTATCAATTGTAAGAAGTAATAAACCCAAGCTAGCAGATGAAATCTATATGGCCCAAGTAAAAAATATTCAAGACAAAGAATACAACTGGCTCTAAGCAGCAGATAAAGGAATTGAGAGGTTACCTAGTATTAAAGACACATACATGAAGAATGTATATGATTATTTTCACAAAACAAAAAAAGGCAACTGGAAACTTTAGGGAAAAGCCCCCCAAATATACAATAAAATCGTGCTCAAAATGTGAAACAAAACAGCACAATTTTGAGCAATTTGTAGAGCATATGAAAAGAGGAACCATGTGACTGAAATGCTAAAAATATTCTTTGTATGGTTCATGATGTTGAACACAGAGAAAGAAATCTAATCCTAGTGTTCTACTTAGTTGTGGAATAAAACATTTTTACATAATCACATTCATGTAAATAGTATGTTTCAACTATTAAAATCTACCTATAGTCAAAACATAAGCGGGTTAAAGTATGGTTATAATACAGAATGTAAATGTTACCATTACTTGACAATGTAAAAATTATATAGTATGTGGTGAAAGGGTAGAAGACTTGAAAGGAAAAATGTGGAGTAATATCATTGTCTAACATTGTGTGGAATCAGGACTATTACTGAAAGTTGATGTGACAGAAAATGGGGAATTGAGTATGTTCAAAGTAGAAAGATGACAAAAGCTAAAGGGAGAATGGAAGAATAGTGAGATGCTGATTAAACATGGTAACAAAATTAAGAAAAAACAAAATTTCAAAGTGAAATTAAAATGCTCAAATTTACTTTAATAATCTTCAAGTCCAGTGGCTATTCATAGAGGGAATTTTTCAATTCTCAAATGCTCCTATTATTTACCAATGCATATATTTCAGCTTAATATTGGGGTTATTATAGATATTTGTTTTTTATAAATATCTTTGAGACACTGACTGAGGAACTCTATTTGGAAATCTTTATAAGATATAACAGTTTTTCAAGTGTTTAATGTATTTCAAAGTATGGTACCCTAATTTCCATTTTCTTGATTTCAGTTCCAGAAATATTGGCAGGAAAAGTAAAAAGCTGACAGCTGGGTATAAGGATATTACCAGATGACTCTAGGGGCTCCTGGGTGGCTCACTCGTTGGGCGTCTGCCTTCGGCTCAGGTCATGATCCCAGGGTCCAGGGATCAAGCCCCACATCGGGCTCCCCACTCTGCGAGAGGCCTGCTTCTTCCTCTCCCACTCCCCCTGCTCGTGTTCCCTCTCTCGCTGTGTCTCAGTCAGATAAATAAATAGAATCTTAAAAAAAAAAAAGGATATTACAAGATGACTCTAATTATCTAAAATGTTTCTTTTAAAAGAACAGTTGCTACTAAATATTTCATTGCTAACATTTGGTTCAAGCCATAGCTACATGTATTCTATGGCATACTGGATCTGAACTTTGCAGCTGGTGGTTGATTTCCATCAACACCTTAAGACTGAAGTCTATGGTAAGGCTAAACACATTTAAACTATGAAAATGGAGCTTTAAAAAATATGGTGGAAACCTACTTGAATATGTAAGACATATATAGCTTTTTGTCTTAATTGTTGCAGAATAAAATGTTACCTGCATAAATGTCAGCTGAATTTAATTAAACCAGCATTTGTGGAAACCCCATTAGGTACTATAATATGGTTTCTGCAAGGGATACAAGTAAGCATCACAAAGTACAGCACAGGAGGTTGGATATGAAACTGAAAGACAAACAGTTTAATACCTAGTAATCAGTTCTTGCTCTGGAGGAATAGGTTTTATTTTATAAAGAATGAATATGATGAGAAAGTTTATTAAAACACCTTCTGCCCCAAACATGATCAACTGATAAATGAGTGGAGGGAGCTAAAAAGGGGGTGTGTTTGTGTCTCATTTTGCTGTGACAGTCTATATCTTGAGTGTGTGAATCTCAAATCTATATATACTTACAAGCTGGGTAACAGTAAGCAAACACTTAACTTTTTAAGACCTCATTTTCCTCACTGAAAAATGGGACTAATCACTCCTTCCCTGTCTTCTTCATTGGATTGTTAATTATATGACACACATTTATTAAGCAGTTATTATGCACCAGGCTTATGCTAGAGGTACAAGATAAATAAAATGACATCCCTGACTTCAAAGGCTTATAATCTATGAAGGAAGACAGATGTGCAAATAAGCAAGGAAAACTTAGTACAGTGTGTATGTGGTGTAAGAAACAGAGGCTACAGAAAACAGAGGAGGGAGAGACTGATTCTGGTTTAGGAGAGTGAGTCCAGGAATACTTAACACAGATTACACAGAAGCTCAAGACAGTGGGCCAGGTGACGAAGTTATTGGGTAGGAGCAGCCACCGCGATAGGGGCTCTGAGCACAAGCGTGGTAAGCACAGAAGTTCAGAAAGGCCTAGGTGAGTTTGAGGCAGTTCATAATGGCTAGATTGCAACGTGTACAGTGAGGGAAACGTACAGAAACTCCATACAGGAAAGTAGATTGGTGCCAAATTGTGATAATGATAGTAAATTAATGAGACTGCACTTTATTCCAAGATCATTGTTCCTCAAAATTCTGTCCTGGGATCACATGTAAAGGACCAAGAGTAGGAAGCCTTGTTAAAATGCATGTCCCCAGGCCCAAAAATGCACTGAATCAGATTTTTTAGAGTCTAATTTACATCGTAACAAATCCCCCTGATGATTCTTAAACACCCAAAGCTTGAGAAGCAGCAATGTAGGCCACAAGGAATTACCAAGCTTTAAGCAGATCAATTTTGTATTTTAGGATGAGTGATATTTTGGCAAGTGTGGAAGCAGTGTCAATCTCTCCCCTGTTCTCTTCCTCAGAATCTATTTATTATAGCACATTCATGAAATTCTGCTAGTTATTTACATGTCTGATAATTCTGGCAGCAGTGTGCAAAGTAAAGTGGAGAGACTAGTCAGGGTACTTCAGTGAAACACGAAAAAACTAAAATAAGGCAGTGACTATGAGAAGAGGTGAAAATGAAATCAAAAGACATTTCTCCAATAAAGAAACACCCAAGATTTGGTGATTAGTCAGATTTGGTAGTTCAGGCAGGATAGAATAAAGGTTAACAGAAATTTCTAACTTAGCAAGTAATGATATTATTAAAAGGATCATATGAAATAAAACTGTGAAAACTGGAAATCTAAGTGTAAGATATTGTTAATCAGGTTCCTTTCTAGAGCACTTCCCACACTTCTCCTTTTCTTAACTTAGATGTGGATTGTTTTCATATTTCTTTTAATGTAAAAGTAACTCATGCTTATTATAGAAATTCATTCACTTAAATACTGACTGAAGTGTCTATTAAGATCCAGGACTGTGCTCTGCGCCTACTTAAAATGCAACAGTGTATGGATGAACAAAGAAAACAAAACAGTGAAAAAGGCATCTGAGACAACCATTACTACCCTTTTTTGATGTTCTCTCTTACAGCTTTTTTTCTATGAATATTTTAGTTTGTTTCTTCGGTTTATATAGTTGTGCTCATATAGTATAATGATTTTTTTTTTAAGATTTTATTTATTTATTTGACAGAGAGAGACACAGCGAGAGAGGGAACACAAGCAGGGGGAGTGGGAGAGGGAGAAGCAGGCTTTCCACAGAGCAGAGAGCTTGATGCGGGGCTCTACCCCAAGACCCTGGGATCATGACCTGAGCAGAAGGCAGACGCTTAATGACTGAGCCACCCAGGCGCCCCTATAATATAATGATTTTTATCTTGCTTTCACTTCAAAAACATTTCCTCAAACTATTGTAAATTCTTCACTAACAACACTGTTCCAAACCACCTATTTCTATGGGAGATATAGCAGTTTACTTATAGAATACTTAAGCTGTTTTAAAATTTTCATTGTTATATATAATGCTGCAAATGAAATTATGGGATCACAAGGTATTTAATTTTAAAGGCACAAAAATTCCTGACTTGCTTTCCAAAAGGGTTCAATCAGTTTAGACTGCCAATAGAAATATATGAACAAGCACATTTCATGGTACCTTCATCAGCAACAAAACCAATAGAAAAAATTTCTTGCCAACTCAAAAAGTAAAAATATATCACCGCTTCTTAAAGTTTCCCTGCTTTGATTATCTGTCAGGGAGAAACATTTTCCCATTTGCTTTTATTTTCACTTTAGTAAATGAACCTGTTTTCTCAAGTTCTTTGCTCGTTCATGTACAATGACTTGGTGCTTTTGAAAGCATTTGTAGAAAGACTTTAAAATTTAAAGATAAACATTTTGCTTTCTGCAACTGTGAAGCTGGGGAGATCTCAGCCTGGCCGAGCACGTGGGATCTCACTGGTCTCCCAGCCCTTCAACCTTTCATTCCCTGAAGCCCCCCAATAAAATGGTTTGATCCAAATAAACTAGAGATAAACCTGTCTGCTACATATTCACAAATTTCTAATCCTGCTCTGCACATCTTCAGTTTGTTCATTAGTACTGGGGGAAGAGGGGTGGGAGAAAAGGACATAATAAATGTCAATGTTCTGAGTCAAATGTAATCAACTTCCCTTCATGAGTCCTTCATGTGGCAGGCAGTTCTTTAAAGTTTGGAAGGTATTCCCCCATTCACATAAATATCTTATGAGACTAGCATAAGGATATTTACTCTATTTAACTCTTCAATTTACCTGGAATTTATTTTGGTATATAAGATGACATAAAGATTCAAATTTATTTTGAACACTAATTAACACTCTCAAAAACATACACTGAATGTCTTCCTTTTTCTACTCATTTCTGAGGATTCCTTTATTATATTTAGCATATCTATTTTTGAGATCTCAATTCCCTTTTACCAACTTTATTATCAATGCTATGTCAGTATCCAACTCTTTTGTTTATTATAGTTTTATAGTATGTTCTGATATCTCTTAGGGCTATAGTGGTTAGCTCTCTGTCACTGTTCTTGGTTTTTCACTTATCTCATTTTTTCCTCTTTAGTCTCTTGGACAAAACTAAGAAAGAATCATCTTATTAATTTCTCAAACACATTTTTAAAAAATCAGAATTCTGCTAAAGCTGTAAGTTAACTTGAGAAAAATGGGTATTTGTAATAGTTAGGACTTCCCATTCAGGCATATGATATTCTTCTCCCTGCACCGCGCCCTGCCCCCCACCTGTATCCCAGTAGTTTTCAGTTTCTTTTCTTCTTTTTTTAAAGATTTTATTTATTTATTTGTCAGAGAGAGAGAGAGAGAGCGAGCACAAGCAGGGGGAGCAGCAGGCAGAGGGAGAACCAGGCTCCCTGCAGAGCAAGGAGCCCGATGCGGGACTCGACCCCAGGACTCTGAGCCACCCAAGCGTCCCTCTACCATACTTTCTGAATGACTACTGCTATTATAAAGGTGAACTACCGAATTTAAAGTATTTGCCTTAAATCTAATTACTCTATATTCTTATTAGTTCTAATAACTTCTCAGCTGACTCTTGGGTTTTCCTGGAATGTAATCATACCACACCAAAAATGGGATTGTGCAATATTTCAGTATTTACTCCTCTTTGTTCAATTCATGTCTTACTATATTGGTCAGAACTTCCTGAAGAATGTTAATAATGTAGTGATAATGGGTTTCTGAGTTTTTAATAGTCATTGCTTCTATAGTGTTTCACCATCAATTATTATTTTAGCTTTTAGTTTGATATGTTTTGTTAGGGAAATTTCTCTTCATTCTTGGCTTTTAAAGAGACAAAAGGAAATTAATTTCTTTTCCATGTTTGCTGGTATGTTTATTTTCCTTATCAGATTCATTGACCTATGCATTATAAAATTTCATATTTAGCCATCTTTGCATTCTTAGATAGTTGATAATCATAAAGAAGACTTAATGTACTGTTGAATTATTTTTATTTCTATCTTATTCATAGCTGCTTATTTGAGTTCTACATTCTTAAAGTTTGCGCAAGCTCATTTCTGGGACACAGCACCCTAGAAATATCTCTTTTAGTAACTAGCCATCTAGTGATAACTCTCCAGGCTCATAAAACCTAAGTGGCTTGTTCAGGGTCACGTGGTTGGCAGGCAAGTTAGATATTCTGGTTCTGATCTAGAATTATAAGCAAATGTCCCATTTCACTGCGCCAACCCTTTCTTCTCCCCCAGTGTGAGAGAGATCATGTCTTCCTGGCCCAGTAGTCTTATCTTCTGGCCAGCTAGAAAGATTGGCAGATGGCAGCGCAGAGTACACTTTTCTCTTTTCAAGGCTCTAGGGGAAGTTCTACCTTCCTGCACAGATCAGAGAGGACTTTCAAAAAGTGGGTGTTTGTACAAAGGGAATGAGTATTACATAAGGAGGTTAGAGTAACATGTAGATCTGTCCCCTTATTTATATGTCCTATCTTTTAGTTTTTCCATTTCTCTAGGTTCAAGAGTTAGCAGAAACCTACTCAGAGTTTTCATAAAATAATTCTGCAGAGTACGGCTAGAGTTTCCTTTAGCAAATCCATCCATATACATATAAAAGAAGAGATGGGAGAAAGGAAAGAAACATAAGTAACGCTAAGTCCAGTGGTCACATCAGGACCAGATGTTGTGAGATAGCTGTAATTTCTAATATTCTATTTCCATACTGTTCTGAAATGACTTAAGACTAATTCATCTGGGGTATGAAGCAGATTTTTCAAAAGCTTCAAAATTTGAGCTGAGAAAATATGATCACTGCATGTATATTTATATTTAAAAAATAAGTAGCTAAGTATTAAAGATTTTTTTCCCAGTGATGCAATAAACTTTGTGCTTAGCAGTGTGCTAGACTCTGGGTTTTCAGTGGCAAAAAATACACAGTCTGGATGTAGAGAGTAAAAATTTTCCTTAAAAAATCTCTTAAATTACCCATAAATTACAATGGACACATTTTTTGTATACCACCTTGTACAGAAACATTTTGCATAAAGATAAAATCTATTTACAGCAATCTAGAACACATAACAAAATTATATGTGCAATATATAAAATGTATGTATTTAAAAGGGTGTGGGTTTATGCATGTGCATGTATGTACCAGAGAGGATGTACACGTATAGGTGGTGGTTTGCTGTGGCCATATCTGCAGGTCATCTTGGAAATCAACACAATTGCTTGGCAAGTCTAAAATAGCAGTTTCTCTTCCAGCACTGGAATAGATTGCTGTTTCTTTGGTTAAGCACTACAGGTTTGGCATTAGAAGCCATGTTGTACGAACATTACATATGACTAACAGAATCACACTCAACACTGTGAGATGTTCATACCTACACACTGAGATCAGGTGAGGTGACAAGAGATTCACATCTTTAATCTCATGACTATTTTGAAACAAAAGCTCAGTAGTGGGATGTGACTGCAATATTTAAATGATTACTTTTGTCATGATTTTACTTTTGGCTGAGTGTATATAGTTGAATTCACATAAATTGTGATGAGACTCCACTGTACTGATTAGATGTGGAACTTTAGTTTCCTACTGTGTGTAGTGGAGAGACTACATGTGTACGGAAGTGTTATTGTGAGGACTAAGGGAGATAACATATACTAAGTCCATAATATTCCTCTTTCCCAGATTCATGATACTATAATTTGGGTTTGAGGTAACTCAAAGTATACATTTAGAAAATCAAGGAAATTTTCTCACACAGGTAGTCAGCTATGACTCTCCATGATGCCATTTTAAAATAAGTAGTTAATTCTTAACCTCAATGCCTAGGTTAATCATAACCACATAGTACGGCAATAAACTCTTGGTCAGTACTAGAGCAGTCCACTGCCATGTTTTATTCAGTTTTTGTTTTTTTCATTAAGCATACCATTCCTTAAAAGAGATTAAATTCTATAGAGTTTTACAAGTATAAAAAAGGTTTAGAAGTATGCTTAATGATTCTTTAAAAAGTAAAAATGAAAATTTTGAATAACTGTGCCAAAATTATAGATCCTTTCTAAACCAATCTCCATATAAATTAATAATAATAATGATATATATATATATATAGTTTTAAAAAGTACATGGATTTTATTGTTACTATCAATCTGGTATGAGAGAGACAGGTGATGGGGTCATCAGCTTGAGAAGAATAAGTTACGGTGTGGGACCATCAAGAGAAGTCTAAATTGCTAAAAAGTAGGAGGTGAGAAAACAAACACATATATTTACCAAAAATTTAAATATGAACTACCAGTCTGTCTCACTTATGTAAGGTACCACAAGATAATGCTGCAAAAACTTGTATCAATGATGCTATATAGGTAACTTAGTAATTAAAGGCAAAGAATTAGAGACTGAACTCATGGAAAAATCAAAACACATGGTTCCTTTCCTTATTTTCACATAAATGACTTCTAGTTTTACACAATTTCCAATGAGTGTAAACTGGGCATCAAAATCATATACAAAAGAGTATATTAAACACAGTATTTACTCTTTTTGTGTATGATTTTGATACACATAACAAGTGTAATGGGAGAGATATAAGCAGCTTTAAAACATGACGAGACTTCTATAAAAGCCATATAACGCAGGGAATATGTGACAATATGACACAACTATGGTCTTTAGTACATGGAGGACAGGGAAAAGAAATGCCTAGTAGCTTGAAACAAGTACTGCTTCAATGGCAGAGTGCTATTAAGATACCTGCTGGGGATTTTGAGATTCCAGGAATTCACAGGGAAAAATAATCCATAAGAAGATCAGACTAGATGTGAAAAATGTACATCCATTTACTTGGTATCTTCCGTCCATCAAAACCTTATTCCTCTCAAGCTAAATCTCCATATGCTGACTTCTCTTAGGAGTAGGTATGAAACAGAATTCAGGTTCCTAGAGCTAGAATGAAATTTTAAGAGTTGTAACAGAACAAAAAGCAAGCAGTAATCAAGAAGCTTGTTAGAAGGCAACCTTATTGTTCACTCTCCAGAGACTAGATCCATTAGTAGATCCTCAGAATGGACAAAATTCAATTCACTACATAATGTTAAAGCCCCCAAATAAATTGATGAATATGACATAGTTTGTGCTCTCAAGGAGCCTATAAATATTATTGAGTGCTTACTACATGCTAGGCACTGTTCTAAATGCTTTAACTATTAAGTCACTTAATCCTCGTTACAATGTTATGATGTAGGTACTGTTACCATCCCTCTTTTACAAACAAGGAAATGTGTATTAACCCAGAGAATATTTAACCCAGACAGGTTAAATAACTTGCCCTAAGCTACAAAACTACTAATCTCAATAGTCTGGCTCCATAACCCATGTTCTTAACCATTATGACATATATCTTGGAGAAAGAAATGAAAATTAAAGAAGTGTAAGTACACTGACCATCTTTTGTGGATATTCTAAGACTGTCCTAACTTCAAATACTCTGTCCTATTGTCAAATTACTTACCCTCATTTTGGTTGGGAAAAGATTATTTGCAAGAGAAATGTACTAATTTATATACCTGATTTTTATACTCAACAAAAAAGACCACAGCATGATATGTTTGCTGTGCTTCAGTCGTTGTACATTAGTAGATACATTTAGCTACACATTAATAGTGCCTGTGAACATAACATGGCTGTAAAAAATGCTGCCTTTTATTGCAAAGAATTAGTCAAAATTATTCAAAGTGATTTTGAAGAAATCTGGAGTCCCATAATATCACTAAGAAATTTGAAATTTGGTCATTTTTAGTGAAGAGAAAACAAACAACCAGTCTCCACACTAATTTTATAGTGTTACTGTATTACTAATATTCCAAACTACTTTGAGTGTTACTACCATTATAATTATCAAGTATAGAAGCTGCTTTGGGAAAGTCATGTTCAACTTTTACAACTGCTATACAGTTAGAGAAAAACTACAAATATCTCTTTCATAAATATATTAAGATGCTGCCTGTTGGAGTCTCAAATGCAGATAATAGCCATTAGATTTTAAGAAAATGTTCATATGGAAAATAACTTTAAAATGTTATTACTATTAATATTTATGATAAGTAAAAAAATGACAGTATGAAACACAGTTCTGTCATATATGGTTTGATTTCAGATTGGCCTTTAGTAGTCCTAATTTCAATCTTTTCCCCCACAATTTTTCCCATTAATGATGCTTTATATTGATGATGTGCTCTACAAATCTATATTCACAGAATAGTAGCTCACATAGCAAAAAACTCCAAGATTTTTATTTTTGCACCTGCCAAGAAGCTAACCTCCTAAAGAAAACACACACACACACACACACACTCTTCACTCACTTTTAAGCTAGAGGCAGTTAACTGTTTCAAAATGCAATAGTACTTTCAGGTCTAGACCTGCAATAAGTCCATCAAAAAAGTACTTGGAAAAGTACGATCTCTAAAGAAAAATAAACCACAGAAATGCGCTCAGCTTTGTTGAAAAATGAATACATACTCAAAATAACTCTAAATAGGGGCGCCTGGGTGGCTCAGTCAGTTAAGCGTCTGCCTTCGGCTCAGGTCATGATCTCGGGGTCCTGGGATCGAGCCCGCATCAGGCTCCCTGCCCAGCGGAGAGTCTGCTTTTCCCTCTCCTCTGCCCCACTTGTGCTCTAACAAATAAAAAAAATTAAAAAAAAAAACAAAACACTAATATCTCATAACTTGAACAGTTTGCCAGTTAAAAAATATTCAAACCCTATAGGCGAGTAATTTGAATATTTACAGAAACAAATCAGTAGCATAAATACTAATGCTTCCCAATCAAGAACAATGATTTTTGTCATCTTTCCTTATATTTGTCTGCACAAAAAGGATAGATTAAAAAAAAAAAAGAGGCTTATTGTGCCTCTGGAATTTTATTCCTAAGATTAAAACACATTTTCTGAAAACCATCTAGTGGGATGGGTCACCAAAGGAAATTGTGGAACATACTTTCCTAGAAGTCTTTAACAAGTAAGGATGGTGACCAGTGGCTATTAAGGGTGCTGTGACAGGTTTGTTGGCCTTCATAACCCTGGCAACTGGTGTGCAAGTGGATGACCTACTCTCAATGCTTGTCAGTCATTCAACTGTTCTCAGTGCCAGTAACCAAAATGGCCACGCCTGCAGTAAGTTTGATTCTAAGTCACTGATGGTTTCAGAAAGAAAAAAAAAAATCTTTTCAGTCCATTCTTTTCTGATGGCAGCTTGTCTATGCCACAGAATTTCACACAAGGGACTTCAAATATGTGCAAATTTATAAACAGGCAGACAAAAAGATTTTAGTTTCTGAAAATACAACAAACTGATACAGACTGTCTTCACTTTTTAGGGAATGGCTTACTTACTTTTCTCTGAAATAAAAAATAGACTTTATTTTTTTAAAGATTTTATTTTTTATTTATTTGAGAGAGAGTGAGAGAGAGTGAGTGCACAAGCTGGGGGAGAGGCAGAGGGAGAGAGAGAGAGAGAAGCAGGCTCCCCGCTGAGCAGGACCCTGGGAATCATGACTGAGCCTAAGGCAGATGCTTAACCAACTGAGCCACCCACGCGCCCCCCCCCCCCAAAATAGACTTTAAAATACTAGGAATCTCGCAGAATTTTGGAATTGTAAAGAACATTAGAAATTGTGTAGGTAAAAGGAACAAGTGCGAAAAGGTCAGGATCTAAAACAAAACAATAGTTTAATGTGGAATTCAGATTTTAGATTCCTAATCCAAAGTTCTTTTCACCATAGCACACAGCCTCTCCTTAACCTATCAATCTTTGTTAAAAATACCTCCAAATAGCAATAGAAATATGCAACTAGTTAACAAGTTAACAACTTACAGAAAAGTGTTTCTGATATACTTCAGGTCTGTACTCAATAAATGATCAACTAAAACTGGCCCAGAGCAATTTACCTACTTTTCAGATAAAGTATATAGCTACACACTGATAAAAGATAAGAAAATTATTTTGATTCTCAATTGTGCCGCATATTGGCCACTTACTTTTAGGTACTATGCTAGGTACTGAAGATAACAAGAATGAACATGGTTTCTTCCTGTTAAAAAATTTATGCTTAAAATTATCTTTATAATAT
The DNA here is from genome assembly GCF_037043125.1 of Eumetopias jubatus. Taxonomy (NCBI): domain Eukaryota; kingdom Metazoa; phylum Chordata; class Mammalia; order Carnivora; family Otariidae; genus Eumetopias; species Eumetopias jubatus. The sequence continues at coordinate 86,074,064 of NW_028274807.1, forward strand.
TGTTTTAAATTTCTATAGAACTTTGTAAGATGCATCTCTCCACTGAGTCTTACTAACTCCTGAGTTAGTACTGAGTTTGGGAAGAGAAATTATGATCAGAGTATATGATTCTATTCTGTTGCAGCTTTTTTTCAAATCACAACACTGACTTTTTTGACTTCCACTACACAAATATTTAAAATCTGGGGGCGCCTGGGTGGCTCAGTTGTTAAGCGTCTGCCTTCGGCTCAGGCCATGATCCCAGGGTCCTGGGATCGAGCCCCGCACTGAGCTCCCTGCTCAGCGGGAAGCCTGCTTCTCCTTCTTCCACTCCCCCTGCTTGTGTTCCCTCTTCTCACTGTCTCTTTCTCTGTCAAATAAATAAATAAAATAAAGTAAAATCTGAACTGTACCAGATAGGTAGGATCTGTAAGAATTCTCACTATTTTTTTTAATCCCACCTTTATTTCAAATGGTAATGCTGGCTTTGATACAAAGACTCCTTCATAACAATTGCAAGTATATGGTAAAAGTTACTAAAAATTTCTAATAAATGACAATTTTGTGAAATTATCAAGGTAGCTACTAAAATAATATAGAAGAAATGAGTAATTGTTGGGCTAAATATGAAATATGTTATTCTTGTAGTAGATATAAACAGAATAATTATTAGTATGAATACATTCTTCCTTATTAATTTTATGTAATTTGGGATCACTTAAATTATCTAATTATATAAGTTACTTAGCAAGCAACATAATACAATTCCTATCCTATCAATGAAGAGAAAAGAGGCAAAAATTTGATATATCTGCCTCTTCTTCCCCATACACAAAGTAGCAGTTTGGGACTAGAATTTAGTCCCTTAGCCCTCTATATCAGAGGTCTATATTTACACTAAAAACAGCTTCACCTTAAGAAATATTAAATTTGAAAAAGCTCTAAGCTACCATATTTATTATAAACTTACAAATTCTTTATTGGCACATTTTAGCTTTAAACTCCCCAAACTATGCATTTGGGGAGAGGGAGAAAGAGCACCTAAAAATTCCTTAACAAGGATCAATCAGTTCACAGAGTAAAGTATTAAATGTGAATAAGATAGAGCTATAAAACATTATTGATATATCTACGGTTTAATAATCTTTTCCAGTGATGGAAATCTCAAGCCTTCGAGTTGAATCCTCAGACTTCACTCTGTGAAGTATTAAGTATTAGTATTTCTTTTTTATGCCCTAACATTTTAGTTTCTCCTCTCCAATTTTTAATTTTTATCATAGTATTTTTCCCCAATATAGTTGGTAATAAAATTCACTTTATTTTTTAAATTTTTTTAAAGATTTTATTTATTTCTTTGAGAGAGAGAGAGCATGAGCAAGGGGGAGGGGCAAAGGGAGAGAGAGAAGCAGACTCCCCGTTGAGCAGGGAACCCCATGTGGGACTCAATCCCAGGATCCTGGGATCATGACCTAAGCCGAAGGCAGACGCTTAACTGACTGAGCTACCCAGGTGCCTTAAAATTCACTTTAAACATAAACTTAAGGGAAAACTCAGGCACACCAATTTGATTTATATAAAAATAAAATTGGTATCAAGAAACTTCAGCAAAGAGGGGCACCTGGGTGGCTCGGTCGTTAAGTGTCTGCCTTTGGCTCAGGTCATGATCCCAGGGTCCTGGGATCAAGCCCCACATCAGGCTCCCTGCTCAGCGGGAAGCCTGCTTTCCTTCTCCCAGTCTCCCTGCTTGTGTTCCCTCTCTCATTGTCAAATAAATAAATAAAATCTTAAAAAAAAAAAGAAAGAAATTTCAGCAAAGAGGTATTATTACACTGCATGTAAGGTTACTCTCTATTACTAAATAAAAGCTAAGATAACTACATATTTAAAAACATGGCTCCCAAATAGAGAGAAATATCAATAATTTCAGTCTGTTGATATCTGAAATTGCTAATCTGACATCAAGAGCAATTTTATCTTATGGATTTGGTCCTGACCAGAGGTATATTTTCTATATCTCCTAGAAATTACTAAATAATGATCCCTGAATTTTAAGCTTTGGTGAACAAGAGTTCACCAAAATTTCTGGGTCTTCTTTTATAAATCACCCTTAGTTTTAATTTGTCTCCTTCTTTTGGAATGGTCAAGTATGATTTCACTTATCTTTGGAGATGGTATAAGGTTTCCAGACTCTCTCCTCCTTCATGTTATTTATTACAGGTGTATTCATAGCTTGGCACTTGATATCCTGTCATAGTTGAAACTTCTAGGCACAATTACTTCCCAAGTAGGCTAACACCTGGGTGTTTGACAGTGCAATGGGGTTCTAAAAACATGAAACTAAAAGCCAGTGTGGTTTTGGTCCCTAGTCACACCTGTGATGCTAGCAGTTAGCAAAGTGGCAAAGAGGATTACATTAACTATGTCCTTCTGTTATCTCAGATAAGTCTACTCATGAGATCTAACACCTCCTAAGGGGAAAGGAAATGAACATTTATTAAGTGATACAGGTCAAAAACTCCCTTGGATCTATATTTCATTTAATTCAACAATAACAAGTCTACTGAATAGTAATAACTCCCATTATACAGATTAGGAAATCTGTCCAAAGTAATCCTGCCAGTAACTGTAAGAGCCAGGTACTGAACCAAGGAGCTTCAGATTCCAAAGCCAGTATTTTTAGTACTCATAAGATTTATTTTTTTTAAAAGATTTTATTTATTTATTTTATAGAGAGAGACATAGCGAGAGAGGGAACACAAGCAGGGGGAGTGGGAGAGGGAGAAGCAGGCTTCCCGCTGAGCAGGGAACCCGATGCAGGGCTCGATCCCAGGACCCTGGGATCATGACCTGAGCCGAAGGCAGATGCTTAACGACTGAGCCACCCAGGCACCCCAGTACTCATAAGATTTTAAGGCTAGACCACTGAGGAGCATGTAGAGCACCTGGTACAATCTTTCTGTTACAGAAGAGGAAACAGAGGCCCAAAAAGATTGAGATTTGCCTAAGGACCTAATGCTTCTGGTGAAACTGGGATTTGAATTCAAGTCTCCTGATTTTCAGTGCAGTTCTGTGCATAATAATGATCCTTATTTTTGCTTCTGTGTGTGTTTGGGGTTGAGTCATGCTTGGTATAATTTATACATAATTTATAATGTCTTGACTCTCCAAATGAAATTATATGCATGTCAAGTTCAGAGATATACATTTTTAGTGACCAAAGATATTAAATGTATTTGGCAGGAATAAAAACTTAATTGGTATTTGTAAATTATTACATGTTGTAAAGAAATCTGTTGCCAATATACTTATTTATTCAGTTAATAAGTGCCTATTATGTACTGGCTACTGTGCTTGGCAATAAGAATACAACTGTATATAAAACAGAAGGATTCCCTATCCTTCTCATGGAATGTTTATCCTGGTGGAGGATACAAACAAATAAATAGGCAATTATAATGCAGTGAGTCAATGCTATGACAGTGGGAATACAAGATGCTATGGGAACAGGAAGCAGGGATACCTAACCCAGACTAGACTTTTCGAAGGAGGCGGTATGAAAGACGGGTAGGAGTCAGCTAGTTAAGGAAGAGGTATGGAGTGAGCAAATATTTCAGGAAGAGTATTTGCACAAGACATCAGGGAAAGGCCAAGGAAGCTGTGGGAGGAGAAATGAACCTAGAGAGACAAGCAAGGACCAAATCATACAGGTCCTTGAAAGAAAGAGCTTTAAAATCTTATCTATTACTATCACCTGGGGAACTTTAAAACAAACAAACAAATCACAGATGTCTGGGTCCTATCTCAGACCAATTACATCAGAATCTCTGGGAATGAGACCCTGGTACTGGTGCCTTAAAAAAGCTAACTAGATGATTCTAATGTGTAGCCAGGATTGAAAACTACTGTTTAAGCTATATAGGGAATTTAAAATATATACTTATTACTGGAAATAAAGAAAAAGGTGATCTTAAGTAATTAACTTCTCTGGGCCTTAGGATGAAGCAGGTTAGAGGTAGCTTGATATAGTAAAATGAGTCAGAAAACACTGGTTTTGTCAATGAGTCTGTCACCTGACACCTGTGACCTTAGATTAACATGTCATTTCTCAGAGATAGTAATACTGCCTGCCTACAGGATTGCTCTAACTCAAGACAACACTTAAGAAAACAGCTTGATAACTGCTAATAAAATATGAACCACAATATTCCATGATTTATGCTACTAAAATTGCAGTTTTAAAGATCATAAATATTTTTACCAAAGATGAGATCTTTTATGATGCATAAGGAACACATTTCACTTAAAGAATCACACCTATTTTGGAATTCAAGATATTAAAATAATAAAATAGAGAACTGATCCTTTTAATGCTACTCTACTTACTAAAGAGATCAACTGGGATTAAGTTAGCTCTTTTCAAATAAACAGATCAACAGAGCAAATGCCCTTTAATGGTAACAACAAATGTTAAAACTCTGTTCAGTAAAGGGCTCTAATCAGGAAAGTTACACACAAACTGTTTTAGGAAAAATGTTATTATGACCTATCTTCTTAACAAGTATTTTACTTACAAACTTAGGTGTTTTGTTTTGTTTTTAAGGGACTACTTATTTGGGATGGAGAGGATCTTATCCTGACAGGAAGGAAGCTCTGCCTCCAGAAGGACTGTTCCATACACAGAGCCAGGCAAAGTCACTGTTCTTTTAGTCTCCCTTTTACATATATCCAGCCCCATGAGAATATACACATTCATGCAGTAATCTTTCAGTTCAAGTGCAGTATTGTATCGAGTGACATCTCTTTCATGCTATATCCAATTTATTTAAAATTTTAAAGCTTTATATAAAAACACTGTTCTGCATTTACATGTGGCTCATTTTTAATTCTTCAAATAAAACTAACAGAAATGCCTTTCAAACTTTATACTCGCAGTCAATTGGATATTAAGTTAATATTCATTTACTTTCTTGCTATTTCCTCCACGGAGCTATTACTATTATGATGTGGTATCATTTCTTTCAGTCACCTATTTTGTGAAGAAATTTTATAAAGATAAAAAATGCACAAGAAACTTTTGAAAAAAGTTATGGATGACATTTTGATTTTACCCCAAAACACGAGACAAGAAAACTTAAAAAACAACACAAGCACCAACACACACACACACTCTCTCTCTCTCTCTCTACTGGGTCCTCTTCAGATAATTTTGGTTGATGACACTGCAGAACAGTTAATCTGATAATTGAAATTTTCCATAACATGTGATGTTTAGCTAGAGATCTATGCTGTCAACCAGAATTCAACACTTCAGTTAAAAAATCTTAAAACTCGAATACACAGACATACTAACAAATTCTTACACTGCAGTTGCTTCAAGGGCCTCTTAATAAAGACATAAAGTATTCTGATTTATCTAAATTAAATTAGCAACATAGTATCTTAAGTATTTTTCAGGTCTTTTCTCAACATCATCACACAATCCAGCATAAAAGCAAATTTGTAAACAAATATCCCCGAGAATCTATTACCTGAGGAGGAAAGCATGCGACCAATACTGCCTGCAGTGGTTCAAATGTGGCCACTGAAATCATCCGACTTGAGTTACCAGGAGTTTATCTACCCAAGTTTTCGAGGGGTTCTCCCAGGCCTCACAAACTAGATTCAAAACATCATCTCGAAAACCCATGTACCGAATGTGCACAAAGGCTCTGGAATGAGGAAGCTTTTCTAAAACGAAATCACAACTCTTACCATTAACGAATATGCGGGCTGTTTTCCTCAAAGCCCCCCTTGTTGCGCTCCCTTATCCTTCGTATAGCTATGTAAACAGTTCCCTAGTTACTGACATCTAAGAAAATGGCTTTCAATTCCTAAGTCTGGGAACTAGCCACCATCACCACTATTCCTTTAGCATCCCAAAATAAACCCCTCAAGCCGCGGTCAAAACACAGGCTGAACGTCTGGTGTTTACATAGTCCAATCCTGGGCGTACCCTACCTTTCTGAACCACTTAGGAGCTATGAAACGGGCATCACATAATAGACTTAGTAAAGACACAAATCACGAGACACTGTCTCAGGCCTATGAATGAAGATCCAATACGTTTGATTGTCTCGGTTAAAAGGAAAAAAACAACCTCGAGAGGAAGGGTGGGAGGGGAACTGCGGGGTGGGGAGAGCGGTTTTCCTTCCCTGCCCCAGCCGGGCGATTTAAACTCAGCGTGAGGCAAACGCAGGGTCGCCGGGCTGGCGGGGCCGGAGTCCTGGGGCATGACAGCCCCTACGGAACAGCTCGCGGCTCCGCCAGGGTCCCTCACACCGCGGTGTTCGCGGCAGCCCCGCCACCCGCGGGCCCGGTGGGCGTGCAAGGGTGAGGGGGACCGAGCTACCGCGACCGGGGCGGCGGCCCTGGGTGCACTTCCTCAGATTCCAGCCGCCCCATCCCAAAAAATGAGAGAGGAAGGAAACCTGGAGCGAGGCGGCAGCCAGGGGGAAAGGAGAGTTAAGCGGCGAGCCCTCGCGTCTGCATCTGGGTGAGGCCAGCGGCAGGCGGGGAAGAGGGAACGGCGATCACAGGCGAACTCCGCCACGGGCCGACGCTGAGAGACGACCCGTGGGTAGCCCCCGCCCAATACCACGGGCGCGCCGGAGAGGCCCCCACACCCACCCGTTCCCATCCCGGCCGCGCCCGCTCCCGGCCGGTCCGCGCTCTACTCACGCTCGGGGCTCCTCCAGGCTCCGCGGCTCTAACCGCATCGGGTCCCAGCCCCGCGGGCGGCGGCGGCGGCGGCGGCGGCGCCGAGGGAGAGGAGAGCGGGCGGCACGGCCCCCGCCTCCCGGCCCCTCTCCCCCGCCGCTCCGGAGCTGCCCGGCCGGGCCCGAGCCCTGCCTCGCCGACGGCCCCAGCCCCAGCGGCCGCGGCAGCAGCAGCCCAAGACCTCAGCGGCCGCAGCGGCGGCACCGGAACTGCCGCTTTCTCCTTCTAGCTCCCTCTCCTCTCTAGCCCCCGCCACACGCCCCCGCCCCCGTCTCCTTTCTCTGTCACCCTGTTTTTTTTCCTTTTGTTTCCAGAATAAACTTTATTGGTCTCTTTTTCCGCTCACATCGTGTAAACAAACAACGAACTCTTCCCCACCCCCTCGACTCCCCCCCTCCTCGGGCAGAGGAGGGTTAGAGCTGAGGAGGGGCTGAGCCTACAATACCCCGGAAGCAGATGTGCAAAGGAGGGGAAGTGAAATTGCTGAGACCGGGAGGGGGAAGTGGGCAAATCGGGTAACAGTGTGCCAGTGCGCCTGCGCCTTGCTTTTCCGCCCGAAGTTCGGGTGGTGGAGGCTTGCTTTCTGGAGAGCTTGTGTTTATGCCCGGTTTTTTTCAGCAGTGAGACTGTTGTGTCATACTAGGACGGCATATGTGTTGTGTATCTGTTTCCACGGGAACTAGGCAGGCTAGGGTAGAGATATAGGAGTATTGGGATCGTGAGTTCCTTCACTTTTACTCCCGTAGAGGAAATGAGATTTCCTCTTGTTTGGGGGCGAGAGAAGGGGCCCCAGTGGTTCACCGCCGCTGTCAGTGGCTAACCCAAAGTGGTTATGGATACTAGAAAGAAGGCATTTTAGGAATCGTTGCTGCGCGTCCTTCTGCCGATGTAAAGTTAAGTTACAGCCCAAATCGGAAGAGGAATACACTGCCATTGCCCTCTGCAATCCTTTGACTCACTCCGAGGAGAGGTTTTGCAATGCTTTTTTATTCAGATTTGAATCAGCTTGTAGGATTCAATTCTGATTTGAGAAGAAGAGCTTTTTTCGCGTAGTGCCCGAAGTGCACGGAGACTTCAGAAAAGCCATCTTAGCTATAGATTAGATTCAAGTTTTGGTGCTGCGTGCCACAGAAGCCCACTCCCCCCACCCTTTTCTTTGAGAGTAATGGGATCTGTTGCCTTTTGAGATCGGCGGCTAGTAAGGGTCCAGTGTTTTGCGTGTTTCTCCCCCTGGTGGTTTTTCATTGTATTGAAAAGACACAGAAGCGTGGTTGGAAGTCTGCAATACAAGTCCTCAAACATCCGTTCTTGAATTTTTAGGTAGAGGACTTGGAAGTGATCCACCCTAGAGAGGTTACAGTCTCATTTGTCATCCAAGAGCAAAAACCTGACCAATAAGCAATTTTTGCTGGAACACCACACGCCCGTACGCAATCGTAATTGAGATTCATTCCTTTATGTTGTCATAGTTTCATTTGACTATTTCTTGTTTTCTTTATTTCTTTTCTTAAGCTCTGGTTTTCATCTCACATTCCAGGGGTCTATGTTTCTAAATATTTTCCTTGAACAGGGTTTTTTTTTGTTTTTTGTTTTTGTTTTTTTGTTTTTCCGGCAGTTTCAGGACACGATGTTACTTACTCCAGAGCAGGGAATTTAAGGGCGGGGGGGGGGGGGGGCGGGGCGCGGAGAGGGAGCAAATAACACTGAATCTGGAGTCAAAGTAAACCTTAAGGCAGCATTTCGACAACTATGTTTCCATTCCAGGCACAGAGTTTTGTGAGATATTAATAGGAAGTCCGCTAGGTATATTTTTCCTTCTAAAAAAATTTTTTTTAAAGATTTTATCTATTTATTTAACAGAGAGAGACACAGCGAGAGAGGGAACACAAGCAGGGGGAGTGGGAGAGGGAGCAGCAGGCTTCCCGCGGAGCAGGGAGCCCGATGTGGGGCTGGACTCCAGGACCCTGGGATCATGACCTGAGCCAAAGGCAGACGCTTAACGACTGAGCCACTCAGGCGCCCCCCTCTAAAATTTATTTTTAAACAAGAAAATGCTAATTACATTGTATAATTTTTGTATGTGATGATAGGCACTTAAGAAATAGTGTCATAGCAGAAAATGCCATACCTGGTACTTGAATGCATGATTATTCACTTTGCAGTAATAGCATTTATTGCTCAATTCTCAGTTGATGCATTTGGTTTATTGGGTGACCATTGATCTATCATGTATTTTATCTTGCTTTCAAAGGTGTTTGCACTATTATTCAGGTATACAGTATGTTAGACATCTATATGACAAAGCTCATTGCTCATGTGTCCTGTAGCTATAGGAAGAATTTTTTTTTTTAAAGATTGATTGATTGATTGATTTGACAGAAACAGCGAGAGAGGTAACACAAGCAGGGGGAGTGGAAGCCTGCTTTAGGCTTCCCGCTGAGCAGGGAGCCCAATGCGGGCTCCATCCCAGGACCCTGGGACCATGACCTGAGCCCAAGGCGGACGCTTAACACTGAGCCACCCAGGCGCCCCTGTAGGAAGAATGTTTTAAAGGAAAAGTTGAAATAGCAATTCTCAGACTCTCAAACGAAAAATGGAATACTTCAGAATTTAAGAATTGCATTCTAAGTTTTTCAAAGTTAGAAGGTGAAATGTCCAAGATGAAAAAATTATTTTATTCTAACATATTGAAAATATAACAGCTACTTGCCTTTTGGATTTATTTCCATTGAAAATAAAGATAACTGATACTCAGAAGTGCACCAAAACATTCTCTAACAGCGCTTAAGTCATTGCTGAGCTTTGAAGTCACTTGAAAACAAGAATCACTTTGGTTGTGTAGCAATGTACTCTGGATGTATAAAATTGCCAAGTTCAACAGTGAAAACACACCAAGGGATTACAAAATGAGCTACTGTATAGCACTTTTTGATTCAGTTATGGTCAGAAAACATAAAATTTAAGTTATTTTCAATTTGTTGTTTCTTTTGCCTCAAAATATCTTACTGAATGTGCCATTTGCACTTATAAAAGATCATTTTATGTGCATTGTTGGGTGGAATGTTCTATAAATGTCAATTATATCAAGTTGGTTTATAATGCTGTTAGGTCTTCTATATGCTTACTGGTTTTCTCTATCAGTTCTATCAATTTCTGGGAGAGGAGCATTATGTCTCCAGCCATAATTGTGGATTTGTCTATTTCTCCTTTCACTTCTATGTATTTTTGCTATATATTGTATATTTTGAAGCTCTGCTGTTAGGTGCACACACATTTAGAATTACGTGTTTTTGATGAATTGACTCTTTTTAACATTATGTACTATATCTCTTTGTCGCTCATAATAGCCTTGTTCTGAAATCTATTTTGTCTGATACTAATATAGTCACTCCAGCTTTCTTTTGATTAGTGTTCCCATGGTATATGTTGGTCTCTCTTTTTATGCATCTATGTTGTTATATTTAAAATGGGTAACTTGTAGACAACACATAGTTGGGGCTTTTTTTAATTTATTCCAATCTGAAAATATCTTTTATAATTGCTATGGTTAGACAATTTACATTTAATATAATTGTTGATATGGTTGGATTTTGGCCTACCATTTTATTATTTGTTTTCTGTTTGTCCCTTATGTTTTTTCTGTTTCTACTTTGCTGCATTCTTCTGAATTATTTGAATATTGTTAATTTTACATTTTAATTTATATGTTGTCTTTTTGGACATCATTCTCTCTTTTTTATTTGCTCTGTGGCTTATAATATATGTACATAAACTTTCCCAGTCTACTGAGTGTTAGTATTACATCACTTTAAGTAAATTGTAGAAAGATACTTTGCAGCCATATAGGTCCTCTCCCCTGACTTGTTGACTTTTATGTCATTGTTGGTATATGTATTATATTTATATATATGGAAACCCCTTCAGATAATTTTATAATATTTGCTTTCAACAGTTATACATATTTTAGAGAATTTAAGCAGAAAAATAATCTTTTATATTTACTCACCCATTTCTATTTCTTTTCTTTCATTCTTAAAATTCCATGTTTCCTTCTGGTATCATTTCCCTTTAGCCTGAAGAACTTCCTTTAGCATTTCCCTTACAGTAGGTCTACTGGTGACAAATTCTCTTAGCTTCCCTTCCTTTGAGGATATTGTTATTTTGTTTTTGTTTCTAAAGGATATGTTAGCTGGTTATAGAATTCTGGGTTAACAGTTCCATTCCAATTTCTTTTCCCCAGAACCAAACACTATTTTTAATTTTGTATTTTTCCTTCTTAGTTTTACCTGTATTTTTCATACTTTTACCTACCTATATCTAGGAACAAGAAATAGTATTATCATGTGGTACTTTTACAGCCTTTTTTGCTCAACATTATCTTTTTTTTTTTTGAAGATTTTATTTATTTAATTGACAGAGAGAGACACAGCAAGAGAGGGAACACAAGCAGGGGGAGTGAGAGAGGGAGAGCAGGCTTCCCGCCGAGCAGGGAGCCTGATGCAGGGCTCGATCCCAGGACCCCAGGATCATGACCTGAGCTGAAGGCAGATGCTTAACGACTGAGCCACCCAGGCGCCCCTCAACATTATCTTTTTGACATATATATTGATCTAGTTTACCTATTTTAAAGGCCTGGTACACTTATCTCCTCACCCCCAGCTCCTATATTCTCTTGGCTTGCTCACTTATTTTTTTCAAGTCTTTATTCCAAATGTCAGTATGGATTTCCCTGTCCATCCTTTTAAACATTATACACACACTCTTTCTCAGGGCTCCTGTTATCCCTTCCCAGCCTTGTTTTTCTCTATCACTCATATTACCATCTAAAATATTATTTACTTCTTAATTTATCATGTCTCCCATGAGCATGTAAGCTGCATAAAGGCAAGGATTTTTGTCTGTATTATTAACTGCTATTTCCAGTTTTCAGAACAGTGCTTGATGCATAGCAGCCATTCTATAAATATCTGTTGAATGAACAAATGAATTTTAGTGATATGCCAATCAATAGACAATTAAGTTATTTTCAATTTCCATTTATTTAAAAATTTCCATATTACAAGCAATGCTATGTTAGCTATCCTTCTATGTCTCGTGTATGAATGTAAATTTCTAGGTGGTAGTGTGTGCACATTTTCAATTTTACTAGATTGCTAAATTGCTTTCCATAATCACTACACAAATTTACTATTCTATCAGTTGTGAATTTCCCCTTATCTTTCCTAACTATTGATAATGTTAGAGTTTTAAACTTTTGCTAATTATCAAGTAAAAACTGACATCCCATCACCAATTTGTTTTCCTTTAACATTATTGCTGTTGAGTTTCCTTCTGTTCTTTTTTAAAAAAACTTTTTTTAGAAAGATTATTTATTTATTTATTTATTTGAGAGAGCGAGAATGAGAGAGAGAGAGAGAGTGCGCATGAGACGGGGGAGGGTCAGAGGGAGAAGCAGACTCCCTGCTGAGCAGCAGGGAGCCCGATGCGGGACTCGATCCCGGGACTCCAGGATCATGACCTGAGCCAAAGGCAGTCGCTTAACCAACTGAGCCACCCAGGCGCCCTTAAAAAAACTTTTAACGCAGTAACACATGCATATAGTTGAAAAGAATATAATACAAAAAAGATTATATAAAAAAAACAGTAGTTCCCCACACCTTCTATTTTATTTTTGAAGATAAATCCATTAAACTTTTCAGGTATTCCAGAAATTCATATTATGAACTATTTTGCAATTTCTTGTTTTAGCTCCTTTGAGTAGACACAAATATATTCTTCCCTTATCCTATACTCTCAGTATAATTATAATTTTCAGTTAAAAATTAGTATTTACACTATGACTATATTAATATTGTTAACTTCATAGCTAAGTAGTACATGTTTTTCTGTCTTGATATGCCTTTAATTTTCTTGAAGGACATAATTGCATCACTTATCATATGTATAACTTTTCTATATAGCTATTGTTACGTTTTTTTCCCCCACTTACACAACAATTATGTCATATGCCTAATACTAGTTCTCTTCCTCATTGCTCAGATATATCAGATAATACATCAATTCCACTTGGTCCGAGACCTCTTCCTGGAGCCCTTCGTCCTCCTGCTCCAGTCTGGACTGGTTACTTTCTAAGCTCCTGCTATCTGTCATCTGGGACTGCCCTTTGCTATTTCTTATTTTACTGTCTTTATTTCCTGAGTCCTGTGTTTTCCTCTTTCTCACTACTTCCTCATTTCAGAGGAGTACTCCTCTAGTAGCTTCTTGAGAGAGGGTGAATTGGAAGTAAATTCTTTGAGATTTTGGATATCCGAAAAGGTTTTTATTCTATTCCAGTGGTTTTCAACACTGGTGAATGTTGGAATTACAAGGGAGAGCCTTAAAAACAAAAACAAACAAAAAAAAACCTTCTCAGGCTCTGCCTCAGACCAACTAAATGAGGAGTCTTATATTAGGATCTAATAGTTTTTGAGGAGATTCTAATGTGATACCAGAGTTGAGAAACAGATTGCCTCAAACTTGAAATGAAGGTTTGGTTGGATGTGATAGGCAGAATTCTAAGATGGCCCTCAAGATTTCTTCTCCTTGGGGCACCTGGGTGGCCCAGTCATTAAGCGCCTGCCTTTGGCTTGGGTCATGGGGGATTGAACCCCACATTGGGCTCCCTGCTCCACGGGAAGCCTGCTTCTCCCTCTCCCACTCCCCCTGCTTGTGTTCCCTTTCTCACTGTGTCTCTCTCTGTCAAATAAATAATAAAATCTTTAAAAAAAAAAAAAGATTTCTTCTCCTTGTTGTACATGACTTGCATAATACCCTTCAATTGAGTGTGGGTGATACTAGTACATATAATGGGATATTATTCCATGAATAAGTTGCTAATCAGTTGACTTTGAGTTAATCAAAGAGAGATTATCCTGGTTGAGTCTACCTATTTAGGCAAATCTTTCAAGAGAGGAGTTTATTTATATTTTTCAAGAATCCATTTAATGTCATTTTAATTTTTTTAAACTTTTTAAAAAAAGATTTTATTTAAGAGAGAGAGTGCGAGCGAGCAGAAGGAGGGGCAGAGGGAGAGGCAGGCTCCTCGCTGATCAGGGAGCCAGACACTATGGCAGCGGCTGGCCCCGTGTCAGGACCCCAGGATCATGACCTGAGCCAAAGACAGATGCTAAACTGCCTGAATCACCCAGGTGCCCAGATTTAAGTCATTTTTATTTTTATTTATTTATTTATTTATTTTTAAAAGATTTTATTTATTTATTTGACAGAGAGAGACAGAGAGAGAGGGGACACAAGCAGGGGGAGTGTGAGAGGGAGAAACAGGCTTCCCGCCGAGCAGGGAGCCCAATGCGGGGCTCCATCCCAGGCCCCTGGGATCATGACCTGAGCCGAAGGCAGACGCCCAACGACTGAGCCACCGAGGCGCCCCTAACGTCATTTTTAGGTGGGAATTTGGAGGGAGAGGAATTAAACTTCTATAGTCAATGTGCCATCTGCTTCTATTTCAATGTATTATTCTTCTTGATAGGAATTTATAATCAGTTTTCTATGTTATTCTAACTGACCTACCCATCTACAGACATAGGAATTTATTTAGAATTGCATTAAATCTATAGGTTAATTTGAGAGGAACTGATATCTTTATAATACTAAGTCTTCTGTTCTGGAATTATTTATTTATTCAAACATTTTTTGATTTAGTTCAGTAAATTACCACCAGCTTCTTCATATAGAGCTTGTATATGTCCTGTAATGTTGATAGATATTGCATCTTCTTTTTTCCTCTAGGGGATAGAACCTTACTCAAACCTCCCCATTACATTTTTTAAACTGATTATAGAAAAGATTTGTATATTTATTTTTTATCTGATCACCTTAATAAACTACTGCAAGTTCTAAAAAATATAGTTGATTGTTTTATTTAAATGTGTATAAACCTAATTTGTAAATGTGTATCTTTTTTTTTTTAAAGATTTTTATTTATTCATTTGCAGGAGAGACAGAGAGAGAACAAGCAGGGGGAGAGGCAGAGGGAGAGGGAGAAGCAGACTCCCTGCTGAGCAAGGAGCCCGATGCGGGACTCGATCCCAGGACCCTGGGATCATGACCTGAGCAGAAGGCAGACGCTTAACCATCTGAGCCACCCAGGCGCCCTGTATCATGTTTTATTATAAAAATTTGAGATGAAAGCTATTTTATTATTTTTTTTAAAAGATTTATTTATTTTGAGAGAGAGAATGAGATAGATAGAGAGAGCGAGAGGGGAGAGTCAGAGGGAGGAGCAGACTCCCTGCTGAGCAGGGAGCCCGATGCGGGACTCGATCCCGGGACTCCAGGATCATGACCTGAGCTGAAGGCAGTTGCTTAACCAACTGAGCCACCCAGGCTCCCGAGATGAAAGCTATTTTACTAAGCTTGATAAATTTTGTTAATAAATATTATTTCTTTGTTTTCTTGGAGCAATTATTCTGTGAAACTTTTTTTCTATTTCCTTTTTATGAAAGTAAGCATCATACATTGGAAGTTCCTCTTGATGGAGATATATTCACAAACCTTCATTTGAGAAATATTCTGTAATCAAATAAGTTTGAAAAATGCTGTCTTGAAATACTCAACACCTAGTACAGTGCTGGGCACTTAGCAGTACCTTAATAAGAACTTATTGTATAAATGAATGTATTCAGTCTCCTAACCATTTTTCCTTCAGGCTTATTCTCTAAACTCAGACAGATGGGATATGTTTTCTAAAAACTCTCCAAGGTGAAAATTTTATAACATCCCTAGATCCTATGTTAGTGTTTAACAAACCTCAATGTCAGGAAACTTCCTTACCCTAGGACTATTTTGCTGTAGTTTAAGTCATTTCCTTTTATTCTTCCTTTAGTGCTGTTAGAGAACAGGTTACCAATCCTTGGGTATAAATCTCAGAAGAATGTTACATGGAACTAAAATTTAGTTTAAGACGTGCTTTAAAAATTCTTTTCTCCTCCCTCCACCATGACTCTATAAAATGAGGAAAATTCTGCCATACATTTTTAAAAAAAGTGGATTAATTTATAGCAGAATATTAGAAAAATATGTCCAACAATTTTAGAGAAAGGAGATACTTAAATACTTAAATGAAGATGTTTATCTCATTCTCCTCAAAACTCTTTAAACCAATGATTCTAAGCTTGGCTAATCTTTAAAAATGCCTGGGGAACTTAATAGATATAAACATTTTTAGTCCCCATTGCAAACATATTGAATTTGAATACCAGATGGGTGGTGCTTGGAAACTTGTAATTAAAAAAAAAAATTCTACTCTAGAAGCTTTCAGTATGTCTTCTTTATTTCTAGTGTTACGTTTTCGTTTGGGTCATTTTTTATACTTTGTACTAGGCAGTAAGGAAGCCCTTTTATAAAGTTGGAGATTTGTATCTTTTGAGTCTGGGAAAATTTTGTCTTTAATTATTTTCCCCCTTTTGTTTTCTTTGTTTTCTCTTTGTTTTTTCTTTGTTTTCTCTGTTTTCTCTGAAATTCCAACTAGTTGGGAATTTGAGCTTCTAGATTAAAGCTCTATTTTTCATCCCATTTTTCATATGGTAGCCATCTCTGATTTTTGTCAACTTTTCTCAACTTTACCTTTTAATGCTTCTATTGAATTTTTATTTTGATGGTCATACTTTGGTCATATTTAATTTCCTGGAGCTATTCTTCTTCTTGTGTGGTGATTTAAAGTATGTCCACAAATTCTTTGATACTCCCCTCAGAAAATAGAGCCACCTGTGAGTATGGGGTGGACTTAGTGACCTGCTTCTAGTGAGTAGAAAAAAAGTACAAGTGATAGTGTATGACTTTTGGATACCAGGTCATAAGGACACTATGGCTTTCTTATTGTTCTTTCTCTGGGTTACTTACTCTGGGGGAATCCAGTTGCTATGTTGTAAGAACACACATGGTGTTGTGGAAAGTTTCATGTAGTGAGGAACTGAGGTCTTCTGCCAACAGCCATGTAGTGAGCCATCTTAAAGAGGATCCTCTAGCCCCTGTCAAGGTCTCAGAGAATTGCAGTCCCAGTTGACAGCTTGACTGCAGTCTCAGGAGGGACCCTGAGCCAGAACCATCCGCTAAATTGCTTCCAGATTTTTGATCCACAGAAACTGTGAGATAGTAAATGTTTGTTGCAAGTTGCTAAGTTTTGGAGTAATTTGTCATGCAGCAATAGATAAGTAACATATCTTGCTTCTCAGGCTTCCTTTTTATAGCATCCTATTTTTGTTTCATAAATGCTTATATTCTATAATTTTGCAGCACATTAATAATTTTTATTTGTTTATTTTAAATTTCTTTTCCTTACTTCATTGTCTCTTTTTTCCTCCAAGTTTTTGTTTAAATTCCAGTTAGTAAACATACAGTGTCATATTAGTTTCAGGTATAGAATTTACTGATTCAACACTTACATACAGTGCTCATCATGGCAAGTGCACTCCTTAATATCCATCACCCATTTAGCCCATCCCCCTACCCATCTGCCCTCTGGTAACCAATTTGTTCTCTATAATTAAGAGCCTGTTTCTTGGTTTCTCTCTCTCTTTCTCCTCTTTTTCTCTTTGCTTATTTGTTTTGTTTCTTAAATTCCACATGTGAGTGAAATCTATGGTATTTGGCTTTCTCTGACAGACTTATTTCACTTAGCATAATATTCTCTAGCTCCATCCATGTTGTTGCAAATGGCAAGATTTCATTCTTTTTTAAGGCTGAGTACTATTCCATTGTGCATACACACACACACACACACACACACACACACACACACACACCACCTCTTCTTTATCCATTCATTGGTTGATGGACATTTGGACTCTTTCCATAATTTGGCTATTGTTGATAAAGCTGCTATAAACACTGACGTGCATATATCTGTTCAAATTAGTATTTTTGTAACCTTTGGGTAACTACCTAGTAGTGCAATTGCTGGGTTGTAGGGTAATACTATTTTTAACTTTTTGAGGAAACTCCATACTGTTTTCCAGAGTGGCTGCACCAGTTTGCATTCCCACCAACAGTGTAAGAGGATTCCCCTTTCTCTGCATCCTCACCAATACCGGTTGTTTCCTGTGTTGTTAATTTTATTTATTTATTTTTAAAAGCGCAGGGGGAGGGGCAGAGGGAAAGAGAATCTCAAGCAGATTCCACACTGAGCATGGACCCTGAGGCAGGGCTCGATCCCAGGACCTCGAGATTGTGACCTGAACTGAAATCAAGAGTCTGCCTGGGTGGCTCAGTCGCTGGGCGTCTGCCTTCGGCTCAGGTCATGATCCTGGAGTCCTGGGATCGAGCCCCGCATCGAGCCCCGCATCGAGCCCCGCATCGAGCCCCGCATCGAGCCCCGCATCGAGCCCCGCATCGGGCTCCCTGCTCCGCGGAGAGCCTGCTTCTCCCTCTCCCACTCCCCCTGCTTGTGTTTCCTCTCTCGCTGTGTCTGTCTCTGTTAAATAAATAAATAAATAAATAAAAAGAGTCTGAGGCTCCACTGACTGAGCCACCCTAGTGCCCCTCCTGTGTTGTTCATTTTAGCCATTCTGACAAGTGTGAGGTGATATCTCATTGTAGTTTTGATTGATTTGTATTTCCCTGAGATGAGTGATGTTGAGCATCTTTTCGTGTATCTGTTGGCCATCTGGATATCTTCTTTGGAGAAATGTCTATTCGTGTCTTCTGCCATTTTTTAACTGGATTATTTGTTTGGGTGCTGAGTTTGATAAGTTCTTTATGGATTTTGGTTACTAACCCTTTATTAGATATGTCATTTGCAAATATATCATTTGCATACGTCCTCTCCCATTCTGTAGATTGCCTTTTAGTTCTGTTGATTGTTTCCTTTGCTGTGCAGAAGCTTTTTATCTGTCTGAAGTCCCAACCTTTGCTTTTGTTTTCCTTGCCTCAGGAAACATATCTAGTAAGAAGTTGCTCCAGCTGGTGTCAAAGAGGTTACTTGCCTGTGTTCTTCTCTAGGATTTTAATGGTTTTCTGTCTCACATTTAGGTCCTTAATCCATTTTGAATTTATTTTTGTGTATGGTGTAAGAAAGTGGTTCAGTTTCATTCTTCTGCATGTTGCTGTCCAGTTTTCCCAACACCATTTGTTGAAGAGACTGTCTTTTTCCCATTGGATATTCTTTCCTGCTTTGTCGAAGATTAGTTGACCATATACTCGAAGGGCCATTTTTGGATTTTCTATTCTGTTCCATTGATCTATGTGTCTGTTTTTGTGCCAGTACCATACTACCTTGATCACTGCAGTTCTGTAATATAGCCCTAAGTCTGGAATTGTGATGCCTCCAGCCTTGTTTTTCTTTTTCAAGATTGCTTTGGCTATTCAGGGTCTTTTGTGGTTCCATACAAATTTTAGGATTGTTTATTCTAGCTCTGTGAAAAATGCTGGTGGTACTTTGATAGGGATTGCATTAAATGTGTAGATTGCTTTAGGTAGTATAGACATTTTAACGATATTTGTTCTTACAATCCATCAGCATGAATGTTTTTCCATTTCTTTGTGTCATCTTCAATTTCCTTCATCAGTGTTTTATAGTTTTCAGAGTACAGATCTTTTACCTATTTGGTTAGGTTTATTCCTAGGTATCTTATGTTTTTTGGTGCAACTGTAAATGGAATCAATTCCTTGATTTCTCTTTCTGCTGCTTCCTTATTGGTGTATGGAAAACTGCAATGTCTCTAATTCCTTTGAGTTTTAATTTTTTTTTAAATTCAGGATAGTTGACAAAAAGCCAAAGAAATGGAAGGGGATACAGATTCTGGGAGTGAAGTAGGTGGCGGGGCGGGGGAGGATTGGTGGAGAGGAGGCAAACAAATGGCAAATGTCTTCTACAGGAATCAAGAAAAGTAAAGTTGGAGGAAAAGATTGAATATCCTATAATAGAAAGAGATCTATGAATATATTCTAGAAGCTTTTTTGTCTGTTTGTTTTGCTCATAATTTCATCACCTATCACTGCATTCAAATTCCATAATCCACACCATCTTTGGCAAAGATTTTTATTATAGTGTAAGTTAGAAGTACTTAATGGTGATTTTACACTATTTTACTTGAATTCCCCTGTTCCTAAAGCTGTATGATTGAAAAACCAAGGAGTTATATGGCTCTGTTAAGAAAACCTACATGTTATTTGTATAATAGATTAAGTGTTGAATTAGTATGACAGTGGTTTCCAGACAAAGCTAAAGGTCACTGGAATCACTGGAGACCCCATCACTGTCTATGAGTTTGAGTAAGTTTCCCAAATTTTGTAAAATGGGAATATTAATAGTATCTACCTTAGGGGTGTTATAAGGATTTAATCAAGTAAGATCCTTAGGATAGTGTCTGGCACAGTGTTCTGCACCTGTCTGTTTCCCTCTCCTCCTTTTGCTTCCCCTTACTCTCTTCTTTCTTTCCTCCTATTCTCATTCTTCTTCTGTGTTTCTGCTTTTCCTCCTAGACCTCATATTTCTCTTTGGTATTAATATTATAAAACAATGTATTCTTATGAACCTTGAATCTGTCTTGCAGGCACTTCTAGCTTTTTGGCCACTTTCACAAGTCTTATCCATATGTTACCACATCACATTATAAAATATTGGTACCTACATTTGTAAGTTATAATCAGACCTCTGATATAGAAGCTTGATTTCCTGTAACACACCCAAATCTCTTAACAAAATTTTACAGAAGGCCTACTCTGTGAAAGAGACTGTGCTGGATAGCGGCTATATAAAAACACTGCTCATAATCTAATGGAGGAGACAGTCAAATATAACACAGAACTCTCCATGATTACAGGCATTCTCAGAATTCTGTGACAACATAGAAGAGGGAGCTCTGCTTTGCTTCTGATGGTCATTGAAACCTTGGCAAAGAGAAAGCACTCAAAACGGGTGATAGTGGAGTGTGTATGTGGGGCATTGAACGTAATTCCAGATATAGAACATCATATGCAAACTACAGAGGTATGAACTCTCGTGTTGTGATTGGAAACTAGCAAGTAACTGAATGTGAAATCTGAGGACCTACTATATATCAGTTATATAGTAAACAGGGAGTATTCAAAGACCAAAACATTGTTCTTGCTTGTAAAGAGCAACAAGTTAAGTCCTTATATGCTGTTTGAGGATTATAAAATCAGCATGAAGTACTTCCATTGCCCTTTGTAATAGTCAAAGTATTTGTTAGTGTTTGTTGAGTGAAGGAATAAATAAATGGTAAATCTTAAAGAATGTTCAGGAGTCAAGTAGAAGTTTTATTTTTCTTTCTCAAATATTATCATTATTTCTTTATTCACTCCCATGCTTCAATATTTATGTGATACTCAAATGTTTTCTTTTATTTGGTCCTTCTAATTACTTGCTGCCACCTAGTGTAATAAAATTGATGTTGTCATTTTTTCCAGTTTTATTGAAAAATAATTGACATACATCATTGTATAAATTTAAGGCATATAGCAAGATGGTTTGATTTACATATATCGTGAAATGATTACCATTGGTTCAGCTAACATCCATCTTCCCATATAGATGCAATAAAAAGAAAAGAAAAAAGGGAAAAAATGTTCTTCTTTTGGTGAGAACTCATAGGAGTTGCTCCTTTAACAACTTTTCTATGTATCATACATCAGTGTTCGGTATAGTCATCATATTGTACATTATATCCCTGGTACTTATTTATCATATAACCACAAGTCTGTACCTTTTGACCACCTTCCTTTATTCCCCTCCCCCACTCTGCCTCTGGGAACTACAAGTCTGATTTTTTCCTATGAATTTTTTCCTTTTTTTTTTTTTTAGGTTCCACACATAAGTGAGATTATACAGTATTTGTCTTTCTCTGATTTATTTCACTTAAAATGATGCCTTCAAGTTCTACCCATGTTGTCCCCAATAGTAGGATTTCCTCCTTATTTTTTATGGCTGAATAGTATTTCACTTTGTGTGTGTGTGTGTGTGTGTGTGTGTGTGTGTGTGTGTACAATTTCTTCATTAATCCATCAATGGATACTTTAGGTTATTTCCATGTCTTGGTTATTATAAATAATATTGCTATGAACATGGGGGTGCAGATATCTTTTTTAGTGTTTCTGTTTCCTTTGGGTATATTCTCAGAAGTGGAACTGCTGGCTTATATGGTAGTTCTATTTTTAATTTTTTTTTAAAGGAATTCTTTTTTTTTTAAAGATTTTATTTATTTATTTGAGAGAGAGAGAGAATGAGAGAGAAAGCACATGAGATGGGGGGAGGGTCAGAGGGAGAAGCAGACTCCCTGCCGAGCAGGGAGCCCGATGCGGGACTTGATCCAGGGACTCCAGGATCATGACCTGAGCCGAAGGCAGTCGCTTAACCAACTGAGCCACCCAGGCGCCCAGCTCTATTTTTAATTTTTTGAGTATCCTCTATACTGTTTTCCATTGTGGCTGCACCAATTTACAATTCCACAAAGAGTGCACAAGGGTTCCCTTTTCTCCATATCCACGCTGACACTTTCTTGTCTTTTTGATGATGATCATTCTAACAGGTGTGAGGTGATATCTCATTGTGGTTTTAATTTGCATTTCTCTAATGACTGGTGATGTTGAACATCTTTTCATGTACTTGTTGGCCTTTTGTATATCTTGTTTGTAATGTTGTTTTTAATCAACATGATTCTCTGTTGGTTTTTGAGAAGTACTGCCCTTCATAATTCATTTTAAAATTTAAGCCCTAATTAAAATTTTTAAAAAAGTAGGAAAGTGTCATAAATGATGGTGTTTTTTAATAGTGTGTAATGATGAGTTTTCAGATTAGGGGCTTTGTATTAAAGCTGTCAGTGAAAGAATTTGATATAAAATTCAAGGGATGGTAGCTACAGAAAAACTTATATAATTTAAAAAATTAAGAATACTCTAAAGTAATATAATGGAATTTGATGCAATTTGGAGTAACCTTCTGTCCTGTGTTGCTGTCCCCTGGGTTCCTGTACTCTGTCCATTCAAAGTTTGTTAATGTTTTCTTGATGATAATTTTTAATGTTTTTATTTGTTTGTTTGTTTTTAGAGAGAGAGAGAGAGCATGAGCAGGGAGGGGCAGAGGGAAAAGGAGAGAGAATCCCAAGCAGGCTCCACGCTCAATGCAGAGCCTGAGGCAGGGCTCAATCTCACGACCCTGAGATCAGGACATGAGCCGAAACCGAGAGTTGGATGCTGAACCGACTGAGTCACCCAGGTGCCCTGATCATTTTTACTGTTTAAAAATTAGGTAGATCATGTTTTTTTTTTATAATTGCAAATCTTAAGTAAATTAAGGTCAGAAAAGACCATTTAATTTATTCCCCGGCTTTAATTGTTATATATCTATCACACTGTCATTTTCTATTTCTCCTTCCATCCCCTCTCCTTTCCTTTTGCATTCTGTGCAAAGGAAAATACTGTTTTGGTTTTTATCTCACTTTTAGAAAACTTGTGGCCCTGAAGGAAATGTTGGCTGGATAGGTCTGCCATGACATCATTATTAGACTTTCAAGACAAGTGTAAAATTAAGTTGTTTTGAAGCCATCACTTGCTCTGATGGAAGAGACTCAGGAAGGAGGACTTCCTGCCCTTCCAGACTTAGGGCCCCTCAGAGTTTCCTCTTAGAGGTACCAAATTAGAATGGCTTTATTTGAATATTTCATCATCCTTCTTTTTCCCAATTCTCTCTTCAGTTCTACCATTAACCTCATGGATTCCTGCACAGGAGACACTCTTTAATTGATGCCTGGAGACCTGGAATTCTAATCCTGGATCCTGTAGTGAGTGGTGGTAAGACATTAGTTAAGACACATAGGCTACTCTGGGCCCCATTTTCCTCTTTTAGAAATTCAAGTAATTAGTTTAGACTTTTTTTTTTTTTTTGGTCCTTTCCATCTTCAAGATACAGTGATTTTTCTTACCATTTACTAAGCTTTATTTATTTTCCAGACTTGAAAGGAATACAAACCTTGATTAGAAAACAATTCCTGAAGAGGAAGGGAGCAGCAGTGGAAGAGCGGCTGGAGAAATAAGGAATGTTAACTGGTTGCCATTCCTCTCTTAGGTCCATCTGCTAAAAGGTAGCAGAAGAGTTTTAGACATCCTCTCACGATTTAAAAGCCTGGTTGGATGAAGTCTGAACATGCATTTCTGTTAGTAGAAGGATACAATATGCAGTGTTGGGAAAGGTGTGAGTTCATACTACGCAGTTTATCACAGAGAGCCTAACGCTCAAGTGAGATAAAATGGAATGGAAGGCACAGGACAGTCCTGGAGGCATGCTGAAACATTCAAAACTCCACAGGAGACAGAATATCCTGGCTCCTCACTGATAAGTTGCAGGCTGTAACCATCTACTTGCATTACTCGTGGAAACTGGAGCTCTTTTTTATGAAGTAATTACTGATTTTCTGGAGTGGTTTATGAAAATTGGTCTTATTATCGGCTCATAAATAGGATATTAGACTTAATGAACACATTCTTCAGATTATCTGAGAACAGAAAGAATTTCAACTTTAAAAGTGAGGCAATTTTACTTCATTTGGAGATAGCAGCATGGAACCACTTGACCTTATAAAGAAAATAAAGAATTAAGTATCAGACTGAGAGTCTATCAACATTAAGAACCTTTCCTAGGAGCTCATATTATGGAGAAGAAGATTCAAGCCCTTCACTCTTTCTTTTCTATTTTCTTCTTTCTGGCTTCTATAATCTATCCAAAAACATTTATTTAGCACAAGTCGTTCCCCATTATTTCAAGGGCCCCTTTTAAAAAATATTAAAACAGGGGCGCCTGGGTGGCTCAGTTGGTTAAGCGGCTGCCTTCGGCTCAGGTCATGATCTCAGGGTCCTGGGACAGAGCCCTGAGTAGAGCTTTCTCCTCAGTGGGGAGTCTGCTTCTCCCCCTCCCTCTGTGCTCTCTCTCTCTCAAATAAATAAATAAAATATTTTAAAAAGCCTCTAAAACAATTATGAGATGTTCCTCTCATAGTAATGATATTTTTGTATCTAGTAATTAGAAGATGACACAATATATAAAAACCTGCCATGAATTTAGACCACTTTAATGGGATTTGATTAATTATGCCTTCCAGTTCTACACATTTGAAACATAGTGTATATGTTACCTGGAGATACTCTTCAGACTGTAGATCATGTTAAGTGAGCAGAAGGATTGGATAATGTCTTGTATTGTTTCTAAGGTCCAAAGCTAGGAACCTGTCTACTGCTTTGAAACAATGAAACTCAACCAGGTTGGGGAGGGGAAGCCCTGAGTTGCAAGTTGGTTAAGATTTTGCTTCTGTAGTTAGTGTTATGAAAACAAAGGTTGTATTGAAAGTATGCATGTTCTTCCCCCTCAGACATTCCTTCCCCTGGCTTGAGATTTGTGCACTGCTTTTCCAACTCCTTCACCATCCCTCAATACTTCTCTAGGAACCCAGGTTCCTGCAGAGCGGTTTCACACAGTGGGAATATTTTAATAAGACAAAACCCAACAAAACCACATAAATGCTAGGAGAAATGAGAAAATGGTATGATTAAGAATATTAAAAAAAAAACCCATACCGCAATACACTATCATTATATTTTAAAAGAAGATGCATCAAGATTAGAAAGAACATAATCTTGGGGCGCCAAGGTGGCTCAGTTGGGTTAAGCTTCTGCCTTCCTCTCAGGTCATGATCCCAGGGTCCTGGAATTGAGTCCCACATCGGGCTCCCTGCTCAGCGGGGAGCCTGCTTCTCCCTCTTCTCCCTGTTCATGCTCTCTTTTGATATCTCCGTCACTATCTCTGTCTCTCTCTCTAAAATAAATAAATAAAATTTTAAAAAAAAGAACATAATCTCAACATAAACAAGTTTATTTCTGTCAAGTTTTTATTTAAATTCCACCTAGTTAACCAACAGTGTAATATTAATTTCAGGTGTAGAACTTAGTGATTTATCACTTACATACAATACCCAGTGATCATCATGAGTGCCCTCCTTAATCCCCATCACCCATTTAACCCATTCCCCTACTCACTTAACCTCCAGTAACCATCAGTTTATTGTCTATAGTTAAGAGTCTGTTTTCTGGTTTGCTCTCTCTTTTTCCCCATGTTCATCTGTTTTGTTTCTTATATTCCACATATGAGTGAAATAATATAGTATTTGTCTTTCTCTGGCTGACTTATTTTGCTTAGCATAATACTCTCTAGCTCAATCCACATCACTGTAAATGGCAAGATTTCATTCTTTTTATGGCCAAATAATATTCCATTTTATATATATATATATATATATATATAATGGAATATATATATATATAAACACCACCTCTTCTTTATCCATTCATCTGAGTCAATGGACATTTGGGCTTTTTCCATACTTTAGCTATTGTTGATAATGCTGTTATAAACATTGGGGTGCATGTGCCCCTTCGAGTCAGTATTTTTGTATCCTTTGGGTAAATACCTAGTAGTGCAATTGCTGGATTGTAGGGTAGTTCTATTTTTAACTTTTTGAGGAAACTCCATACTATTTTCCAGAGTGGCTGCCCCAGTCTGCATTCCCACCAACAGTGTAAGAGGGTTCCCCTTTCTCTGCATCCTCTCCAATACCCGTTGTTTCCTGTGTTGTTAATTTTTGCCCTTCTGACAGGTGTAGGTGATATCGCACTGTAGTTTTGAGTTGTATTTCCCTGATGATGAGTGATGTTGAGCGTGTTTTCATGTATCTGTTGGCCATCTGGATGTCTTCTTTGGAAAATGTCTGTTTATCAACATAAACAAATTTAAATTGAATAAATTTAATTTAATGGAAACTGACTGTATTGCCCTCATTTTTCTTGTTTTCTAGTGGACTGGTGAAAATATCTCTTATAGACTGGTTATTCCAAATAATTCATTATGCAGAGGATAAAAATATAATCTTTGTTTCAAATAACTTATAATTTGTGAATATTTTTATTTTTTCCTAGAACTTATATTTCCTAGAACTTATATTCAAATCCTTTAAGAAAGACTCAGATAATAACTTTGTTGCTTCCATGTTGAAAAAAGCTTCAAGCTTGGGTCTAGCGGCAATGTTTATTTATTTATTTATTTTGCCTTATTCTGTTAACTTCTCCTGGTTATAGTTCTTCATTTTGTCATAAATAATACTTTGCTTAATTCCTAAAATACTATTTGAAGTGGCTTATATCATATATTGTAATACAATTAAATAAATAGAAGAGGAAATTGAAATAAGTGAAAAATGAAAATAGGGAAATAATATCAAAACACAAACATATATGTTGAGAGTCCTATAGAAATTTCAGAGGTGAGCCTCATATTTGAATTTAGGATTCCTAACAGACAAAAGAAAAAGAGAAACAGATTGATAAACTATTATTGTATAACAGATTACCTCAAAATTTATCTGCTTAAAAAAATTTTTTTGTTACCTCTGAAATCCAGGAGTGGTATAGATGGAGGGTTCTGGCTCAGGTTTTTCATGAGGCTGACATTAAGATGAGAGATGGGGTTGCAATTGTTTGAAGGCTTGACTGGGGCTGCAGGATCTACTTCCAAGATAGCTCATCACATGGCTGTTGGCTGAGATTGATGGCCTTAGTTGCTCAATGGCTGCTAGCAGAAGGCATTAATTCCTCACCACATCTCTCTCCACAGGGTTGCCTAGGTGCCTTTACAACATGGAACTGGATTTTCCAGTGAGTGATTCAAGAAAGAAGTCAGGAGACATATTGCTTTTAATGATTTAATATTGGAAATGACATACTATTACTTCTATGATATTCTGTTTGGTGACATAGACCAACTCTATTACATTGTGGGATGCAATTACATGAGAATGTATCAGGAGATGGGGATCATTGGGTTTATCTTGGTGGATGGCTCCACAGTTATCACATTAAAGGATTCAGTGTTATTAATTTAAGAAACAAAGCAGTTTTGTGGGAAAAAGTTGTCCCCTGAGATATAAAAGAAATTTATTTCATGGAACTACATAAAGGGACGTTATGTGAAATTATAAAAGATGGTCTCAACAATCTAAAAGAGCTCTACTATGAGTTGCATATGAATGTTTTTTATGGGAACTGAAAGATTGTGTCCTCCCAAAATTCATGTTAAAATTCTAACCCCCAATGTGATGATATTAGGAGGTGGGGCTTTGAGGAGGTAACTAGGTTTAGAGGAGATCATAGGGAATGGGCTCCTCATAATGGGAATTGTGCCCCCATGAGAAGAGACCAGAGAGCACTCTCTATCAGCCAAGTGAGGGTGCAGCAAGAAGATGGCTATCTGCCAACTGGGAAAGGGGCTCTCCCCACAAACTGAGTCTGCTGGAATCTGGATCTTGGATTTCTCAGCCTCTAGAACTGTAAGAAATAAATTTCTGTTGTTTAAGTCACCCAATCTATGGTATTCTGTTATAGCAGCCTGAACTAAGACAGCCCTTAGTGTAAACAAAGTATCACTAAGTGAAAGCACTGATATGAGAAATCTATACAGTCAATGAAGACTCAAAGTTTTCAAACACATAATACAAGGATAATCTTTAGGTAAACTAGAGTGATGCTTCTTAAATTGGGGTAATTTTATCCTGAAAATCATATATATCAGTGTGTTGGGGATACTTGAAACCAAAGAATTAACATGTCCCGTCTTCCTGAAGTATTAAATTTAGATAAATATTACAGAGAAAAATTGTGAATATTTTTTATTAAAACATTTTGTCACATAAATCTACAAGAAAGATCAGCAGTTTATCTTGTTTTATGTTTTTACGTGTGTGTGTTTTATCAATTTTTTTTACATGTATTCAATTTTTGTGTGTTTTACCATTTTTACATACCAGGAATTCCTGGGAAATTTGGACTTTTGTGTCATTGAAGAAATCTGGTTTATTTGTTCCTTCCCTCCTCCCAGTTGAGCGCATTATGACTGTGAGCCCACCTCCTCCCTGTTATCCACCCTCTGGCTCTTCCTCCAACGTAGTGCTTAGAACTGGACCATGTGATTTCTCAGCCTGTGAAGGTTCACACATTAAGGGTTTGTTTTTTTTTTAAGATTTTATTTATTTATTTGAGAGAGAAAGAGAGAGTACGAGAGTCGGGGGGAGGAGCAGAGGGAGAGGGACAAGTATACTCCATGCTAAGCATGGAGCCCAATCCATCTCACCACCCTGAGATCATGACGTGAGCCAAAATCAAGAGTTGGACGATAATAGACTGAGATATCCAGGGGCCCCCACACATTAAGTATTTTGAAGAACAAGGTGGCCTCTTTTTAAACCCCTACGTGTATTTGTGTACTTATTTATTTATGATTTTAATCATAGAAAATAATTTTCTCACAAATCAGCTCAACTTCCTTACACAATTTCCCGTAATCAAGTCTTTGTTTACAAATATAAAACTTCACTTAATGTTACTTCCCATGGGAGTGAGTTACTTTGTAATACAAATATACCTGACATTCTGCTTTAAAATGACTGTAATGCCTCTCTTTGTCTTCTTAAAAAGGTAATATTTAAAACTGTATTCAATTTCAATTCAATTTTCAATTGAAACTATTGGTGGTGGCAAATGAAAATCTTGATGAAGCTTAAAACCTATAGATATGTAAACTGTTTATACTCATTTTAAAGAAAGTAATGGAAATGATCAAAGCTTGTGAGCAAGTGGCATTTTCCTTAAAGACTCCCTCATTGGCAGAAAAAAAAAAAGAGTTAGCATTACTCCAATCATAGTAGTGAGTCAGCTGCAGTAAGAAGCAGCAGTTAATAAAAAATGTAGAATATACTCAAAAGCTAGGTTATATGGGGTAGCAAATTAACCTCAAAATCTTATGGACTTAACAGACTTAACAGTGGCTACTTCTCACTTGATCCCAGGCCAAAACTAGTCACACAGGCTTACCTACCTGCAAATGTATCAGGAAATGTGAATGAGAACATGCATATTTGGTGAGCAGTATATGTCTCTGTCATGGATGCATCTCTGTGCATGAGTCTTATTATTATGGAGATACAAAATAGCTTGAACCTTAGTATGACTTACAAGGATAATTTTTTTTTTTTTTGAGTACATAAAGCCACCCAACTTTCAGTGGCTTTTAAAAACAAACTGCATGAATTATGAAGAAAAAAATCACTACAAAAGTTAAACAAAAACAAAATATAAAATCAGTTTTAGAATTCTCGTTGGCAATGACGCTGCCGAATAGGAGAAAATTTGGTGAAGATTTGGTCAAAATGTTTTGCTTCAAAAATTGGTATCCAAGCTGAAACAACAGAATTTTTTGAACTATACCATCAAAAGACAGACTTTGATATGCTTAAAACATGTAGTCCAACAAACATAACACTATTATGGTGAAGACAAGTTATTGATCTACTTTTCATTGGTTTTTCTTTACTATTGTTTGCCATGAGAATATTTGTGAAATCATATTTATTTGCCAAGGGCAAACAAATATTTTCAACAAGATATGTGAATTTTAAAAGAATAGAGGGGCAACTGAAAAAAATGAATAAATGGGTATCACACATAAAGCTGTAGGAGTGCTTATTTCCTGAATTTATTAACTAATCCTGCATTATTTACTGAGAACATTTCATCTGAAAAAATTTGCTTCTCTACTTAGCATGTTTAACAGGATGGCAGAAATGACAGGCTGTGAACATTTTTATCAAAAACAATAGCATCGCTTCAATGAAAAATGATTTTTGAGGGTATGTGAAGAAAGTTGATCTTGAGGATCATGAACCATTTGAGACTTAAATTTACACGTGATAAAAATTACAGATTTAATGGTAAAAGCTCACTTTCTTCATTGAAAATATCTTTTGACAATTAATCCCCAAATTGTAAAAGGTACTGACTCTGGAATGTCTTTCTTATGTCACTAGGAACATGTTCTCATAGGATGCTTGACATTAGCCTGGATTTCTGCTTGCAACCTATTATCTTGGTAGCTGCGTTCTGAGTGTCTCCTCTTGATGATTTCCCTTCATACCTTGTGATGTAGTAAAAACAAACATACGAATAAATATTTTATCAGGCTCTGTCCACGGATTTATGAGATTCTAGGGTCTCCAAAATATTGTTACCTCAAGAGAGAAGAGAAATTGACAAGAAATTGAAAACATATTTGGTAGGAGCTTGTTTCAATCCAATTTTATAAAATCGATGCATTCACTGCTATAATATTTTGTCCACTTACCATAGGACATGCTGTTACTCATTTTCCCCCCTGGCAGTAACTAATTTAAAACATTGTTTCCATATTCAAACAGACGTATTATAAAATAGGATGCAAGAGTTCTAATAGCGGTTTTAATCCTGCCCATTGCACTGATTAAGACTTTCAGATCTGCATTGTTTCTTGAAGACTTCCCTGTCCAGTCCTGCTTCATTCCCTTTAAATTTCAGACATCAACCTCCAATAAGTCCCTTGCCCTCCTAATATTATCTTAGTGCCTGCCTACTCAAGCACCTGAAGCGATGCAGTAAGGCACCAGCTGTGAAGCCTGGGGATTAGATCATTCACCAATTGGGGGGCAATGACAACCCCATTCTAGGTGGTATATGAGGCAAAGAGAGTTTATATACAAAATGGCAGCCAAATTGCTACAACTTCCACCCGTGGTGATTTGGGAAAATATTCTTTTGGAGGTGAGCACCTTCAATGGTGCAGTAATTCAGGCTTTTGAAAAGTGCCTGGTGGTGGGTAGACAGGCCTCCTGAAACCCGTTGGCTGTTACTAAGTTGCATTGCTGCCCTGACAACAGAGGGATAATGGAATGCTGAGGGCATTTAACAAACAATTGAAAACTAGGTGTGACCGTCATAGGGCCTCTTTGGTAACTCCTAAAGGCCTTTATTCCCTGAACTGAGAGAGCAGAGATTGCTGAAAACCATACTGGGGATTTAACATTTTGATCACCAAGCTACAAACACAATTGAGTACTCAGCTAAGGCAGGACTCCTATGCTACAGTTGGGGCTGTGGTTGGGAAGCGTGGGTCCCTGACACATGGGATGGGAACATTTGTGTGGATAACCCCAAAGATTTTGAATCCCCAGATTCCTCTGAACTCTCAGAGCCAGCACAGGTTGCCCTCCCTATTAAAAACTAGCACTCCCATCTCCTATTCTCATGGCCCCTCCCCTGCGAGGGGCAGCAGAGGCTCCCTCAAGCTCTGCCCTTGCTCACTCTCCTGGCTTTCAGGCCAATAACGAAGACTAAATCACAGTATAGCCAGTCCAGGGACATACTAGACTTGACCAAAAAGGGGAAGGAAGATCATACCACAAAGGAGCTGCAAGAATTGGCCAGCAGGTACTGGCAGGACCCAGGGAAAGTTCTTAATCAAACGGCTAAAATTTAACACTGGATACGGAAGAGGTTATTGACCTGGGACCACTGTCTTAGGATATGAGATTTAACATCATGACAAGGACCCCAGAGCATAATGTAAAGTCATTGCTAGGGGGACTGTAAGAAACTTGAAGAAGAAGACAAGGGCCCATGCTGAATGATACTGAAATGCCTGAATTACCGTGGCTAACGGTGGAGGAAGGGATTAAAAGGTTTAGAGACAGGGCATGCCAAAATGTTCACATTATATGCTGCCAGAAAACCCACCAGGGAATTAAGGTCCAAGACCCAGAGGACACACTATTTACCAAGGCCATCATGAATGCACAAGTGAGAGGGGCATCACTAACTAGGTCAGTGGTGGTTCTCCTTTGCAGTCCATGATCAATGGTAGGAGAGACTATTGCTTAGCTTGGCTCATGGTAGAAATGGGGACAATGGGGCCTCAAAGCTATAGAGCCCACGGGGTAAAGCTTAGGTGCCAGAAGCCAAGGAGTTCCAACTATTGTAACATCCAGAGAGGCTGGAGTGGCAGCTGTCTTGCTCAGTTTGGGTTACTAAAACAAATACCATACACTGACTGGCTTAAGACACAGAAATTTATTTCTTACTTCTGGAGGCTAGAAGTCAGCAATCAGGGTGTCAGTATGGGTCGTGGTTTCTGGTGAAGGCCCTCTTTTTGGTTTGCAGACAGCCTTTTTCTTGCTGTATCCTCACATGGTAGAGGGAGGACGCTCTGGTCTCCTCT
This sequence comes from Eumetopias jubatus, assembly GCF_037043125.1. Taxonomy (NCBI): domain Eukaryota; kingdom Metazoa; phylum Chordata; class Mammalia; order Carnivora; family Otariidae; genus Eumetopias; species Eumetopias jubatus. The sequence continues at coordinate 86,106,930 of NW_028274807.1, forward strand.
TCTTGCAGGGACACTAATCTCATCATGAGGGCTTTCTCTCATGACTTCATCTAAACCTAATTACCTCTCAAAAACTCTACCAAATACCATCACATTGGGTTTTAAGGCTTTCAACACACAGCTTTTGGGTGGACACAAACATTCAATTCATAGTAGCAGGCTTGAGCTACAGAGAATTGAGGAGATGGTTAATAGAGCATGATATCCCTAGGGACAGATGTAATATTTTGTGAGACTGAAACATCATCTTGCTTGATGCATATGATTTAGAGACCTCCATAGGGCACTGCATTCCCCATAGGAAGTACACATGCACTCAGGATCCAAGGGATTGAGATAGGACTAAGCCTCACTTATCATTATTCATAATGATCCATTGGAGGAAATAGTGCTTCTTATCCCTGAAATCCTCCTGCAACTGTGAGATAGAGGTCCTGGTCCCTAAAAGGGATGTACTATCCAGGGGACACAGCTATAATCTCATTGAACTACAAGATATGGCTATTGCCTAGGCACTTTAGATATCGTTTACCTAGGAATCTGCAGATGAGAAGAGCAGTCACCATCTTGACAGGGGTAATTATCTCTGATCAGTAGGATACTGTTATATCATGGGAAACAATATGGGAAGAACGATGTGGAACTCAAGCTGATAAGTGGAGCTGTGACTGGAGAAGTACAGCAACCATAGCCTGAAAAGTGAATGATTACCCAGGGCTCAGACCCCTCAGGAATGAAGGTGTAGTTCACACCTAAGAGTAAGCCATCAAGACCTGCAGGGATGACAGGTGAGGGTGAGGGAGAATGGAGGAGGTTAGAGGATGAAGATCAGTTGCTGTCTGGAGATTACCGATAAGAATGGGGCTGTAGTTTGTTCTACTAACATCCTTCTACTAATTTCCTCCATTAGCAAGAGAGGAGAAGCTGCTTCCTAAATGAGTGTGAAATAGTGGATCTACTGGGTGCAAGGGAGGGACTGTGGCAGACTTGAAGTTGGGTTACTCAGATCTTCCTTTAGGAAAGAACTTGCCACTCAACTGTGAGGTGTGCAGTTGGTTGGCAGCCTCCACTGTAGCAACTGTGGAATCTACTGCAGCATTTGAGACATAGGCACACTCTTTAGCCTATGACTAGGTTGGGATACCGGTCGGATTTTTTCCCTGCCTACTTCTGTTGGGCAATCTCTGCCTTCAAGTTTCTCCTTGGGTTGGATGATGAGACTTATTAGATCTGCACTGTTTTATGAGAATGCTACATCTTTTGTAGTTGTTCCACAGCCCTTGGATATTCTGTTCTGTTTGTTTTTTTCCCCCACAGTCTTTTTTCTCTTTGCTTTTCAGTTTTAGAGGTTTCAGTTGAGATATGCTCAAGCTCAGACATTCTTTTCTTTGGCATGTCCAGTTTCCTAATAAACACATAAAGGCATTTTTCATTTCTGTTACGGTGGTTTTGATCCATTAGAGCCCTTAGAATATTAATCATAGTTGTTTTAAATTCCCAGTCTGATAATTCCAACATCCTGCCATATCTGACTCTGGTTCTGATGCTTGTTCTTTCTCTCCAAATTATTATTATTATTATTATTATTATTATTATTATTATTTTTGCCTTTTAGTGTGCCTTGTAATTTTTTTGTCTTGATATCTGGACATGATATCCTGGGCAGAATGAACTGCTGTAAATAGGCTTTAATGATATGGTGGTAGGTGAGGGGGCGGGGGAAGTGTTCTATAGTCTTCTGAGTCTGTCTTAGGCTTTTAGTGAGCCTGTGCCTCTGGACTGTGAACTTCACACATGCTTCTTAGTCACCCCCACTTCCTTGCACCCCTTAGGTGGGACAGCTTGGCTAGAGTGGACTGGAGTTGGGTTCTTCTCTTCTCCCAGGCCAGTTAGGCTTTGTTAAGACCCTGGCAGGTTAGTCTCTGGTTAAATAGTATCTCCTGAGGGTTGATCTTATTAAGGACAGAATGCTCTTGCATATTTCAAAAACAGTTCCTTTTACCTCCCTGCTGCTGGAAGAGCAAGAGGATTTTTCTCACTTTGAGAACCTGGTAGAACTCCAGGAGCTAAAACTTACAAAAGTGTGCCCCTCCCCCCCCCCTTAACTGGGTCCTCCTGGAGTTTTTAACTCTCAGAATGGTCTATAGTGAACTTCCGGTAATTTGTCAATTATAGTTCAGCTTTGCCTACTCCAGCCACTAGCATCCAAGGAGGTTTTTGATTATGGGTTTTTGCTCCACTAAGTTGTGATTCTTTGTATTCTCTTGTTGGTCTCTCTAATTTTAGGGACAGTGATTTACCCTTGACCCCATTTATCTTCAACTCTGAGGATAGTTGTTGATTTTTCAGTTTATTCAGTTTTTTACTTGTTGTTAGGGTGAAGTGGTGACTTCCCAGCTTCTTACATGCCAGACTGGAAACTGAGAGTGCTAATTTTTAAAATCATAAACAGATCTTGCATTTTTAATCAAAAGCTTTTCCCGCATCTATTGAAATTATCACGGATTTCCTCTTTTAGTTTGCTAACATGCTTAATTACATAATTGGTTTTCTAATGTTAAGCTGATATATTTTTGGAATCAATCTAATGTGGCAGGCCATTTTTTTTTTTAATTTTTTAAGTGATCTCTACACTCAACACTTGATGTGGGGCTTGAATTCAGCACATGAAGATCAAGAGTCACATGCTCTACCAAATGAGCCAGCCAGGCACCCCCAGGCCATTTTTCACACAGTTAATAAAGTGATCATAAAAGTAAGAATCAGATGGTGTTATTCTCTGTTCAAAAGAATTCAACCTTCTCATTGCACTTAGCATAAAACTCAAATTCTTTCTGTGGCTTCCATGATTTGGCCTTGTCTCTTTTTCCAACATCATCTTCTATCACTCCCCTTTTAATTCGTATTGAACTTTTTTCTCTTTCTCCACCACATCATCTTAATTCCTGCCTCAGGCTTCTTGCCTTCTGACTGTAATGTTTTTCTTTTAAATCTTCAAGTGACAGAACTCTTCTGCTTATTCAGGCTTCTGTTCAACTATTACCTTCTTAGAAATATCTTCCTTACTGACCCTTCTTTCAGGTTTCTTCTGTTATGCATTCTCTAGTCACTTTTTTTTTTAAAGATTTTATTTATTTATTTGAGAAGGAGAGAATGAGAGAGAGAGAGCACGAGACGGAAGAGGGTCAGAGGGAGAAGCAGACTCCCCGCCGAGCAGGGAGCCTGACGCGGGACTCGATGCGGGACTCGATCCCAGGACTCCAGGATCATGACCTGAGCCGAAGGCAAATCGCTTAACCGACTGAGCCACCCAGGCACCCATCTAGTCACTTTTTTTAAAAAGACACATTTTCTTCATAGCACCATAGCCTTTTGATATTATTTTATCCATGTCTTTATTTTGCATTTATTATTTATCTTCTTAATTAGCATGTAAGTACCAAGAACTCCGGGATCTTGTTTGCCTTCTTCTCTGCTGTATCCCCAGCACCGAGAACAGTGTCTGAAACAAAGCGGACTTTGATTGATGTTTGTTAAATGAATACATGAATGAGGTGACAGAATCCTTTAAAGTAATAGCAAACTTCTTGGAAGCTAGTTGGCAGGGTCTTTTCTATTCATACCTTTCCAGCTGAAACTTCAAACATGGATATGTTTTTCTTACTTGTGGTGATTGTTTCCAGGCCCCTGCTTGTAAAGCAAAGGGAGGGTGGGGTTGTCCCGCTCAAAAATAAAAACTAATTTGACAGTATAGGCCAGGGACAGGTGGTGACAAACCACAAATAGTTGTCAACTTTGAGTGCACTCTCCTTTCAAAAGTGGCTTGTGAGCCACACTGACCGATGTTAAAGAACGCTAGCCCTGGAATGGATCATTGGGACCTCAGCAGGTGTGCCTGCCATTCTTTAATCACTTGGAAAATACTAATGGAAGATGGTGCCATTTGAGAGATTTTTTCCCCAAAAAGCTAACAGTTAAATTGGAAGGAATTCTACATTTTTATCACATATATGTATAGATTCATAAAATCTTATATTTGGATGTGAGCTCAGATCTCTAATCCAAAGCACTTATTATGCAAATAAGGAAGACGATGCTCTAAGCTATTAAGTGATTTACCCACAGTCACTTAGAAAACTAGTGTCACAACTGGGACAAGTACCTAGGTTTCTTCCAGTTCTTTCCTTTGGTACTAATGTCTTTCACTGTAGTCATCACCAATTGACTCAATGAAGTAGCTGGTACTTCACTAGCAATACCTTCTTCTCTAAGCCCCTGCCTTTCTGACCAGTGATGTTGGATTCAAGGGTGAACATCTGACCCACTCTGATCCAAGGAAATTCTGTTTCAAGGGTTTTGAAATTTGGACCCGAAAGATAGAGCCTAGATTCAGCCTTCTCTGATGGTGGAAATCTTAAAGCTGTAATGTTTGGGAACTATTGGCATCCAAGTCTCCTACTTGTGGGACACAAGACTGCAGTGAAACAGTGTGAATCCCATTTGCCCTAGGAGAGAACCGGATCCTAGAGAGAGATTCCCAGCAGCAACTGAGTTCTTGGTTCCAGGAGCCCAGCTGCCTTTCTCATAGTTGGGCTACTAGGAAATCCCCAAGATCCTTCCATTCCTTCTGCCTAAATCAGTTTTACTTGTTTCTGTCATTGACACCAAGAAGTACACCTATTGAACGGCTACAAATTTTATAGCAATATTCTAAGTTCTCAAGAAGAGGCAAATCAAGGAGAGGCCTCTGTTATGTGTCACATACTGGACATACATTATCTTTTTATTCTAACAATCCTGTGAAGTTGGTCTTATTTTCTCCATATTTCAAACTAAGGAACTGAGGTTCAGAAAGAATCTATGTTAGGTTAGAAGGCTGTTAAGTAACTGCACTAGAATTTGAGTTCAGATGATCAAATTCCAAAGCCTATGCTCCTTCCAATGAGTCAGATTGTCTTAAATTCCATGCAATCTGTTTTGCTACTCAAAGTGTGGTATAGAGACTACCAGTGTTGACATCACCTGGGAGCTTGTTGGAAATGTAGAATCTCAGTCCTTATCTCAGACCTACAGAAACATTATCTGCATTTTAACAAGATCTCAGGTGACTTGTGTGCATATTTAGAGTTTGAGAAGCTCTGATTGAGTGGAAATCAAGACTTTGGGGTCCAAGAGCTCTAAATTGAACAATCTTGAACTAGAATCCAGGGTTTCAGAATCATTTCCCTCATCAATAAAATGGATAAATGAACACCTACCTCATGGAGTTGTTGTAAGGATCATAAAGCCATCCGTACAGGGGTTGACATAGTAGGCTCTTATTTCCCATTAGTGTCCTTCCTTTTCAACGTTAAATAAATGTACCATTCTTGTCATTATTAGATATCACTGATAAGCACATACACAAAATGGTACAGATAAGAATATGTGGATGCACAATGATTTCTCCCAAACAGAATAGTGACTGCAAGGGTGAAGGGTCAGGAAAAAGTATGGTTTGACTTTTTCATAATGGGTGTGCAAAATTGAGATCACATTAGTGATGTCAGTGACAAGAAACAGATGGAAACTAACTGGGCAGAATAAGAAAGGCATTTTTATTTATTTATTTATTTATTAAAGATTTTATTTATCTATTTGAGAGAGAGAATGAGATAGAGAGAGAGAGCATGAGAGAGGGGAGGGTCAGAGGGAGAAGCAGACTCCCTGCTGAGCAGGGAGCCTGATGTGGGACTTGATCCCGGAACTCCAGGATCATAATCTGAGCCGCCCAGGCGCCCCAAGGAGGCATTTTTTAAAGGAAAAGTTAACTCTAGTATTTTTTAGAATTGACAGAGTAAGTTATATAGATTGTGAAAGGAGAAGGATATTAGGCGAGGGCAAAAATATGGAGTTCTTAGGAAAGTAGCCAATTATTTCTGCTGCTTGTAGATTTTAAGGCCTAAATTGGATAATCTTAAAACTCACATGATACAGAAAAGAAATATGATTGCCATGATATTTAAAGTATTCATTTTCTCTCTTGTGTATATATATATATATATTTTTTAAAGATTTTATTTATTTGACAGAGGGAGACAGAGAGAGAGAGAGAACACAAGCAGGGGGAGCGCAGAGGGAGAAGCAGGCTTCCCGCGGAGCAGGGAGCCCGATGCCGGGCTCGATCCGAGGACCCTGAGATCATGACCAGAGCGGAAGGCAGATGCTTAACGAGTGAGCCACCCAGGCGCCCCTCTCTCTTGTATATTGATAAATCTGCCCACAGGGGGCAGAATGTACAACTCTAGTGATAGCACAAGCAGATAATAAAGTTACTTAAATGCTCGAGTATAATACAAGGCTTTGGTAATTTTTCTATATGTCAGCAATAATTACTAAAAGAAAATAGATTTCATTCAGTAAAACAAAATGTGTATTTCACTTATTTCAGTAATTGTAATAATACATAAAATAATGTACCTATTGATAAAAAATATCACAAGATCTTAGTGAAGGACATACAAATCTTGAATCATGGTAGAATGGCTAGGAAGATAATGCTGTAAAATTTTAACTTCTCACCAAATTAATAATTAATTAATTAATTAATTGGTTGATGCAGTTTGGATTAAAAGCCCAATGGGGTTTGGTTTTTTGGGGAATTTGACAATGTGATTCTAACATTAATCAGGAAGTATAAACAGTAAAGAATAATAAGCAAGAAAACAACACCAAAAAAGAGTAGTGAGATATATATTTATGTATATATAAACTATATATAGTTTACAAAATTTTTAAAAGGGGACAGGCTTATATTGGTTATCTTTGCTTAACAAATCAACCAATTTTAGCTGCTTAAAACAGCATTCATTATATCACATGGTGTGATTTTTAATTTTATGTGTCAGCTTGGCTGGATCACGAGATGTCTACATATCTGTTTAAAACATTATTTGAGGGTGTCTCAAGGGTGTTTCTGTAAGAGATTAGCATTCGAGTCAGTAGACTGAGCAAAGTGAATTCCTCCCAATCCCTGAAATGTGGGTGGGCATTATCCAATCTATTGAGGACTGACTATAACAAAAAGATGGAGGAAGAAGAATTTGCTTTCTCTCTTCCTGACTGCTTGAGCTGAATATTAGTCTTGCCCTTGGTGCTCCTAGCTTTATAGAGATTTCTTCCTCCTGGAGGGAAATGTTAATCTGCAGGTTAAAGACTTTAAAAAATATTCCACCCCCCCTTCTTTCCCTGCCCCCATTTTGCTGTGTAATTTAATCTTAAAGAAATCAGGTTATTTGTCCTATGTCTGGATTTTGTTGAGTGCATCACCATAATGCAATTTAACATGTTTCTCTGCCCTCTGTTATGTCTTGCTAGTTTGGCATTGAATCTACAGGTTTGATCAGGAGCTGAAGGATAGGTGGTTTAAGATACATTTTTTTTAATTTTTATTTTTTTTCAAGATTTCTTATTTATTTATTCATGAGAGACAGAGAGAGAGAGAGAGGCAGAGGGAGAAGCAGGCTCCCAAGGAGCAGGGAGCCCAATGCGGGACTCGATCCCATGGACCCTGGGATCATGACCTGAGCTGAAGGGAGACGTTCAACCATCTGAACCACCCAGGCGCCCTTAAGATACGTTTTTAACTTCAGGCTTTAGAGCTCATTCTTCTCTTTTCCTCATGTTATGTTCACCAGGCTCCTGGCTTACTTTCTGAGATCTCCTGGCTCCTTCCTCTCTTCAATTCTGGATCATCTCTTTCCTATTTCTCTAATCTGCACTATTTGCATTCTATTCCCAGCACTTTCTCCTCAGTTTGGGAATGGAGTTAGGTTAGTTAACTCTGAGAGTTAATGGGCCTCAAAGTGCTCCATTCCCTTCAGAACTCAAAATGTACCCATTGCATGCATCTGCTCCTGGACTGGGCGGAGCTCCTTTCAGTTTCAGCTGCTGTCCTCAGCTCGGCCCACTGAGCTTTCCAGTGAGTCCCAGTCAGCTAGTTTCTCAGTCTGTCCGGTGTCCCTGCTGTTTCTCTCTGCTTTCTCTTGCTGAAACCACACAGTTCTGTAGCTCTTGGTGGTTTGCCGTATCATCACTTGTATTTAGGGTTGTGGGGTTACTTTGTGGTAGTCGTTGTCTACAGAGTTTTGGGTTTGCTACTTTGTCTAGTTTTTTAATCAGGGGAATTTAGGGAGGTTAAAAACTCATGTCAGGGCTATCACCATTTCCCCACTATTTCTTCACACTTTATTTTTAAGTAAAAAATGTTAAAATGCTATTAAAATGCCTGAGAGATTATTTTGTTTGATTTTTGTTGTGCTGCTTTGATTAGAAAGGAAGGATTGTGTTGAAAAGCAGGGGTTAGTGTGAGAGACAAATAATTTTAAAGGTTTTCCCTATGATTTAAAGAACGAAGGAGATCTGGAAGATATAATGTGTCACAGCCTGGGCATGAGAGTAAAGGATGTAGTCTCAAAGAATGAAGGAAATTTACATTCCAAAGGGGATCTGACCTGACAAATTGCATCAGTCCATGGAGAGGAATGAGTATTTCCCTTTTTTTCTGATTTTGGGAATAGCATGAAGCCTCCTGGTTTAGATTCCCCATAGGCTCAAGCCATGACACCAAAAGTATGTTGGAACGAACTCCTTGGTAAATAAACTCATGCAAAATGTAGATTTTCTCAGTAAGGGATCTAACATAATGAAAAATAACTATCCTTATTTCAATATGGGAGTTTCCTTCTGATAAGTTCAGAGAGTTTCCCACACGATAGTTTCACCAAGAAGACAACATTCCTATGAAGTATAATTGTGAGGCACTATAATCCTTATTATAAAGGGGAGGAATCAGAAATATCTCATTCATTCATTTATTCATTCATCCATTTATCTAATCAAGCATGGTGATACAAAATATACTAGTTATGTTAAGTCAGGTCATAAAACTCAAGAGTGCAAAATATTTAAAAAAAATAATTGAAATTAGTCTCAGTGTCAAGATCTAATTCTTCCTAAAGCCAGAATACTTAACTTGGCCAATTCCACATGTACTTCTGTTACCCACAAATCTCTCCTGTCCCCAAATCATTTCTGGTTAAAATGTAATCTCTTTATAATGATCTGACTCCCCCTTGTTCTTCTCAGGGTAGCCACTAAATTCTTTGGGGTGGGGTGCGGAGGCAGGTGGCAAGGGGAGATACCTGGTTCACAGATGCAAATGCCCTTGGCTTTACCTCAGAAACTGATGTCTACTTTTCCATTGCTTTATGCACTTAGCTCTGTCCTTCTTTGTTTTGACCTCTAAGCCATTCCACCCTTTATAGTCCTCTCTCAGCCCTTTTGAATGGTCTTTAATGCTATAGATACCAAAGAACAGGTGTTGGGGCATTCCTCTGGCTCTTCATACTCAAATACTTCATGCTAATGCTGCTTGCTCTCTGTTGGCTTATTAAAGAGAAGCCCCAGGACCTTGGTTGTTTTTCTGATCTCTACTCTAGCAATAGAACTCACATCTCCTCTGTCTTCAGATCTTAGAAAGTTGTCTGGGGGTTCTGTTTTTTCTAACTCCATAGTTTCTTTCAAGCTAATCTTGACTATGAGGGGGAGGTATAAATCCCTTCTTTAAGATATACACCAAAAGCTCTAGGATGAAAAAAAATGCTTCCCTGAGTTTGAGGCAGATTGCATTATTGTTTATAATTAACCACCACCCACCACTGCTCTGTAAGATTATAATCCATGTCCATTGACATGTGATTTGCCTATGGAAGCTGTAGACTTCTCCACTGACTTGGGGTTTGACTATATGAAAGGTTTTGGCCAATAGGATTTAAGTGGACATGTCATGACACACTGAAGAAGCAGCTGTAAGAGGTCTCATGTGTTTCTGCCAGCTCTCTGGTTCTTCCCATATATCATGAGAATTGCCAAGTCCCATACAGGGGCTGTTTCTTCAGCATGGGGCCTGGAACAAGAAGACCTGTGGAGCTGATCTACAGCACGTTACTAATATAAGCAAGAAATAAACCTTTGTGGCAATTATCCATTGGGATTTGGGAGTTGTTGCTTTTACAACAAAGCTGACTTATACATTGCGGTCTAATTTCTTTCTTTCTTTCAGCTCCTAAAGAGCTATTCCAAATCCAAACCTTTGACTTACAAGACTATTGTCACATCATGAGCTTCAAATATCTATTAAACAAACATCTGAGACTTACCTTCTTCTTTCTCCCTGAGGCAGGAGGAAATGCCCTAGCTGTCTGGGAAGAGTATAACACCAGAGACAAGAGGACATGGAAATGTATGTGTATGTACAGAGCTGGATGGTGAGGTACCTCAGTTAATATTTCAGATTTTTATTCTGAAATATAGCACAGAATGAAAGAATGAAATACACAATTTGAAAACTTCCAAGATATGTATCCTTTCTGTGCTTAAGGAATTTGTAGGGCAGATTAGCGATTTCTTTAAGTAACTATAATACAGAGCAATAAATATTAAGTGTATCATCAAGGTGTGCAGAGAAGTGCTATGGAGCTCATTGAAGAAGAGGCCTTGGAGGATAGGTAGGATTTAGAAATACAGGGATGGGGACAAAAAGCACTTTGCATTCAAGTTGCAGATAGAGCTAAGTTACAGAGGCAGGAAAGTGAGTGCCATGGATGGGGCCTATCCATGAGTAAATGAGTAAATATGAGTAACTCTGTTTTGTTCATTATTAGGAGACCAGTGGGAGGGGCAGTTCAGAAAGGCTAGTAGAGGTCCAGTTGCAGTCCTAGCTAAAGAGTGTAGACTGTGACATGGCTAAAGACCATGCAGAAAAAGGGTTGGAAAGTGGATTTCAGCAGCATTTATTATTACAAAAACAATGTGTCCTTTTAAGGTTTTGACACATAAAGTATGTATACATAAACAGAGAATCAATTCAGAAAAATTCTGTTTTCTACCTACACATGATAGATTACTCTCCCCAAATGGCTCGTGTACACTAGCTGTGTGTGCATGATTCCTAAACAGTCATTGCGTTTATGAAGTCATTTCTGGAAAACAGTCCAATCTGGTTTGTTGGTGGTGGTACTGGATGGTGTGTTTCCATCAAAGAAACAGCCTTAATTTCCTGCAGTAGTTGCCTACTACTAGGGCACATCTTGCTATACTTAGATCTCCTTGACATTTTAATTAATGGTTAAAAAATAAGCACATGGCCATGTGAATATACTTAATGGCACTGAACTGTACACTTAAAATGGTGAAAACAGTAAATTTATGTATATTTTGCCCTCCCCCCCCCAGCAAATCTTCCTATGGAATAGTTTACAAACTAATAGAAGTTTAGAGCTGGAAATTCCGCAGTTCATCTCTCAATGCCAACCCTACAGGTGTCGAGGTTGACTAGGAGATGTGACATTCTAGCATCAGCCAATCTCTTCCTGGTCTTTTCTGTCCTGCAGGTAAGGATCCAGGGGTCAGGAGAAAGTCTTCTCTATCTCTTGCCCACTGTAGTATAGAAGTCTGTGTGTGTGTGTGTGTGTGTACACGCGCGCGCATACACGCGCTCTTGTGTGATTGGAGACCACTTAACCGCAGTCACGCTCTTCTTTCTCCATCCTGGGGAGAGGTGCCGTTTAAAGGTTCTGTCGTAGCACTTTAAAGGATCCTGGACAATTTGGCAGGACCTTACGCGGCAACCAGCGGATTGAGGGCGCGGCTGGAGTGAAAAAGGTTTGGATCTCAATGACAGGAGATGAAAGTTGCAGAAGCTCTACCCAAGCGTCTGTTCTGGATCAACTTTCCAGGGTGTACGTGATGAACAGCTAGCTCTTAGGACCTGTCCACTGGATGGTGCACCCTCCTTCTGCCTTGTGCTTGTTTTCCATCCTGCCCCAGCGCCCCTGCGCTCGCGGTGCCCGCACCTGTCCCGCGCGCACTTGTCCTGTCAGGGATGCTGGAGGCACCGGCGCGGCCGCCGCCGCAACTGTTGCTGTCGCCGCCGCCGCCGTCGCCACCGCCCGGCCTGCCCTGCCTGGCACATGCGCAGTGGCGACGCCGGGCCGGCGCCTTCAGTCTCCTCCTCCGCCGCCTCCCGGTTCCGCAGTCACTTCCTGCAGCTGTTTCCCTGTGGGTCCGGCTGGGCTGACTTTTGACAGTCAGCCTTCAGCTGCGGCGGGGGCTTGGCGGGGACCAGACGGGAAAGTTGCGCCGAAGGAGGCGGAGTTGAGCCGGGCCGAGCCGGGCGCGCGGGGCAGACGGCGGCGGGCTCCCCAGGTGGACGCGGCGCCTGGACTCCCGGCGCGTCCGGAGGGTTCCGGTAAGTGCGGGAGATCGCGAGCCTGGGGCATTTAGGACGAGCCCGGGAGCGAAGGCGACTAGCGGTTCCTTTCGGGTGCGGGCTTTCCACCTGCCCTCCACGTGACAGGCTTGCGCTGCTTTTATCTATCTGTTTGTTTTTGAGCTTTTCACGTGTACCATTTGGATCATCTAGGCGTGCTGCTGCCTTGGCCCTCGCGCTCCCCCCGCCCGGTGGGAGACGGGGGATTCCATCTTTCGTGATGGCATCCTTACGGGATTGAGGTGCGTGTGTGTGCGCGCTCGTGTGTATGCAGGCACATATTAGGAATGTAAGGTATATGTGGGCGATGCTGAAGTGTCTGTAGCTTAGATTCAAATGTGTAAACGATTCCCTTGGATTAGGAACAGTCATAGCTGAGACTGGAAAACATTCGCCAATTCACCGAGGCCTCTTCTCCCCCACCTCCCTGCGTTCTTTTGGGTCTTCCTTACATGATATACCTTGCCTCAGCTGATTATTTTTCATATTTCTCTCTCTGATTCCTTCCCGATGCGTTCTCATGACCTCTGAATAATGCTCACTGTTTTCCCCTCGTTTCCAGAATTCCCAGTTACTGTACAGACTTCCCTAGTTTGCTGAGGTGCCAATAACCTGTTCCTTTACACTGTTCTCTTTCTTCTGTAGATTTCTCCAAATGAGAAAGTGATTGTCTTTAATACACTATGTGAAGAGTAGGCCCCAGTCCAATCATGAAAACTATGCTATGATCATCCGTTTTCTTTAACAGGGTACACCATGAAGCTTTGACTTTCTTTATTGTCTCCTCAAAAACCCCTTCCAAACGAGGACATTCACCAGCATAAATCCTTCATTTATGTCACTTCAAGCCTCAAACTGAATGGTTTTTAAGATCTGAGGAATATTTTATTTACATCAGCCATCGAGTTAGTTTCTTTTAATCTAATGCAGTAGTTGAACAAATCCTTGTAGTCGCCTATGCTTTGGGTCTCTATTCCACCATTCAGGCTTTCACTAAAGGCTTGGTTTTATTTCTTTTAGATTTAGCCAGTTTTTGTTTGCTAGCATAGTAAGACCTGATGTAGTTGTCATGTACAGAGCCTTTTGGGAGTTACATTATCATTTTGATTGTTGAATATTACAAGAAATAATTTTGGAATATCTAGCTATTCTTTAAAAATTATAAAGATAAAATGTGAGAATGGGTACGTCTGTACTGGGCAAGAATTTTTTCTGTAATGCAGGGGATTTTATCACTTCTGGAAGGGGGCCTCTCATACCTCTGGGCTTTGAGACTGGCCTTTATTTTGATGGAAACCTGTAGGCCACACTGGGGGAGATGCGTGCTGGAATTTCCTCAAGTGGGAGTGAGCTTTCATAAAACAAGTCCAGACATGTCTAGGCAATCGGTAGTATTTGATTTTGTTTATATTGTTGATTTCCTTTATACAGATGTTTCAACACCCTCCTCCATGTTGTCTTCTGAACTGGAAGCTTGTTTCTGGCAGTTTGGTATCAGTATGTCTCTGTACAGGTGGTATGTGTAGTCTTTTAATATAATGAATATTATAATTAGGTAGTTAACTTTTTGACTAAGTGGTTTTTGTCTCCTTAGTTTTCCTTTTTAAAACGTCCATGCCTGTCTTTGCTTGATTTAATTGAGAGGAATAATATGATTACAGAGAATCTGACTTTTTAAAGGTCCTCAGTCTGTGTTGCTTTTCTTTATGTTACTAGAGATATGGACAGCATACTTCTGCTTAAGAATAAAAAATCCTGTTCTTATGATGAATGAGAAGTATCGTTGAATATTATGACTAATTTTTGTACTTTGCCTTTAACTACTTTATTTTCCCATCACACTGATATCCTCTGCTGCCCCCAGACCCTGAATTTAGTATAAAAGTTGTTACCTGATTGCAGTTTCCATGTGTATACTTATTAAATGTGGTAAAAGAGAGTTTTTAACTTTTTAAAATTTTGGTTAATTTTAGTAAATGTATTACTGTCAGAAAATATATACATTTCTCTTGCAGATGGAAAATTTCAGCTGTTTAAGATAGCCATATTTTATTGACCAAGGAAACAGGTTTTAATAGTATTGAGAGAGTGGAAGGAATTGTGTATTTTGGAATAGGGATTTTAATTTGGGTTAATTAGAATCATGGGAACTCAGAATGTGTTCTGTGGTTCATTTTGAGATACTCAGGGCTAGAAAGCACCATCTGGGTGGGAGGCAGAAGAAGTGATGTATAAAATCAAAGAGGTATTGGAACATATTGGATCTTTTCTGAGTGAAATGGAATAATAGTTACTTAATAAAAAGGGAAAAGGAAATTGCTGAAAGACTGAGGAACTAGAATTAAATGGGGGCTTCTGACAGTGTGATCCATTACCTCAGAGGACATTTACTTGATACATTGTTTTATGCAGGTAATTTATGGCTAGATGGAGAGAAGATATTCTGATTTTATAGCAGACTCATGAATATAGTTTAAGGCCATATGAGGTGGGGTCCTGAACTCAAAGGCCTACAGGAAGCAGGTAAGTAACACAAATACAGACAGCAGGCTAAGTGGGAAGCAGGTGGCCTGGAGAAGACAGACCTGGCTACTGGGGACAGTGCCTCTCCGCCCTATCTAGGTAATTGTCCATGTAGGACCATGTGTCAAATGTTGCCAGATCATCCTTTTATCAGGAGGAGCCATGAATCTCTTGATTTTAAAATGTTGATGACTAATTCAATTTAAAAAGTGAAAGCAAAACACAACACTCTTATGTTTGAAACAGAGCACATCTGAGGCTGCATGTGGCCTACACATTGCCTGTGGTGTCTGCTGTGAGGAGTCACTGGCTTACCTATTTAAATATTACTGGTTGATGGGGCACCTGAGTGGCTCAGTCGTTAAGCATCTGCCTTCGGCTCAGATCATGATCCCAGAGTCCTGGGATCGAGTCCCGCATCGGGCTCCCTGCTCAGTCGGAAGCCTGCTTCTCTCTCTCCCATTCCCCCTACTTGCGTTCGCTCTCTCGCTGTGTCTCTCTCTTTCAAATAAGTAAATAAAATCTTAACAAAAAATAAATATTACTGGTTGATGGGAAGGAACTCTTTTATTTACTTTTGTTACATGGTAACTGAGTTATTCCTAGGTTTCCTTGCTATTTTAGCTAGCTCTAGAAGTGTTTTAAGGGTTCTGAGGCATGGAAGTCTTTATTTCACTCTTTTTGATTCACCTGGAGGGAAAGATGAGTTTGGATGGAAAGGAGACATTTGCTGAGGTTCGTACCAGTGGTGTTTTTGTCTATGCATAATTATCATCAATTGTAGTTAAGTGTAAGTGTGCCTGAGGGAAGAGGTCTGGACTAGGTGACCTTTGATGTCCATTTCAGCCGTGTGACTTGTAGATTTAATCAGCCATGGATGCAATGCTATTAATGTTCATAGGTCAGAGGGGCCACAGTTGGAACCGTGCCAGGCAAAATAAAGCAAAATCTATAAAGCTGTTCTCCGTGGAAGAGCATAGTGTCAGCGTGGATCAACAGATAGGGGAAGTCTGCTAGATGAGGCAAAGAGAAATCCAAAGGTGGTTTGGAGAAGTAGAAGAAGGGGTCAGGTGGTGTGTGATCATTTACATGAGGTCGCATTTTTAAGGGAGCATTTTTTTTTTTTTTTTTGCTGTTGATTCAGATTTGAAGACCTGAGTTCTCCTCACCCATTGGATTATGCCCAAGACTTTCCTACCCAATGATCCTCTTGCAACACGCCGGGCTTCCTCTGCCTAAGCGGCCCTCATCCTCTCCTCCTATGTCAGTGGCCGCCCGGTCTACAGGAACCTTGCAGCTTCCGCCACAAAAGCCTTTCGGGCAGGAGGCTTCCTTGCCTCTGGCAGGGGAAGAAGAGTTACCGAAGGGAGGGGAGCAAGACTCTGCCCTGGAGGAGCTATGTAAGCCCCTGTACTGTAAACTCTGCAATGTCACCTTGAACTCCGCACAGCAGGCCCAGGCTCATTATCAGGTAAGGGGAAAAAAGAAGGCCAGGCATTTAGTGAGAGAAATTTTAGGGCTTTGCCCATTTCAGTCTTCTCTCCAGATATGACCAGTTGTGCCTGGAATAATCAAGATGGCTTAGTGAACAACTGAGACATTAGTTTGTTTGATTAAAAGCATAATGTTCCTACATTAAAAGAATGCATCACTTTTCACAGAATGAGGTCTCAACCTAACTGTGGGTTTTGATAGCTTACTAGTCGTTTTAGGCTAATGTACATCATCTATGCTTGTGTACAAACCTGTGATCCTAAGGTGAATAGTTTTTGAAACATGACGTACCAAACTCAATTCAGTGTCAAATTGTTTAGGCGAATTAGCCTTATGAATATTCTCTTCCAGCTAATACAGTTTGCATCAGTTCAAGGTAATCTGTCTATGAATGTTAACGCTTTTTCTCTTGGACCTCTGACCCTTCTTATATAACCTATTGCTGCTAAGAAAAACACAGGTTATTTTTCTGTAGTTGGAATAAAATGACATTGGAATATTGAACCTTACCCTTCATAGGAAGCATACTCTGAACTGATAATCGTTTCTAAGATTTAAAGCTTTCACCTCCATGTAGGATATCTAGTGGGAAGGACAATTTTAAAGGGTGTTATTACCTAAGAACAAATAGAAAGCTAACCTCTGGCTAGAAAGAGAGAGTACCCTATTTCTTTTTATTCTAGATTGCTATCCTACACAATTATATAGTTTCCTTTTTTTGGAGAAAGGGGACCTGAGAAGCAGTTGAGGCCAAATGCCACTGAAGGAAAGGATGTCTTCTGGGTCAGCATTGATTTGACTCTTTATTCTCTGCATGAATAGCTGCAATCATAAGACATGGTAGAAAGATGACTTACACAGGTATTTCTTCTATCGTGACGCTCTGTCTCTAACGTAAAGTTGTTATTTACTCTAGGTGGAAATCTGTTTCTGTTTTGTTTGGATCCTAAAGACTGATGATTGTGTCACTTTGTGATTGTACCTCAGAAATATTTTGAGGGTATATTGTTTTCCCTGGGATTGAGGGGAAGATATAATATGTTGCTTCCCTGGAGTTCCCTTTATTTGGGTTTGTTTTGCCCTCAGGTGCAGAGCATTGAGTTAATTATAACTCAGATACTGGCACATGTCCTCAGTGGTGCATAAAGGTGTCTTCCAGTTTTATTTTTACATTTTACTCCCTCCTTCAGCCTAACTCTCATTCCCTCTGTGTATCAGTCTCCAAATCACAGTGGTTTGGTACAGGGTCTTCCTTTGACTATTTTGCTGTTTGAGGGGAGTTGGTTAGGATGATGCTTCTCAAACCCAAGACACAGTGCTACCTTTCCTCTTCACTTATTCCTATGAAATATTCAGTGTTATAGCCTAAGACTCACTTTGAAAAATCAAGCTTGAGTTCTAAAGTTTTGATTTTTAGCTGTATAAAGCCCCTCGTAAGACATTAACTTGAGAGGAAACCCACCTTTTTGCCCTTTAAAGAAGAGTTGTTTACTTTTATGAGGTAGAACTCTTGGGCAATGTGTAATTTTAATATGTGTGTTACCTGTATCTCCTGCCTTTTTTCCCTCCTAATATCACTTTGTGTCTCTATAGACAGTGATGGATGCTTCTGGTTATGCATAGAGAGGATTCAGTTTGAGCAGGGTCATTGGATTATAAGGCTTAAACTAGATAAGAAACAATCTGCATTTATTTGGGTTTTTTTCTTTGATTCTACGTTTTCGTGCGCACACATGCTTTGTGAACTTTTTAGTTGACAAGATTAGTAATTATACTTAATTTCAGCTCTGTCCATGATATGGTAAATATAGGAATTAGAAAATATGAGAATAGGGAAGTGAAATTTAGGTAAATGTCTCAGTAATCAGAATTTTTAAGTGGAAAAGTTGGAGAAGGACAGCTTGTCATGGTGGATAATTTAAGCAGGCAAAAACTAGGGTAAAGATGGAGTAAAGAAGAAGCTAGTGGGTATTAAGAAAGTAGAACCTAATGGAAAATTAAAAGTTTGGGTTTTTTTCTGAGAGCTGATTTCTTTCTAAGAGCTTAGAAGCAAAGATTTGAATGAAATCAATGTTATTCTTGAAGAGGAAGTTTTTTTTTTGTTTGTTTGTTTTTTTACAGAGAAACAAGCCAAAGCAGTTAGTATATGAAAGTATGGAGGGACGCCTGGGTGGCTCAGTCATTAAGCGTCTGCCTTCGGCTCAGGTCATGATCCCAGGGTCCTGGGATCGAGTCCCACATCGGGCTCCTTGCTCAGTGGGAAGCCTGCTTCTCCCTCTGCCACTCCCCCTGCTTGTGTTCCCTCTCTCGCTGTGTCTCTCTCTGTCAAATAAATAAATAAAAAAAAAAGTATGGAACAATTTCATTAGGATAGTATAGAAAAGTTAACTTTAGAGGTAAAATCTGGATTTCAAGAAAGATATGGTCAAGATGAGAGAGTGTGGATCAAAGAGCAGATCAGAATAATAAACAATCAGAGCATGAATATAACTTAGAGGTGGGTGAAACCACCATAGAAGGGAAACGGAAATGTCAGCCTGAAAGATGCGGCAAAGGCGCCATTCACAGTACATAAATAGGCAGTGATTAAAAAAGGCTACTGAAGACAAGGGTAGGACTAGCGAGTAAGGCTTACCAAGAGCCAGGAATAGGTAGATTGGCAATGATTGTAAGTGGACTAATATAGCAAAGTGGTAGATGAGATGATGGAAAGTTTTATTTCTGAAAACCTACTTTATAGTTTTTAATACAGAGTGATACCAACACCACAAATTCACTATTTCAGTTATGTGTGGGATAAAGGGGGTCAGTGGTAGCCTGTTTATAAGCTAGAAACACATTTGTGTGAAGTGATATATCACTGTTGATTACGTTTCTGCAAATGGTTGAATGAGTTGGTGCCATTGTTGAAATCGCAAAGTTTCAAATTGCCCACGGTATTGTAAACAACCTTCATTCTGGTGTGAGCAGTGTTATACTAGAGTGTAACTATCATATTCCAGAAATCCAGGACACACATTGGAAGCTGCTCGATAAATGCTTCCCTTTAAACTTACTACCTTCCTTCTCTGACGTCCTGCCATTCCTAAGTTGGGGCTGCCTTAGCAATGACCCATTTGGTCACCACAGATTTAGTTTTATTCCCAGGACTTGTAACCCTGAATTGTTGTTTTGTTTTTAATGAGACTACTTATTTTTACAGTCTCAAAATTATGGCTTTAGTTATATCTTAAAATAAAACCTTTGGAAGAAAAAAATCATGTCTTCATTTTATTAAAATCTGTCCACAGGCTTCAGGTTACTTAGGGCAAGCCTGGCATGGAGTAACACAACACTGTTTTAGCAGCATACACGCCCAGAGGAAGAACTACTTCGGATGGAAGGTCATTAACAGAAATAAAACAAGCAAAAAAGAAAAATGGATAAATTTTGCTAGGGCATCCACAGTGTAAAATAACGTCAACCCATGTATCTGCTAATTTGTGTGTCCTTTTGAAAAATAACTGCTCAGTTATTCAAAGTATATTTCTAAAGTGTGTCATAAACATAGATTTCTGTTTGTAATATTTAGCAGCCAAATAGCAATGTACCATATTAATTAGATTAATTTGAAAGGGAGACAGAATGTAGGTTAAAAAAAAAAAGTAGTTCTAGAGTTATGATGCTGATTGTAGTGATCTTAATTCATCATGCAGAGAATGCAATTGATGTTATCCCAAAATTTAGAATACTGATTTTAGCACTTACATTTTAACATTGGTCACTCAGGTTTGGATGGCATGGTCAGCAGCTCTAATCTCAGCTAATTTTATGTTTTCAAAATTCTCCTGCCTGGTTGTTTTCCAGATGAACTTGCAATGGACTGAGAATAGTCAAATGCACTTCATTAGGGAGCAGAGGTTCTCCATAACGCTGCTGGTAGCTGCATCTCGGCAGCTCTCTGCCTCCCCATCCCAGTGCCCCTACCTCGTTTCTTCTTAGTTCCAAAGAATACGTATCTCTTCTTCTGACAGGCTGATTCCTCACCCTAAGTCTGGATTTCATCACCTGTCATCACTTCTTTACCTCGATCAAATTAAAAACCTGCTCAAGTTTTTCTGTGTAAATAAAAATAACAACAGCCGCCTTCCCTTTGCTTTTAATCCCTCTCGTTGGCAACTTTTCTCCTCTCCTTAGAGTTCTGACGGGTATAATTGTCCTCTCCTGGTCTTCCTTTCCCATCCATTCCCCAGCCCACCACTGCATTCTGGTTTCATTCCAGTATTCTATGGAGAGGGTCCTCTCCATGGTCTCCTATGACCTTACAGGCCAAATTCAGTTCTTTCTCACTTGACCTTTTGTAGCATCTGCCACTGGTAGCAGCTTCCTCAAAACATTTAAAGAAATTTTAACTCAAAACAATGCCTATGGGGGCGCCTGGGTGGCTCAGGTCATGGTCCCAGGGTCCTGGGATCGAGCCCCGCATCGGGCTCCCTGCTCCGCGGGAAGCCTGCTTCTCCCTCTCCCACACCCCCTGCTTGTGTTCCCTCTCTCACTCTCTCTCAAATAAATAAATAAATAAAATATAAAAAAAAAACAACAAAAAAACAATGCCTATGGAACAAAGGGCGTATAATGAAAAGCACTAATCACCTGTGCTCCCTTCCTCTTCCATCCCCACCTTTTCTTCTCCATTCTCCCCCCTCCACCTCTCGTCTTGCCTTCGCACTGTTAAGGTTAAGGTTAAGGTTGATCACATTTTTGTTTACTCAATAGTCAAATTAAGTTTTCCATGCTCTATTTGTAGGTTGATTCTAATGGTTGGAAATTGACATTCAGCATTTGCATTGGTATAGGTGGGGAAATACTGTTCACTGAAGAGCTGTTTTCTTCTGTGTTTCCAATGTCATGATCCCATGCTACTCAAGAGGGATGTTCAAATGGATGACCTTTTTTTTTTCTTTTTTAAAGATTTTATTTATTTGACAGAGAGAGACACAGCGAGAGAGGGAACACAAGCAGGGGGAGTGGGAGAGGGAGAAACAGGCTTCCCGCCGAGCAAGGAGTCCGATGCGGGGCTCGATCCCAGGATCCTGGAATCATGACCTGAGCCGAAGGCAGACGCTTAACGACTGAGCCACCCAGGCGCAGAAAAGATTTTATTTATTTATTTGACAGAGAGAGTGAGAGAGCACAAGCAGGGGGAGCAGTAGAAGGAGAGGGAGAAACAGGCTCCCTGCCAAGCAGGAAGCCCGATGCGGGGCTCCATGCGGCGCTCGATCCCAGGACCCTGGGATCATGACCTGAGCTGAAGGCAGATGCTTAACTATCTGAGCCACCCAGTGCCCCAGGATGACCCTTTCTTGAATGCCACCAATTGCTCAAATCATGCCCTTTTTAGTTTGTTTCATATGTGGATTGTAACTTAGAAATAACCTTTTGTTTTTCCTTGAGTTTCTGACACTTTAAAAAACAGGGAAGAATCTTATGCTTTTATAAAAAACAACTACTAGTTTCTTAATCTTTCTTTTTATTGCTTAAAATCCATTTCATTTATCTTCATTAAACCCACTGATTTCCTGTTCTAATTTGGGCTAGTTGTTTTGTAACTGGATCATGACTTCATTGTGTAGCTTATTGTATATCCTAGAGTTTTTAATTGCTTTTCTTTTTCCTTCCTTTTCTCTCATAATGTATCTTTATCATAACCCCATTCCCCCCTCCAAACTCTCACACTTTCCATTGTGTGGAATCCCTGCTTTATCCTAGATCCCCCCCAACTTCCTGTTCCATTTGCAACCGATTGCCACCTGGGTTTGCTACACAGCTGTCAAATTTGGATTTCTCTTCATTGCCCTCTGGCTTGGGCTACAGTTTTCTAAATATGCATGCTTTTTATTTTTCAATCTTGTTTTGTTGGAATACATCTTCACATTACTTGAAGGAAGAAAATTTTATTTTATTTTATTTTATTTTTTAAAAGATTTTATTTATTTATTTGACCGGGAGAGATATAGCAAGAGAGGGAACACAAGCAGGAGGAGTGGGAGAGGGAGAAGCAGGTTTCCCGCTGAGCAGGGAGCCCGATGTGGGGCTCGATCCCAGGACCCTGGGATCATGACCTGAGCCCAAGGCAGACGCTTGAGGAGCCACCCAGGCGCCCCAAAGGAAGAAGAATTTTAAATATGAATGTATGTTACAACACATCTCTGTCTTTAAGCGAGAGTAATAAATAAATTTTTCTGAGCCCTCGTATGTCTAAAAATATGTGTATTATGTCTTCATATGTGACCATTCAATTTCTGCTTGAAAATTACTTTTCCTAAGAATATTAAAGGCTGTACTTAATTGTGTGTGCATGTGTGTGTTTGCTTTTTTTTTTTAATCTAGAATTGCTGAAGAGAAATCTTACTCTGATTCTTATTCTTTTGTGGGTGACCTACTTTAATTTTGGGCTTTTTTCCTCCTGGAAGCTCTTAGGCTCTCCCTTTGATCCTTGGTATCTGAAATTTTACAATGATAGCTGTGTTTAGTTGTGCATCTTTTTTTCATTTGTCTTGGTCAACACTGGTAATTCCTTTCAGTTTGAATATTCCTGTTTCTCTTGAGCTTTGGGGAGTTTTCTTTGATACTGTTTCCTTGATAATATTCTTTGTATTTTCTCTTTTTTCCTGGTAATTCTGTTAGCGCTAGCCTGGACTAGCTGGCTTGATTCTTTATATTGCTTAGCTCTTCTCTCTTTTATCACTCCCTTATTCCTGAGAGGTATTCTTTTTTTTTTCAAATTTTGTTATGTTATATTAATCACCATACATTGCATCATTAGTTTTTGATGTAGTGTTCCATGATTCATTGTTTGCGTGTAACATCCAGTGCTCCTTGCAGTACGTGCCCTCTTTAATACCCATCACCAGGCTAACCCATCCCCCACCCCCTCCCCTCTAGAACCCTCAGTTTGTTTCTCAGAGTCCATAGTCTCTCATGGTTCATCTCCCCCTCCGATTTCCCCCCCTTCATTTTTCCCTTCCTACTATCTTTTTTTTTTTTTTTTTAATTCATGAGAGTCTAGAGAGAGGCAGAGGCAGAGGAAGAGGGAGAAGCAGGCTCCCCACCTAGCAGGGAGCCCGATGCGGGACTCCATCCCAGGACCCCGGGATCATGACCTGAGCCGAAGGCAGACGCCCAACCATCTGAGCCACCCGGGCGCCCCCTATCTTCTTCTTCTTTTTTTCTTTTTTTAACATATAATGTATTATTTGTTCCTGAGAGGTATTCTTGAATTCTAACCCTATACTGATTTTTTTTTTAATTTTGACATTTACATCCTTAATTTTTAAGGGTTTTTTGGTTTCTTTTATTCCCTTTGCTAGCATCTGTTTCACAGGCTGTGAAATCATGCATGGACTTTGGGGTCAGACTGGTCTTCAGATTGTAGTCTTACTGCTTACTAGATTTGGGTCATTGGAAGAAATATTTCCTAACTTCTTTGTGTCTCATGAAGAGGAATTTGATGATGATACTAATGATACCTACTCACTAGTATGTATAAGACATTTAGAACAGTTCCTGGTATCTGAGGTGGTCTCTAATACTGTTGGGTTTTCCTAGGGTGCAGTGGAACATGGTGGCATGGGCTCTGGAATGAGATTGTCCCCAGCTCTGCCATTTACTTGTGGCTTTGGGCAAGTTTTATTTTATTTCATTAACTTTTCAGTTTGAATAACATTTAACTTACAAACCAGTTCCAAAAGCAGTACAAAAAATTCCTGCATGTACCTCATCCAGATTCCTGAAATGTTAATATTTATGTAGCTGCCCTAGGGTTATCAAAATCAGGAAATTAAGCCTGATAACAATAATATTATCTAATCTACAGACTACATTTCATCAATTATCTAATGGTGTCCTTTTTTCTGGTTCCAGGGTCTGATCCATGATGAAATTTTGCATGTGGTTGTTTTGTCTCCTTTAATTTGGACAGGTTTAGTTTTTCCCTCTTACTTTTCTTTTTTTATTTAATTTTTTATTGTTAATCACCATACGTTACATCATTAGTTTTTGATGTAGTGTTCCATGATTCATTGTTTGTGTATAACACCCAGTGCTCCATGCAGAACATGCCCTCTTTAATACCCATCACCAGGCTAACCCATCCCCCACTCCCTCCCCTCTAGAACCCTCAGTTTGTTTTTTTTACAGTCTTGCAATTTTTGAAGAGTTGTTTTGTAGAATATCCCAATTTGGGTTTGATTGATATTTTCTCATGATTGAATTCAGGTTATGTGTGTGTGTTTTGTTTTTTGTTTTTTGGCAAGAATACCACAGAAGTGATGTTGTGTCTTTCCCAGTGCATCATATTAGGAAGAATGTGAATATTTTGCATCACTGGTACTATTACTTTGGTCACTGGTTAAGATGGTGTCTGCCAGGATTCCTCTTTGTAAAGTTACTGTTTTTCTTCTTGTGTTTAGTAAGTGTCATGTGGGGAGATACTTTGAGACTATGTAAATATTTTATGTCTTATGGTGTTTCATTCAGTAATTTTAGCATTCATTGATCATTCTTCCCTACAGTGATTATTACTATGGTATCTGCCAAATGGTAATTTTGGATTCTTGTTTTATTCTGGGATATAATCTATTACTATCATTATTTATCCTCATGTTTATTTTTTTCCGGATTTGACCAGTGTGAGCCCCTTCAGGTTGGTGCTTGTGTCCTTTTGACCTGTCCCTGTAATTTTTGTCATACTTCCTTAATTCCTGAATACAAAAGATTCCAGGATTTTCTTGTATTTTCCTCAGGCCAGCCATTTCTTCAAGGACCCAGGTTTCTTTTATTGGAGAATGGTATTTAGAAACCAAAATCTGAGTACAGGGTGTGCTTTTTGCTACTGGGATGTTATTGTTTCTAGATCTTCTCAGTGATAGAACTAGTAATATTTATGTATACACACATTTATATTTATCTACATGCATGTATGTTGAAAACTGAGTTCAGACTGGTACTTCCAATTTTAATTCAACATGACAGTGTTCATCCTAACCTTCCATCTTTTCTTTCTTTGATAGGGAAACACCTAGGCTTTCATTAACTGCAACACACACACACACACACACACACACACACACACACACACACACACACACTTTCTCTTTCTCTCTCAGTATATATAGTTTGGAGTTTGATAAGTTATATCCCCATGAAAAGCAAACCTACTAACCAGGGGATAGCATTTGTGTATTGTTCTTTTTGTCTTTAGCATGATATATAGTCAAAATACTGTTTTACAAAGTTACTTAGTTTACAGAGTTGCTGCCTGCTAAGGTTCTTGCTTTGTCAAGTTACTATTTTTCTTTTTGTGTTTAGTAAGTATCATGGGGGAGATACTTCAAGACCAATAGTTTTTTTCCTCTCCTCCCCATTCAGTATGGTTATAGTATTCATTTTTCTATACAGTTAAGTTTGTTTGTTTCTATTTGTATTTCATTTTGGGTCCTTCCCAATCCTTGTTGACTTTGATTCTTTTTCTAAGTTTGCGAAATGTTAAAATAGTTATAAAAGTTAGAACTATACAAAAATGTATGTGTAGGAAAGTGTCACACCCTACCATTGCTTATAGTCCATTCTCATTCCCCTATTATTCATCCATTTTTATTTTTTATTTTTATTTTTTTTGAGAGAGAGAGTGAGTGTGTGAGAGTGGAGAGGAGCAGAGGGAGAAGGAGAGAGACTCTTAAGCAGGCTCCATACTCAGTGCAGAGCCTGATGAGGGGTTTGATCTCATGACCCCAAGATCATGACCTGAGCTGAAATCAAGTGTCAGACACTTAACCAACTGAGCCACCCAGGCATCCTTTTATACATTTTTAAGTGATTTTACTAACCTGTTGAGTTATTTAATGTGTTACTATCTGGGTTTGTCAGTTTTTAATGGTATCCCAGCTAAATTGCCTATTGCAGATTCAATGAACTTATTCTACCTTCTTCTTCCTTTTTCTGTCTCTTTTTTTGTTGCATTATTTCCAGTGTGACATAACATGTAATATTTGAACATTAATCTTTCACCCTCATCTCCACCTTTATTTTAGTCTTTGATCTACAATTATATCTACAAAAATACTCACCATCAGCCTTTTTGCTGAAGTTTTCCCAGTCATTTTTTGGTTGGATGAAGCTCCAAAAGATTCCTCAAGCAGGACTTCTGAGTACTGAATTCCTAGGGTTGTTTATTTTTAAAATGCTTTTCTATAGTCTTGACCCTTGATACAGGGATAGTTGGCAGTACATAAAATCCTTAGTTCACACTTTCGTTGAAGTTTAAAAAAAATACTTCTCAACTACTGCCTTGTTTTACATGTTATGGATGCCATTCTAATTCTTATACATTTGTAAGTTATTTGATCTTTTTGCCTGGAGAGCTTGAAGTGTCATACCTTTTAAAAGATATACTTCAGATCTGGTTGTTCTATATTAATTTTCCCAGATACCTGGTATGCTTTTTCAATATGTAGATTCAGGTCTTCACTTACTTTTGGACAATTTTCTTGGGTTATAGTTTCAAATATTAGTTCTGTTTGCTTGTTTTTTTTTTTTTCTTCAGGGACTCTGGTTTGACATAAAGTATTTCTTCTTTACCTGTTTCCCATTTTCATTGCTTCCTCTATGACCCTTTAAAATGTTTTATTTTCGTGATTGCTTTTCTGTCTTTCTTCAGTACTTCTTACTACATTTTCATTTGCATCTATTCTCCTTTGGCATGTATTTACTTCTCATTTTTGGTATAATTCTCTTTTTTCTTTCCTGAGTTTAATTACCCTTTTTTTTTAAAAAAATTTCTTACAACTTTGGCCATTTTTCTTTGTACATTTTGGATTCCTGATTGAAGGTGATTTTTCATATTCCCAAATTCTTGTTTGAATATATTTAATTCAATTTGAAATGTTATCTTAATGGTTTTCTTCTGTTTCATGTGTTTTTTGGGGGTAGGTTTCACTTGCTGAGATATGTTGATTTTTTTGGTAATAATTTTGTATAGCATTGATTAGTTTTCATCTGTTCATTATGTGGATTTTGGGTGGTTTATGAGAATTTTAATTCAATGGCAATCTCTTTTATAACTGTAGTAAAGTTCACTTGTTCAGTAATTTTTTGTTTTGTTTTTTGGTTTTGTGGTGGTCAGGGGAGGGTTTGTATGTCCTCCAGGTTTTGTTTTTGTTTTTTTGCTCTTTTCTGTTTTGTAGGATGCTAGCTTTTCCTGTTTTGCTTTTTACCCCCCTTCACCTCCCAGTTGCCAAAAGGGGCCTCTTCCTTCTTTTTTGTCTCTTTCTCCTCCAGAAGCCACTTGGCCACTTTAGGTCATATGTACAGTTAAGCCCCTGTCCAGCAGTCAGTGCTCTGCTCCACCAGATTATGGTTTAGTGTTTACAGATCGGGTGGGTTTATTTTTCCTGGTGGTGGCTTGAAAGCAATTCTAGGCCTGCTGCTTGCTTCCTTCTCTCTTTCCTGCAGTTTTGGTCAGACTGCTCTCGCATACTGTGAATGCTTGTAGCAGGAGCATAAGCGATTGCTCACTGGGATTTGATGTTTTTCCCTTTTTTACTTACAATTATCTTGAAGTCTGGGCATTCTGTGGCTTCTGGTTCTGTGGAAGGCATGGCTTCTCTGTATTTTATTTGTTTTTCTTACTATCCTGCATTGTTTGTAGAGGGCAGATGGGGACACACAAACCCAGGCACCTGCTGCCGAGCTCGCTGGAAACTCTTGGGCAAGTTTTTAACTTTTGAGTTTAGTTTACTCATATGTAAAGTGGGGATAATAATTATACCTACACGATAGAGACTTCGTGAAGATTGCATGAGATCGTATTTACAAAGTATTTATAACACTGCATGTCATATAAATGCTCAAAAATTGTTAGTTGCCATTATTATCATTATGTTATAGAAGTAATATCGGCTTGAAAACTGTGAATACTGCTTTGGAAATAAAATACTTGATACTATCTAAAGCTGACCCTTCCTCCAGTACTGTGTATCTGATCTTCTGCCTTTTCAGGGACATGCTTTAGTGCCTGCACCACCTGTTCTTTGGTTCTTACTGACTTCCTTCTGTTGTCATGCAAACGAGCCTAAGTAAAACCCATCTTTAAGACCAATCTTGCATTTACCCATTTCCCCCTTCTAACTCTCAACCCTATCTCTCTGCTCCCTGTCACAGAACTCTTCTAACAAATAAATAAATAAAATAAATAAATAATAGATAGATAGATAGTTGCCTATACTGGTTCTTTCTACTTTCACATGTCCCATTGTCTCCCCAAGCCACTCCGTGTGACTTTTTAATCCCTAATACTCTACTGAAATGGTTCTAAGTTATTCTTGACCTCTCATTTTAAATCTAAGCATTACTTCTCTGTCCCGATGTTACTAACCCCTCAGTAGCATTCGACCTGGTGAACAACTCTTTTTTTTTTTTTTTTTTTTTTTTGGTTAGTGTTGTTTTAAATTATTATGAAATACTTCAGACATAAAAAAGTGCAAAAAATAATATAACGAACATATATATTGCCATCTAGCTGAAAGAGTGAAAACTGTTCTTTCAACTGAAGCCCCCAAGCATCCCTTCCCAATTGTATCCTTTCCTGTACTCCTAGATGTAGCTACTATACTGAATTGATATTTATTGTTGCGCTACTTCTTTTGTACTTTTGCTACATATGTGTTTTCTTATGTAATATGTGGTGGTTTTCAGGTTTTTAAGTCCCATATTAAAAAAATTATTTTCACATATCTTCTTTTGCAATTTGTTCTTTTCATTCAGCATTTTGTTAGGAGAATCATTAATGTTGCCATGCATGGCCCTGGAATGTTTATTTTCACTACTGTATAGTGTTCCATTGTATGAATAGACTATAATTTATGAGTTATCCTATAGAGGGACACTTCAGTTATTTTTTATTTTTCTAAAGATTTATTTATTTTAGAGACAGAGAGAGTTTGAGGGGGAGGGGCAGAGGGAGAGGGAGAAAGAGAGAGAGAGTAGACTCCCTACTGAGCATGGAGCCTGATCCCATGACCCTGAGATCATGACCTGAGTGGAAATCAAGAGTTGGACTCTTAACAGACTGAGCTGCCCAGGTGCCCTGACACTTCAATTATTTTTACTTTTCAGTGTAACTACTAGTCCTCCTAGGAGCATTCTTATAGATACCTTCTTGTATGTGAGTTTCTGTTTGGTGATAGCTAGAAGTATAGTTCCTGGGTCATAATGTATCTAACTAGATTCTTCTTTTGAAACACCTTATTCTAGGCTTCCATCATACCCCCCACTTGTCTGGTTTTCATTTATTTGGTAGGCCAGACGTTCTCAATCTCATTTTCTGGATCCTCATTCTCTGTATTATATTGTCCTGGGGCTTTGTCCTTAGCTGTCTTCTCTCTGCCCAGCTCTAGCTTGATCTACCCTCATTTATCCCCTATGCTCATGCCAGGTTGATTTTTATCAAATGCAATCCAATCATATAACTACTTTGCTTAAAGTCCTTCAGAGGCTCCCTTCTGTTTCACCATTAAGCTCCCTAAGTATCTCAACTCCTGCTTTTCTCCAAAGGATCCAGAAGATCATCTCTCCTTGTGGCTTCTCAACATAGCAGGCTGGGCTTTTGATCATAGTATTTTCTCTGTTCACAATTTTCTTTCCCCTTACTCCTTACCTGCCTGGTAAACTTTTGCTCATTTTAAAAGATGACTTGATTTTCTCCTTTTCAGGGAAGGCTTCTCTGACACATTTAGGCAGAAGTAAGAAATTCCTTCTCTCTGTTTTCCTGGCGGTTTATTCATTATCTCCATTATAATACTTGGTTCATTTACTCAACAAATCTTACTGATGGCCTACTGTATGCTAGAAACTGTTCTAGATATCGGGGATAGAAGAGTAAACAAGACAGGTCCTTATTTTCAAGGAGTCTACGTTCCAGAGAGTACAAAAGAGAAACAAATGAGTAAAGAAACAGTATCATTTTAGATTGTTCTAAGTTGCAGTAGGATAAACCAGACTGTGTAATAGAGAGCGTGTTAATGCAGAGTAGGGGAGAATGGCGGGATACTTCAGATTCAGAGAGATGCTATTTGAGTTAAGATCTGAAAGGTAAGAAGGAGCCAGCCAGGCAGAGATCCGAGAGAAGAAGCTTCTAGGCAAAAGGAACAGCAAGTACAAAGGACCTGGAGCTAGAATGAGTTTTATGTCTCACGGTGTATATTCTGATCTCTAAAGTCTGAGATCAGAGTAATAGCATGGTTGGGTTCCAGTAAGGTCTTCTTCCAAACTGTAGACAGCCAGCTTCTCCTTGGATCCTCACATGGCAGAATGAGGGAGAGGGAGCTCTTGGGCTTCTTTTTAGAAGGGCACTGATTACCCTCATGGCCTAATCCCCTCCCAAAGGCCCCATGTCCAGATACCATCACACTGGGATTAGATGTCCACATATGAATTTTGGTGGGACACAGTCATTCAGTCCATAACAGAGGTGGGGGTAGATAATTTGGGAGCTACTAATTTGTCAATTATATTTTAATGCTATGAGACAGGGGAAAATAATGTAGATGGAGAAGAGAGCGAAAGGTGGAGCTTTGGATGTTGCAGTATGAGAGAATGAGAAGTGGTGGGGTAAGAGAGCATCCTAGGAGACAATAGAAGGGAGTATCCGTGGTGTTGTGCTGCTTAGAGTTAGAACACAGTGAAGCCACAGATGTGACCCCTGGATCTGACTCCCTGGAGGTCACTGCGACCATGGCAAGAGCCCCTGTAGGGCATTCCAGTGATCAGAAGGTAGAAGTCATCTCCTTACTTTAATTAACTGCTTACATATCTGTCTTCTCCTCTTGAGCATGTGCTAGTCCTTTTTATTTCTAGGGCTTAGCATATACTAGATGGTGGAAGAAAGTTTGCATACAGGTTTGAAGTTTACAGTACAGTCAGAAGAGTAACATATCGTTTCACCCTCATTTAGAATGCTTTTGGACCACTGCCCCTTCCTGCAAGTTTCTGTCCGTTCAAGGAATATAATAATGTGAATAACTACTTAAACAAAACGTGCTGAGAGAGGCAAGTGCATTTTAATAGAGGTTCACAGTGCCTCCTGAAGCCATCCTGAAGTAGCACCAAAGGGTCTTGCTTTGGATTCAGAGGGCCTGCCTGAGTCTCTGGCTCCATTACCTAGCCCAGCTGAAGGAAGGTGCTAGGGCAAGTCCTCCACACTCTGTGGATTGCAGCTCCTCAGCTGTCATATGTGGATAATATTAACAACTTCCTCTTACAGGAATTTTTTTGTGAGCAGCAAATGAGCTAATGCACACGAGCCCATTGCAAGTAAAAAGATACTCTGTAAGTGCTATTTTTGTAAAAATAATTGGATTTTCCATTTCATTACTGACTTATAAAATAGATTAGATCACAGTGTAATAAAATTCGTATTTAAGCAGTGGCATATGAATGGCAACAAGTTGGGGGAGGAAGTAGATCGCTGGAAAGTGTGATACTTTTCCAGAAATATATAGGAAATTAACTTCTTTTGGCTTTGTTCTCTTATCTTTCCCAGATAAATCATTCTGTTAGAACCAAAGCGTAGACTCTTTTACTTTAAGATCTAGTGGGCTCTTTGCCCCAGTGTTGCGTATATCTGCAAGAACAAAATGTAGTTAATATTGCTTGGGCTTTTTTCCCATTTTTTCTATTTTTTTTTAATGAATACATGGACTTGAATTGACACTTTTTTAAAAAAGATTTTATTTATTTGTCAGAGAGAGAGAGAGATACAAGCATGGGGGAAGGGCAGTCAGAGGGAGAGGGAGAAGCAGGCTCCCCGCTGAGCAGAGAGCCCAAGGCGGGGCTGGGTCCCAGGACCCTGGGATCATGACCTGAGCCGAAGGCAGACGCTTAAAGACTGAGCCACCCAGGGGCGCAGCACATTTTTTTCATGTTGATACTCATTTCATTTTACTTCTAGGGTAAAAATCATGGTAAGAAACTCCGAAATTACTATGCAGCTAACAGCTGTCCTCCTCCTGCCAGAATGAGCAGTGTGGTAGAACCTGCGCCTACTCCAGCTGTTCCCGTCCCCCCGCAGGTGAGACCCATGTATCAGGGTGGGAGTGGTCCTCTGCACACATGCTCATGGATGAAGTTCGTCATCCAACGGGCCCAGCAAGGTACAGTTGGGCAGATACTCCTGCAGGGTTCTACTTGGCACTTTTAACTCCTCAACCCGTAGTGCCAGGTTTAAAGCATGCCAACATCCGTGACCTTGAGATTTCTCATCGGCTTTGGTTGTGATGCATGAAAAGAAGGAAGAAATACTGTTACGTGTGCCTTTTTCTTGGCATGTCTCAGAATTCTGGGTTAAAAGACCCTGAATGTCTAGGCTATGCCCTGAATGAAAAGAGTGGTTTTTCAACATTTATTTCTTTGTTGTAGTTAATCCCATTTACTTTATATTTGCCTTCCAGCAAGGTCAGTTTTTTGAGATTGCCCCTTTCTTACCTCTATGGAGAGAGACTGTATAAACTTTTTCTGGACTTTAGTATAATGACACACACTTGAGATCCAAGTTCCTTTCACTGGTAGATAAAGTACGTTTTTAGGCAAGATAATGCTGTACTTTAATAGCCTCTGAAATATGAATTGTATTCCTTAATCTGTCTTTGTCCACAGAACAATATGTGGTCATAAATAATAATAACTCTAATTGAGTACTTACCCTGCTGAGCACTCTGCTAAGCACTTTTCATACATGGCTTCATTCAGGGCTGGGACTAAGGTGAGGTGAAGGATGCACTTGACTGAGGCACAAAATTTAAGAGGGAGCCAAAACACTCAGTAGTGAAGATAAATATTTTAATGTAATATTTTAAAAATCAAATTAATATGAAAAAATCAGTGGTAAACAAAATGTCAAAAACTTAGAGCTGGGGTATTACCGATTTTCCTTTTGCCTCAGACTGCAGTATGGCTTGGGATGGCACTGTGACTGATCCTGTCTTTATTTAAAATCTTGATATTTTGTTTACAATGACTTCTTGTATTAGGTTTGATTTGTATAAACGGTCCATTAACATATTATTTATCTTGATTGCTGAGATTTTTGATGCACTCTTAAATTTCATGCCCATGGTAAATGCTTGCCTTGCTTCCTTCTAGTCCTGGGCACTAAACTTCATTTCATGCTTCCAAGAGCTTAGAGGTATTGGCCTTATTACTTGGAATGTAATTCATGGGCCAGCAGCATTTGTCTCACTGGGAAGTTTATTAGAAGCTCAGAGAAGCTAAGAAACTTGTCCATGGTGTTATGCATTTTGTGAAATAGTGGAAGAAGAATTTCTTTGACCTTGAACCTCTCCTCCTAACCACCAGGGTGTAAGTTTACTTTTCCAAACATCAGTTTTCCAGTCTTTAAAATGTGGATGGCAATACCAGCTGTTCCTCCATCCTCACGAATTTGTGGGGTAAATGAGAGAGGATAAAAACAGAATCAGAGAACAGGAAAATACCCAGACAGATCTTCAGGCTGAGTCGTTTTCAGGGCCCTGATTCCTGCTCTGGACAGGACAGCCGCTTCCAGCTTGGGACTGTTTTCCCCAACCCCCTCCCTGAGCAAATAGCCTTTCCTAGCATAGCCCTTTGTGGTTTTTGGAGACTGCTTTTCTGTCCCCCAGGAAGTCTTCCCATCCTGGTGAAACAATGCTGTTTCCTTCAGTTGGTCCTGCTAGGATATGCTTTCAGACTCTTTATTATGTATTTTATTCTCCTCTAGCCAAAGTCTAGTTTGTCTTTTTTTGTTAACCCATCAGTATTTATTGAGTATATACTATCTTCCAGGCACTGTGTTAGGTTTCTCTGAACTTGTTTCTCAGCCTGAATACAGTTGCCTGAATCTGCTGGTTATTTTTCCCCAGTTATATTATATCCATAGCTGTTTTGTAGACTTTTTGGGGGACAGAGGCTCAATTGTAAATATATGTCTACATATCCCTTCTGCATTAGGTAGCAAGCCCTATAAACAGCAGGCGTTCATTAAATTCTCGTTGATGGATTTTAGAAGGACTTTGCCTTTCTGGTAATGTGATTTTAGGCTTTCCCTATACTGCCCTGAATCTTCTATGCTTCTTCTTAAAATATTTCTCCATGGAGATAGCAACAAGCTGTTAACCGGTTTGGTACAAAGGTGATTGTAATACAAAACGATGATTGTCTCCCAGCCCTTTTTTCTTTTTCTCTTTGTTGTTGTTGTCTTTCCGGAATGAATTACATCCTCTCCTTATAAAGCTGAGTGCTTGTGGTCATACTGTCACCTTTGGTTATCTTTCAACTCTTAGAAGGAATTTTGAGGGGAAGGAGGGCATAAGCTCCACATTTTTTTAACTTTGTCTCTTGTGTCTTTGATGTCAGATGGGCTCCTTTAAGCCGGGAGGCAGAGTGATCCTGGCCACAGAGAACGATTACTGTAAGCTCTGTGATGCCTCCTTTAGTTCTCCGGCTGTGGCTCAGGCTCACTATCAAGGGAAGAATCACGCCAAGAGGCTGCGGCTGGCGGAAGCTCAGAGTAACTCATTCTCGTAGGTATTGCCATTTTCTCTCAGGCCAAAGTGCTGTGTAAGACTGATTGTCTTTAGAGAAAAAGAGTCGAAAGGGATCCTTGTTTAGAAGTCTCACACTTTTAAAATCTCTTTTCTCCAGGGAATCCTCAGAGGCTGGTCAGCGGCGGACCCGGAAAGAAGGGAATGAGTATAAGATGATGCCTAATAGGAGGAATATGTATACAGTACAGAATAATTCAGGTATCCTGTGGATTTCCATGTACCTTGGCTACATTCTGCAAGTGGTCTTCTTTATTTTTATTTCCTTTAATGGTAATAGATAGCCCTGAGAATTTGGGGTTAGCTAGTTGTTTTGTTCCATTTGTCTAGTGGCTTTTTAAGCCGGTGTTTATTTCAGGTCTTATTTATTATTTATTTATTTATTTTTGGTTTAGTATATTATTTGTTTTGATTTTAAATAATAGTTTGTGTTTTAAGGTCTTTGATCATAGTCCCTTTATACTGCTTCTGATGTTTGCTAGCCGAGAAATGTAAAATTCATTATAAAGATGGGCTATTTGGTTTAAAGTTGCACCATGTTAAATCTCCATTTGTTGGGGAAGATAAAAAAAAAAGACTGAGCAGTGGCTTTAAACTGGGGTAGTGAATCAGAATTACTGGGGGAGTTTTTACAAAATACACATGCTTGAACCATGACTTAGAGATTTTTAGTCAGTAAATTCGGAGTGGGACCCAGGCATATGTGTGTTTTGAAAATGCTTGCTCAGTGATTCTGACATACACCTTCAGTTCAGAACTGCTGTGGTATAGGAATGTTTTCTGCATTTTCTGATTATCTCCAGTAGGGAGAGTTGAACCGAATAGCCCTTCATCCTCCCCCTGCCACAGCCTCCAATGCACACATATACCAGCAGGGGTAACTCATGTGAACAGTAAGTCAAATGAAAAACAAAAAAGTTAATTGGAAAGGCAAGAGAAACATGGAAAAAGGGACTTATAGAAAGCATAATGTAATATGATTGATAAAAGTTGAAACATATATCAGTGATTATAGTGAGTATAAATTTATTGAGGTCCCAGTTAAAAGACAAAGATTATAAGATTGGATTAAAAATTCAGCTGAGGGATGCCTGGGTGGCTCAGTTGGTTAAGCATCTACCTTTGGCTCAGGTCATGATCCAGGGTTCTGGGATCGAGTCCCACATCAGGCTCCTTGCTCAGCGGGGAGCCTGCTTCTCCTTCTCCCTCTGCTGCTCCCCCTGCTTGTGCTCTCTCTCTCTCTGACAAATTAATAAATAAAATCTTTAAAAAAAAGGTTCCACTGAGATGTAATGAACACTGGTTGTTACATAAGACTGATGAATCACTGAACTCTACCTCTAAAACTAATAATACTCTATATGTTAATTAACTGAATTTAAATTAAAAAAATTTAAAAAACAAAACAAAAAAATAAAATAAAAAAATCAGCTAAAATGAAGGAAGCTGAGATAGCTGTGTTAATATTAGATAAAATAAACTTTAGGACAGAGGGCAGTTTAGACTGCATTTTCTGGCTGGAGTACAATTAAATGAGAGGTCAATAACAAAAAATATATTTAAAAAAAAACCTACAAAATTTCCATTTGTTTGGAAATTTTACAACACTTCTAAATAACTCCTGGATCAGAGAAGAAATCATACTGGAAATTAAAAATTCTTTTTTAAAAAGATTTTATTTATTAGAGAGAGAGCACTTGTGCATGAGCAGGGGGAAGGGTCAGAGGAAGAGGGAGAAGCGGATTCCTAGCTAAGCAGGGAGCCCGAGGCTATGAAGGACTTGATCCTAGGACCTTGGGATCATGACCTGAGCTGAAGGCAGATGGTTAACCGACTGAGCCACCCAGGCACCCGGAAATTTAAAAATTCTTAAAGTCAAACAGTAATAAAAATATATTAAGCTTTGTAGGATACAATGAAAATATTTTGAGAAAAGTCTTAAATATTTATTATAGTAGAAAAGAAAGCAGAGAATTAATAAGCAATGGTCCAACTTAAGAATTCAGTTATATAACTGGGTATTTACCCAAAGAAAACAAAAACACTGTTTTGAAAAGATATATGCACTCCTGTGTTCATTGCAGTGTTATTTACATTAGCCAAGATACGGAAGCAACCCAAGTATCCCTTGATAGATGAATGGATAAAGATGTGGTGTGTACACACACACACACACACACACACACACACACACACAGTCATAATAATGGATGAGATCTTGCTATTTGCAACAACGTGGATGGACCTAGAGGGTATTATGCTAAGTAAATACAGAGAACAAATGGTTGCCAGGGGAGGGGAGGGTAGCTTTGGCAAAACAGTGAAGGGGAGTGGGAGATACAGGCTTCCAGTTATTGAGTGAATAAGTCAGGGGATAAAGATACAGCATAGGGAATATAGTCAGTGGTACTGTGATAGTGTTGTATGGTGACAGATGGGCTACACTGTGTGAACATAGCATAATGTATAGAGTTGTCACGAATCACTGTGTTGTTCACCTGAAACTAATGTAACAGTGTGTGTCAGCTATAAAAACAAACAAAACTCCCCAAAAAACAAAAAAAATTTCAATAAAAACAAAACCCCCCAAACCTAAAATACATTAGTTATAATTTGGTTTACCTACAGATATGTCACATTGAGTATTTTCAATGCTGAAGGAGAATTTATTCAGTTAATTATAGATTAGCTTTTTTTTTTTTAATGCAACAGGCCAGTAAATTCAGTTTAACATAGTTAAAAAGAAGTCAGTTATGTAAAAAGAAAAAAAATTACCGATAATTCCACCATTTTTGTATATGTCATTCCCATCTCTCTGTGTATTACTTCTTTGTTTTTTTTTTTTAAAGATTTTATTTATTTATTTGAGAGAGAGAATGAGATAGAGAGAGAGAGCATGAGACGGGGGAGGGTCAGAGGGAGAAGCAGACTCCCCGCTGAGCAGAGAGCCCGATGTGGGACTTGATCCCGGGACTCCAGGATCATGACCTGAGCCGAAGGCAGTCGCTTAACCAACTGAGCCACCCAGGCGCCCTGTATATTACTTCTTTGAAGTAGAAATGTGATTATATTTTGTGATATTCTTGTTTCACTTAATAGCATAATCACATTTTCATGTAATCAAAGAAAATCAAAGAGTTTTCATTACTTACATTGACTGCATGGTTTTCCGTTGCATTCATTACCATAATTTTTCAAATCATGTATTTGATCTCTCCCTTTCCCACATCCTCCCATAAAAACTTGTATGCACACTGATGAAATAATGTCCTTGTTGATAAATCTCCGTGCAAAAATTCTTGGTGTTTTCTTAGGATAATTCTTAGAAGTAGAATTTTTTGATTAAAGAGTTAGCATAATTATAAAACTTTTCATATAATGTTTGGAAGTTAAACAATTTTTAAAATTTTATTTACTTTTTAGAGACATTGTCATTTGGAGCTGGGGTTTGGCTCTACAGTAACCTTTCTGACAGTAGTTGGAGGAATCATTTTCACTTCTTAGCTGGAACCTGTATAAAATTGTAATTTAAAAAAAATCTATTAATTTTGCATTCATTTATAGGATTTTTTTTTTAAAGATTTTATTTATTTATTTGAGAGAGAGAGAATGAGAGATAGAGAGCACGAGAGGGAAGAGGGTCAGAGGGAGAAGCAGACTCCCTGCTGAGCAGGGAGCCTGATGTGGGACTCGATCCCGGGACTCCAGGATCATGACCTGAGCCGAAGGCAGTCGCTTAACCAACTGAGCCAACCAGGCGCCCTAATTTTGCATTCATTTAAAGCTGAGAGTCCGTGAATTTTATAATCTGAGCTCAGCATGGCAAATTACAGTGATAATCAGACTGTTGTCATTTGTTTAGTGAATGTTTTGAAGTGGATACATCATTTTTATCTCTTGCTTTAGCAGGTCCTTACTTCAATCCCCGCTCTCGGCAGAGAATCCCGCGTGATCTGGCCATGTGTGTTACCCCCAGCGGCCAGTTTTACTGCTCCATGTGTAATGTTGGGGCTGGTGAAGAGATGGAGTTCCGGCAGCATTTAGAGAGCAAGCAACATAAAAGCAAGGTGTCTGAACAGCGGTACAGAAACGAGATGGAGAATCTAGGATATGTATAGTGGTCGTTGTATTCAGATAGAGCAGCTTTTCCTGCCTATTGTTTGCCTTCTGTCAATATGCCCTGCTTTTGTGGTCCTTTTGATCTGAGTCCATTCCTCTGCTTAATGTTAATACGTGTAACCTGCAGTGGTACCATGAGATGTCAAGACTGGGGAAGGAAAAGAATGTGCTTCTTAGGTCATGATGCGTTTTCAGGTCAGTTGTGTTGAGTTACTTAGAGCATGTGACCTACCTACCCCGCGAGAAATAACTTTTTATCTTGACCAAGTTCTCGTCAACTAGTAGCCTGATCACTTAGAGCTTTAACTATTTAAAAACTTCACCTTTTTTTGCAGTTTTAGTTTTATGTACTGTTAAGTAAAGAATTTTATTGACTTCTTACTTCAGATAACGGTAAAAACAGGTAAGCAGAGATTTTGGTTTCCCAAGTTTTCTTTGGAACCACCTCAACGCAATGCCTTGCCAGTAGGATATATGATTATAAGCAGCATTAGGGTCTTTCCCAGTACGTGTTTTCCACTTGCCTTCCCATTATTGATTGAAATGCAGATTTTCTTGGATTCATACACTTCCAGTGTGCTTGTAGACTTCCAAATGGTGAAATTTCATTTTCACTTGTGGATTTCACACATTTAAATGTGGGCTTCTTCCTTCCTCCC
Organism: Eumetopias jubatus; assembly: GCF_037043125.1. NCBI lineage: Eukaryota > Metazoa > Chordata > Mammalia > Carnivora > Otariidae > Eumetopias > Eumetopias jubatus. Next base: position 86,146,646 of record NW_028274807.1, read on the forward strand.
CCCTTCTCCCACCCTGCCCCAGTTGAATTAGCTTGTTTAATAGGCTCATTTTCATGCCCCAGCTATGTTGTGAGCTTTCCAAGCCCCTTGTTCCAATGTCCAATGCGTTTAAGATAGATATGCTATTTTTTTAAAAAATATTTTTCAGGTGGTTTTGGGAAATGTAAAGATGTGTTTGATTTTTCATTTTAGAGTTATTCATTGATAATAACATACTTATATGATGGTCTCGATTGTAAGTTCAGATCTCTTGATACTTGTTTTGGGAGACTTTTTCGATGAACTGATCCTTGGGGTTTATTTACATTCTTTCCTGTCTTGCCAGTTGGTTGGTTGCCCTGAAAAATACTACCCCCTTACTGTTTCATAGATAGAGAGGAGTTAAAAAAAAAAAAAAGTTAACCAGATTTTAGTATCATCATTTCCAGTAGTAAAATACATGAATTTTGATTTCCTTCTTTATAATTCAGCTTCCTTAAATGTCATAGAAATACATTATGGATTTTGGTATCTGATAATTATAACAGTATTTTTGTTGTTGTTGTTGTTTTTAAAATAAGCTCTAGCGTATGGCTAGATAAACGAATGGAGTACCCTATGAACTTTCATTAGTTGTATTTTATCTACTTACTATATTTACATGGATAAGACTGGTGCTCATCCATACTTTTTTTTGAAAGGCCACATTCACCAGGAAGTTTATAATGAGCAGTATCTTTGCACTATGGTCAATTCACATTTGATTGCTTTTATTACTAAATAAAAATGAAACTCCTATTTTTTCTTTGAGAATTCTATAGGCAAAGAGATGGGGAGAAGGAAATTATAATCATCATTCCTTTCCTTTAATCTTTATGAACACTTTTTGAGCAATCTAGATCCATATTTAAAATTCAGTTTTGGGATAACCACTGGTACAATATCAAGTTGCTCTTCTGTTGAAGTGGTGGTTTTTTGAAAAATAGAACCTACATTTTTTTTTTCCCCTCCCAGAAACAGGAGAATGAAATAACATTATTGAGATTCTATCTAGAACTGTGACTCTGAGTATAATAATCCTTTTATACAATTGATTAGGGCAATTTAGAACTTATTTTATTGGTCAGTAGGTTACTCATTTTGCTGCTAAGTATAATTTGTGGGTAGAATTTAATATTACAGTGCTGGCCACTTGGTTCTATAATTATTTAAAAATCTTATTTTCCCCCTTTCTCTGTAGTCTGTGTGTGTGTGTGTATACATATATGTGTGTATATGTATGTGTACACATATATGTGTATACATATATGATACACACATATATGTATACATCTATATGTACTTATATACATATATACATACACACATACATATATATTTATGTGACACCATAGAGAAGATTTCATTGGATCCTTATTTCAGGTAATAATAAAAGATCGTGGATAAGAATTTACAGTTTGTAAAAGTGGCATTTTTCCACTTTCAGTTTTTCCTTTGCAAACAAATTTGAAGGATTTCCCTCACTCTCCCTACTTAACAATTTTGTTACGTATATACAAAAAGCAGTGGACTTAAAGGCCTTGATGTTTTTCCTGGCCTTGCATATTCAGGTTTCCAGTCTCCCAGTGCCCTTAATGGATGTTATGAATGCATAAATGCATTTTCTTTAAAGAAAAAAGTTAGATTTATAGTGTTATTTCTTACTTGCTCTATTTCTTTGCACTAAAGAAGAGCTATGTGTTTGTTTTATATGACACTTTAGATACCACATTGCCTACAATAACTCGGTTTGCTCCTTAATTTCCGAACTGTAGGAAGTTGATAACTTCCATGATCATTTATAGAGGTTACATACACATCCAAAAAAAAAAAAATCGCAAATCTCTATGACAGTGGGTTATTTTGAGCTTGTTACCTTGCAATATTCTCCTATGCTCCATAGGTGATACAAAGGTGACAGAGGTTGTCAGAAAGGAAATACCTAAATAAATACATGTCTGCATGGTACAGTTTCTCATCTTCATGCATTCCTATTAGACAGTGTTTTTTCCCTGTTGAAGAAGGCTGTTGTTACTACCACAGTTAGTGATACGTGATCTCCATTGGTTTCCTTTTGTGAAGTCCAGTCCTGCTTTGTAATGTGCTCTAGAATCCGCACCCTGTGCTGCCCAGGAGTCATGTTAGTATCTTTTTATATGCTGTATACAAGGACGGACAGAGGCCTAAACAATGTAAGACCTTTAGTCAAGTCAATAGATTTTAGTAATCATCCGCAAGAAGCACTCATAGCATCCAAGTCTCTTTTCTCTGTGAATATCTCTGTGTAAGTTGTCATTTGAAGTCCATGTTAGAAGATAACAATTAGAAACTCTTCTTAAGATATTGAGGGCAAGAAGATGTAAAGGAAAAATTCCATGTTCCGATTAAAAGATTGGACTGCCTATGGCTTTGAAGTGTTTTTTTCAACAAGTTAAGCTACAAAATGGAGGGTGCCATGTAAATCCTTTTGGCTCCACACTGAACAGAGAATACTTTGTTGGTCTTGTCTTTGTATCTCATGTACTACAACTTGTAAATATGTGCATGTTTTTATTACATTTGTCTGCTTGTCTCCTATTGCACTGAATTCTGCAAGATGCATAATATTTTATACCATTCATTTAGAAAAAGTTCCTTCTCCAACTTTTCCTCATTATTTCCCCTCCTAATGAGTCTTAGAAAACCATTTAGGATTTTTTGAAACTCTAAGGTTGAGTGAAGAACCATGGCTGTCTGAGACCATTCTTATGTTCCTCTGACTTACACAGCTGAAGGGAAGCATGAGATCTTTCTTCCACCCTATCTTACAGAACTGATATCTTGCTTATAGTTACTGTCTGCACCTTCAATGAGGGGAATGGGAGAAATGTGTTTGAGCAAACATATATTTGCTTAAATCTTACTCTGTAGATAGATTCTAAGGATTAGCAGTGGGATTTATGATTCCTTCACTCCTGAGTTGGCTGGGACTGTGAGCACTGACAGTTTGAGGACTGTCCAGTGACCTGTGTAAAATGAGTCTTGCTTGTGTCAGGGGAGACATAACTGTTGGGCATGGTATCCTCTACAGAGAGGCCTAGGGATGGTGTGAAACCTGTTTTGTTTCCCTGCTATGGGAATGTAGGCTGAAAGTGCTCTCTAAAGAACTTGGTGAGGCATATATAAGACAATAGAACTTTAGAAATAGAAATATTTTGTCAATATAGGCAAAAGTTTAGTGCAGGCTTTTGAACAAATGCTTAAAAATATTCCACCTTACCAACTATTTTTTTTTTTTTTTAACCAGCCGAATTATTGTTCAGGAGTTTCATACATAATAGTGTTTTGTTGTTGCTTTTGCTTTTGGGGGGTTTTTCTTGGCTGTAGACCTCTCTCATCAGAAGCTGTTACTAGCAGTCTAGCTGAATGGACAAATAGCTGTGTAAATAGCTTCTCATACGACGTTTCTGCTGATAGCTGTTTGACTTTTTCTTCCCATTATGAATGGGAGGATCATTTGTAAATTCCCTTTCTGGGTAGCTACCAAAAAAAAAAAAAAGAATACTGGCTTATGGTCCCATGTGACCCTGTCCCCATTAAGCCCAGAATATGAGTGCCTTTAGCAAGTTTTAGCATTTCACAGAGAGAAGAGATGATAGAATTATTGCCATTAATCAGAATTCATAAAACAGAAGCTTGGAATAGCAAAGGTCTGTGTAAATTCTGCATTTTTTTTTTTTTTTTTTTGCCTAATGCGATTTCAATTTGAAACTGAGTAAAACTGTTAACATTATTGATCAGGAACCGTACACCCTGAAAATAAATCCAGTTGTCCCAGGCTGACAATAGTCATAGATTATTTTTCACCTTGATCTGTGTTGCATTTATATTTAGTGAATAGTAGTATGGTGGATTGGGAAGGGCTTGACACTGATATTTGGAAAAACTTTATTCCAGTGGTCTTTTCAAAACTTGTCTATTCTGTAGGGAGGAGAGAATTATTTACTTGCAAATGAGGTGTGTGAAAGAGAGACTGTCTTTTCCACAATACTTACTAATTGTGTTAGTTCATCTCTATGTTAAAGAAAGGATCTTCAGAAATTGGGTTTGAGGCCTTAAGCAAAAATTCCCACTTCAGTTAATTTACAACTCTAAATTGCCTGAGTCTTTAAAACACACTGCTAAATTAATTTTATTGTAGAAATAGTAACATTTCCCTCAACATTTTATTATGAAAAATTTTAAACATACATTGGAGTCAAATTTTTTTTACAAATATCCACCAGTAAATTCTAACATCAACACTTTACTAGGCTTGTATTACCACATATCTGTCCATCCCTCTATCCATCCGTCCATGGATGGACGTTTTTAAAAATATATATTTTGGTGTGAATTTCAGACAATACATTTCCCTTAAATACTTCAGCATAGGTGTCATTAACTAGAGTTTATTATCTGTTTAAATATGACTATCTTTTAAAAAGCAGTGTATGAAGTTGATAACTGGAACCAAATAATATACATTATTTTCTCTTGTGGACTTTAGCCTTCTGGTTTCTGTTTTTATGTGTGCTTAGCGTAAAGGAAGACCACTCCTCTCCAACCTCAAGTTTTCTGGTGTTGGTCATTTTAAATGCTTAGTTGTCACACCTTTTAAAGTTCCATTAAGAATTTTTTCTTTATCCCTCTTCTATGATATATTTTTGCTGAACTATGCAGCTTCTTTAAAATAACTGTAAGTTATGGATTGGGGTTTATTAAATCAGCTTATACCTCATTTCATTCTATGGATGCTTTTCTCCATGAAACCATGTCTCTGTCATTACTTTCACTTGCTCTACCAGCACGTAGAGAGGCGGAGAGAGTCAAACCCATAGATGATTAGCTGTTTTAAACAACTCAAGAAGATTTCGTAGTTTCGAAAGTTGAAACTTCTCTAAAGCCTTTGAATTCCCTGAGAATTGTCATTGCTCATGCTGCCTCTAGCCATAATTAGCAGGATCAAAAATGATTGTACTGTACAATGAGTTGTTGAAATTGTGAGCCTTAGTAACCATCTTTAGCTTTACTCTAGGACTGTTTAGAAAAAAAATTTTTTTTTGACACTTGCCTTTATTTTTATGCCAATTTTTTTTTTTGGACAAAATCTGAAGAATTTAAGTGAGTTGCTCCAGGTCATGAAGATTCAATGGATAAGTCAGAATAGGAACTTCACTGTTCCTGATTCGTATTCTTGCGCTTGTGTGATAAGCATCATGGCTTCCAAGATAACTGAACATTCCTTTGGGGACCTTAAAATGAAAGTATGTATTTTTTACTGATTATTTAGTTTTTAGGCATTTCATGATTCTTTGAACTTAAAGATTTTTTTTCGTGGTCATGTCCTCATTAAGCCAATGTAATTGCTAAAAACCTCACTTCACTGTTGAATACCAACTAATAATGCAGGTTTTATCAGGTTTCTTTTTGCATTTAATAACCTTCATGATTACTCATAACTTTCTATGTAAGTGCTTAAGTGACCCTGTCACTAGTGAAAATAAATGTTCTATATCACTGATTCAATGTATATTCTCTACATGATATATTTTTTTAAGGAAAAGTAACCCCATGTGTCAGGATGAGTGATATCCTAGGGCAAAGCACATATAAAGTTTATTTCTACTCTGCAAATCTGGCATTTACGGGAACAAAACTCTTTTAGAGTGGCTGGTCATTGTTTTGCCTTCTTTTGGTACTTGAGCACCTTTCTGTGGTTTTGTAAATCAGTGTGTCATTTTGTAAGAATTTCATGTTGATTCTGTGTTAATTGGTGTTCACCTTGTGGTATCCTCAGCTGACCGTAATAATTTAGTTTGGGTACGGTGTGTCTGCTTTGAAATGCCTTACTAGAGCATGTCAGATTCTGCTCTAAAGCATTCCATGTATCTGCTAGGGCAATAAGTTGCCTCTCTTGGATGTATGCTGTAGATCCAGAAGCAAAACTGATTTTGCTTTCACTGTTAAGGTTGCATTTTAGTGTAGTTATTGTTTTAAATTAGAGAATAAAATCATAAAAAAAAAAACAAGGGAGACTTTAGAACCCTTCATTTAATGGCATGGCAAACTTTTAAAACTGCTTTTGCTATTTCACTAGAAAAATATCTAGTAAAGGATATGGCTAAAAACCGCCAGCCAGAACTGTGTGAAATTGGGGTTGTTTCCTAAAATTTTTTCTAAATGTCATACAGGGGTTTAACATCTGTGTATGTTGTTGGGGCTAAGTGCCAGTCACCAATTTGGAAATCTGTTTGCATTCTGGGGCTATAAAATGGCAAAAGTGTCATGGGATTAAAACCAATCAACTGTGAATTGTGAAATTGAAAGTGCTTTTTTGGTTTTATTTTCTTCCGCATATTGAATATAGAAATCCAAAAGTTATTTAAAATTTACACTGCTTATGTTGATGGCTCATTTTGGCTGTGTATCCTCACTTATGTACTGATTTCTGATAAAAGCTTGACATTATTATAACAGGTATTTTGTGTTCAATTTAATAAAACAGTTTCTGAGTCTTGTCTGCACATTGTTTTGTTCTGAGTTGGAGATCACAGGAAAAAGATACACTGTCTGCACTGATGGGTTATTTTCAGTGCCGATGGTCAGTGGCTGTAGGTTCACCGTTCATCAGTCTGCACAGGATCTGCCATGGACTTCCTGAACTTGTGCAGAGTATTGTCAGCTCTTGGGCTTACAGTAGACTTGACCTAACTGGTCCCACTTTTTCTTCCCTACATCACTGGAGTTAGCCTGAGACTGGAGGAAGTTCTCAATTTTATTGATATGTTTTAAAATTTATCTTCCCTTCAAATTCTGAGAAATTTTGGGCTTAGCAGGACCATAATCACTGCTTCTGAAAATAAACACATATGAAAAGGCATCTACCCATTAATCTTTTGGGTGTTTCACATATAAAAATAATCTTATAATTAGCTTATATATACAATATATTATTGGCTATGGTCATTTAAGAACTCTGGTTTACTCAGTGCAATGTGCTTTTGAATTTAAATGCTCATTTTAAAAAGTAGATTATAGGCCTGGGAAGGTGCTGTTATGGTTTGTTTAATCAGGATGCAAGACACATACACTTACTGTCGTGGGAAAAATTCTTGTGTCTGCACAAAAAAATGTTTCTGAATGAAGTGAATAGATCACATTGAATCTGTCTGTGTGTTGTAAAAATACTCAAGGCAGCACATTTTATTAAATCATCTCTAAGAGATTTTTAGCTTAAAAGAAAGCTATGATAATGGGCATCAAAAAATAGAGCCTTAAACCACTAGCTTTTCAGCTTTTCTTCAGGCATTTCTGAGGATTATTTGCTGAAAATCTATTCAAGATCAATCGCTGGTGTTACCCTTTAAAATTGTATGTAAAAGACTAGCAATGAAATTTCCCAGTCTGTTATAAATTAATATAAGAATGTAAAGAGATCAGAAATAGATCTTTTTGTGATGAGTTTTAAGATATTTATCATCTAAGTTGAGACTTAACCCACCAAGTTTTATACCTTCTTGTGGGATATTCATGAACTGTTGAAATTTGGGAACTTAGAAAAAGATGAAGACAGGCAACAGTTGTGCACTTTAAAAATTATCTAATAGGGATGTGATTATGAATCTTGCCCCCCCCAATCACCTAAAAATACACTCCATGGTGTATTATGTGTACATATGTGTCAGAGAAAGAGAGATGGAGAGAGAAGGACAGAGAGAGAAATGTGTATTAGGAGGAAGTGTGTGGAAGTATGTTGTATGTATGTTGTAATGAACTATGTCCGAAGGAACAGAGGTATGTTTGCCACTGGAAGAAATAGGCTTCATCATAGGAGTCTGTATTACCCGCTTGGCACTTTGGATGTCTTTAAGTATGTAATTAGAGCTTCAAATATGCTTTGGCTGGCAGCCATCCTTCCAGACAGAAACAAGATGTCTTTCATACTAGCTTTAATTTTTAGTCTTTACTAATGCCAGAGGCTCTTCTCTCTCCCTGTTTTTTAGAAATAGCTTATGGGCTTATAGACTTTGACCAAAGGTATCTAGTGCCACCATGTGGACTCTTTAAATCTTACAGTTAGCAGTTCAAATGTGGTTGGTATACCACCTCGGCAGCAGGCTCTTTGGCTAAAAACCACCTAGTGTAGGAGAGGAGTTTTTAATCCATAAAGCAAGGGCAGACATCATGTTTTTAGGATAACAAGGAGTGTATTCTTTCACACCATTGGCTACTAAAGTATGCAGAATGGGAAAAGCAGTGAACTGGGAATCAGAATACATACATACATACGTCTGTGTGTGTGTGTGTGTATCATTTTTTGTGATTTTTAAAAATGTCTATTTTGCTTTAAAAGAATCCATTATCCATGCACTTTTGGGTATGTGAACAGCAAACATGGAAACTAAGTAGGAATAATTGTCAACGAAAGCCTCAAATTGGAAGCAAAGGACTAGTAAAATCTCTTATCAAAGGAGATGGTTAAAAATTAAAAAATTATGTATAGGGGCAAATGTTGCCATATGTGTGGAAATGATGCTGACAATATAAAAACTAAACTACAAAATGAAAAATACAAAAAGTTTTCCCAAACATAATTCATTTTGGGGAAAACAATGTTTTCTGCTTCAATAAGTTGGCAATATAGAAGTCGACATATTTTTAAGTCTTTCGTTAAATATTTCGAACATTTAGAAAAAGTGTGCACTAGGATAACTTTGGGCCTATTCTGTCACCCGTGTGCTCCTGGACATGCCACTTAACTCTTCAGTTATTCTGAATTGGGGTATTAAGTGTGAATTCCAGTTATTTCTTTTCATCCCTCTCAGAGAATGATGACTTAGAGAATTGATCTTTAAAAATTGGTTGCATTTTTTTGAATAGTTAGATCCAGAGCTCACCTCTGAACTCATGCTCCCATGTCTTCCTCCCCAGAAATGATGGCAGTTACCAGTTTCTTAGGTATTTTCAAGAGATATTCTATGCAATATGGAAGGTGGCATTACATACACACTTTAATTTCTGGTGACCAGTGTGCCTGGGCAATCATTCCATACCAGCACATGTGCACCTTATTCTTTTTGACTGTATGGTATTCCCTCATATGATTCCCAAAATATCTTTTACTGGTCCTTCTTTGATTGGTCCTCCTTGATTTTTTTTTAAACTGAAAGCTTTAAAAAATTGTGGTGAAATGAACATAATATAAACTTTATCATTTTAACCATTTTCAAGTCTGCAGTTCAGTGGCATTAAGTACATTCATACTATTGGGCATTGTCACCACCAACCATTTCCAGAACTTTTCTCAACTTCTCATACTGAAACCCCATAACCCATTAAGCAATAGCACCCATTTCTGCCTCTCTCCAGCCCCATGGCAACCATCATTCTACCCTTTCTATGAGTTTAACTACTCTAGGTACCTCATACAAGTGGGATCGTATAGTATTTGTTGTCTTGTGACTGGTTTATTTTATTTAGCATAATATCTCCAAGGTTCATAGGGTAGCATATGTCAAAAATTTCTTCCTTTTAAGGCTGAGTAATATTCAAGTGTATGTACATACCACATTTTGTTTATTCATTCATCTGTTGATGGACATTTGGGCCGCTTCATCTTTTGATTATTGTGGATAATGTTGCTCTGAACACAGGTATACATAAATTAAAAACTTTTAAAAATTTAGCAATTATTTCAAAGACGCAAAATATAGAAGATAATGAAATAGACACACAGGTGCTCATCACCAAACTCTCCAGCACCATCAAATCCTAGCATTTTGCTGTATCTGTTATTTTTAGGGGAAATAAAACGTGGTTTCAGCTGAAGCCCACTGTGTACCTCTCTCCAGTTCTAATCTTTCTCCCTCCCCAGATAAACCACAGTCTTGAATCTGGTATTTATTATTTTCGTGTATATTATTAATGTTAATACCATATGTACCCATAAACAATGCATAGTGTTGTTTATGCTTTCAAAACTAATGTAAATGGCATCACAATGTGCAAATGCCTTTGTGTTTTTTTCCTCAACATTCTGAGATTTATCTATGATGGTACATGTAGCCATAATTTATCCATTTTAAATGCTGTATTTAAAAGTGTTCCATTGTCTGCACATACCACAATTAATTCATCCTCCTGTTGATGGACATTTAGGTGGCTTTAAATATTTCCTTATTACAAGCAATACTGCAGTGAATGCAAGTTTTTTACATATCTCCGTAGGCATCTGTGTGAAAGGCTCTAGAAACCAGATCCTTGCTACATCACCTTGGAGCTCATTAGAGATACACCATCCCAGGCCCCGCTCCACACCTACTGAATTAGACCTTATCTTTAGTAAGATCTTCCTTTATGTAAGGTGCTCATAGGCATATTGAAGTTTGAGCAGTTGGTCTCAAACTTAGTGGCACATTGGAATCATCTGGGAAGTTAAAAAAAAAAAAGCAAAAACAGCCTTATGCCTGGGTCATACCCCAGAGGTTCGGACTTAATTGCTCTAGGGTGTGCCCAGGTCTCCAGGGATTTTTTTTTTTTTAAAGATTTTTATTTATTTATTTGAGAGAGAGAATGAGAGAGAGAGAGAGAGAGAGAGAGCATGAGAGGGGGGAGGGTCAGAGGGAGAAGCAGACTCCCTGCCGAGCGGGGAGCCCGATGCGGGACTCGATCCCCCCAGGACCCCAGGATCATGACCTGAGCCGAAGGCAGTCGCTTAACCAACTGAGCCACCCAGGCGCCCTCCAGGGATTTTTAAAAGCTCCTTAGATGATACTAATATGTAGCCAAGATTTAGAATGACTGCTTGGACATTGCAGTAGAACTGTGACTGCATTGTATGTGTCGCTTGGCTTTTGCTGGGATGCCACTCCAGAGAGGAGAGTTTTGCCCATAATGGGCTATGTCAGGCAGGTAGAGACTATAATGGAACTTCTAATCCAGGAAATTATCAAAACATTCAAGCAAATGCTTCATCCTATTTTAAGTACAATTCGTTTTTAGTCAACAGAGTCTACTTAAACACTTGGAAGGCACTAACTATGTATCAGATAATCTCCTAGAAAGCACTTTCTTAATATTATTTCTCTTAATATTTGTTGGAAAAATTTCTTTTCCACTTTAGAAAACCTTGAAATTTTGCGTGGGATAGTGCAGTTTATCAGAAAGTCAGAAGAACCTGTTAAGAAGGAGGAAGAATGCACTCCAGGATGGTGAACCCCTCTGCTCTGTGCCCAGAGAGGCACCCGTGACTCAACCTCCAGCCTGGGACACCTGCAGAGCGAAGCTGCCCTCCACTCATGCCACAGGGCATGGTCAGGGAGCACACAGAGCTCCTGCTTCCACAAGGAAGATAACTCAGCACTTTGTCGTTTAGTGGCGTGAGCTTTTCTCTCCAACAGTGTATCATTGTAGTCAAAACTGGGAAAACTGGGGAGGCTTGGGGCTAATTATTCATCTATCCCATTGCTCTGCATTTTTGTGAATAGTTGTACAACAGAGTTCTTGAGTCCCAACTGGATTTCAGAGTATATCTATGTGACCTGAAGGAACTTTCTCAGAGACAGGAAATTCTTTTTTTCCATTACTCAGATTCATGTTCAAGCACATAAGGAGACATACATACATTCTCACTGTCTAATATTCAACACTTTTGTAAAGGGGAAATACTCCTTAAACTCCCCATTTTCCCAATCCCACTTTTTCCTTCCTGGAGGTAACCGGTATTATTAGCACAATGCTTATCCTTCCAAGCCTTTTTGTTTGTTGTTGTTTTATGCTTTATGGAGAATTTCTATGCCCTCTACTTGTAATTTATTATAGTGCATCTTATTTAACCTTATACAATAATGCTGGCCAAGATGGGCAGAAATCCAAATTTTTATGTTAAGTCTCTTGACCTTGGTCTCTTGGTAATTCTCTTTCCTCTAAAACACGTTGGGGCCAAACAAAACATATCTGCAAGACAAACTCCGTGCTGCTTTATGGCCTCTGCTTTAAGAAGGCTTTGATTTAATTCTATAATAGAAGTAAAATTTTTGGTGCTGGCTAACCTGTGAAAGTTTTAAAGCCAAATGATGTTATGATGAGATTTTATTTGGAAATGTGCCCCTTCTTCACATGCTTGGCTATTGTTCTTTGGCCCATCAGCCCATAAATTCCCAAGTGGTGACCACCTGCAATAGGGCAGTTAAGAGGGAGCGTACAGATCTGTCCTGAAATCCGGCACAGGCTCCAGTTTTCCTGATAGTGAATTTGCAAAGTCCTTGAGCCCAGAGACCAAATCCTGTTTTGCTTGCCAGCTACCAAGTAATAAAATGGTGATCACATGCAAAGAAATATGAAGCCACTCATTCCCGTTCTTTGGTCCACTAAGAGGGACTTGGCAGGAGGGTATGTTGGTGGAATGCTCATCTGCAGAACACAATGACTATTTCCTACAGCCCCTGCTGGAAACACTAACCCATTGGCTGGGTACTATCCTGTCAGCAATCGAAGAGAATTCCTACAGAACTAAATTGATCACTCCTGCAGAGGTGGAAGAAGGGAGCAGAGGAAGAACAGTCTCACGCTCAGCAAATGAAAATCCCCCAGGCTGCTGGTGAAGTGAGCCTCTGGCACTAGAGAATAAGGGAGTTTGGAAGCAAAAATAGAGGCACATCTCTCATCCCCAGGAAAGGCTGTGGCCTTACAGTTTTGTCCACCTAAACCAAGACATGTGTTTTAAAATATAATTCTGCCACAACAATGAACTCTTCAACATTGGTTGTCTTAATTCTCTGGAGTATGTTTAAAAAATTTTTTTTTAAATGTTTTTAAATTTTTTAAAGGATTTTATTTATTTGAGACAGAGAGAGAGAATGAGCAGGCGCAGAGGCACAGCGAGAAGCAGACTGCCCAGTGAGCAGGGAGCCCAACGCAGAACCCTGGGATCATGACCTGAGCCGAAGGCAGATGCTTAACCAACTGAGCCACCCAGGTGCCCCTGTCTAGAGTAGGTTTTTAAGCTGTATCCTGGGTGAATGAATTCACAGCTAGAATAGCACATGGTTAAATAAGAGGCTGCTTTACAACTTCCCTTCTGCTTCAAGCTGGGAGGCAGGAAGGAGGTCACTAATCTTTGTGGTACAGGTGCCTGTAAGTGTGAAAGTTTTAATGCCCTATGGGCAAATTTTGAGTGAAAAGGATCAAGAGCTAGTTGATCAGTGTGCCCCACTTTTATGTCTCAGGTGGGGAATGCCGAGGTGTGTTCTATATTAGTAATTCTACATAGCTCTTCAAGAGTCCCCAGTGGACAAGAGCCTGTTTTCCAAAACAACATTGGCTTCTTCTCCTTGTTTCACTCTTCCTGATTCCTCACTCTCATTCCTTGGGAACACCTCCTAAAATAAACGCTCCACACTTGGGCCCCCGTTGCAGGCTCTGCTTTTAGGTGGGAACTGAGGCTAAGACCTCCTCCATTCCCAAATTTCCTAACCCAGCTTACTTGACTCATTCAGTTCACCTTCCTGGCTCTGGAGGCGCTTGCGGTTGCGACCCTGCTTTAGCGACACCTCGAGGAACTCATCCCCTGTGTTCAACACCATGACCACCCTGAGCAAATAACTCCTCAAGCACTGCATGCAGTAGCAAGGCTTGTGGCTGGCGTGGTTTCCTCTGTGGGAGGCCCGCTCTTGCTGCCCCCCGCCACCAATTTCCTGCTACCCTCATTTTCATGAAGCAGATTCCTACTTGGTCTTCAAGGCCAGCTTCAGTTTAACTTCCTCTGTGGACCCTTCTCTAACTCATCCACTACAAGCATGTTTAAAGGCTAAGGAAAGGGAGCTAAAGGAGAGGGAGAGATCTGCAAACGGGAAGAAGACACTCATGGGGCAGCTCTTGTTGGAGAAGAGAATGGCATCAGGGGCGCAGCCTACCTCCAAAGAAGGATCCTTCATTCTCTGAGACTGGAATAGCGATGGCAAACACTGACATATACCTACTCTGTGCCAACCTCTGTTTCAAGTGTTTTCAAAATATTTAGTAAATGTTAGCCTCTCTTCCAAGGACTTTCTGAGCTATGTATATGTATAATTATGGTCCCCATTTTTCAGGTTAGGAAATAGAGGCACAGAGAGGTTGAATAACTGCCCAAGATCACACAGCTGATGGGTAGTCAGGATGCCAGGTAGTTTGGTTTCAGAGTTCATGCTCTTGACCACTATGTCTTATCACTTCTTAAGGGAAGCTAACGTAGAAAATAAATACATGGGGAAAAGAAAGCCGAGGTGGTTTATGTCTGTTGGCCTACATTTTCTCAGTGAAACAGGAGACAAGGCCAGCTCATGTGATGGTAGGAGGCAGTGACCCTGTTTGAATTTGACTAGGCAGAAAAAAAAAAAAAGCAGGAAGAGTAAATTGGCCTTTGTCATATTTTGCAAAAGTTCCTGAACCACCAGTAATACTTTGCCTGCCTCTTAGCGCATTGCCAAGTATTTGGCAACAAAACTACTTTTACCAAATGGCATCATTCCTCTTTTGTTAGTGTTCCCTGTGGCACTTCCAGAAAGCACAGTACTTGAGGCTCTGGTATGTTTTGGAGATGATAGTTACAGGAATGCACCTCACACTGTTCAGAAGCCTCAGTCCAGGAGGAGCATGCTTCTGGAGAAACGACCTTTGCTTTTCCCAGCATTGCTGTGAACACCTAGGAAGGATGTGGTGGTATTTTGTAGTCAGGCATAGGCTGGGTGGTTTCCAGAACAGATAGGCATCAGATCTCCATGAGAATGGAAAAGACGTCCCATACCTAGCAAATTCTCAACCCTGGGAGGGTGGTTTAACCACAGCAGTATATCTCCCTGTGGAATGTGGTGGAAACCTGGAAAGTTTTACTTCTATTTGTTCTATTACCGGCTTTAAACAACCCCCTTTGAGGTTTTCATATCCTCTGCCATTAAGGAAACTTAATATCCTTGGTGTCTGTGGGAATCTTTCCACCATCAGATCACCATCCTGTGGGGACACGCAACTGATTTACCACAACACAGGCAGGAATATAGTTGTGTGGAGCCATGGTAGGATAGTGTGCCTGATTTGGGGATGTAATACTCAAACTTATGACATTTTACCAATTTAACCTGGAGCTTAAGCCGAAGTAAGCAAACCAATGTGTGGATGCATATGTGGGTAAAGTAATGGAAAAGAAAATGTGGGAAAGGGAAATGACATTTTCCCATTTCCCCATTATGGCTATTTTTTTTCCACATTTTTGTGAAACACTTGTCTGTCATGGTGTTGTATCATCCTTGCCTTATTGAGAAGCCTAAAAGCCCTTCAGTGAAAGGCACTTACCTTTCACTCATGTGATGGTAACAAAAGGGAGGATAAGAATGAGGAATAAAAGGCAACGTTCTGTGTCATTGTCAACTTCTTTCATCAATGTTTTATGGTTTTCAGAGTACAGGTCTTTCACGTCTTTTGTTAGATGTATTCCTAGGTACTTCTTTGGTGCAGTTGTAAATAGGATTGTTTTCTTAATTTCTCTTTCTGCTGCTTCATTAGTAGTGTGTAGAAATGCAACTGATATCTGTAGGTTGATTTTGTATCCTGTGACCTTACTGAATTCATTTATCAGTTCTAGCAGATTTTTTTTTGATGGAGTCTTTAGGGTTTTCTATATAGAGTATCATGTCATTTGCAAATAGAAATTTTACTTCTTCCTTACCAATTTGGATGCCTTTTATTTATGTTGCCTGACTGCTGTGGCTAGGACTGGCAGTACTATGTTGAATAAAAGTGGTGAGAGTGGACAGCCTTGTCCTGTTTCTGATCTTAGGGGCTTTTCCCCACTGAGGATGATGTTAGCTATGGATTTTTCATATAAGGCCTTTATCATGTTGAGGTATGTTCTCTCTAAATCTACTTTGTTGAGAGTTTTTATCACGAATGGATGTTGTACTTTGTCAAATGATTTTTCTGCATCTATTGAAATGATCATATGGTTTTTATCCTTTCTCTTATTGATGTGAGGTATCACATTGACTGATTTGAGAATACTGAACCATCCTTGCATCCAAGGAATAAATCCCACTTGATCATGGGAATGATTTTTTTAATGTATTGTCAGATTTGGTTTGCTAGTATTTTGTTGAGGATTTTTCACATCTATGTTCATCAACAGACACGTGAAAAGTTGCTCAACATCACTCATCATCAGGGAAATGCAAATCAAAACTACAATGAGATATCACCTCACATCTGTCAGAATGGCTAAAATCAAAAACATAAGAAACAAGTGTTGGTGAGGATGTGGAGAAAAGGAGCCCTTATGCACTGTTGATGGGAATGCAAACTGGGGAAACCACTGTGGGAAACAGTATGGAGGTTCCTCAAAAAGTTAAAAATAGAATTACCTTATGATCCAGCAATCACACTGCTGGGTATTTACCCAAAGAATACAAAAACACTAATTCAAAGGGATACATGAACCCCTATGTTTATCCCCTATGTTTGTTGCAGCATTATTTACAATAGCCAAATTATGGAAGCAGCCCAACTGTCCATTAATAGATAAATGGATAAAGAAGATGTGGCATGTAATTACAATGGAATATAATTCAGCCATGAAATCTCACCATTTGTAACAACATGGATAGAACTAGAGAGTCATAATGCTAATTGAAAAGAGTCAGAGAAAGACAAATACCATATGATCTCACTCGTATGTGGAATTTAAGAAACAAAACAAATGGGCAAAGGGAAAGAGAAAGAGGGGCCAGGGAGAGTGGAAGAGGGAGAGAGGGAGAGAAGGGGAGACGCGGAGGGGGAAGAGAGAGAAACCAAGAAACAGACTCTTAATTCTAGAGAACAAATTGATTGTTACCAAGGGGAAGGGGGGTGAGGAATTGGGTGAAATATGTGAAGGGGATTAAGGAGTGCACTTGTCGTGATGAGCACCAGGTGATGCATTCAATCACTATATCATGCACCTGAAACTAATATAACACTGTTAACTATACTGGAATGAAAGTGAAAAAGTTAATTAAAAAAAGGCAACATTCTGAAAACAACCAGAGGGCTCTTTGCCCTTGGAGGCTTCTTGGGATGGAGACTGTAGTTCTCAAGCTTCAGGGCGCAGTAGAACCCCGAGTGCTTGTTCTTTAGCCCCACCCTCCATGATATGGATTAAGTAGACCAGGGCTTGAGTCCAGGATTCTGCATTTTGAGCACGTAGTTAAGGTGAACCTGAAGGAGGGAGGCCCACACTGGTTTAGAGGGAATATTTATGTTTTGTTTTAAAGGATAAGAAAATAGGGGCATCTGGGTGGCTCAGTCAGTTAAGCGTCTGCTTTCAGCTCAGGTCATGATCCCAGGGTCCTGGAATTGAGCCCCGCATTGGACTCCTTGCTCATCGGGGAGTCTGCTTCTCCCTCTCCCTCTGCTGCTTCCCCTGCTTGTGCTCTCTCTCTTGCTCTCTCTGTGTCAAATAAATAAATAAAATCTTTAAAAAAAAGATAAGAAAATAAATAAAAAGAAGCATTGCTTTAATGCTTCAATTAACCCATTGCTGGGATTATTAAAATGAGTAGACTGGCACTATATTGATACTTTGGGTGAGTTGTAAAAGTTTGTGTTTTTGAAGATATGGTTTTCTTCGTCTCAGTTGTCAGTGTTTGTTATGTGTGTTGAGTCATTCATAGTATTCCCTTATTATCCTTTTGCTGACTGCAGAGTCTGTAGTGATATCCCCATTTTTATTCTTGATATTGGTAACTTGTGTCTTCTCTTTTTTTATTTTTGTCAATCTTGTTAGAGGTTTGTCAATTTTTTAAAGTTTTTATTTTAATTCCAGTTAGTTAATATACAGTGTAATATTAGTTTCAGGTGTACAATATAGTGATTCAGCACTTCCATACATCACCCGGCGCTCATCACAGCAAGTGCACTCCTTAATCCCCATCATCTATTTCACCCATCCACCACCCACCTCCCCTCTGGTAACCACCAGTTTGTTCTCTATAGTTAAGAGTTTGTTTCTTGGTTTCACTCTCTCTTTCTTTCCCTTTGCTCATTTGTTTCATTTCTTAAATTCCCCATATGAGCATATGAGTGAAATCATATGGTATTTGTCTTTCTCTAACTCTTTTTGCTTAGCATTATACTCTCTAGCTCCATCTATGTCATTGAAAATGGCAAGATTTCATTCCTTTTTATGGATGAATAATATTCATTGTGTATATATACATATACCACATCTTTATCCATTCATCTATTGATGGACACTTGGGCTGCTTCCATAATTTGGCTATTGTAAATAATGCTACAATAAATATTCCTTTGAATTAGTGTTTTTGTATTCTTTGGTCAGTTTAATATATATATATTTAATATATATATATTTCACTCGAGACTTCCTCTTTGACTCATGGATTATTTAAGAGTGAAGAATGTGTTAAGTTCCAAGGGTTTGGAGATTTTCTTATTTTTTATTGTTGATTTCTAGTTTGGTAACACTTTGGTCAAAGAATAACTCTGTCTGATTTCACTTTTTTTTTTGAAGGATTTATTTATTTTGATAGAGAGCAAGAGCACACATAAGCGGGAGGGGCAGGGGGAGAATCTGAAGCAGGCCCAGCACAGAGTTTGACATGGGGCTCAATCTCACAACCTAGAGATCACGACCTGAATTGAAACCAAGAGTCGGCACTTAACCGACTGTGCCACTCAGGTGCCCCTGATTTCACTTTTTAAAAATTTGCTGAATTTGGCGGGGAGGAGCAAGATGGTAGAGAAGTAGGAGACCTAAATTTCATCTGGTCCCAGGAATTCACACCTACAAACTCAACAGGAGATCGAAGAAAAGAATAGCAGCAACTCTCTGAATGAAAAGCAACCACTTTCTGGAAGGTAGGACGTTTGGAGAAGTGAATCCGAGGCGATATTCGGGAAGATAGAAGGCGGGGGGAGGGGGGCCCTGTCAGCCGGTTACTGGTAAGTGATAGAGCAGCAGAGCACAAAATCGGAACATTTAGAGGTCTGCTCCACTGAGGGACGTCACTCCAGTGGCTAAGCAGGGGGTGGAACCCTCGCGGGACAGTGTGGTCTCAGGACCCTTGGGGTCACAGAAAGACCGGGGGTGCCTGAGTGTGGCAGAGCTCCCAGGTATCGGAGTGGGGAAGCTGGCTGCAGAGATGGAGCTGAGGAGTGGGCTCTCAGCTGCCATAAACTGTGATCCGTGGCGCAGTCGGGCCACGGTTCCTCCAGCAGGGACCCAACAAGCGGCAGATCTGGGGAGACTCCCCTTCCTCCCCTGGGAGGAGTGGCACGGGAGTGCACCGCAGGGATCTGCTGGGTTTGGAGACTCCACATGGGGTCGTGTGCCAGAGATAGAAACGCTCTGTCACAGGCCAGGTGAGCATGGAGTCCGGCCGGAGACCGGGGAGATGGGAGTGACTGACTGCTTTTCTCTGGGGGAACACCGAGGAGTGGGGCCCTGAGTTCTTGGCTCCTCTGGGGCGGAGATTGGGAGGCCGCCATTTTCACTCTTGTCCTCCAAAGCTGTGCAGAAAGCTTGCAGGGAACAAAAGTTCCCGAGAGCAAACCGGAGCAGGTTACTCAGCCCGGACCGGCAAGGGCGGGGCAATTCTGCCTCCCGTAAAGACATTTGGGAACCATGGCAACAGGCCCCTTCCCCAGAAGATCGGCAAAAACAGCCAGCCACGACCAAGTTTACTGATCAATGAGAACGACAGAACTCCAGCGCTAGGGGAATACTGCACATAGAATTCATGGCTTTTTCCCCATGATTCTTTAGTCTTTCAAAGTTAATTTTTTTTAACTTTCTTTTTCTTTTTTTTGAATTTTTCCCTTTTTCAACCAACATCTTATCAATCCCTTTTTTAAAAAATCTTTTTTATTTTTCATTTTTAGAGTCATATTCTATCCCTTCATAGTAGTTAACCTTATTTTTGGCATATATATATATATATATATATATATATATATATATATATATATATGTTGTTCTCGCTCTCTTTAAAATTTTGGGATACAGTTTCTTCTAACAGACCAAAATATACCCTAAATCTCTAGTGTATGGCTTTGTTTTAGTCTCCCGCCTGACCACATTTTCTCCCCCTTTTTTTTAATCCTCTTCTTTCTTTCTTTTTTTTTTTTAAGATTTTATTTATTTATTTGACAGAGACACAGCAAGAGCAGGAACACAAGCAGGGGGAGTGGGAGAGGGAGAAGCAGGCTTCCCGCAGAGCAGGGAGCCCGATGTGGGGCTCAATCCCAGGACCCTGGGATCATGACCTGAGCCGAAGGCAGACGCTTAATGACTGAGCCACCTAGGTGCCCCTCTCCTTTCTTTTTTCAACCAACTTCTTGTCAATTCCTTTTATAAAATCTTTTATAATTTTCATCTTTACAGTCATATTCCATCCCTTCATTGTATTTACCCTTACTTTTGTACCTATATAAGTTTTTCTTTCTTTAAAATTTTGGGAGGCACTTTCTTCTAACAGACCAAAATATACCCAAAATCTAGTGTGTGGCACCGATCTATGCACCAGCTTGATCAGATTTGATCCTATTCTGTTTTTTGTTTGTTTGTTTTTATCTTTTTTTTTTCTTTCTTTCCCTTTCTTTTCCCCAGATTTCAGGTCTCTTCTGATTTGTTTAGTGTATATTTTTCTGGGGACGTTGTTACCCAGTTAGCATTTTGTTCTCTAATTCATCTATTCTCCTCTGGACAAAATGACAAGATGGAAAAAATCACCTCCAAAAAAAGAACAAGAGGCAGTACTGACTGCCAGGGACCTAATCAATACAGACATTAGTAAGATATCGGAACTAGAGTTCAGAATGATGATTTTAAAGATACTAGCTGGGTTTGAAAAAAGCATGGAAGATATTAGAGAAACCCTTTCTGGAGAAATAAGAGAACTAAAATCTAACCAAGTCGAAATCAAAAAAGGCTATTAATGAGGTGCAATCAAAAATGGAGGCTCTAACTGCTAGGATAAATGAGGCAGAAGAGAGAATTAGTGATATAGAAGGCTAAATGATGGAAAATAAAGAAGCTGAGAAAAAGAGAGATAAACAACTACTGGATCATGAGGGCAGAATTCGGGAGATAAGTGATACCATAAGATGAAACAATATTAGAATAATTGGGATCCCAGAAGAAGAAGAAAGAGAGAGAGGGGCAGAAGGTATATTGGAGCAAATTATAGCAGAGAACGTCCCTAATTTGGGGAAGGAAACAGGCATCGAAATCCAGGAGGCACAGAGACCCCCCTCAAAATCAATAAAAGTAGGTCAACACCCCAACATCTAATTGTAAAACTTATGAGTCTCAGAGACAAAGAGAAAATCCTGAAAGCAGCTCAGGAGAAGAGATCTGTAACCTACAATGGTAGGAACATTAGATTGGCAACAGACCTATCCACAGAGACCTGGCAGGCGGAAAGGACTGGCATGATATAGTCAGACACTAAACGAGAAAAATACGCAGCCAAGAATACTATATCCAGCTAGGCTGTCATTGAAAATAGAAGGAGAGATAAAAAGCTTCCAGGACAAACAAAAACTAAAGGAATTTGCAAACACGAAACCAGCCCTCCAAGAAATATTGAAAGGGGTCCTCTAAGCAAAGAGAGAGCCTAAAAGTAACATAGACCAGAAAGGAATATAGACAATATACAGTAAGAGTCACCTTACAGGCAATACAATGGCACTAAATTCATATCTTTCAATAGTTACCCTGAATGTAAATGGGCTAAATGCCCCAATCAAAAGACACAGGGTATCAGATTGGATAAAAAAACAAAACCCATCAATATGCTGTCTGCAAGAGACTCATTTTAGACCCAAAGACACCCCCAGATTGAAAGTGAGGGGGTGGAAAACCATTTACCATGCTAATGGACACCAAAAGAAAGCTGGGGTGGCAATCCTTATATCAGACAAATTAGATTTTAAGCCAAAGACTATAATAAGAGATGAGGAAGGACACTATATCTTACTTAAAGGGTCTATCTAACAAGAAGATCTAACAACTGTAAATATCTATGCCCCTAACATGGGAGCAGCCAATTATTTAGGCCAATTAATAACAAAAGCAAAGAAACACATTGACAACAATACAATAATAGTGGGGGACTATAACACCCCCCTCACTGAAATGGACAGATCATCTAAGCAAAAAATCAACAAGGAAATAAAGACTTTAAGGGACACACTGGACCAAATGGACTTCACAGATATATTCAGAATATTCCATCCCAAAGCAACAGAATACACATTCTTCTCTAGTGCCCATGGAACATTCTCCAGAATAGATCACATCCTAGGTCACAAATCCGGTCTCAACTGGTACCAAAAGATTGGGATCATTCCCTGCATATTTTTGGACGACAATGTTTTGAAACTAGAACTCAATCACAAGAGGAAAGTCAGAAAGAACTCAAATACATGGAGGCTAAAGAGCATCCTACTAAAGAATGAATGGGTCAACAAGGAAATTAAAGATGAATTAAAAAAAGTCATGGAAACCAATGAAAATGAAAACACAACTGTTCAAAATCTTTGGGATGCAGCAAAGGCAGTCTTAAGAGGAAAGTATATAGCAATACAAGCCTTTCTCAAGAAACAAGAAAGGTCTCAAATACACAACCTAACCCTACACCTAAAGGAGCTGGAGAAAGAACAGCAAATAAAGCCTAAACCCAGCAGGAGAAGAGAAATAATAAAGATGAGAGCAGAAATCAATGAACTAGAAACCAAAAGAACAGTAGAACAGATCAACGAAACTAGGAGCTGGTTCTTTGAAAGAATTAACAAGATTGATAAACCCCTGGCCAGACTTATCAAAAAGAAAAGAGAAAGGACCCAAATAAATAAAATCATAAATGAAAGAGGAGAGATCACAACCCACACCAAAGAAATACAAACAATTATAAGAACATGTTATGAGCAACTATATGCCAGCAAATTAGATAATCTGAAAGAATGGGTGCATTTCTAGAGATGTATCCACTACCAAAACTGAACCAGGAAGTAATAGAAAACCTGAACAGACCTATAACCACTAAGGAAATTGAAGCAGTTATCAAAAATCCCCTAACAAACAAAAGCCCAGGGCCAGATGGCTTCCCAGGGGAATTCTACCAAACATTTAAAGAAGAATTAATACCTATTCTTCTGAAACTGTTTCAAAAAATAGAAATGGAAGGAAAACTTCCAAACTCGTTTTATGAGGCCACCATTACCTTGATCCCCAAACCAGACAAAGACCCCATCAAAAAAGAATTACAGACCAATATCCTTGATGAACATGAATGCAAAAATTCTCACCACAATACTAGCCAATAGGATCCAACAGTACAGTAAAAGGATTATTCACCACGACCAAGTGGGATTTATCCCTGGGCTGCAAGGTTGGTTCAACATCCGCAAATCAATCAATGTGATACAATACATTAATAAAAGAAAGAACAAGAACCATATGATCCACTCAATAGATGCAGAAAAAGCATTTGACAAAGTACAGCATCTTCTCTTGATTAAAACTCTTCACAGTGTAGTGATAGAGGGTACATACCTCAATATTATAAAAGCCATCTATGAAAAACCCACAGCAAATATCATTCTCAATGGAGAAAAACAGAGCTTTCCCCCTAAAGTCAGGAATATGGCAGGGATGTCCACTATCACCACTGCTATTCAACATAGTATTAGAAGTCCTAGCTTCAGCAATCAGACAACAACAACAAAAAATAAAAGGCATCCAAATTGGCAAAGAAGTCAAACTCTCACTCTTTGCAGATGATACGATATTTTATGTGGAAAACCCAAAAGACTCCACCCCAAAACTGCTAGAACTCATACAGGAATTCAGTAAAGTGGCAGCATATAAAATCAGTGCACAGAAATCAGTGGCATTCCTATACACCACCACCAAGACAGAAGAAAGAGAAATTAAGGAGTCGATCCCATTTACAATTGCACCCCAAACCATAAGATACCTAGGAATAAATTTAACCAAAGAGGCAAAGAATCTGTACTCAGAAAACTATAAAATACTCATGAAAGAAATTGAGGAAGACACAAAGAAATGGAAAAACGTTCCATGCTCATGGATTGGAAGAACAAATATCGTGAAGATGTTAATGCTACCTAGAGCAATCTACACATTCAAAGCAATCCCTACCAAAGTACCATCCACTTTTTTCAAAGAAATGGAACAAATAATCCTAAAATTTGTATGGAACCAGAAAGGACCCCAAATAGCCAGAGGAATGTTGAAAAAGAAAAGCAAAGCTGGTGGCATTACAATTCCGGACTTCAAGCTCTATTTCAAAGCTGTCATCTTCAAGACAGTATGGTACTGGCACAAAAACAGACACATAGATCAATGAAACAGAATAGAGAGCCCAGAAATGGACCCTCAACTCTATGGTCAACTCATCTTCGACAAAGCAGTAAAGAATGTCCAGTGGAAAAAAGACAGTCTCTTCAACAAATGGTGTTGGGAAAATTGGACAGCCACATGCAGAAGAATGAAACTGGACCATTTCCTTACACCACACACAAAAATAGCCTCAAAATGGATGAAAGACCTCAGTGTGAGACAGGAGTCCATCAAAATCCTAGAGGAGAACACAGGCAGCAACCTCTTCAACCTTAGCCATAGCAACTTCTTCCTAGAAACGTCACCAAAGGCAAGGGAAGCAAGGGCAAAAATGAACTATTGGGACTTCATCAAGATAAAAAGCTTTTGCACAGCAAAGGAAACAATCAACAAAACCAAAAGACCACTGACAGAAGAGAAGAAGATATTTGCAAATGACATATCAGATAGAGAGCTAGTATCCAAAATCTATAAAGAACTTCTTAAACTCAACACCCAAAGAACAAATGATCCAATCAAGAAATGGGCAGAAGACATGAAGAGACATTTTTCCAAAGAAGAAATCCAAATGGCCAACAG
This sequence comes from Eumetopias jubatus, assembly GCF_037043125.1. Classification (NCBI taxonomy): domain Eukaryota; kingdom Metazoa; phylum Chordata; class Mammalia; order Carnivora; family Otariidae; genus Eumetopias; species Eumetopias jubatus. Next base: position 86,171,658 of record NW_028274807.1, read on the forward strand.
ACACATGAAAAATTGCTCAACATCACTCGACATCATGGAAATTCAAATCAAAACCTCAATAAGATACCACCTCACACCAGTCAGAATGGCTAAAATTAACAAGTCAGGAAACGACAGATGTTGGCGGGGATGTGGAGAAAGGGGAACCCTCCTACACTGTTGGTGGGAATGCAAGCTGGTGCAGCCACTCTGGAAAACAGTATGGAGGTTCCTCAAAAAGTTGAAAATAGAGCTACTCTACGACCCAGCAATTGCACTCCTGGGTATTTGCCCCAAAGATACAAACGTAGGGATCCGGAGGGGTATGTGCACCCTGATGTTTATAGCAGCAATGTCCACAATAGCCAAACTGTGGAAAGAGCCAAGATGTCCATCGACATATGAATGGCTAAAGAAGATGTGGTATATCTCTACAGTGGAATATTATGCAGCCATCAAAAGGAATGAAATCTTGTCATTTGCAATGACGTGGATGGAACTGGAGGGTATTATGCTGAGCGAAATAAGTCAATCAGAGAAAGACATGTATCATATAATCTCACTGATATGAGGAATTCTTAATCTCAGGAAACAAACTGAGGGTTGCTGGAGTGGTGGGGGTGGGAGGGATGGGGTGGCTGGGTGATAGACATTGGGGAGGGTATGTGCTATGGTGAGTGCTGTGAATTGTGTAAGACTGTTGAATCACAGACCTGTACCTCTGAAACAAATAGTACATTATATGATAAAAAAAAAGCAGGAAGGGAAAAATGAAGGGGGGGAAATCGGAGGGGGAGACGAACCATGAGAGACTATGGACTCTGAGAAACAAACTGAAGGTTCTGGAAGGGAGGGGACTGGGGGGATGGGTTAGCCTGGTGATGGGTATTAAGGAGGGCACATATGCATGGAGCACTGTGTGTTATATGAAAACAGTGAATCATGGAACACTCCATCAAAAACTAATGATGTAATGTATGGTGATTAACATAACATAAAAAAAATAAAAATTTGCTGAGTTTTTGTTTTATGGCCTGGAATATGGTCTATCTTGGTATATGTTCTGTGGTAACATGAAAAGAATGTGTATTATGTTATTGAGTGGAATATTTTATAAATGTTGATTTAGATCATGTTGATCGATGTGTTTTTGAGTTCCAAATCCTTGCTGATTTTCTCTCTCGTTGTTCTGGTAATTGTGGAAAGAGGAATGTTGAGATCTCCATCTGTGATTGTGGATTTGTCTATTTCTCTTTTTACTTGGATCAGTTTTTGCAGCTTTATTGTTTGGTGTATCTATATTTAGGATAGCTATATCTCTTCTTGGTGGATTGATCCCTTTATCATTATGTAATGCCTCTCTTTGTCTCTAGTATGTTTCCTTGTTCCAAAGTCTTCTTTATCTGATGTTCATATAGCTACTACTGCTTTTTTTTTGATGAGCATTTTCATGGTAAAATTTTTTCCATCCTTTTACTTTCAACATGCTTATATTGCTATATTTAAAGTGAGTTTCTTGTTGACAACATATAGTTAAGTCATGATTTTTAATCCACTCTGTCAATCTTTGTCTTTTAATTGTTGTATTTAGACCAGCTCCATTAAATGTAATTATTGGTATGGTAGGGCTTAAATCTTCCATTTTATTTTGTTTTCTGTTATTTTCTCTGCTTTTTGTTTCTCTGTTTTCCTTTTCCTACCTTCCTGTGTGTTGCTTGAACGTTGTTTAGATTTAAATTTGATTTATCTATAGTGTTTTGGTATTATCTCCTTTATATAACATTTTGGTGGTTGCTTTAGGTATTACATTATATACACCTTAGTTACCACAGTTTACTGGTGTTGTCTTTTTACTAGTTCAAGTGAAGTATAGAAACCTTACCCAGTGTTATGTTCTTTTACCCTCCACCATTTATAATTGTCTTGATGGTTTAGAACCACAACAAATAGTGTTATAATTTTTGCTTCAACCCTCAAACATAATTTAGAAAATGGAAGAGCAGAAGGAGTCTATCATATTTACCCATTTTTTTAAAAGATTTTATTTATTTATTTGACAGAGAGAGACAGAGCCAGAGAGGGAACACAAGCAGGGGCAGAGGGAGAGGGAGAAGCAGGCTTCCCGTGGAGCAGGCAGCCCGATGCAGGGCTCCATCCCAGGATCAGGACCTGAGCCAAAGGCAGACACTCAACGACTGAGCCACCCAGGTGCCCCACCCATATTTTTGGTTATGTTTTTTCTTTTCTCCTGATGTTCCAACATTCTGATTTTTATCATTTCCTTTTTGTTTCAAGAACTTCCTTTAGCTGTTTATTTAAGGTAGGTTTGCTGGTGACACATTCTCTTAGTTTTCTTCCACCTGGGAATGACCTGATTATCTTTTCCTTCCTACAGGTTATTTTTGCTGGGTATAGGATTTTGGGTTGAGAGTTCTTTCAGCATTTGCAAAATGTTATGTCATTTCCTCTGGTCTCTAAGGTTTCTGATGAAAAATACACTATCATCCAAATTGTCCACTGCAATAGATAACATGCATTTTTTTCTCTTACTACTTTCAAAAGTTTTTTTTTTTCTTCAGAAATTTGACATGATGTGTCTTGGTGTGGATTTCTTTGGATTTTCCTCTTTAGGATTTTAATGCTTCTTGAATCAGTAGGTTTGTCTTTTGCCAAATTTGGGAAGTTTTCAGCCATTGCCACCTTTAGGCCTTTTTCAGCCCCATCTTCTTTCTCCTCTTTTTACAATTCTGATGATACAAATGTTTGAGTTCTTTTTATAGTCCCACATATCCCTGAGGCTATGTTCATTTCTAAAAAAATCTGTTTATTTTTGGTTGTTCAGATTTGATAATTTCTACTGCTATATTTTCTATTTCACTGATTCTTTCCTTTGTCATTTTCATTCTCCAGGGCAGTGGTGAAGATCCTACCTCATCTGTAGGCCACCTCTGACACCACACCAGTGGGGAGGGTGGGGAAAGTCCAGGCTCCCATGGGATTTCTCCTGACACTGTTGGAGGGGAGCCTCATTACTGGCTGAGGGGATGAAATTCAAGGCTCTTATTTGACCTTTTTGGACAGAATTCTGGCAGGGATATTGCACCCTAGTGAGGCTAGAAGTCTGGGCTTTCTACTTAGCCTTTGTTGGTATAGGTAGGGAGGGGACCACAGTGTTTTTCTGTGGTGTAGGATGGAGTAGAGCAGTTATTGTCTAAAAGTTTTCTATCTTGCTTGGCTCCCCCTTTCCTAGTCTTTTGGCAAGACATCAGGCTTTTAAAAAATCTGCATTTGTTGGTGTTTACTTGGCACCTGGCTTCCTTAGCTGCAAGTCTGAGATATATGAGGTAAACAGAAAATCCAGAGAACTCATGACCATATTATTCCTTGGGTCTTGGGATCCCTTGCCATTCTGCTTTCTTTTCTCCACCTTTCTGATTATTTTTATGTTTGTTTTTCATAAAATGTTCAGAGCTTTTTGTTGTACTGAGCAGGAAGAATAGGGAAAAATACACCTACTCCATCATCCTAGGAGCAGAAGTTCAGAGCTTTGTAAATATATCTCCACAAAAAAAAAAAAAAAAAAGGTGAGCTATGAACTATAGTTTCTATTTATACTTAACATTTTATTATAAGGATCCTCTTTAGGCTATAATGCCTGAAAAATGTCACTTTTATTTGTTGTATAATATAACATTGCTTTGATGGATCTCAATTTATTAAACTAATCTCTTATTTTTAAAAATATTTAGGCTATTTTCAATTTTTCACTCATTTAGATAACACTAAGTAAACATGCTTTTTTCATAATAAGTGCCTGATTTTCTAATTATTTTCTTAGTATATATTTCTGGAAGGGGAGTTGCTAGAAGAGAGGGTATGAAACATTAAAAGGTCCCTGATACACATTTGTTTCCAGAACACTTGTACTGATTTGACTTCTAAGAGCAGCATTCTCCTAAGAGAGAATGCCTGACTTACTATACTCTGAAGTTAAATACTATCAGTTAAAAACTTTGCTGATTTAAAGGGAAAAAAGAGGATTTTAAATAGGATTCCTTTGATTAATAGTGAGGTTGAACATCACTACAATGCTAATTCAATAACTTTACCAAAAACATGGAAGTATAAAGAATAAATCACCATATTTAGGAAATTTAAAGCTTGATAATATTATCATGATATGATCTTATGGTATCATAATGTATCATGATAATGTATCATGATATAGTATTACATGAATCTATATATATGATAAAATTACATAAAACTACACACATAGAAACACATACAAATGAGTGCATATAAAACAAATGAAATCATACACTTGTTATGAGTACTGGGTAATGTATGGAAGTGTTGAATCACTATATTGTACCTGAAACTCATAGTACACTGTATGTTAACTAATTGGAATTTGAATAAAAACTAAAAAAAACCAGGTTTATTTATTTATTTATTTAAAGATTATATTTAATTTTTTGAGAGAGAGAGAGAACATACGGGGGAGGGGGTGGGGGCAGGGCAGAGGGAGAGGGAGAAGCAGGCTCCCCATCGAGCAGGGAGCCCAACCTGGGGCACCATCCCATGACCTAAGGATCATGACCTGAGCTGAAGATAGATGCTTAACCGAATGAGCCACCCAGGCAACCCCTAAAAATTCAGGTATTTTTAAAAGGAAAAAAAAAAACCCAGGTGAAATCTGTGTAAGATCTATGGCTTGTACCAATGTTAATTTCCTAATTTTGATATTATACTATAGTTGTATAAATTGTAACCTTTGGAGGAAACTGGTTGATGCGTACATGGGACCTCTCTGAACTATTTTATGAATGTTGATAATCGGTATCTTCTGTCTTATTTCCATAAACATTATTCTTTTGGAGTGTCTGAACCAGCCTTGCTCTTGAACAAGTTTCTTCCAAAGTTCCTCTGCTTAGATCAGAGACAAGAAAAGTCTCTATTCTAGTCAACACACCTGAATCTGATATGGACACTTGTCCTTGCTCATGGGGAGGCCTCACTCCCGTTGGGCATATCAGATATCTGGCCCAGACAGTGCTTCATACCTTGTTCCTGACTCATACTTGAACCTGGAGTTTCTACTTTCCATTTCACTATTCTGCTGGGTAGGACACTGTATGTCTTGCCATTTGACCCCAACCCACAATAGTCTGTTCTGTCCTTTGTTTTTCCCAGAAGAGGATCTTGTAATTTTCAACAAAACTTGTGACATTGGGGGGTTATGAAGAATTTTGACAGGGTGGTCTCTGATCAAAAGTAAGAACAGGCATATAAAATGGTTAACTTTTAAAATAGTAAATAGTTTTCTGAAACTAAAATAATAGCAAAGAAAAATTTCTACTAGAAATAGATCAGCATATAAAAATATTCCTAGGCTGTCAGAATTTTTCCCTGTCAGGCAGGACCAGAGTCAGGACTTGGAAAGTTTGCTTTTGAATTATGTCTGCATCTATCATAATATACATCTGAATACAACTTTCATCATTCTGATTTGGGTCATACATAAAGCATACTCAGATATCAAAATTAATGTGCCTTGCAGTTATATTCTCTAAGGACAGAACTGACAAAATATTTTATACAAAAGAGGTGAGGCTTTGGAAATAGACATGTGTGTTGAGATCAGAGAAGGTAGAGGTCTCGTTGGACCCTGAATTAGTAGGAGCGAGTTTGGAGTACCATGTCCAGTTTGTGGTATCTTTCTTTGATGCGGCAAGGATATACCAGCGCACTTTCTCAAGTATGGCCTTACGCTACCTGCATCAGGAAGGGAGACCTACATATTCTGGTTGAGGGTCCTTCCCAGATATCCCAACTGCATCAGAACATGGTGGGGGATTGGGAGACTGGCAGTCTTCATCTCTAACAAGCATTTCAGGTATTCTTAAGCACACTGAAATTTGATGTCAAAACATAGCCTCTAGGGTTTTTGAGAGATCTAGAAACCATACCATCTGAGTTTCAAAAAGAACTGTAACTGGTTTGGAGAAAAGCAGGCTTGTAGAGGGACTGATAACTATTTTTATTTTTGTCATGTCCTGTCACGGACACTTATTCTCATTATTGCAGAAGTCCTAGCTTCCGTAGATGTGAGTTATATGGAGGCAGATTTCAGGCCAATGTAAAAAGAAAAGAAATATTTTAAATTAGCATTTAAAAATGTAAGACTGCCTTGCTAGTAACCTTCTGGACACTGGAAATTTTCAGTCAAAGGGTACGGAGCCATGTTGAGTAGAATCAGTGTCTACATCTCTGAAACATTTTCCAAGAATCTGTGATTCCATGTCACTTCGTTGGTTCTTCTGCCCTCAGGATATATGTCCCCCAAATCTACAGCATTTACATCTTCCCTTGTTAAGCCTTGGAAAAGCTGTGTGTTAACTACTTTCTGTTTTGAGGTACTTTTTTAGAGGAGACTTATCCCTCTTGATATGTTGTGCCTCTTTCTAGACCCCATAGGTCTATCTAAAGAAAAGTTTTTAGGCACCACTGTGTTATTGATGCCTTCCATTATCTTTCTGCTTCTTAAATGGCAGCCCTGCTTGGTAAGAAAATGTCACTGACAATGAAGCCTCCTGTTTCTTATCCATTTTGTAATTACAACCCCTTTTACCCCTCAACTTTACTTTTGAAAAAATATCTGGAGTTATTTCTGTCCACTCTTTCACTTTTCTGAGATGATTTTGGATTTTTTGCTTTGAGTAAATGTCTGAACTCAGGGGCCTGGGATTACTCTTGGACCTTGAGTGGCTACTGTGAATTTAGGGAATCTCTTATCCATTCCATCTACGTCCATGAAGCTTACTATCAGCACGTTCAGGGTCAGAACTGTGTATATGCTCTCATACACCTTGTGTGTGTGTGCGTGATGTGGTGCGTGCTGAGAACTGATTGACAGCAACAGGCTCCATGATCCTCATCTTGCTAGGTGTCCTAGAAGATGGGGAGAAGGGTATGAGGAGAGAGGGATGTTACACTTCCCATGTTAACACTATTATTATTTTTATTATTTATTTATAAAACCTCGGCAATTGTTAGTTTATTACTATCATCCAGGACGCAGATGTTCAGTATTTCTCTTACTCATCATCATCATCTTCTTCATCTTCCTCCTCCTCCTCCTCCTCTTCATCTTCCTCCTCTTCCTTCTTTTTCTTATGCTTTTCAGCCTTGACAACTCCCTTTTTTGCCGCATCAGGCTTCCCTTTCGCTTGATATGCAGCAATATCCTTTTCATATTTTTCCTTCAGCTTAGCAGCCTTCTTTTCATAAGGCTGCTTGTCATCTGCAGCAGTGTTATTCCACATCTCTCCCAGTTTCTTTGCAACATCACCAGTGGATCGGCCGGGATGTTCTCCTTTGATTTCTGGGTGATACTCAGAACAAAACAAGAAGAAGGCCGAAGGAGGCCTCTTGAGTGCATTGGGATCCTTGAACTTCTTTTTTGTTTCCCTTTTAGGGGGGATATAAGTTTTCATTTCTCTTTCATAACAGGCCTTGTCCGCCTTTGCCATGTCTTCAAATTTTCCTTTCTCTTTAGCAGATACGGTCTTTCATCTTTCTGAGCATTTCTCAGAAAACTCTGAGAAGTTGACTGAAGCATGTGGGTGCTTCTTCTTGTGCTCCTCTCGGCAAGTTTGCACAAAGAATGCATATGATAACATTTTGCCTCTCGGCTTCTTAGGATCACCTTTGCCCCTGTTTAATTATTTTCCTCAGTGAGGCAGAGTCGCCCAGGGCCCGTCTGGCTCTCACTTGCCCCAGTGCTGTCTCTGTGGAGCTCGATGTACTGCAATGGCTGTAATAATACTATTACTATTTATCACAAGGGCAAATTATAGGAGAAGGCCGAGTCCCTATGTAGCCAGCATTTCAAAAAGGAATTGGTACTTCCAAGTAAAGAGAACGTGCATGCTTCCTGATAGAGGACTCTTTTCCCTGGCTTTGTGTAGAAATGCCTAAATATCCCTTCTGTTGTCAACAGTTCTGACACCACATGTGTGGGTTTTCGACACCAAGCAATTCTCCAGTTCTCTGTCAACGCCAACTGGATGTCCTATACTTTAATTCAACTCTGGTACTAACTACTCAGAGTTAAGAGAACTCATAGTCCCATAAGCCTGCCCCCAACTTAACATGCCAATTGCAAGTAGTGGGTCCCCAGGTAACCCACACTTTGATCTGACTTGACTACAAACCAGGGGTTCCCATGACCCCCTCCCCAGGTTTAGTAATTTGTTGTAAGGGCTCACAGGACTCAGGAAAACACTTTACTTACCATGACCAGTTTATTATAAAGGATATAAATATACAGCTTGATGAAGAGGTACATAAGGTGAGATCCAGACAAGTCCTGAGTGCAGGAGCTTCTGTCCCAGTGGAGTTTGGGGTGTGCCACTTTCCTGGCACATGAATACATTCACCAACCTGGAAGGTCTTGGAATCCTACTATCTTAGGTTTTTTTATGAAGGTTTTCCATTATGTAGGCACAAATGATTAAATCATTGGCCATTGATGATTACTGAATTTCTAGCCCTTCTCCCCTCCTTAAAGGTCAGGAATGGGTACTGAAAATTCCAACCTTCTAATCACATGATTGGCTCCTCTGGCAACTAACTCATCCAAAGCTATCCAGCAGCCAGCACTTTAGCACAAACTCAGGTAGGGTTGGAAGGGGCTTATTTTGAATAACAAGACACCTCTCACCCCTATCACTCAGGAAATTACTAGGATTTTTGGAGTTCTGTGCGAGGAACTGGGCATGAAAATAAAATATAAATTTGTTATTATATTTCGGTTCCATTTATTCTTGTTTTGTTTAAATTTTCCCTTTCTTAAAAGTAGGCAACTAATCACAATGACCACTTACTATGGGAGGAGGTGATTAACTAATGAGGGTTAAACTTATTTGAAGTTCTTGGAGAAGACTGCTTTGGAAGAGAAAGCCTTATTAGTGTTAAAAGTGTTAATTACCTTTTTTGTAATGGTTACTTTTTCTAAATAATTATAAACAAATTCTGAGATTTTCACCCCCCCATCCCCCCATTAAAAAAATTAAATATCATATCTATGTCTCCTGTATAGAGCTGCCAATTCTGGAGTCTTTGTTGAAGCTGGGGGTCACTTGCTGTTAGTCAGCTGGTCTTTACCTCTAACATTGTAGAGCCCTTCACAGTCCAGCAAGCGTGTTCATGGACGTTGTCCCCCTGGACCCTGTGGTGACCTAGTGAAGGACGCTGAGGCTCGGGTGGCTGGGGCTTTGAGGTTTGCCATGATGTGATTCTGCTGTTCAGTGAGCTGAACACCCTGGTCCAGACTTACTTTGTGCTTTTGCAGTCTTCCCCCTCCACATCTGCCTGTGGAGGGGACACTGGGCTATGCATCATTGCCTTGCTCACCCCCAACTCTTCCTATCAATGGTAGGTGAGTCTATGCCACAGAGAGGTCTTCTCAACTGAACAACAGCATCTGAAGATTTTGTATGATTATTTTCCAAAAGGGTCTCAACGATGGGTTTTGAGTCTTCTTTCTTCTTCCTATGCCCTGTTTTCTTTATTTCCTGGAGGGTGAAGAATAAAGAGGGTGAAATGAAAAGCAATATTGTAACCAGAGAATGTGAGGCATATGGTAGATGGTCAATACGGAGGTGATGAATAGATGAATGCATAACAGTACTTGCCATCCATACTGGAAGGCAGTGTGTGTAAAGGTGGTGGTGTGAGCTTTGTACCCACACTAACTGGGTCTGAATCTCAGAGGTTCCACATAGTAGCTGGGAGACCTGGCAAGTGACTTGAATCTCTCTGCCTCAGTTTTCTTATCTGTAAAATAGGGATAAAGCTATCTTTATAAAGTTGTGAGGATTAAATGAGTCAATAAATAATAAGTGTGAAGAATAGTATCAAAGTGCATTTCCATATGTATCTCATTGTATCCTAACAGCCACCTGATGATCTAACCAAAACAGGTATTTCTGACTCTTACAGTGGAGGGATCTCAAGTTCTCGGGGATGGTAAATACTAGAGAGGTGTCTAAAATTCCGCTCCGATTCCAAAGTTTAATCTTCTAGATCAGAGTTGTTTGTTCAGTTTTGAAGATGATGAAAAGACAAAAAAAGCAATTAGCTTTGACTTCAGTCAAATGTACAGGTCTTACATGAGGACAAAATCGCTTTCTGTAGTCAAGTGAGATGAAAAGAGTTTGTATGGGGGTGCCTGGGTGGCTCAGTCTGGTAAGCTTCGACTCTTGCTTTTGGCTCAGGTCATGATCTCAGGGTTGTGAGATCGAGCCCCGGCATCGGGCTCCGCACTCAGCACAGAGTCTGCTTGGGATTCTCTCTCTCTCCCTCTCCCTTTCCCCTGCCCATCTCTAAAATAAATACAGCTTTAAAAAAAGAGGTTGTATGAAGTAACAAAGATGAGAACTGGTAGTCTGCAGAAATAGTGAGCCCTTATCAAAACACCTCAGTGACTCCAGGGAAGAGGCAAAGAAGCAGTATAGAATGACTGGGGAAAAAATCAATCAATCCAATTTAACACTAAATAATACCTTCTTTATTCGTTAGTGTCAGCACTGAGATTTTGCTGAAAAATCGCTTTGCTCTAAAATGGCCTAATTTTTCCTTTTAATTTGCATTTCCTTCCTGCCCAGATGTAACTGGCTGCAGCCCAGCGGCAGTTCCACTAAAACAACTGAGCTCCAGCACCTCAATTTAGATCTTGGAACTGTCCTTTTACGTTTGTTTCTTTGCATAATTTGTCAAACTTTGCAAGCTGCACACCCAAAGCCTGCCAACAAAGAACAGGAAGTTTGGGCCATCCTTCTGGGTTGACTGTTATCTTACTGGTTTTTCAGCAACTGGAATCAAGCCCTGGTGAAAGTATTAACATATTAGCAGCTTGGAATTGTGCTCCAGGCTCCTGGGCAATGAATTAAAAAAAAAAAAAAAAAAAAAAAAAAGCCTGAGCAGCAAGGAGACTTGGGCACATTATTTATACATTTGGTGAGCTCATTCACTCACCCAGGGAAATCAGGCGCACAGCCGCCCGCCTAAGGTTAATTTTATTTTCTTTTCAGCCAGGAACAGGGTGTGCTATTACACACAGAGAGGAATGAGGACTTTTTAATTGGCAAAGAGGAACTTCTGCTGCATAAGGAAATATGCCGGTCGCTGGAGGTCAATAGAAGTGCTTTAGGATTTTAAAATCCTACCGTGTTCACAGTTTAATGTGAAATCCTCCAAATTGCTGGGATTCAAAAAACCCTTGCATTAACTGTTTAGAAACAGAAGAGGGCATCTCATCATGCCTTATTTCAGGTGTGTGTGTGTGTGTGTGTGTGTGTGTGTGTGTGTGTGTCTGTGTTTTAAGAATGAAAAGGAAGCTGGTCTTTGAATGAAAACGAGCAGCGTTTCCTTTTCAGAAAGAATGAATGAAAATATTCTGTTAATGTTTTCAAAAGCTTAATTATGACTAAAACACTGGATTTGTCTTCTAGTTTCAAGAGATCTGAATTTTAGCTGGAGACTAGCTGTATTAAGGTTTATTATATCATAAAGTGGCTGTCAAATACGATGCCTTTAGATTTTAAGCAAAATACCACATGGATACCCTTCTCCCCCCACTGGCTAGGAAGCTCCCATTAGGTAACCCCCACCCCCTTACTTCCTGTCTTCAAATTCTAGTTTTTCTCAAAATTTAATCTTTCTAAGGGTTTGTGAATCTTCTAAAATTGTATGCAAAATGTGTGTTTGTGTATTTTTCTAGAGGAGGTTTGTAGTTGTAAACATACCATCTTCTCTCTTTCTCAGGTTAAATCCCTAGAAGTTTCCATGTTTAATTCTACCTTGTACTAGTTGGTTCTTTACTCTAGATACTGTGTATATTTAAAGGTTCGGTTTGGGATACCCTGGACAAAGTCTGTTATAATAAACACCACTGAACTGAAAAATCTCAGGATTTGCTTAATAATTTTAAACAGCCATTGTGGAATATAGCAACAAGCCTTTTGAAAATCTTTGGTATTCTTGGTATTAAGTTCTTGTCAGAGCCGGAACAAACTATTTTTTTAATCTAATCTAGTCACTTCACTTACTGGTCTAAGAGAGGAGCAGTGTTCTGTGCAGGGTTACCCTGGCAGGGTGTCAGCGTTCAGGATTAGATTCCAGTCTTTGACCTTTTGCTCTCCCCTTTATTTCCCTCGGTCTTGCTTGGTCCAAAGCTTGCATTGGTCTAAATATACATGGGACCCTTTTTTGCACTGCTCATGCATATGTGTGTTTTATAGTTTTGTGGGTATATTTTATTTTCTAAGTGAATACTTTAAAAGCAGAAAAATATATTTTGTTTCTTTTCCAGTTGTCCTAAATTATTTAATCCAGCAGGGCTTAATTTAGTTTTATGAAAAGGTGAATTTAATGTGGGCAAGGTGAGTTTGGAAGAAGGGAGGGTTTGTTGGACAGAGTAGGGTAGCAAAAATTGGTTCTGATTTGACCCCTGGACTTTTTAGAATACTTGTTATATGGCAGGAACTTAATGTTAATTGTTTTATTAATGTCTTCTTTAGTGGCCACATTTAAAACTCACAACTGCCTGTTGTAGCACCCTCTCTATTTCCATGGAAGCATCTAGAACATCCAAGTTGGTAATTTTCTAAGAACCATTAAACTTTCAGGAGAAAAAAAATTCATAAAAGTTATAGGAGATGTCTCATTCCTGAAGCTTACCCTTAATCCCTGAGCCCCAGGACTGGAGTAAAGATGAGGAATATTTGTAGGTTACTTTAGTAGATAATTAAAAAAAATACTTTTACATTTTGATGTGGCTATTTTGACTTGATTGGTCAAATCAGTCAATATAGTGTCTTGCTTTGCTCTGGGAGTCTCCTGTAGATCTTATAAATTGCCCTGGAGTTGAAAGTAGAGCCTTTGGGAACCAGAATGGCCTAGGAAGGGTTCTTCGTGTGTGGGTTAGGGCTGAAGTGCAAGGATCTCTCTGTCCTGCTGGGCAATGTTTCAGCATATAGGTTGCTTCCAGGAGAGATCATTAAGACTCATTATACTTTTTTCAATGATATTCATGTCCATGTATTTCCCCTTAGGGCATTTATGGAATGCATATGTGACAATATAATAGTTGCTTAGGTTCTCTTCTTTATAAAATTACAATCGGTGCTTTGTGCATTCCTTTATATTAAGTACATGATTTATTTTCTTTCCTTTCCGTGCCCCATATCACACCCCCACCCTGCCATCATCCATAAGCCTCTGACCATCCAAGTAGAGGTTTTGGGGCAATGAGAAGGAAGTTTGTTGTAAGCACTTCCTTTCGGAAGGGAAAAAGTCAGATGTAGAAACGTGAGCTCAAAGGACTTCTAGTTAGATGGGACATCAATATTTGTAGAGCCATGAGGGGGACTTCATAATTGTTATTGTTTTTAGGGGCGCCTGGATGACTCAGTTGGTTAAGCGTCTGCTTTCAGCTCAGGTCATGATCCCAGGGTCCTGGGATTGAGCCCTGCATCAAGCTCCTTGCCCAGCAGAGAACCCGCTTCTCCCTCTCCCTCTGCCTGCCACTGCCCCTGCCTGTGCTCTCTCTCTCTCTCTCTCTGTCAAGTAAATAAATAAAATAAGTAATTGTTACTGTTTTTAACAAGTTATTTGTTTATTTTTAAATTAGGACTGTGTAGGCAAAGTGAGGAATTTGGAGAGTTGATGTATGTAGATATTTAGACATTTCGGGACCTGAGCTCTACTACCTGCTTTATAAGGTTAAAAAAAATTAGGACCTGAATTATCAAGGCAAATTAACTGTCTACATTAGTTCAATTTCTTCAATAATTGCTTTGCTATTTAATTTTAATTGTGTAGACATAATTTCATCAAAGTGTTTATATGTATTCTGGGGGTTGATAATTTTACAGAGTATGATTGCCAATTACACTGACACTGGACAAGGTGGGAATGTTTATAGGGGCAGTTCCTTTCTTATAATAATAATAGCGAACACATTGTCAAAAACCAAACTCTGCTTACTGAATAAAACAAAGCAGAACAATGAGTTTATTGCAAAGCTTTTGACCTTCAAGCTTGGAAACTCAAGGCTACGGGAGCAATGAGTTCTGAGCTGCTCACAGACTATGGGATTTTCATAGGATAAACATGGAAGTTATTTGACTTTGTCAGCTAACTGGTTGCCTAGTGGTCTTCTTGCTTATTTGGATCGGGGTAGCTGAGTCAGGAGGATAAGGAAGTTCAGAGGTGGCATGAACAGATTTGGTGTTTGAGGATTGGCTGGTGTCCTCTGATGATTTCTGAGAAGAGCTATAAGTATCTAATGGAATAGGTTTCTTTTATTCCCCTGCGTTGAACATCTTTGTTCTGTCCTTGACATAAGGGACTCCATTTTAGTTTGGTTCTATAATGTATATAATGTTTACTACTTACCAGGCACCATTCTGAGCACTTAATTTTACCCTCAAATGACCCTACAAGGTAGATGCTATTATTATCTTCATTGTACCAAAAGGACAGCTGAATCTCAGAGACTTAAATAATTTGCCCAAGACCACAAAATACATAATGGCAAAGTCAGGATTTGAGCTTAAGTATCTTGCTCTAGAATCTGGGCATGTGACTATTAGACTATATAATCGATTTACCTTTGGACAGCTTCTTGATTCCCTTCTGGCATAGGCCATCCGGACAAGCAAGAACCCCACAATCTTGAATTATTTTTATTTCAAGAGATTATTTGGTTTTCATCTAGTAATAAAAAGTGGTGATCACAAACTCAAATGTCTAGACAGGGCCAGACAGGGAGCATTATTGAGTAGGATTGGGCAAAGGATGATCAAACATCCCCTCTTAGTTTCTATTTTTTCTTCCCATTTAAAATAGACATTTTTAGAGGAAATATTTCTCTGCCATAGAAAGGAAAATAATGCAAGTGAAATGATTAGTGGTAGCTGATGTTGGTTCTTCGTGTTAGGGAGGCTACCGGGACGGGTGGGGATTCCATATGGAAGGTTGCTTGCCTTGTTTAAAAAGGGCAGACAGGGCGCCTGGGTGGCTCAGTTGGTTAAGCGTCCGCCTTCAGCTCAGGTCATGATCCCAGGGTCCTGGGATCGAGCCCCACATCGGGCTCCCTGCTCAGTGGGGAGTCTGCTTCTCCCTCTCCCTCTACCTGCCACTCCCCCTGCTTGTGCATGTGTGTGCTCTCTCTCTCTAGCAAATAAATAAATAAAATCTTTAAAAAAATAATAGAAAGGGTGGACATTTTAGGTCTGATATCACCAGATCTTTTCTCAAAAAAAAAAAAAAAGGAAAGGCAGGTACTCATATTTTTGTATGAAATATGTACATTTTTAATTATTAGCTTCATATTTAAAAAGTTATAATAGAGCTAAATAAAACCTATTCATCCATAGGCTACCAACTTGTAGCATCTGAAGAGGGAATATCTTGTGGTTGTGTTTATGGATATGTGCAGGTGAAAGAATAGATGAGAAAATAGACTTCCTTTGTACCTTAATAGCCCTGAAGTCAATAATAACTGATTACATTTATCACCTTGGAGCTGGACTCTATTATAAATAGGAGTGGTTTTCAATGACTTAGCTTCCTAGTCAGAGAAAGAAGAGCTACGGAAACTTCGTAATAACAGGTTTATAGATTTATAAAGTAAAAAAAAAAACAACTTCATAAATATTTAAAGTGAATCAATATGGTCCATGGATAATAATAACAGGCAAATACTTTTCTCTGTGCATACAGAGTGATCTGCAATTGCTGTAGCAATTTGCAACTTGATGGATGGATTATTCTATGTAGATTTTGAACTCTTCCTTTTATTCTGTAAAATATAGGCTTAGGCGATTCTACCCTTTTCTTTTACTATTGAGATATTGAGATGTGTAGACAATAAACATGCTTGAAGGAAAAGAGAAATGAAATTGTTGTCAATTCCTGCTCCATCCAGTCCCATCCTAACTGTGCAGAGTGCGCATTTCTGGAGACTTCTCTTTCCTTCCACTAATGAGAGTACAGTTGCAATGTGGCAATGGCTCCTTTAAAGTGAATATTAGAGACTGGGGAGTGAGGCTTTTGCAATGGTACAGGGACAGGCATAGCAAATCCTCTTCCCCCATAACAGTAGTAAACCTGGATAATACTACCAAAAACAACCTTGTTAGAAACCCGGAAATTGACTAATGGCATACAACAAATTGATAAGTGTTTATTTAATGAGAACTGCTGAGCCTCCAGTATAAGCGATGGAGTCTGGGCTGCTCCTGTTCTGTCGTCTGTAGTTCTATCATGTGATAATTTGGCCAGGGTGGTGAGCCATGAACAAGGGGAGCTTAGCTGGCGGAGGGGCCTGATTTGATTTGGAGATGGGAGTGCAAAACCCCATGCTCTCAATTATTGTCAGAAATAGTCAACAAATAAACAAGGAAGGCTCATGATGCAGCTAGCTTAAGTGGTGCTCCTAGGTGGGATAAGCAAGGAACCAAGAGACTGGCAAGAAATGTAACAGGGAGATGAAGGGAATGAGATAGCCATAGCACAACTTGGTAAGCTCCCCCTTGTCCCTGATGCTCTGGAAGAAGGCCTGCACGCCCAAAGCTGTGCTCATGCTCAGGAGTTCTCCACAAATCCCTGGGTGAATTTGAGGCCTTTAGCTAAGAGGTAAAAGTTGGAACAGGCTTGAAAAACAATCTGCCTTGTGTACTGGGTTGACTAGTGTCCACCCAAAGGTTAAGTCCAAGTCCTAACCCCAGGCACCTGTGAATGTGACCTTATTTGGAAATAGAGTCTTTGCAGATGTAATTATGTGAAGGTTCTTGAGATACTCCTGAATTTAGAGTAGACCCTAAATCAGTGACTGTTTCTTTTTTAAAAAATTTTTTATTAACATATATTATTTGTTTCAGGGGTACAGGTCTGTGATTCATCAGTCTTACACAATTCACAGCACTCACCATAGCACATACCCTCCCCATTGTCCATCACCCAGCCACCCCATCCCTTCCACCCCCTCCACTCCAGGAACTCTCAGTTTCTTTCCTGAGATTAAGAGTCTCTTATGGTTTGTCTCCCTCTCTGGTTTCATCTTGTTTCATTTTTCCCTCCCTTGCCCTGTGATCCTCTGCTTTGTTTCTCAAATTCCACATATCAGTGAGATGATATGATACTTGTCTTTCTCTGATTGACTTATTTCGCTTAGCATAATACCCTCTAGTTCCATCCATGTCATTGCAAATGGCAAGATTTCATTTTTGATGGCTGCATAATATTCCATTGAAGATAGATAGATATATATATATATATATATATATATATATATACACATACATACACCACATCTACTTTATCCATTAATCTATTGATGGACATCTAGGCTCTTTCCATAGTTTGGCTATTGTGGACATTGCTGTTATAAACATTGGGGTGCACGTACCCCTTCAGATCCCTACATTTGTATCTTTGGGGTAAATACCCACTAGTGCAATTGCTGGGTCGTAGAGTGGCTCTATTTTCAACTTTCTGGGGAACCTCCATACTGTTTTCCAGAGTGGCTGCACCAGCTTGCATTCCCACCAACAGTGTAGGAGGGTTCCCCTTTCTCCGCATCCCCACCAACATCTGTCATTTCCTGTCTTGTTAATTTTAGCCATTCTGACTGGTGTGAGGTGGTGTCTCATTGAGGTTTTGATTTGGATTTCCCTGATGCTAAGTGATGTTGAGCACTTTTTCATGTGTCTGTTGGCCATTTGGATGTCTTCTTTGCAGAAATGTCTGTTCATATCTTCTGCCCATTTCTTGATTGGATCATTTGTTCTTTGGGTGTTGAGTTTGATAAATTCTTTATAGATTTTGGATAGTAACCCTTTATCTGATATGAATGACTGTTTCTTTTTAAGAGAAAGGAGAGGGGGAATTTAAGACACATAGACACGGAGGAGAAGGCCAAGAGAAGGTGGAAGCAGAGAATGGAAGGCTGGATCTACAAACACAGGAGAATAGGGATTGTTAGCACCTACCACAAGCCGGGAGAGAGACATGGAACAGACACTCCTCTCAGCCTCCAGAAGGGCCCAGCACTGCTGACATCTCAATTTCAGATATCTGGTCTCCAGAACTATGAGAGAATACATTTCTATTGTTATAGGCCACCAAATTTGTGGAAATTTGTTACAGTAGCTCTAGGAAATGAATACACTTGGTGTTGGAAATGCACAAATGAAAATGTCCATTTCCCATGATGGAAGGGGCGGGGGTGGGGGTGGAAGTTAGGCTCAGAGAGACCTGTCTTGTCTGGTTTCTCTTGTCTGGTTTCTGGATCCACCAAATACTAGTTTGTGATCCTGACATTGAACCTCTGTAAACCTCAGTTTCCTTATCTGTAAAATGGGCCTCTTTACAGAAGCCTTCCTCTAAGCCCATCCGGTAATAAACTCTGGTTCTCCAGGCAAACTTTCCCTTTCTCCCTCTACTCAAATCCTTATGTTGAACTATTTTTGTTTACTTATTTATTTTTCAAGATTTTATTTATTTTTCAACAGAGAGAGAAATAGCGAGAGCAGGAACACAAGCAGGGGGAGTGGGAGAGGGAGAAGCAGGCTCCCCGCGGAGCAGGGAGCCCGATGTAGGGCTCGATACCAGGACCCCGAGATCATGACCTGAGTCGAAGGCAGACGCTTAAGGACTGAGCCACCCAGGCGCCACGAACTATTTTTGTACATAAGCTACCTCCTGCGTTTCAAAATTCCCATTATGCCGTTTCACTTTGACGAAAGACCTACATTGGTGCCTGTTTCTAACTGAAATCTCAAAAGAATTTTTGATTTTACCACAAAAGGTGAATGCGTTATTCAGCGTTACTTTGCAACAGAGCCAAGCTGTCCTAGAGGCAGCACATCGCGAGCAGCGAGAGTTGCCCTGCCCCTCTCCCGCCCCAGGAACTGCACTCTGTGTCTCGGCCTCAAGCTGCCATGGCTTTGACCTGTGCCTGTGACCTGTGTTTTATCTGGATGTATCGTGTGCATCTGGTAGCAAGATGTGCTCGAAGGTATCAGAAAAGCCTGAGAGAGTTATTTTTTTGGGTCTGGAAATACTAAAAAAATTTCCTTATAAATTAATGGTAATTGCTTCTTTGCTTTACAACCATTTTGGCTTAGTGAAAGATTTTATAGGAATACTTTGCTTTCCAGATAGCGGGGGAAATCTGTATTTGATTCTATTAGACTGAAAATTCTCTAAGGGCAGAGACTATATTTACCTTGGTGGTCACAGTATCTATAACATAGTAGTTAGGTGTAATCAATCCATGCTTGTAAGGTTGATATGAGGAGTAAGTCTGGTACTTTGTAGCAATGGTACCTATGATTATTATTTATGTTTGTCTTTAGGGTTTGTATTCCCCCTTTTTATTTTTAGCTACACCTGTGTACATCCATCAGGAAAAAGGCAGCATTTGAACTGTTCTTTGAGCAATGTGTAGGCCTTAGGCTGGTGGAGAGTTTCAGGGAGTTTGCTCCAGGTGAAAGAAATAATAGGACCCATCAAGGTCTGCTCACAGGTTGCTAGGAGCCTACCTGCTTGGAGGGGAAGCTGAAACCTTGCCTAAAAAATGCCAAGCTGTACTGTAAATCCCTTCTTTCTTAAAGCGTGGTGTGCAAACTTTACAAAATAGAGTCCACATTTCTGCACATATGCTTTATGCTTATTAAACTTCTTAGTTCATACACCTGCCCTTCATGTGTTTGTGGTCTAGGGTCGTATGTGGTAAAACCAAATGGGATCACAGATCTCAGAAAGAGACCAGCTGTCTGAATCTGGGATTATGTCCAGTTATAGATAGTGACTGGGCACAGAATTAACTAGCAAAATTAAGGGGTAGAGGGCTTGGGTATTTGAGGAAAAGAAGGAAAGAGTGCCAAGAAACCCAAGTGCTACAAATTAACCCTCCAGGAACAAAAGCAGTGGAAAGCTGTAGGCAACTGCAATTGATGGCAATAAATTTGGTCTGAAAGGAAATGTATGAAATGGTAATGAGGAAAATACAGGAAAAAGCCTGTTTTGATAAGCGAACACCCCTCTGAATCAGAGCTGTGCCCCTTCCTTTAAAAAATAATTTAAAAAGGGGGCGCCTGGGTGGCATAGTTGGTTAAGCATCTGGCTCTTGATTTTGGCCAGGTCATGATCTCAGCCCAGCATGGAGTCTGCTTAAGATTCTTTCTCTCCCTCTGCCCAACCCCCTGCCCCCACTACCACCCTCACTCTCTTGTGCTCTCTCTCTCTCAAATAAATAAATAAATCTTCAAAAAAAATAATAATTTAAAAATTTCACTTTTTAAGGAAATTATTTGTGGAAAAATGTGAGTTAAATTTATAAAACAAGAACACTACAACAAAAACTTATGATGTACTATATGCTGGCTAACCGAACATAAAAAAAAACAAGTACGAAAATAAAGCTAGCATGTAAAAGGTTTTTTTGTGTGTGTACACGTCATAACAAGCTTAATGTGCTTTTCTTTAAGAAAGCATCATATCTTGTTTAACTTTCTGGAATCATAAAAATTATCAGTAGAATTAGAAAGCTACTTAATTGTTATTTTGGTAAAAAATTATTACACATGTAATACATATAAGTGCATATAAGTGGCAGAAAAATTTAAAGCTCTAGCTAAGCATACATTTTTTTTTTCAAAATTACTCATTTCCTGCCACCCAAAGGTAGCAGCATAAATGTTTTCATGTGGATCCTCCTAGATAATTATATGTATCACGCTAAATGGACTTCCACACTCTTGTTAAATGCTTGAGATTCCTTTGAATATTGTACAGTGATCATTTTCAGTCCTGGTTAGAAGGGTTTAATTTAGGTAGACATGCATGTATTTCTTTAAGTTGCTCAAATACCTTACTTGCTGTTGACGAGGGTTTATTTATCTGCCTGTCTGGATAGCTGGCTAGCGTTCCTGGATCCGGACCCCTTCCGACATTTGGGGCAGTGCTGTGGCAGAGCTTGCCTTCCATGGGAGAAGATGAAAAGCCCGGATGCATGTTCCTCAACCTGCCTTGCAGCTAGGGCTTGGGCGCAGGGCCTCCCTTGGACCGTTCTTTGAACCCTGAAGCAATAACCAGGGCTAGTAGAGAATCCAGTCTGGGGAGATGGCGGTGGGTGGCACTGCGCAGGCTCCAGAGCACACTGGCTGCTGTGGTGGTGACGCCGTCAGTCCAGCCTGTCGCCTCATTTCCGTTGTGGTCTCGGCTGCTACCTCACTTCCCTTGTTCCTGCCTGTTTTCCTAGCCCGTTTCTCTATGGTTTCTGGTGATTCTGGAAACTACCCGGAAATTTTTTTAAAAAATCCTTTTCCTTTGTACATCAGCCAGTCTTTCGTTACTTGGAACGAAGAACTCGGATTGATGGAGCGCCCCTCTCCGTTCCACCCAGAAAGTGAAAGGCCTACCTGTGTTTAGGAAGCTAGTGAGCCATCTGAACTTTAACCGTCTTCAGGGAGCCTAGAAATGTAGACTAGGAAGAGCTTTGGAGATGGTCTTGTCATGTGCATATACTGAGGGTATTTATTGGCCTGCAGCAAAGAGAGCTAGAAGGCCTGTCACCTGCTAGCTGCAGGATATTAGGAAAATCGGGGAGTTCCCTGGGTAAATATGTATGTGTATGTGTGTATGTGTATGTAAATGACCTCTAAAGTGACGGAGTCAGACTTGAGTTTCCTTCAGATTTGGAATTCTATGACTTTTAAGCAGATCCGGAAATGTTAGACTGCAGACCATAGCTCCTTATTCTGAATTCTCAGTCCCAGTAATTGCACAATGCCAAGTAAGTATAAATAATAATTAAAACATCAAGGAGGCATACAGGGAGTAAATCTACATCCTTCTTTTGAAAGTTTGAGCTCATTTGATCTTTTGGTGATTCAGTAACTGCACAGATATCCAGATGGAATAATTTATATGGACAAAGGAGCACTGTGTGTCCTGTTCATTGCTAAAGACATAAATTAGTCTTTCACAATAGTAAGTTATTAGTTTCCTGTATTGTAGCTTCTCAACTTATAAAAGGAAGTTCTTAAATGCTTAACACACATAGTATGTCCTTCCCAAGAGCACCTCAAGGACCCCCAAAATCTTACCTCAGGTGAAACCCTGAAGATTAAAACTGGCCATAGTTGACCTGTGTGTTCCTAGTCGGGCACAGGCAGTCACCTTTACAGTGTTCCGTTGATGTTTGGAGAATGAGTATTCGTCTGCTTCCTGTGTTGCAAAACTTGAGGGTGGCAGAAGCATGAATATTCATAGTATTTTCATGCTAGAAAAGATCTTGTTCAACTTCTGTATTTTAGAGGTGAGAATAAAGAGGCTGGGAGAATAAGTGACTTATCTAAGGTCATACAGGTCATATAGTTATTCAAGTTTAGTGGTAGATTAGAGACTGGAACCCAGAACTTATACCTTAAAGAGTGTGATGGCTGAGACCAAGTTTCTCCAGAATGCTGTTGGAACCCAGAGACTTGTACATAGCAGGCATTCAATCACTAAATGTTGACTATCAATCAATTCCAGCACAGTATAATTTTTGCTATGACATGTGTATTGAGGAATCTGAAAAATATTCAAAGATTTATGTTTTTAAAAATAGGACTGAATATTTTAATTCTGGGAGACAGTGATTTATTTTAGTACTTAGGTTTAGATGTTTAGATTCAAGTTGCTCAAGTCTGTGACTGTTAATTCTATTGGGAAATAGATGCTAACTGACCCGATGTCTTTCATTCTGAAAGCTCGAGTTGGTGTAGGATGGTGGTGACATTGCTTGTCTCTTTAAATAGTTTATCAGAATATTAATGTTGATGTCGAGCAGGTGTTGGGGCCATTTAAGCGGTGCTCTGATTAATAGGCCATTATTACTCCATCAAGGTATCTGACAAACGCACAGCATGGCTCAGTGATGGTGTTCTTATCCTGGCTGGGGAAGGATTATTTGCTTAGGTTTTGATCTGAAATACTTATGGTGTATTAAATAGCGCTGACACTTATTTGAATGTGACTAAAGCAGAATAGCAAATCTTCTCCAACAGTGTCTGATGACTTGTTAAAATATAATTTATCAGATGAGATTGATAGGTTCTGACAATAATACTCCAATCAAGTTAAAGGGGAGCAGAGATCAAATCCCACCGAGGATAAATTCAGAAGTATATGTCTAGGTTAATTTTAGAATTTGGTAATTATGACACAGCTGATCTGATTTCTTAGATCTCCTCTGCCTGCTTCCATACTTCACTGTCATCTCTTCCCCGTTTAAGGCTCCTCTTTCATTTTCTGCTTTAGTGTGCTGACATTTTCTTCTTTTCCAGCAAGAAGGGATTGGACCTCTTTTCATACATAAAAAAGTAGTCTTTTATATCTTAAGGTTTGCAGTTAGTTCTCTGCAGTTTGAGGTCTATTTAAATAAGATACAATGAAAAAAAAAGTATATTCTTCAATACTTATGGACCCAGAGTTTTCATATTAGGGATATTTTCTGGTAAAAGACAAGTGGTGTTGGATACTCCAGGGAAAGAACTCTGCTCTGAGATTTTTCATGGAGGGATTTCCCCCTTCATGGAGTTTAGACTGCAGCAGGGACCTTTCCCGGGTTCTGTGTTCTACAGAGTGCTGTGAACATTATTTATACATTGATGTTAGCTAGCAGATGGGAGAGGAGCAGAAATGACCTTGGATCTATAGTCACCGCCATGAAAGAAGCTGAAGGGAAGTGGAATGTGTAACTGCCAAAAGAAGATCACATTGTATTTTCAACAAACATTCTGTTGTCTAACATGATAGTAATTCAATCTCTCCATTACCGGGCTCTTCTGTGCAGTGAATAACAACAACAACAACAACAATAATAATAATAACCAGAGGCACTGTGAGATTAAGTCCTTTTTAAAAAACTGGGTTTTCAGAATTAAAAAAAAATTAGTGGAAATCTTTCAAAATTGAAATCATGTATGAAACCTATGCATTAAACAGAAGAAGCAGAGCTCTTTGCTGCTTCTAGAGTTTGTAGGAGTGGAGGGGCTGAGCCTGGCTTATTTGGCCCCCTGTATGTGCTCTCCCCAGGCCTGGATTCCCTGCACAGTGTTTGCAAACACCCCTTTATAGTTTCAATGAAAATATCCACCTCATTTGGCATCATTTTAATGTAGCATATTTAAAAAATCCAATTCTGATTTGGAAAATATCGATCTATATACTTCATGTATGTTGAGATTCTCTATGAACTAAAATAGAAAACCTATTTTCAGACCTTGCCAGATAACAGTATATTATCTAAGTAGATTGTATAAGTGGTTTCAGTAAGTGGCTTCATTTATGATTACATTTGAAGGTGTCAAAAAGCCTGTGGGCAAAAATATCTCCCTTTTATAACATTAGAAGCCACACCTGAAAGAGAATTCTGTGAGGACCCTTGATTTAAGTGGCTTAAGTAACTACCTTATCTGGGTAGGTAATATATTAGCAGGGAATTCAATACAATGTGAGGGGAATGTGTTGAATGTCTATGATGTGTGAGGTACTGTACTATCTTTCTGGAATACAAAGGTGAGTAGGCATTTCTTTTCCTCAGAAAGTTTATGGTTTGGTAGTGGATCCTGGCAAGTATACACTTACTTAAGTGATATAATTCTTGTTCGTGGCAAGAACAACCATTTTGGTGGAATGATACCGGTGCACTTTGGGGAGGCCATGCTGCGGAGAGAGGATGGAGGTCACAGTTCTATGGAATTCACGGGTAAATTGGTGAATTTGATATCAGTCAATGAAATCTATGTCATAAAGATAAGGTAAGGAATATTATAAACAATTGGTTCTTTTTTTTAAAGATTTTATTTATTTATTTGACAGAGAGAGCAAGAGAGCACAAGCAGGGGAAGCAGGAGAAGGAGAGGGAGAAGCAGGCTTCCCGCTGAGCAAGGAGCCCGATGTGGGGCTCGATCCTAGGACCCTGGGATCATGACCTGAGCCAAAGGCAGCTGCTTAACCATCTGAGCCACTCAGGCACCCCAACAAACTTTGTTCCTTCTAGACACTTGAATTTTACACCCCAGTGGTATTGGAGTGTGGCTGGCAGAGACCAGCTGATTGGCTGTCAAGAAATCTAACAGGGTAGAATTTACCTTGGTTAATTTATTCAAATCCAAGATTTAGCCCTTAGCTCTGTAGACTCAGAATCTCTATGTGATCTCCCAGACCTGATGAAACCCAGGGATATTGCCTCAAGTTTGCAAAGCTTGCAAGAGATTGATATTTAAAGCTGTAGTGGAATGACAATGATTAATTTGCTATAAAAATATATCATTGTCAAGTGGACAGTCTGCAGAATGAATTCTCTGTCTGGAGAAAGTTTCAGAATGTTGTTGGGTGATCATGAAATCAGAATAAGAAGAATTAGTTTTGTGATTTAAATATTTAATAGCAACAGGCTCTGATGATGCCATCTTAACGTTAGGCCTATACCTGGTGGTTGATAGGATATTTGGACCTTTGGGTAAAAATTCTGTCTTGGATTTTCTGTCTCCTAATTACCATATTCCCCACTCTGTTCTCCCTGAGGGTATAAATTTCTTGTGTATCTTCCGAGAGACACTCTGTGTATATTATAGCAAATATATATGTGTGTATATATATATATATATATATACACACACATGATGTATATATACATTTAAATGATGGCTAAACACACTATCATGCAACTTGTTTTTTTTCCGCTTAACAATATATATTGAGGACATTTTTCCTATTAGTAAAGTACTTACTCATTATGTTCTTTTTTAACAGCTGCAAAGAATTCTACTGTAGAGAGTGTCATGATTTATTTAACCAGTCCCATAATGACGGGCATTGATTATTTTAAATCTTTTGCTATGACAAACAATGTAGCCATGGAATATCCTCTACCTCTTTGTCAATCTCAGTTGACTGTAGTGGTACCAGTTCCTTTTCTTCTTCAATTTGATGTTCCTCAAGATTTACCCTCTTCACTTCTCACAGTATACTCACTGACCCTGGGAAATCTTCATTCTCTTGACTTTATTTATCATCTATATGCTGGTGATTCTTACATCTGTATTTCTAACCCCAATTTGCCCTCTCCTGTCCAGAACTATATGTGAATTGCCTGTGGTATAATTCCATTGGGATGTTCGGCATGAATGTCAAGTTTGTGATGTGTACTTCACTGGCTCTCTTGATATGCACCACGTCCCTGCTCCCATCAAATATGTTCTTCCTCAGTATTCCCTACCTTGATGACTGACACCACAAACTCCCAGTGGCTCAAGGTAGGAAGTTGGAAAAGAACCTCAACGCCTCCCTTCTCCTCAACATCTTCGTGCAGTCAGTCATCAAGTATTTTGATTTCTCTTCTTGTATACTTTCACATATCTTTTATGTTCCTACAGTCCTGTGGTTCTCAAAGTGTGGTCCCTCGACCAGCAGCATTAACATCACCTGGGAACTTCCTAGAAATGCAAATTCTTGAATCCCCTCCAAAAACATACTGAATAAGAGACTCTATGGCTCATAGGGCCCAGTGGTTTAACAAGTACTCCATGTGATTTGGATGTGTGCTGAAGTTTGAAAAGCATTCCTCCAGGCCCAATTTCTTAGTTAAGCAATTGGTTCTCTTTTGTTTCTGGATGACTTTAGCAGCCACATAGGTGGTTTCCTTGTCTCCAGACTTATTCACCAGAAATCTCCACACAGAAGCCAGAGTCATGTTTCTGAAATGCAAATCTGACCACATTATGTGTGTTTAGGAGTTCTTGGGATTTTCACAACAAAGCTCAAGCTCTCCTTAGTATGACGTGATGCTCCGGCCCCTAGTTTCTTCTCTAGACTCATCATCTCTCATCAACTCCTTCTTTACACTCCAAAGACTGGCTTTGCTGAAATACTTGCAATTCCCAAACGTGAATCATTTTCTCTCTCATTCATTTGTCCCTCTACCTAGCATGTTCTCTTTTTCCCTTTGTCACCACCTTTCTTTTTTCCCTCAGTTACATTATTTAGTTCTTTTACTAGCTACTCTTGTCCCTGTAAATAATATCTTTAAACCCCTATTTCTCGTTCCCTCAGTAATTGATGACTCTGTGGCTAGAGTAGGTTTCTCTGCTGTGGTATGAGGATCTCACCCTGGAGTAGGGATCCTGACTGGCATCTCCCTATAAATCGGTGGCATATTTACTTTAATAGACTTCACTTCAGGGGAGTGAGAGGGCAGTGATTATCTGGCTTCTCATCAATACTTCCTGCTGTGTTTGATGGTTTTGCACCCCCTAGGCTCTGGTATACCCTGTATCCTCCTAACTTCCTTTCCTCTGCTAAATGTTTTTCAAAGATTTGTGAAATCTGTATGATTCCCTGTCATTTGTTTTATTTTTTTTAATGTTTTATTTATTTATTCATGAGAGTCAGAGAGAGAGAGAGAGAGAGAGAGAGGCAGAGGCAGAGGGAGAAGCAGGCTCCCCACCCAGCAGGGAGCCCGATGCGGGGCTTGATCCCAGGACTCTGGGATCATGACCTGAGCGGAAGGCAGACGCTTAACCATCTGAGCCACCCAGGCGCCCTGATTCCCTGTCATTTAATTGCCCCCCATCCCCTGAGGCTACTTTTGCAGTACTTTTTTTCAGTGAGATTTCAGAAAGTACAAGAAGTGTTTGTGTGTGTGTGTGTGTGTGTGTGTGTGTGTGTGTATGTATGTGTGTATGAGAGTATGAGAATCCCTTCCTAAACTGGAAGCACTGGTGAATTTTTATTTTCATTTGGATATAAGGAACACATGTTCAGAATTGTGTAACTAGTAGTTATGGGTCACAGATTGTCATTTGGTTA
Source organism: Eumetopias jubatus (assembly GCF_037043125.1). NCBI lineage: Eukaryota > Metazoa > Chordata > Mammalia > Carnivora > Otariidae > Eumetopias > Eumetopias jubatus. The sequence continues at coordinate 86,199,576 of NW_028274807.1, forward strand.
CTCATTCATAGAATATGCAGAGAACAAATGCACATTCAATCACTTAGCTGCATTTGGCCTATGAAATGTTTACATTTGGTTTGCATTCTTAGTATCTTGGTGTTTTCTTACCTTTTAGTAGGCGGGCACATTGAATATGTGTCACATTGATATTTAGAAGTATCACATTAGTAGTGTCCTTAGTGTGTCTGTCAGTGTCCTCTAGTTCCTCAGGATTTGCATAATGATGGTATTATATCATTTCTTTTCATTTACTGGCTGGAATACTTCTCTAAAGAGAAACATTCCCTTGTCCATTGTTGGTTAGAACAGTGGTGTAGTTTGAGTAGTAAAGGCTGAATCAGTATTTGATTTTTTTCCTTTATGTATAAGACTTGGTTTCCTATCATTCTCCAAGGGGACAAATAAGGGGTTTTTTCCCCCTTCTAGGTATTATTGGGAACTCATGGGATTTAAATAAATTTGATGTGTTTTAATCAACTGCTCTTATTATTCCTACTGAGGCACAAATTTTCCCATCTTTGGTCAGTGCAAATCCCTTCACGTGGACTGCTGAGTCCTTCTGACATGGCCTCAGTCGTCTATGATAGTTACAGCTGCCTTGCTATCTGGCATAACAAGATTTCCAGATTAGCTTCTATATTTCCTTCCCATTTATCAAAAGTTAAGAGGAAAACACAAACATTTCTCAAAAATTTTCCTGATTCAGAATGGCAAGGTCGAGTTTCAGTGGTTCTTCATGGTATTAATCTTCACAGGACAAACCCTCTGAGGCACCAGTTTCGAATGTGAGTCTGTGCTACACAGAAGCATGGCTATTTTGGACCATGCTTACCCTCACTGGCACTGTGCCAAGTTCTTGTCTGAGCCACTTTTGCCAGCCTTAGGTCATGTTGTTTCTTCACAGAATAAATACTGCCATGCCAGGAGATTCTCCAGCAAAGATGGCATCATTCAAGAGGAAGCGATTCATTACACATATCTTGTCCTGAATTGCAAATGACTCACTTCTCTTTTGAAACTGTCAAGTTTCTCTGACTTATATATTTCTCCTCTCATCACTGTAAGGACTTATGTTCCCTCAAAAGATATATTGAAATACTAACTAACCCTGATACCTCAGAATGTGACCTTATTTGGAAATAGGATCATTGTGCATATGATTAGTTAAGTGGGGGTCATACCAGAGTCAGGCGGGCCCTTAATCAAATATGACTGGTGTTCATGTAAGAAGAGGGAAGATGATGTGAAGAGAGACACAGGGAGAACAGGATGCAACGACGAAGGACAAGGTTGGAGTGATGTGGCTGCAAGCCAGGGAATGCGGACAGCTGATGGCTACCTCCAGAAGCTAAGAAGAGGCAAAGGAAGATTCAATCCAGAGCCTCAGAGGGAGCGTAGCCCTGCTGACACCTTGGTTTTGGACTTCTAGCTTCTAGAACTGTGAGAGAATACCTTTCTGTTGTTTTAAGCCACCCAGTTTGTAGTATTTTGCTACAGCAGCCCTGGGAAACTCATATAATCACCTTTAGCAATAATGTACTGCCCTGACCAGTCTAAGTATTGAATTATTGAGTCAGTAGTAGAAGGTGTTTTTTTAAAAAGGCGGATGTTTTCAAGATTAGAAAAGAAATTGTAGCATTTCTTAGTTTGCACTTAGCACAGAGTGGCTCAAACCCTCATTGAATTGATGGGGAAAAGGAAGCCTCCAGGAGAAAAGGGATTTGCCCAAGGTCACACAGGTATTATGTAGACAAAACGGAACCAGAACCCAGATCTCAGAATGCGTAGTTCAATGCCTTTTCCATTATATACATTTGAACAATTCCAATTATTTTCAAGTTCCTTTTAGCTCTATAGTCTTTCTCTTTGCCTCCTTCTTTTTATCTTTGCAGTGAAAATTTAATAACATGCAATGCAGTGTGCCTAATCAATGGAGTATAGCATGAAGTTCAGAGGATAGTTCATCCTTATACCTAAAAATAAATCCTTTTATTATATTCACACTGATTTTGTGAAGGCAGATTTTGGTTTTACTGAGCATCCTTGTAATCCCTCTATGTCTCTAGAGGTCAGTGTGGCTTAAAGAAACTTTGTTTCAAACTATATTGAGTTAACATTTAATTCAAGGCACTTTAATCAAAGGTGACTATAAAATAGTGGCCCAGAGAAACTTAAATTAATTCAAAATAACAAATCCTATGAACACTAGTATGTATAATACTGATTTTGACACATGGAACTTTTCACTGAACCGATAGATCTTAATGTATTTGTAAATAATTGAGCTAATTCCTATACCTTTTAAAGTGTAAAATATTATCTTTTTGCTTAAAAATATATGACAATCATTCTAAATTCCTTTTAGAAAGAAATGTTTGCACTTCTATTGAAGGCTGTTTGAATGAACATTTATGACTAGTCATATTATTTCTCTATGATGACATTATGAAGCAGTTATATCTTCGTGTTCATGTGGCATTTCATGCAGAAGAGGCTTTGTGAGCTACTTGGGATAGAGAATATCTGTGGGGAAAACAAGTGATGCTATTGACAAGTTTGGTAAATCTCTCTGACAACTATCAGTTTAATTATTTACCAGATCTTTCAAAATTCTTTTCCTCTCTTGTTCCCTCTTCCTCCCCCCTTTCTTTCTTTCTTTGTTGGGATAGGGTAAGGGTGAATTACTGATAAAATTAATAGGTTTTGTGCCATCAATAAGAAATCTTAGGTGAATGAAAGGAACCTGGGTGGACCAGTCGGTTAAGCCCCTGTCTCTTGGTTTCAGCTCAGGTCATGATCTCAGGGTCATGAGATGGAGCCCTAAGTCAGGCTCCCTGCTGAGTGGGGTGTCTGCTTGAGATTCTCTCCCTCTGCCCCTCCCCCCACTCATGCACACACATGTGCATGCGCTTTCTCTCTCTCAAATAAATAAATAAATCTCAAAAAAAAAAAAGAACTCTTAGGTGAACATGCCTATTGAAGCGCTTTCCAATGAACGAATAGTAATGTTGAGGCCAGGGATGGAGAGGAAGGAGGACCTAGATTTACTGAGTTTCCTTGGGGCCAACCAGCCACTAAAAGTACTAATGCCCCCACCAGCTACAACATGAACAGTTCTGCTACTATTTTTCCCCTTTATTGGAGCTCCATAGATGATTTTATTTGTAGAAATGTTCCCATGGCTAAGATTTTAAAAACACTGTATAACAGATTAAATATAGGAAATTGGGAGTGGGGGGTGTTGACTGGAAGAAGCAAACATGTTGGAGGAATGAAAAGCAGTAGCTAAAAGTCTGACTCCAGGGCAAGAGAAAGAACACCCAAAGTATACACCAAGATCTCTCCATTCTTAGCAGTCTGGGGCCATTTAGTGTGCAGGGAAAAGACTCTACAAACCTCAGCAGCTCATAAGGGCATTATTGCCATTCTTATCCTTCAACATTTATTGAATTCTTACAGTGTGCTGGGCACCGCTCTAATAGCAGGGGATACTAAAAATATTTAGCACAGATTCTGTCCTAAAGGTTAGTTGATGTGAAAGAAATATACTATAAGATAAAAACACCCTATCCGAGTCACCATAGCCTACATGATAGCAGAAAGTAATAGAAGAGTTCAGAGAAAGGAGGAATTATGGAGTTGGATTTGTCAGGAAAGGAGTCACAAGCAAGTACAACAGATACTCATAGCTATTTATCAAATCCATTTTCTTTTATTCCTGGGCCCACAGCCTCCTTTACAATTTTAGGTGTGACCAAGTAAAGGAGTTCTAGCCGATGGAATATTAATAGTCAAGATGTGGGCCATTGTTAGGCCTACTTCATAAAGTCCTCCTACACGTGATCCTCCATACACTTTATCTGCAGCAACAACACTGGAAGCCAAGTGTTAAAGATGGCAGAGCCATCAGATGGAAGGAACCTGGGTTCCTTGGTTCCTAATCATTGCTTGGAGGACAGCCAGTGACAACCAGTCACACCCACTTTCGACCTTATGAGAGCAAGAAATAAACTTCCTAAACCATTGATATTTTGGTGTTTTTCCATTATAGCAGCTGACATTATCTAATATGGGAAGTGAAACTGGAACAGAATGTTGAAGAAGTTAAAGGATATGTAGGATATAGATGATGACAGAAGATACTGAGGGTATCTCAGACAGGAAGGGTGGACTGATCAGTGTCATGGGGAAGGGAACTCAACACAACTGGCTGAAATGGAATACTAAAGAAGGAGGTCACAGAGTCAGGTAGCTACCTCAGCTTCTAGAGACTAAAGGGTCTAGACCTGATTTTACTGCTGAGGTGACAATTGAAAAGGTAAAGAAATACAGTATTATACCTTAGGATAATAAAGGTTTGTTCATTCAATGCTGGTTGAAGCATGTTCTGGGAAAATTCATCTGGTGGCTATATATGGAATGGATTGGTTATTGGAGATGTCAGAGTGGAGCTAGAGAGGCCTAGGAGACTGGGTGAGCACCTGGATTGGTGGGGGAGGGGGTCAGAGCTGAATGAGTGAGGTGATGTTAAGTATGAGTGTGCCGGACTAACTGTGGGAGCACTGAGAGAGGAAGGAAGGAATGTGACTTCCACTTCTGTATGTTAGCTCAGAGAGTGAGTAATGCTTCCAAGTATGAACTTGGGATATAAAGTAAAAGTGTAAAGTTTATTGCTGTCCTTAGGAAAGCAAGATAGTGTATAACATATTCTAGAAAGATTACTGTTACAGTAGTTAAGATACAAAAATGTCAGCATATGGCATTCTCACAAATCTGTTTTATATTTCTGGGCACACAGAAAGACTACATTTCCCAGCCTTCCTTGCAGCAAGATGAATGTGGCTGAGTTCTAGCCAAAGGAATATGGATGTAGATGGTGTATACCACTTCTAGCTCTAGCCATAAAACTGTGCTTGATTTCCCAGCCTCTCTTCTCCTTCTGTGGCAGTCTTGGAAGCTACCTGTTCCAAATAATGAGCTGCCATCTGGAAGAATCCTGGATCCCTGAGTTATCACTTGGATGAGGGCTCTCCAAAATTGACACCTAACCACATTGGACCATGACTTGAGAGAGAAATGAAATCTGTATTGTTTCAACTTCTGAGATTTTAGGGTGTATTAATTATAGCAGCATAGCTAATCTCTTTCTGAATTACACTTAACACTTAGTCATTCAGCAAACTTTTATTGAGCATCTAATATGTTCAAAGAATAGGCTAGCCTAAAGTCAAACTTTATTCATAATATCGCCTGGTGAAATAGTTCCATGACAGCACTGTTCCAACAGATTTTTATAATCTAGAAATTCATTAAAATTTTGAAGTTTTGCTCTCCTCTCCTGTTTGCTCTCATCCTTCCACTCTTTTTGATCTTAGTTATTAAATTCTAACACTTGTGTCAGTTTTTTTAAATAGGAGAGTTGACTGTGTATTTTGACCCTGCCTTTTATTAAATTCCTTTTTGACAAAATTTCCACTAAACAGATGAGAGAGGCTTAAAATAAGAAAAACTTATCTTACAGTATCTTGTCTAAGATAGTTTTGGGGGTGTTGACAGATACAGTGTAGAGTTTCTTTTATTTATCCTTTATCTGACACTCATTGACTTAATGATGCCAAAACATCCGCCCACATGAACTGGAGATCTCAGCAGAGATTAAAAACCATGATCACCTTGGGAATTCTGGTTCTGCTGCAAGAAGTTAAAAAACCTAAATTTTTATTGAAATGGATATATATGTCTTCTCTCTGTCAGATCCAACTTCACATTTGAATGTGGGAGTCTGATGTGAACACCCATCTAAGAATAAATTAGCTTCCAATGTATTTTTAAATCCTCATCATTATTTTCATTGAACAGTGCCTGAGTAATAACCAGATACCATTCTTTGTATGGAAACTGTAGGTGGACCTAATCTCTGGAAAACAGACTGTTGTTCTTAAATAGTGTCACTTCATACTTTTACTGAAGTGAAGTTGTAGGTGGGTTGGAATGTGATAGCTAATACGTAGTTTTGACATTTTTCCCTAAATAAAAGCAGTTATAGTGGGGTGGCTGGGTGACTCAGTTGCTTGAGAGTCTGACTAGTGATTTCGGCTCAGGTTGCAATCTCATGGGTCTTCGGATGGAGCCCCTCCTGTGGGGCTCTGCGCTCACTGGGGAGTCTGCTTGGGATTCTCTCTCTCCCTCCGCTACTCTCTCCACTTGTGCATGCACGCTCTCTCTTTCTCTCAAATAAATAAATAAATCTTTAAAGAAAAAGCAGTTGTATTATCTTTGTGATTATAAATACCCTATGTGAACATTTAAAAATTGGAGCAGTATAGAGAACATGAGAACAAAGAGAGGAATACCCCAAAACCTAGAAAGAAGAGAATTGCTAGTAATATTTTGGAGTATATCCCTTCAGCCTTCTTTATTCACAAACAAAAACACACATACACTCAAAGTCAGACAGTTTTACATAAATAGAATTGCACTACAGATATTTTTTTAATTTAAATTTTTACTCACAAATCTGACATGGATGTGTTTGCCTATCAATAAATCTAGAGGTACAAAATCATCTTAACCATAAATTCCCTTGTAGGAAAATATAATAATATAACAAGTCTTCTGTTGATGGATATTCAGGTTGTTTTTAGTTTTTCACTATTATATGGTACAAAAAAATTATAAAGAATGGTGCCATGAACTTTTGTGTATATATCTTTGAATTTGTGTGAGTAGTATAAATTATGAGGGTGAAAATGCTGGGAGGATTTGATATTCCCAAGTTTAATATTTCTGGAAGGAGAGCATATTTGTCATTTTGGCTAATGCACTGGCAAGATAGTGGAGAGAAGGATGACTAAATTTTCAAGGCTTGAGTGTAGGTGATTCCCTCTTCCAGTCTACCAGGAGCCAGTCAAAACCACCTGAGGTATATGAGAGCCTGGGCTGCTTCTAAATACCATCCCGTAGGTCTTTAAACTCTTTGTTATGGAGGTTTGTATTTCAATATGCAGCAATCTTTGGTGTTATCAGGCAATTTATCAAAGTTGAAGCCAAGATGTGAATTTCATATGGGTGGCAAGAAGGGAAGGGATTTTGTTGGAGTAGAGTAATGCTACACATCATTCGCAGTTCACTGCTTCTTCTCTTGCTCCCAGACGTCTGTGGAATCCTCTGTGACACAGTTCACTTGTGGTGTGTAGTAAAGTCATCCTTTAGCTCCTGGAGGTTTCCATCTGGCTGCTTCATTCCCACACCTCTGCTGAAGAAGAGGAATCTGCTGTCTTTATTTCCTCATCTCTTTCCACTGCTCACATTAGATAAGTACTCTGAAAAGGCCAAGTTGGAAGAGGTTGGAGTTTTAGGGTTGAGACCACAGGATCTGGAGTCTGTATTAGTCAAGGCTATGGTAACAACAGCAAACCCACAAAATATCTGAAGTCTTAAGGGATTAGCACATCACAAGTTTGTTTTGCAAATACAGAAAGTCTGATGAACATCGCAGAATTCCCACAGCAACTCTCCTCCACGTGGTGTCACCTGGATCCAGGCTTTTTCTCTGTTTTCCAGATTCTGCCATCTCATCTCAACTCAGGGCTTCTGGGGTTGCCCTCTTCCATGCCTCAGTTCAGAAGGGACACACGTCAATGCCATTTGCACATAATTTGTTCTGCATTGGCCGCATGACCGCGGCTGAACCACGTGGAGGCCTGGAAATGCAGCATAGCATGCCGACTAATTGGTGAGCACTCTGTCAGTCGCAGGCAGACCTGGTATAAATTCATAGTTCTGCTTCTTGCTGATTTGAGAACCTAGGCAAATTTGTTATCGTTTCTGTGCCTCAGTTCCCTCACTTGTAAAATGGGGGGAGGGGCAGAATACCTCTTTCACATGGTGTCGAATGAAATAATATGCATAAAGACACACAGTAAGTTCTCAAGAAAAGAAATAATACTCCCACTAGTACTAGTGGGAGCCACCCTGGGAAATGAATATAATTCCAACTGATCATGGCTTGAATTGTTATAAAGAATGTGTACTAGGAGATCAGAGTGGCGAGAGTTTACTCCCAGTAAGACTGACAAAGGAAAGCCTCATAGTGGAGAAAGCATTTGAGTTGGGTTCTGAAAAATTTGCGCCTCCTCCTTTAAATCCCTGGAGGAAAAAGCAGTGTTATAGGGACTGAGGCATTAGGGGGAATTAAATTAGTGCTGAGGAGATTTCATTGTGTTCTGACCTGAAATGAAAAACAAATTAAGAGTAAATGACAAGTAAGCTGGTATTAGTTATGAGTCAGTAGTCTGTGCTTTATAAACAAAAGACTTCAATCCTGGTTACATTATTTTGGGGTCTGCTATGAATCTGGGTAGAAATCATGTCCTTCTGAGTTAGTACAACCACAGGATTTGATCTCCAAAATTCCAAGCTAGGGGATGAAACAACCCTATAAGGAGGAGCCTTGTTCTCCCACAAGAAATTTGAAGCACACTGATAGCTAGATTTAAAAAAAAATACCTTTTCAAACAAAAGAAATTTACTGAGCTTAATTATGGGGATGAAGGGTGAATAAAGCTCATACGGTAATTCTAACAACTCTAGAAGGTATTATGTTCAGTGAAATGTCAGAGAAAGACAAATACCATATGGTTTCACTTATGTGGAGTCTAAAAAAACAAATGAACAAAAGCAGAAACAGATCCATAAATACAAAGAACAAACTGATGGCTGCCACATGGGGGAAATAGGCAAAATGGGTAAAGGAGAGAAGGAGGTACAGACTTAATCCTGTTGAGGATTAAGTTTAAAAACCACCTTGGCATTTTTCTGCTTGCATTGGTTGGACTTAGACTGAGATTTCATTAAATATTTAATTTTATTTGGTTGCTGCAGGGTAAAGTCTAGAAGAACTCCAAATGGTCTTTTATTTTTACAGTTTACCTGCACTTCTTGTTACTCTTAAATGAAAGGATCTTGCTTTCAGACGCAAAGTTATTTCAAGAATTTTACTAGCATATGCATTACTTCAAGTGTTTTGAATTATGTTACCTATAGAACTAATCCATCAAGAGCTTTGTAAAAGCCCTACACAGGTTTGGAGAGTGTGTCCAACTGGAATTCTAAGCCATATTTCCTGTCCAAACCTTCCCTTCATTTATAAAACTCATGTCCCCCCACCCTTGCTTGGCACCTCCTGAAAAAGTAGCAAACCTACCTATGGTTTCAGAAATTCCTTTTCTCAGGGCGGCTAGAGCAAAAATCTACAAAGATAGAAGAAAACTCTGGCAGAGATCTTTTTTTCAAACATGGTTCCGTTTAGCTCCGGAAGACTATACACATGCCATGCAATGCAGCATTCCTTTTCATTAATACTGAATGAAAGGTTTTTAGAGTCGGCCCATTCACCACTCTTTGAAACATTCCTCTTCATTAAACAACGCTTAGAAATGTTTGGTCCAACCTGAATAGTAATCAGGTTCCTCTTCCCTTTCTCTTTTTGCTCGGGTCTTCAGAGTAGAAGGTAACTGGTGCTGCCTCCCAAAGTGGTTCCCCCAGAGGTAATTAATTAAGGTGGTGAAATCGCTGTAGGAAGCAGCCCCCCCTTCACTTGGAGGATTTTGAGTTTTTCAGTGGGCTTTTTGGGGGAGACCTCCAGCTGACACTGGAGACTCTTCTTTGTTATTAGCATCTTTTGTGACTCTGTCTGGGTGTGCTGGAGAGATCCAAGAAATTACAGACCATCTGTGCTTCCAAAGCCACTAGAGGTCCCCCTTAATTTTTCTTTTCTTCACACCTACATTACCATCTTCATTGAGAAACCATCTCTCAGTTTCTGTGCAGCCAGCCTCTGGAGGAATATGAGAGCTGTCTTCAGATACATGAAAGTCCATTAAATGGAGGAGGATTTAAGGTTTTGATATACAGCTCTGAGTGATAGTACCAGGATATGTAGGTGAAAATGTCAGGAGGCAAGCGTTTTCCCCAGTGTATGATCTGCAGGTCTGCAGAATGTTAATGGGTACTAGGGTTAGAGTGTGGAGGGTTTCAGGGTTAAATAGATTAGGAAATACTGCATTAAAGTGGTGAAACAGATTTCTTTATCAAAGCCAATGGATGTTGTAAGTATCTAAAAGGAGCATATGATATATGCTTATTTGACCATGGAATGTTTCATGGAGCAGATTAAAGGATAAGTACTCCTGAGTTAAGCACTGAGAAAGGTGATTTGCTGCCTACCATGAGCATAAATTTTACTATTATAAGTTAGAAGCCTTAGATGTGAGCTATAGATGCAATCAAATGCTGTGGGACCCCGAACACAAATATAAACACCTAGGGATTCAGTTTATTTGTAAAACAGGAAGTAGAACTGAATATCCCAGAGGTCCCTACTGGCTCCAAATTGCTATGTATGGCATTGGGACATACAGACCCTCCCATCTGTTGAGGTGTTCACATCTGAATCGGACCCCACAGATGGACATTTGCACAGGGCATTCATGCTGGTTGTTAAACACATTTACCAGCATACCACTCACTTCCAGAGCCTTATCAGAAGGTTATCTTTCAGTTGTGTCTCTTCTGAAGTTGTGCATAAATGCATTGCCAATATTACTACAATTAACTGCAAAATGAAGTTAATGATAGTGTTTATTTCACTGTTAGATACTTGGGGTTCACTTTATTTAATAAGTGATTAAAGATTGGTTCAAAGATATATATTATTTTGCTAGAATATGGTAATGATATTATGATGATGATATTATAAATGGTGACTCATTTTAGTTTGGAATTTAAAAGACTAGAGAGTTTGTATTGTTAACATCCATAGGGGTTGAAAGTAAGTATCATGGTATTATTTAAAACTAGGTTCTTTCCAGCCATGTATAAGGGACATTTAGAATGGGGGAAAGAACATGGAAAGTTGATGTTTTGCAACAAAGACATTTTATCTCTTCCTGTAGGTAAATTTTTTTTAAAGATTTTATTTATTTATTTGACAGAGAGACACAGTGAGAGAGGGAACACAAGCAGGGGGAGTGGGAGAGGGAGAAGCAGGCTTCCCGCGTAGCAGGGAGCCCGATGCGGGGCTCAATCCCAGGACCCTGGGATCATGACCTGAGCTGAAGGCAGACGCTTAACGACTGAGCCACCCAGGCACCCCTCTTCCTGTAGGTAAATTTAACATAAAGTGCTTCTTAACTCTGCCCCAATAACTGTTGGGGGAGACCATTTTAATCAGCAATGAGTACCATAAATGTCCTGTGTCTGTAAGTGGAATGAATATGCTCTTAGATTGTCTGATGTGTGAGACAGAGAGATGACAGTTGTGTTCAACCTGACACTGAGCAGTTTGGACCCTCTCTTGGCTATTACTATTTTTTTTAAAGCATAATTTTAGGTTTATGATAAAACTGAAAGGGAGGTATGGGGATTTATACCCCTTGTATGTCTTGCCCCCACACATGCATAGACTCCCCATTATCCATATCCCCTACCAGAGTGGTGCTTTTTTTTTTTTTTTTTTTTTTAACAGAGAGGGTGGGGAGGAGCAGAGGGAGGAGAGAGAGAATCTTAAGCTGGGCATGGAGACTGACAGGGTGCTTGATCTCATGACCATGAGATCATGACCTGAGCTGAAACCAAGAGTTGGATGCTCAACTGACTGAACCACGCAGGTGTCCCAGAGTGGTACATTTTTTGCCAAGGATGAACCTATATTGACACATCATAATCACCCAAAGTCCACAGTTTACATTATAGTTTACTCTTGGTGTTGTACATTCTATGAGTTTGAATGAATAATATATATCCACCATTATAATATCATGCAGAGTATTTTCACTGTCCTAAAATGTCTCTGTATTCTGTCTATTCATCTCCCCCACCCTGACCTGTTGGTTCCTGATCTTTTTATTTTTCCCATAGTTCTGCTTTTTTTCAGAATGTCATATAGTTGGAATCATGCAGTATGATGTATTGTATGGTGACTAACATAATAAAATAAAATAAAACAAAACAAAACAAAAAAACCTTTGGAGGCATATAAGCAAGGGTCTGGAAGTGCCACTTACAGGCCTGCTCTGCCATCCAGCCATATGTCTAGGCATTCTTGTATGTTCTGCATATTTTGTCAAGATATCATAACCTGGAATAACTCAATGAGACCTTCATTTTGTTTTTAAAGCAAGTACATCTTAAGCATCTATTTTGCGCCAGCTAGGAACTATACTGAAGTTGGCTATGTTTCACAGTTATAAGACAGAACAATTTTCAATCGTTATTTCATTGGAACCAATTTTCAATTCCGTATACCAAAGATTTCTATTCACTGATCATTCTAAAACTAAGGGTTTTGTTCCTGGAGCTGAGGAATTTCACAGTGCCCTGATGTACTTCAGAAATGTCTCTTTTGTGAACAATCTGTGAAGGAATGAGGCCAGGAAAACATCTATCTAGTTCCTAGTTGGGAACATTGAGATGAGACTAATTTTTATTGAACTGGCTGCATGAATTTATAGTCATATATGATAAATATTGCAGTTGAAAGCTATAATATTTGTTAATGTTGGCAGCATGGAAGCTAATTAATCATTCTCTCTTTATGCTTTAGATAGGCATGGTTTGCATATTCATCATAGGCCATGAATGACACTCCAAAGAGGTTGGAGCTCAAGTTGAAAAACATGTTGACTGTTGCAGGATCAAGTGTCTCCTGGGTAGGATTAGTATGATAATTTAATTTAATTTATTTATTCATAATTTAATTCCAGCACAATATTGTTTTTCCAAATATGTTTTCTTTCCTTCTTCTCTCTCCTCCTCCTTCTCTTCCTCTCTATAATAAAATTGGTGTCATCCAATTTTTCTTAATGTTTTCATGTCTGCCACCAAGCTCGGAACTAAATTTAGTATTCAGTTATGGAAAGTCACTCATTCATAATTCCTAGTTGACTATTCTCTCATCTTTTTAATGATCATGATTGTAGGTCTATTTCAGCTATTTTGTTTCATATATATCTTTATATTATATATTCCTTCAAATTATTTTTAGAAATGGGCAGAATCTACATGATACATACATTAAAAAAATGCAAGCAGAAAAAGTGCTATTAATAGATGAAATTTGTTTGCATTGCACTAGTAGCTTTGGATGTCTTAAGCTTTGCATTTCACACCAGAGAATCAGGCTCTATCATAAGGAACCATCTTGTATGAAAATATTAAACATGAGTTAAGACAAGGATGGGTGCCATCTGCTTAGTGTTTTCATATTAAGTAGAACTTTCCACTACTCGGAGAGTTTTTCCAAAAAAAATACTTTGATTCTCTTTGCCAATTTACCCGTCTCCCATGATAAGCAGAAATAATTATATAATTGTATATAGATCTTCAAATTTAGAAAGCTACTACATCCCAGACAGGGCTAGAGCTGTTGGAGAGGGGCACATGGAAGGTTGATGTCTATGGAGACCACGTGGGGCTGGTACGGGGGGTGCAGCAGCAGAAGTGGTCTAGAGAGAGTTGATGGGATGTACCTGGTAGAAGCTCTATTGCCAGAGAAGTCATCAGTAGGGTGGGGAGATCTAGCAGGGGCTTGGAGGGCTGGTTATCAAAGTTGGCTACACATTGGAATCATCTGGGAAGCTTTAGAAATTACTGAACCCTGGAAGAGTGGCAAGGTCAGTGTGGTACAGATATTTTGGGGGGGGGACGTCAAGGGCTTTATTTCCTGCAGCATAACCGTCTATACCATTACTAGCCTTTGGAGGATGTGGAGGTGGCTTCCATAGGGCTTAGGATGGGAAGGAAGCTGGGATTTTTTTTCTTTAGAGAGACACTGGTGAGTAGTCCTCATGGTTCTGTGGTAGGGAACTATTCTATTTTCGTTTGAATAATGTGGCCCCTTTAATGCTGGCTTTGATGTAACCTCTGCCTTATTCTTCAGGGACAGAGGCTGTGTCTACAGAAAGAAATCATCTGTTTGCTTATTTCAAATGACACTTCATAATCAATACGTATGAAATGCTTTTGGTGAAGTATGCAGGACCTGAAGTTGACTGCTCGTTGGGAATGCTTTCTCCACCTCTTACTAGCATTGGGACTCTGGGCTAGTTCTTTAACGTCCTTATGTGTATAATGCATATGTTAATAATGCCAACTTCTTAGGTTTTTATTGTAAGCATGAGATAATATAATGTAGGTAAACAGTGCAGAAGATGGCCTGGGATATAGTTAACACTAGGTCAGTGGGTGTCCAAGTGTCATTCTTAGACCAGAGGCATTAGGGTCACCTGTTGGAAATGGAGATTCTCTGTGCCCACCACAGACTTACTGAGACTTACTGATTCAAAAACTCGGGGTGGGGGTGGGGGTGGGGCAGCAATTTCTGTTTTAACCTTCCAAAAGATTCTGATGTTGACTAAAGTTTGACAGCCACTGTGTGAAAGATTACTTGTGGTTTTTAAATTAATTCCCACCAGCACACATTTTAAATAGCAAATTCAATCTGGTGGTTATTACACTGTCTAAATAGAAACATCCTCTCGAAACTAATTAAACTATTTACATTTAAATAGTCAAACTATTCTGCTCAATTCATAATTCAAACAATTAAAGTGATTTATTTATAATTATCACTTTCATCACTGAGAAACCACTACAAGTTTTCCAACTGGGGTATACCAGTCCAGGAGAAAGTTTTTCAACATTGCTCTGGGAAACACATTTGGAGAACTTTAGGAATAAGGGTAGCTGACTAGAGCCTTCCAAATTGTGATAAACCAACCTGGGTGGGACGATGCCATTTATGAAAGACCTGAACATCAGGGAAAGTAAGCTTGATTTAGTAAAAATTAACCATGACCTTTGAACTTTTTTGAGTATAGAAGTAGGGCAATAAATGGAAAGTGGAAAGGTTGAATTATAGTTGGTAGGGCTGGATACCCAGGGCCAGGGTCTTAGAGCTGGCCAAGCTCTGAGGATTGTGGAGGTTTCAGAGGTCCTAGAATATAGGGGTGGGGAAGAGGCTGGGAGAGAAACTCACTGGCCTCTACCAGGGACTCTATGTCAAATTACAATAAAAGCAATGACATGACTAGGCCCAAGGATGTCATCCAAAGGGGCATTTTCTCCTGGAGGTTGTGAAGCTTACAGGGTTTCTTAGACATAGGCTAGGCAATTGCTTTTATTTCCAGGTGATCTTTTTTCATTGGTTAGTGGGTAGAGGCACAGGCTGACAAGACAAAATAAGTGATCTGGACCTCATCACATGTCCCAAGATTGGGGGGGGAAACTTCAGCTCAGAGCATGTCTTTTTCAGGGTTTGTGCCAACTGTACTGGATATGGACCATCTAGACTCTGGTGCCCTGTGTGTGTGAGTGCGGGTGTGTGTGTATGTGCGTGTATGTGAGTGAGTGAGAGAGAGAGAGAGAGAGGTGCTCTCCTTGTTTATTCTTTTCCTTATTTTGTGAGTCACTCTGGGTGTGGGTTGTTTTCTCAGGAAAAGCTGGGCGTTCTGTGTACTAGAGCCTTTCCTTATAGGGTCTAAGTGGGAATTAGGTTGACTTCTGCCCCTTGGGAAATCCTAGCTTAATGTTTTTTAGGTGTGCCCAGTCATTTGCCTTTTATTCCATGGTTCTGGGACCTGCAGCTGTTGGGTGTGGAGTGTGACAGAATTTAATTTTTGCCAGGGTCACTGTAATGTGAAAGTTTTCCTCCTGAGTAGATTTTGTGTTAGGGGTAGGGAAGCCGACCCGTGATTTCTAGAGATGCCTTACTTTGGCCTTATCTGTTGTAATAAGGTACACTTAATACTGTGATTATTGATTTGTGGAAACGTTTGGGCATTAGACACCAAATAAGTCTGGGGAGTTATTTAGGTCATGTTCAAAGTTATCACTTGGGTTTTGGTAGGTGGAGTTGACCAAGGTCACCAGGATTGCTTCCACCTGTTTTATGAATTCCATTTGTCAAACAGGGAAAACCATCCGCCAGCAGGAATATTGGAGGTCTCTCTCCTTCTTGCCCCTCTTCCCCCTCTCCCTTTCTCTCTTTCTCCCCATTCTTCTCTCTCTCTCTCTCTCTGTCATCTATCATCTATCCTCTGTCTGTCATCTAGCTGATATATCTCTTTGTTTAGCAAGGATCACACAATCACAGCGTACGTGATGAAGATATTTCTATTGTCAGAATAACTAAATTATTCCTCTTTGAAGCTTTATTTAGCCTTTAGAGGTCTATTAAAAAAACAGCATGTGATCCTTTAAATGACACTCTAAGTTATTGTTTTAGTTCAAAAAGCTGTTTCAGTGAAATAGGAGTGAGTCTGAATACAGTGCTGGCTCAAGGCTTTCCCATTGGCCAACGTTCCACCTGGTCTTTCTAGCACCACCACCTATTGAGATAAGCACCAGGGTCCTTTGATGCAGAGGAACAATGGGGATGGAGGAACCCCCTTTCAAGAGGAGGATGAAAGGATCCAATGGGCATTTAGTTTTCTTTTATTCCTCAATCATTCTTCTTAATAATAGCTGAAAGGTCACCCTTAGAGTTCAGAAGAGTCAGAATGTTACGAGTGATAGAGGATCTTAAGAAAAAGAGTGCAGACTCACTAGGAGGAAAACAGTAACCAGTTGTTCAAGTGTGTGTGGAGGGGGCAGAGAAAGAGAGAGAGCGCTTACACTTGGGTGTGTATAGAGCGCCTCATGCATTAAACATCTTAGAAAGTGTAGGCACAGCTGGTGCCCGGACAGTGAGTCATGTGATCTCTGAAGCATCAAATAATCTTTTTCTGTTCATCTACTTCGTAATTACGGCCTGCCAAATTTCCTTTTGGTATTTATTTTAAAAATAAATACCCAGCCAGAGCAATTTAACCCTTTGCATCCTTTCCAGCTGTTCCATTTGCATCATTGACTCAAATGTCACCCTGAGCTGTTGAAACGTGCCTCTGAGGCATTATATTCCATAACCTTTCATTTCACGTAGGTCAACGCTTGGCTCTTAACTGGTAGTACATTTCAGGCACTACTGCTTCAGGCTGGGCAGCTAGAGGTGAAAGGCTTTATCTCTCTGGAATCCTTGTGAAAGAGCCAGTCACTCAAGAAAGCAATTTTGAATCTTTTACACAAAGCAGAAAAAATAACGCTGTTACTGAGGTGACGTAAAGGGGATACATCTGCTATCAAACGAGTAGCTTTTTCATTGCCTCATTCCTGTAATGGAGGTTACTCTTAGTTGCTGGCTAGGTTCTGTGGTCTTTTGGAAGCTTGGCCCACGGGCAGGTAAATGTGCTCTTTAGTCCTGTCATTATTATTGTGATTTTTTTCAATCACCATTTGGATGCTGGGATAGCAATCCATCAAGTTTATCTTTTCATATCAAAGCCTCAGTTAAATTTCATAAGGCTTATCACTCTCCTTGATCTGCTGTTTAGCACCTACCTGGCATCCCTTGATTTGCACCATCAGCTTAACCCTAGAAAAGATGATGAATTATATAGGATATGCCTCTGCCTCTCCTCTTTGCAGGTAGCTTCTAAAATTCAAGATTCAGAGTAGCTTATTAGACGCATTAGGCTTATTGGCCATAGGCCCGTGTAAAATTACACTCGGAATTTCTCTAGGAAGAAAGTCTACTCTCTCTCCTTTCTCTAAGTATCTCTACCTCATGACACTTCTTTGGTCCTGTTTCATCTTGAAACTATTTGCCACTTCCTCAGAAGGAAGAGCAGAGAGATAGGTTTGGGGATGAGCAAGCTCCCAGTGGAGCGGTACTCTATATGGACGCCTGGAACCGGTGGGACGCAGAAAGCAGGAGCTACATGCCTGGCGTCTTTATGCCATTTGCCCTCATGCCCATACAAAACTTGGTGGAAATTATGACCGAAACCCTTCAAAATTGTGGAAGGTATTTTCGGTGCTGGTTGCTGTGCTGAGTGATGGTATTTACAACATTGTGGAATTTATAGGACAGTTATTATCCTTATTTTATGGGTAAATATACTAAGGATACGAAAGATGAGGTGAATTACCCACAGTCACATGGTAACTAAGGGGCAAAGGCAGGTCAGAACCTATTTCCTCTGACTACATGTCAAATTCTCATTTTGCATAGTCAGTAGGATAACATGGGGCAACTTCTTGATCCTTAGTCCCCTCTATTCCTCTCCTGTTCCTCTCTCGAGTGCTTTGTCTACCTGTCTCCATCCTCAGGTCACCTTCAGTTGGAATAGTTATCACCTTTGTTGAATGTTATTTCTTTAGGGAATTCTCAGATCTCCCAGACAAAGGAGTCCCTCTGAGGGCGCCTGGGTGGCTCAGATGGTTAAGCGTCTGCCTTCGGCTCAGGTCATGATCCCAGGGCCCTGGGATCGAGTCCCGCATCGGGCTCCCTGCTCAGCGGGGAGTCTGCTTCCCTCTGCTTCTCTCTCTCTCTGTCTCTCATGAATAAATAAATAAAATCTTTAAAAAAAAAAAGGAGTCCCTCTGATAAATGCTTTCCATGCAATTGGCACTTCTCTTTCGGAGTGTATATCACAACCAATCATTCTTTGTGCAATTATTTTGTAATGTCTCTCTCTCTCTTTTTTTTAAAGATTTTATTTATTTGACAGAAAGAGACGCAGTAGAGAGGGAACACAAGCAGGGGGAGTGGGAGAGGAAGAAGCAGGCTTCCCGGCCAAGCAGGGAGCCCGATGTGGGGCTCGATCCCAGGACTCTCGGACCATGACCCGAGCTGAAGGCAGATGCTTAACAACTGAGCCACCCAGGTGCCCCATGTAATGTGTCTTTTCCATACCAGACTTTATAGTCCCTGTGAATAGAAATCATCTCTAGTCTTGCTCATCATCATAACTCTAGCTTTTGGCAGAGGCTGCATACCTAAAAGCAACATAAACCCTAATTCTTAAGTAAGTGAAGGAATGACTAGCACTTTATGAGTGGTAGCTCTTGTGTTATATTTGCTATTTTTGATAATTGGATAGAGTGCTTTATATAGATATCAATGGGAAAATTGATGAACCTGTTACAAAAGCAATGCCAGGATTAGTGATTTCTGAACACAGCCTGAGGTTGAGGTGATGGCACAAGAAAGACATGTTCAAAATGGAAACAGGAGGCAGCAAGAGGGGAGAGCAAGTTAGCACATGCTTTGCCTTGGCCTACCTGCCAGTCCCTTCTCAAGAACTTCAGAAAAAAGAATAGCCTTTCAACCGATGGCTTTTATTCAAAGGAAAGAATTGGTTCATCTCTAAGCTTTAGTGTGTTTTTTTTTAAAAGATTTTATTTATTCATGAGTGACAGAGGTGGAGGGGGGGAGAGAGAGAGAGAGAGAGAGAAGCAGAGGGAGAAGCAGGCTCCCAAGGAGCAGGGAGCCCGATGCGGGACTCGATCCCAGGACCCTGGGATCATGACCTGAGCCAAAGGCAGACGCTTAACCGTCTGAGCCACCCAGGCGCCGTAAGCTTTAGTGTGTTAATAAAGAAAGATCTCGAGGCAATTCAGTTATATAGTTTTCTTCCCCCAAATATTTTCCAGTTTCCCCCATTGTTTTTCAGTGCTAGTTATGGCTTTCTACATTCTTAAGCACAATTTATTTTTGAGCCAATTATCTTTGTGTCTTATAAGCTTGAAGCATTCTCTTTCATATCTGTGTGAAGTTCAGAGAGAGATTTCATTTTTTCCTCTAGGTTTTGCTGCTTACTCAGTCATGTGAGACAGCTTCTATTGTATTTCTTTCAGGTCTGTTTCGTAGTATATCTATGTGGCAGCTTTTGCAATATCTTAGCCAAAGATAATATAATATGACCCAGGCTGGCCTCTGATTGATCAGTCTGATTTGTAGATTGAAGTTTCATGCTGCAGAGATATTAAGAATGTCAGTTTTTAGAGCTTTCAGGCTAGCTAAAACAACCATTGTAGCAGTGTTTTTAATTCATTCAAGAAGATTGTGTCCAGCAAATGCAGCACTATAATAATACAGCAAAAAATTTTAACCAAGGAAATCTGATTTTACTGCACCAAAACTTATTTAAGATTGTGAAAAGACAGCAGAAACAGTTTCTTTTTTTGTATAATAGGAAATTATGGTTCTAAACACGTAAGACTGAAGTAGTCAAATATATAATAAGACAGGCAGACACACAAATGACTGTTAAACACAAAACGCAAGTAATTAAAGCTAAAAAACAATTATCCTACTCATTCAAAGAAAAAATTAGGCAACTTGCAGAAAGACATAAAATATGATAGGATAAAAAATAAACAGAAGAGTTTCTGTTTAACTTAGGACCAACATGAGAGGAGAAGCTTTTGTTTTTGTAAAGTTGTTTGAGTAGCAACAGATTTTTTATTTTTAAATAGCAAAACTAAGTTTTTACTGAGACGGTGTCAGGCTTTTCCAGGTGCAGTGAAAGAAATATAGGAAGACACTGTTGTACAAATAGACAAATCAGTAAAAATAGAAATACCATATGATCCTGTAATTCCACTACTGGGTATTCACCCAAAGAAAATGAAAGCACTAATTCAAAGAGATATATGCACTCCTATGTTTATTGCAGCATTATGTACAATAGCCAAGATATGGAAGTCACCCAGGTGTCCATCAATAGATGAATGGATAAAGAAGATGTGGTAATACACACACACACACACACACACACACACACACACACACACACACACACACACACACACTGAACTATTACTGAGCCATGAAAAGAATGAGATCTTGTCATTTGCTACAACATAGATGGACCTAGAGGGTATTGTGTTAAGTGAAATAAGTCAGACAGAGAAAGACATAATACCATATGATTTTACTTACATATGAGATACAAAAAACAGATGACAAACAAATAAGCAGAAATAGACCCATAAATACAGAGAACAAACTGACGGTTGCCAGAGGGGAGTGGGTGGAGGACGGGCAAAATGGGTGAAGGAGAGTGGAAGGTACAGGCTTCTAGTTATGAAATGAACAAGTCACAGGGATAAAAGGTACCGTGAAGGGGATATAGTCAGTGGGTTGTAATCATGTTGTTTGGTGACAGATGGTAGCCACGCTTGCGGTGAGCAGAGCATAAGGTAAAAACCTGTCCAATCACTGTTGTATACCTGTAACTAATGTAACATTGTGTCAACTATACTTCAATAAAAAAAAAGATTAGTTAATTTAGGAAGGGTTTGCCCATGTAAACGACGTCTGCTGTTTCTCTTCCTTCTCTTCTAGGGATAGTTGCCAGCTGGTCCCTGTTTTAAAGACTACTATGAAAAAGAGTAACTGTGTTGGAAGGATCTTTTATTATAAAAATACAGGGGTGTAGAGTCCAGAAAGGCTAGCCCTGTCCATCCCTGCTCTGTCTCTCCCACCAAAATGGGGCTCAGCTCTGTTTCTGGGAATTGCTGATGCAGAAGTAAGTGAGGAACAGAGAAGAAGAGGGTCTGCTCCAGCTGAAGTTTATTTCCCTTTATTTTTATCTCATATATATTTTTTGATTAAAAAATTTAGACAAATGCAAAAATCATGTACCCACGATCACCAGCTGGATACAGAAAAGTTCCCTTGTCCTGCCAAATCCCCTCCTGCTGTGCTGTTTTAAAACTTCTCCCCACAGAAATCGCCTCCTGATCTGTTCTCTGTCCCTTTAGTCTTGATTTTCCCAGATTGTCAAATAAATAAATGGAATCACACAGCATGTAATCTTTTGAGTTTAGCTTTTTTCACTTGGGATAATGCATTTAAGATTCATCTATGCTGTCTTATGTATAAATCATTCATTTTTATTGCTGAGTTATTTCATTTCATCATATGGATGTTCCATAGTTTGTTTATCCATTCATCTGTTGAAAGACATTTGGGTAGTTTCCACCTTGTGGTGACTATAACAAACATGCTGCTCTAAACGTTTGTGTCAAAATTGGTTTTTTGTTTTCTGTATGTGTTGTTATGTTCATAACTTTTCATTTCTCTTGTGTAAATACCAGGAGTGTAATTTCTGACTTAGAGTCATATGGTAAGTGTATGTTTAACTGTATGAGAAACTGACAAATTGTTTGTCAGTTTGGCTGTACCATTTTACATTCCCAGAAGCAATGTATGAGAATTCCAGTTGCTCAAAAAAAAAAAAAAAATCATTCTCATAGAAATGTAGTTATTTTTACTATGGTTTTGCATTTCCCTAATGTCTAATGGTGTTGAACATATTTTCATTTGCTTTTTTGTCATTTGTTCCTCTTTTGTGAAATGTCTATTCAAATCTTTTGCCTATTTTTTGTTGTCTTGCTGAGTTTCAGATGTTCTCTATATATTCCCAATACAAGTCTATTGTTAGGTATGTGTATGCAAATATTTTCTCCCAGTGTGTCCCTCGTATTTTTATTCTCTTAATAGTGTCTTCCACCAAACAAAGGTTTTAAGTTTTGATGAAGACTATTTTATCAGCCTTTTTTTTTTTTAATGGCTCATGCTTTTGGTGTTGTATCCCAAAACTCTTTACATTACCCAAGGTCATGAAGTTTTTTTTCTATATTTTCTTCAAAAGCTTTATAGTTTTATGTTTGCACTTAGATTTATGATGTATTTTGAGTTAATTTTTACATAAGGTGTGAGATATAGGTCAACGTTTTATTTTTGAATATGTATAATTGTCCCAGCACCATTTGTTGTGAAGATTATTCTTTCCCCATTGAATTTTCTTCTGCATTACTGTCAAAAACCAATTGGTAGAATTCACTAGTGAAAGCATTTGGATCTGGCATTTCCTTTGTCAGGAGGATTTTAATTACAAATTCAATTTCTTTAATAGATAAAAGGATATTCAGGTTATTTATTTCTTTTTGAATAGGTTTTGGCTCATTAGACTTTCAAGGAATTGCTCTATTTTATTCACGTTGGTTGAATTTATAGCTATGGAGTTGTTTTTAGTATTCCCTTACTATCTTTTTAATGTCACTGAGGTTTATGCTGAGCAGGGAGCCCGATGTGGGGCTGGATCCCAGGACCCCGGGATCATGACCTGAGCCGAAGGCAGACGCTTAACGACTGAGCCACCCAGGCGCCCTGACTTCAATTCTTTTATTTTTTTTCAGTTTTATTGAGAAATAATTGACATCCATCACTGTATATGTTTCAGGTTATAGCATGATGGTTTGATTTACATATGTAGTAAAGTAACATCCATCATCTCACATAGATACAATAAAAAGAAGAGAAAAAAATTCTCCTTTTGATGAGAATTCTTAGGATCTACTCTCTTAACAGCTTTCCTATATATTATACAGCGATGTTACCTGCAGTCATGCTGTATGTTCCATTCCTAGAACTTATTTATCTTCTAACTGCAAGTTTATCCCCTTTGATCACCTTCCAATCTCCCCTCTCCCAATTCTGCCACCCCCCTGCCTTTGGTAACCACAAATCTGATCTCTTTTTTTTTATGAGTTTGGTGGGTTTTTTGTTTTGTTTTGTTTTTTTGTTATATGTGTTCCCACATATAAGCGAGATCTTTCTCTGTCTGACTTTTTTCACTTGGCATCATGTCTTCAGTATTTGTTAAAGTTCATGGGACAAGGCAGAACATGGTCTGTGTTGGTGAATGTTCTGTGTACATTTGTAAAGAATATGTATTTTGCTATTGTTGGGTGGAGTGCTTGATAAATGTCAACCAGGTCTGGTTGTTTGATGGTGTTGTTTAATTCGTTCATATTTTTTGATTTTATTATCAAGAATTATTTATTTTATTTTATTACTCTAATGACTGTCGAGAGAGAAATGTTGAAGGCTCCAAATGTAATTGTGGATTTTCTCTTTTTCCTTTCAGTTCTGTCAGTTTCTGTTTTGGTTGTCTTCAAGGTCTATATTCAAGAATATATAAATTTAGGATTGCTGTGTCTTCTTGGTATGAATTGACTTTTATCATTGTGTAATGTTCTTTTTTATCCTGGTAACTTTCTGTGCTCTAAAATCTTTTTTGTCTGACATTAACACAGTCTCTCTGGCTTTCTTTTGAATAGTGTTTCTGTGGTAGATCTTTTTCTATCATTTTACTTTTACCCCATCAATTTTATGTTTTATCCACTCTGACCATCTCTGTGTTTTAATTAGTATATTTAACCATTTGCTCACTTGCTTTCAGTGCAATATTGATGTGGTTGGATTTAGGTGTACCAATTTTTAATTTGTTTACTGTCTGTCCCTTCTGTTTTTTATTTTTCTGTTTTTCCTTTCCTGACTTGTTTTGGATTATTTTTATTTTTTTTAGATTATTTTTCTCCAGAGACTACAATAAACAGGCTTAACTTTTCACAGTCTACTTATAATTAATATTTTGCCATGTGAAATGAAATATAGAAACCTCACAATTATACAGATACTGTTGTCTCTTTTTTATGTGGTAGATGACGTACGTATAACATTTACATAATTTTAAACCACATCAGGCAATGCTACCATTTTTGTTTTCAACAGTCATAGATATTTTAGAGAACATAAGAAGAGAAGTAGGGTGCCTGGGTGGCTCAGTCCATTGGCTGTCTGACTCTTGGTTTCAGCTCTGGTGGTGATCTTGGAGTCCTGAGATCAAGCCCTGTGTCGGGCTGCGTTCTCAGCAAGGAATCTGCTTGTCCTCTCCCTCTGCTCCTCCCCCTACTCTCTCTCTCTCTCTAATAAATAAAATCTTAAAAAAGAGAGAAGTGTAGTATATTTTTTTACCTAGATATTTAGCACTTATAGTTCTCCTTCTTTATTCCTGAAATTCCAAGTTTCTTTTTGTTATAATCTCCTTGCCACCGGGAAAGTTTCTTTTAGAGCAGATTGGTTGCTGATGAATTTTCTTAGTTTCCTTCATCTGAGAATGTCTTGTTGCCCCTCTTTATTTGTGAAGGATATTTCCTCTATATAGGAATCTTGGTTGGTAGTTCTTTTACTTTAAAAATATTCCATTGTATGTTGTTCTCCATAATTTCTGATGCGAAATCCTTAGTTATTTAAATTGTTTCCCCCCTATATTTCCTGTGTTGTTTTACTTTTTCATAATTTTTTTCTTGAAAACAAAAAAATAGTTTAAAACAATTTTATTATGTATCTAGGAATGTTCTTCTTTGAATTTAAGCCGTTGGGATTGTCTGAACTTCTTAAATATATACATTTACATCCTCTACCAAATTTGGGAAAATTTTAGTCATTATTTCTTCAAATATTTTTCTGCACCAATCTCCTTCTTTTCTCCTTTTGGAACTCTAGTGACCTGAATGCTAGAATTTTGAGGCTATTTCACAGATTCCGAAGCTCTGTTCATTAACCGCCCCCCCCCCCCCCACTTCTCTTTTTCTTAATCTCTGTTGTTTAGATTGGGTAATTTCTATTGATCTATGTTTAAGTTCCCTCACTCTTTACTCTGTTATTTCTGTTTTGCTCTTGAGTCCATCTCATTAATATTTTAGTTAATGTATTTTTAGTTTCAAAATTTCCATTTCTTTTTTTAAAGTTTCTATTTCTTTGGTAAGCACATCTGTCTTTCCATTCATTCCATAGAGTTTGCCTTTCCTTAAGGGAGCACAGTTACAATATCTGCTTTAAAGTCTTTGATAATCTAACATCTAGTCATTGTGGGATTGGCATCTATTGATTGTCTTTGCCTTGAGAGTTGTTGAGATTTTACTGGGTCTTTTGATTAATGTTGTATTGTGTCCTGGACATTTTGAACATTATGTTTTGAGAGTCTAGGTCTTTGAGTCCTATTAAAATCCTCTGGAGAAAGTCAGTAGTAAACCTGGTTCAATTTAGTTTGCAAGTCCCAATCTACCCTCTGTGGACTGGGGATCTGATGTCAATTTAGTTTTCAAAGACTTTCCAGTGACCCATTGCCATCCAAGCCCTGCAACAGATGAGAAGAAAGGAGCCCTGAGTTTCTTGTGGGAGCTCTGCCTATGGTCTATCCGTCTATCCAGGGGCCAGTCTGGGACTTAAGCAGTGGTCTGTTCTGTGTGTGCACTCTCAAAACCTTTGCCATTCTGTTTTGGATCAGTTTTACACATGCACAGCTCATGCGTGAGCCCAGGACATTATGTATAGATTTAGGGGGTCCTCTTCTCTTCTGCTCCTTCTCTGTGATACCTCCCACAGTCTCCAGTTCTAAGAGACTCCCTTTCCTAGATCCTGGCTGCAAAGCTGGAGTTTTATCTTCCCTGAACTGTCACACATTTCCCTTCATCAAGTCAGCCTCAGAGATGAAATAGCAAGAGAAAAAAGAAAGAAAAATAATGGGGACTTCGCCCTAAACTGTTCAGAGCACATCAGCCCCATTTCCTAGTTTCTCCAGTCAAAGCGAAGATTTTTCTCTCAGAGTTTTAGGTGCCTGGATACTGCTCCAGCTACAGGATGCTGCCTGTGTCTGAGTTTTCTTCAGGGAAGGGCCAAGAGAGTAAAAACAGAAAAAAACTGGGGATTTTCCCTTTACTCTCTGTCACATAGTTTCCTACCTTTATTCCCTGTCCTCTAGCTAAGAAAGAAAAGATTTTCTTGGAGATTTTTCTGTATAAACTTACTGTGCAGGTCTGTGATTCAGGCTGCTTTAGTATCTAGGTAAGGAGATAGAGAAGGGGAAAAGGAAACTCTAGGAAACTCACTATCATATTGATAATTTCTCAAGTTTTGATTTCCCTACTCATTCCATATGCTATTAATAACCTTCCAGAATCTTCAGGAAGTTCCTTTATATAGTCCTTCCAGAATTTTTACTTGTAATTTGTGGGAGATATAGTGGACTTTGTTGGTTCAAACTGGAAGCTGCCTCTTATTTTGCAAAGCATTTATTGAAATGGTGCCCAAATGTAGTTGAAATAGTTTTCTATTTGTTTGTCCTTCAGATATGTTATGAATGAAATAGAATTGCAGGCTATCTGAGTAACTTATTTCCATACTAGCATTATTTCTACGGGAAAATATATTCTAAATTCCAAATAGTCATCATATGAAAATGATATTTGGCACACAACCTGTTCCTCTCATGTCTTCCAGATGACAAAAGAGCTTGGAGCCTAAAGTAGAAATTTGCTTTGTCATGAAAGTTTCCTCTATTTCCATGTTCTGTACTCTACTCTTGGTTCTGGTTTGGGCATATCTTTTTCTATGGCTGCCTCTCTAATTCAGAATCTGTGTCACGCTCTTTCCTCATTGGTTCATGGCCTTTTTGTTGATCTTTCCCTTTGCTTCTGTACTTCCTAGTCTTGATCTTATGCTACCATAGTCTGTTCATACCCTTCTTACGGATAATTGGAGAAAATTACATTGACTGAATGTATGTGTCCCTCAAATTTGTATATGAAAGCATAATTTTTAATGTGATAGTATTAGGAGATAGGGCTTTTGGCAAGTAATTAGGTCATGAGGGTGGAGCCCTCCTAAATGGGATTAGTGTCCTTCCAAGAAGAGACAAGAGAGGGGATCTCTTTTTCTGCCACATGAGGACTCAGCAAGAAGATGGCTGTCTGCACACCAGGAAGAGAGATTTCACCAAAACCTGACCATACTGGCATGCTGATCTCAGATTTTCCAGCCTTTGGGGTTGTGAGAAATAAATTTCTATTGTTTAAGCCACACAGTCTATGCTATTTGTTACGGCAGCCCAAACTAAGACACTGACACTACTGTGAATTCTCTCTTGATTGCTTCAGTTGATTGGTTTTATACTCTGTTCCAAGCATTGCTTTAGTAATTAGGAGATACCACATTAGCAGTGTACAGACCCTGACTTTAGGAAGCTCATTCTTTAGGAGAAGACCATAAATGACCATATTATAAGGGCCAAAGAGAGGATAGGGGAATTTAGAGAAAGGCTGGATTATTTCTTGCTGGGGGGTTTAAAGAAGACTTGATAAAAGAAGTACCATTTGAACTGACCCGAGAGAAGAAGCAGGGTTTAAGTATGCAAGAAAGGAGGACAATCACATTTGGAAGAAACTGGAGGAAAGTCAAGGAACTGGAGAAGCACGAGTTGGGAACAGTGGGTTCTGTTCTTGGCTGGCAGTAAGGGATTCAAAAGGAGTAGCATTTGCTCTCTCATCAGGCATAGATGTGCCATGGTGTTTATCCATAATTCTGTTGCTCAGGAAACCTCCCCATATCCTCCTATCTCTTCCTCAGCACTGGCCTTCCCTAGGACATGGCTATTGTGAGGATTAGGAAAGCAACTTGTCACGGAAGATGCCAAAAAAATTACTGGGGTTCTTTATTCTTCAAGAGATCTCTGCCCAGTCTCCAGGTGTGGATGATAAGGAGTGCACTTAAGGAGAGGTCTTCATCCTCTCAAAACCATGGCTGTTATAGCCCAGGGAGGCTCTGCTTCCAGGGAGCCCAGCAGTGAGCCCTCTGCTCCCCAGATGGAGCAAATTCTCCCTTATGTTGACTATAGACCTGATCCCTTCTGAGGCCTGAAGACTGGAATCTTCTCATCCAGCTCTGAAGACATGTCCAGAAGGAGTGTTTCTAAAATATTCTAAGTAACTAGAAGGATTTTTAGAATAAGCAAATTGACTCCTAAGATGACAGCACTCATTTGCATGTAAATTTTCTGGTCTATTTTTATTTTAAAGCCTCCTTACATCATAGTCATTCTGCATATGGCTCAGAGCTGCCTGTCATGCTTTTATTTTAGTCAGCTTAAGGAAGCTAATTGTCTCAATGTCTCTTACAACCTGTTATTTATTCGAAAGTGCATTTTGCAATAATGGATTAAATGGTAGCCTGATGACCTGAAAGAGTTAATGCACCTCCC
Organism: Eumetopias jubatus; assembly: GCF_037043125.1. Lineage (NCBI taxonomy): Eukaryota > Metazoa > Chordata > Mammalia > Carnivora > Otariidae > Eumetopias > Eumetopias jubatus. The sequence goes on from NW_028274807.1 coordinate 86,228,351, forward strand.
CTTTTGCTGAACTTCTTCTACCTTAGAATCACTTAGGCACTTAGGGAATTTTATTCAGTGAATGTGAAATAATCATGTCTGACCCAGGTGCAGCAAGTATAAGCTTTTAAAACATGTTAAGACAGGGTTGTCTACTGACTTATGAGAAATATCAGAGAGTTAAAGAATAACTGTGTGTTTTATCACAGCTGCACTTGCCATCATGGAATATTTAAAGTAAAATCAGAACCAAGGCTGGTGATGAGCAAGCCAAATATAAACAAGTAACAAGGGTTAAGGCAGGCTTAAACCCAACACACATAATAAACTTTAAAAATGCAAACCGATCATGCCACTTCCCTGCTTAAAACCCTTCAGTGGTTTCAGGATAAATTGTCAATTCCTAAGCATGACATCAAGATCCTTCACGAACCGGTTCTAGCCTGATTCTCTAGGCTCACTTCTTGTGTGGATACCTGTGTTAGTTTGCTAGGGTTGCCGTAACAGAGTACCACAGGCTGGGTGGCTTAAAGAAAGAAATTTATTTTCTTACAATTCCGGAGGCCAGAGTTTAAGAATGAGGTAACGGCAAGGTTGGTTCCTTCCGAGGCCTCTCTTTGGCTTGTAGATGGCTGTGTCTTCACGTGGTCTTCCCACTGTGTATCCAAATTTCCTCTTCTTATGAGGAAAGTTGTATTGGATGAAGGCCCAGCTTAATGACCTCATTTTGACTTAACTATCTCTTTAAAGGCCTTGTCCCTAAATACAGTCACATTTTGAGGTACTGGGGGCTAGAACTTCAGCTTATGAATTTTGGGCGGGACACAATCCAGCCCATGACAGCACCTAGGCTCCAGTCATACTAAAGGCCTCTAGGCCTCGCTTGCTCTCACTTCTTGACTGTACACATATGGGTCCTTTCCATGCTTCTTGTCTGGCTAGTGCCTGCTTGGCTCGAGCATACCTTTGTCACTGCTGGGCTTGATCTAGAGGACTGATTAAAACCATGCTCAACAAATAGCAATCTGAATTGACAATTTAGGGGCTCAGAAAAGGAAATGAAGTAGAAATGTTACTGATATTTTCTGTTCTCCCCCACCCCCTGCCTCATTTCCACCTCTCTCCTCTTCAGTGACACTTGCCAAGCCTGGTCCAATGCAGGCCACCCATCTGGGTCAACACATCAGAATGGATGCCATGAGAAGATGAGGGGCCATGTAGTCATAAGAGCTAATCTGCTTAATATGGTAGCCACTAGATATATAACGTTACATAAATTTAAATAATTTAAAATTAAATAAAGTTAAAAATTCAGTTCCTCAGTTGTACTAATTACATTTCAAGTGCTCCGTAGCCGCATGTGGCTAGTGGCTACTGTATTGAACAGCACAGATAGAGTCCATTTCCATTATTGCTGAAAGTTCTATTGGACAGCTCTGTGAGACCCCAAAAGGCCAGCTTGGTCTGCGTTCGCTTCTTCTGCCTCTACCCTGACCCTTTTATTTAGCCTGAGGGCAATCCCGGGTGTACTGAAGTAATAGTTTTTGGCTTTCCTGAAGCAAATAAAACCTTGACCCCAGAATTTACCCGTTTTACTATGGTCCTTGGGTATGACTCACAGTTGATCTTTACACTCTAGTGCTACTTGGTAACAGAATAAACTCTTTAAACACAAATCTATTTATATTTATATCCAAAACTATAGACTTGTTCAGGGCAAACATGGGATACAAGTGAAGGCTGTTATAGGTCCTCCAAGTTTCTTTTATATTCTGAGACTAAGCTACAGTCTATACTTTATAGTCACCAAATATTATTTCCTCTTTTTTTCTATTAAGACCCAATCTTAGGGAAAAATGATATATAGTATTATTAGTCATTTCTTCCTTAGCATGGATTTATCATATTACCTTGTCCTACAATGTAGGATGAAATAGTAAATCTGGGATTAAGAAATTTGATTCTCTCCCTACCGGTTATGTGAGCCTGGGAAAGTATTCTGTTCCTTTGGAGTTTCTGTTTCCTGTGTTGTACATTGAGGACAATATGTCTACTTCATATGGTTGTAAGAATTGACATAGGAGGGTGTATAATACCTACCACAGTATATACATACTAAATGTTAGCTTTCTTTCATACTTTTTGTCTCTCAAAATTTTTTGATTATTGGCAAGAAGAAGCTTTTTTGGGGTGTGGTGGTACATTGGAAGAGAGGTAGAGTTCTTTCACAGAGCTCCTGACAAATATTCCCAGGGCCAGCCCTGTATTTTGCCTAATGATTCATTTGAGCCTGGGAAGAGGCACAAAAGGTGAAGCATTGTTTGGCCTCCTAGATTTCTTTTTCTGCAGGTGGTGTGGGTTTCTTTTTTTTAAATCTAATTTCTCTTACAGTATTCTAAGGCTCTTCATCATGGACAGAAGCCTCACATTTTTTTAAAAGTGACTTCTGGAAGTTCAGGGAAAAGGTTCAGTGTGGCAGTTCATTATTTCTCGAGAGAACACGCAGTGGATTTGACCCACCAGCAGATGGCGTTCACTGGGATTAGCTATGCACCTCTGCCTCTGGGAGAAATCCATACTGGGTTGGCCCAGTAACCTCAATGTCCGCAGACTGACTACATGCTAGGGACATGGGATAATTGGAGAAGGTGATGATTGACTACCAGTGTTAGAGTGTTTAGTGAAGACCTTGGTACTGGAGAGACAAGTTTATTTTTTACATTATGCTTTTAATGGATTTTTATAATTCTCAATTAATAGAAAGCAACTCCAGAAGGAAAATAGTTGGAATGCGGACTTCCAATTCCAGCATGAAGAAGCTGATTCAGGATTTTAGCACTTAAAGGAATGCTTTACTTTTGAGGAGAATATTCCTTTTGTATAAGAACAAAATTTGTTTTTTAAGAGGGTTACCTGTTGTTGAAGGTCGTCACTGACAAAAAGACTGTGGCTCTTAGGAGTTACAGATGTAAGACAAATGGTGCTGAAAACAGAAGTTCTTCATTTAATGACACAATAACCATCTCCAACTTTCTCCCAAACTGAACTAAATGTAATTGGTTCTACCAAATAAATTACTTCAACTGTGTTTTCCCATGTATTATAAGTTTGAAAAACGTATGTGAGAGTGTTGCTATTGAAAGAGATTTATATGCCACTGTCTTATTTGTTTTTTCTGTGTAGCGACTTACTCCTTAATTCAAGACATTTTAGATCTGAGCTTTCTGACCCTGTGAGTAACCATGATGTCTGGGGTAGAATTAGTTCCTGAACAGTTGACTGAGTTGACAGGGTAATATGACAGTATTTTTATGGACTTCACAGCATTTAACTTGTTATTTCTTTTATTTGCTAAGAGAAATGAACTTTCCTTCCACCGCTCTTCTTTCCTTCCTTCCCCCCCTTTCCTTTCTTGCATCTCTTTCTCCCTTAGTTCATTCCTTCCTTTTTACTGATGGGCACAAGGAGTCTCTAGTTTTACTACTTCTATGTAATATTAAATCTATGGAATCACTTAAACAGTATTTACTAAATACTCCTCTGTTCCAGGCATAGTCCTAGGCACTAGGGATACAGTGGATGAAAAAGGTATATAAATCTCTTTCTTCATGGAGCTTACATTCTCGAAATAATTTCCAGATCTGTTAGGGGTCCTCTGGAAGCATTTTGGAGGATTTGTTATAAAGTGTAAAGGAGAATTCAGTTTCTCTGGTTTTCAGCACACATTAAAAAGCCATTTCCACCTATTTAATGAATTCCAGATGGCCCATTACCTAAAGTTTGGGATACTTGACCTTACGATTGCTGTTATGGTCAAGTGCCTTCAATATCTCTATCCTTAAATCTCCCATTTAGGTGAACCCATCTAGAATCTTCTGTGGTTGTAAGTCATTTATTAAAAATGAAAATTGTTATTTTTACTTTTTTCTTTTTTTAAAAATTAACCTTGATGGGTTGTCCCATTTCCCTATTTCTACTGGAATGTTTATGAGACAAATGCCACCCAGATACAAATTCATCTTATTCATTTAGATTCTGAAATTTGCATCCCTTTTACTCTGACAAACAATAGATGGCAACATGTTCTGCATCAAGATCACAGCCATTCTGTTTTTCTTATGCTTAACATATATTTGAATTCCTAAGCACGAACTGTCCAACTCTCAGACCATATGTTAACAAATTAGCAGAAGAGAAAGCTCTCCGTGAGATCCATTTTACATAAATCTAGCATTTATGAATGGGAAAAGCCCAGCAAGTTTAAAACAATTCAGCGGAAGTGAATAGTTCTTTTTGAATCTGTGGAACTATACCTACCAATACAAACTGAATAAACTTAGCTAAGAATACACTCAAATGCTATCAGGAGAGGGGCTAATTTGTGTGGAAAACCATTTTCCTTTTTCATACTTAATTTTCCCTTTCCCTAAAAAAGTGAGACAAATTATCCTTTAAATTACATAAACTTGATTTCTGATACTCTATTTAAATGATTTTCCCTGAGTACAACCATCTTAAAGTTTGACTTCTCCTTCAGTGAGACTTATATTTTTGGATGTAGTGTAGGGACTCTGGATTGGATGGTCATATTCCCTTTCTTTTAAAGATTGACGTCTCAGAGTGGTGTTTGGTAGTACTTCTTTCCTGGGAAGCGTACATCTAAGACAAGAAAAAACCTTGTTCCCTTCTCCCTCATTTCTCTCCTTTCCCAAAACTTTATCTTCAAATATTTAATGAAATTTTAGTTTGTACAGAGCCAGGTCTTCAGGATGATATTCTTGGGAATGAGAATTAATAAAAGTAATATTATGATGTTAATAATAATCAGTAGATGCCATTTAGTGCCTATTTTTGCTGTGTACCTTACATAGTTTATTCACGAACATAGTTCATAAACTCTGGCTTGGAACTCTAAAATTAGGAGCATAGTGACCTGCTCGTGTATAGTGGGTGCATTGTAAATGTTAAATAGATTTAGTCTCTACATATTGTTAATGAAGAACTCCTTTCATTGTTCCCCTTTTATTTGACCTTGAAGCTTTATTTTTGAGAGGTGTATCAAGTGGGTCCAAGGAGGTGATTTGGTCCCTGGCTTCAATAGGGGTATTTATGAAGATGCTGGTCAGTTGAATTTCATGTCACCAGAAGACAGAAGCAGGGAGAAGGGCTTAAATTAAAAGAAGAGACATGTGAGTTAAACAAAGTGAAGGAATTGCCTGTCAGTGTGATGAAAGATGGAGTGAGCTCCTTGAGGGGCTTGTGGTGTATTCTTTCCTGAAGAAGTTTAAATAAATAATTGTCCATTTTTGTCACCAGAGACAGTATAATGATGAAAGAGTCAGTCTACCAGGAAGATATAATAATTATAAATATATATGCACACAATATCAGAACACCTAAATATATAAAGTAAATATTGACAGAAACAAAGGGAGAAATAACAATACAAAAATAGTAGAATTCAATACCTCACTTTCAATAAAGGATAAAGCATCCCGACAGAAGATCAATAATGAAACAGAGGACTTTAACAACACTGTAGACTAAATGGCCCTGACAGACATATACAGAACATTCCAACCAACAGCATCATAATATACATTCTGTTTAAATGAACATGAATCTTTCTCTAGGATAGATCACATGCTAGGTAAAAAAAAAAGTCTTTAAAAATTTTTTAAGTTCAAGTATAGTTAATATACAATGTTACATTAGGTTCAGGTATACAATATAGTGATTCAGCAATTCTCTACACTACTCAGTGCTCATCATGATAAGTACACTCTTAATTCCTTTTAACTATTTCATCCATCCCCCGACCTGCCTCTCCTCTGGTAACCATCACTTTGTTCTCTATAGTTAAGAATCTGTTTTTTGGATTGTCTCTTTTTTCTTTCTTTCTTTGTTTTGTTCCTTAAGTTCCACATATGAGTGAAATTATTTGGTATATGTCTTTCTCTGATTGACTTATTTATTTAGCATTATACTCTCTAGATCCATCCATGTTGTTACAGATGGCAAGAGTTCATTCTTTTTGATGGCTGAGTAATATTCCATTGTACATATATACCACTTCTTCATTATCCATTCATCTATTGATGAACACTTGGGGCTGCTTCCATAATTTGGCTATTGTAGATAATGCTGCAATAAACATAGGGTGCGTATATCCCTTTCAATTAGTGTTTCATATTCCTTGGGTAAATACCCAACAGAATTACTGGATCTTCATTCTTTCATCATTGTTTTATGGTGTTCAGAGTACAGGTCTTTCACCTCCTTGGTTAAGTTTATTCCTAGGTATTTTATTATTTTTGGTACAATTGTAAATGGGATTGCTTTCTTAATTTCTCTTTTTGCTACTTCATGATTAGTGTATAGACATGCAATATAGATTTCTCTATATTGATTTTGTAACCTGTGACCTTACTGAATTCATTTATCAGTTCTAATAGTTTTTTTGGTGAAGTCTTTGGGTTTTCAGTATATAGTATCATGTCATCTACAAATAGTGGAACTTTTACTTCTTCCTTACCAATTTGGATGCCTTTTATTATTTTTTTCTTGTTTGATTGCTAGTCCCCTCTGAGAGGACTCAATCTCTTTTTCTTGATGAATCTGGCTGAGGTTTATCAATTCTGTTGATCTTTTCAAAGAACCAGCTCCTGGTTTCATTGATTTGTTCTACTGGTTTTTTAAGTTTGTATTTCATTTATTTCTGTTTTCATCTTTATCATTTCCTTCCTTTTGCTGGTTTTGGGTTTTGTTTGTCCTTCTTTTACTAGCTCCTGTAGGTGTAAGATTAGGTTGTTTATTTGATATTTTTCTTGCCTTTTGAAGTAGGCCTCTATTGCTCTAAACTTCCCTGTTACGACAGCTTTTGCTGCATCCCAAAGATTTTGGACCGTAGTGCTCATTTTCATTTGTCTTCATGTATTTTTTTATTTCCTCTTTGGTTTCTTGGTTGACCCATTCCTTGTTTAGTAGCATGTGATTTAACCTCCATCTATTTGTGTTCTTTCCAGATTTTTCTTGTGGTTGACTTCTAGTTTCATAGCATTGTGGTCAGAAAAGATGCGTGGTATGACTTAAGTCTTTTTGAATGTGTTGAGTCTTGTTTTGTGGCCTGACGTGTTATCTATTTTGGAGAATGTTCCATGTGCACTTGAAAAGAATGTATATTCTGTTATTTTAGGATGGAATGTTCTGAATATATCTGTTAGATCCATCTGGTCCAATGTGGCATTCAAAGTCACTGTTTCCTTGTTGATTTTCTGTTTAAATGATCTATCCATTAATGTAAGTGGGGTATTAAAGTCCCCTATAATTATTGTATTACTACCGATTACTTTCTTTATGTTTTTATTAGCTGCTTTATGAATTTGGGTGCTCCCATTTTGGGTATATAAATATTTACAATTGTTATGTTTTCTTGTTGGGCTGCTCTCTTTATGATTATATAGTGTCTTTCTTTGTCTCTTATAGTCTTTTTTTTTTTTAAGTCTATTTTGTCTGATTGCTACAAGGTAGCAATACTTAAACCTTTTCACTTCCACTTGCATTTCCGATTTCTTCCCCAGATTTGGAAAGGTTTTAGGTATTATTTTTTCAAATAAAATTTACTGTCCCCTTTTTTCTCTTCTACTTCTAGGATCCTTATAATGCAAATGTTGTTATACTTGCTGATAACGCTGATTTCCCTAATTCTATTTTCAGTTTTAAATGTTTGTTTCTTTCTCATGTTCAGCTTGGTTGCTTTCCGTTACTCTACTCTCCAGGTCACTGACCCATTCTTCTGTTTCCAATAGTCTACTATTTATTCCAGCTAGTACATTTTTAATTTTAGTTATTGAACTCTTGGTTCAGAAAATAACTATGGGTTCTTTTTTTGTTTTCTATCTTTTTGTTAAGGGCCTCATTGAGGTCTTCCACTCTTTTCTCAAGTCCAGGGAGTATCTTTATGACTGTTACTTTAAATTCTCTATCAGGCATATTGCTTATCTCCATTTCATTTATCTCTCTTGTTGTGATTAGTCCTGTTCTTTCATTTGGGACATATTTCTCTATTTCCTCATTTTGTCTACCTCTCTGTGTCTGTTTCTGTGTGTTTGGAAAGTTAGCTATGTCTTACTGCTCTTGAAAGTAGTGGTGTTATGAAGAAGAGGTCCTGTAGTGCCCTGCAGTGCAATGTCCCCTGCTCACCATAACCTGGTGCTTCAGGGGTGTCTCCTGTGTTTGTTGTATGCACCCTACTATTATAGCTGAGGTATGTTTGCCTTGTTAGTCCAGTTGTCTACAATGGCTCTCTTTGCCTGTTGTGGGCAGGGCTTGGTTCTTGTGTTGTTAGTGGGCTAGTCTGGGGCTGCCTGGGGCTGCCTTGGGCTTGAGTTGAGTTAGAGATGGCATTTGCCAGAGATGCAGTAGCACTGAACTGTAGGGTGCTTTCCCAGTGTTTTCCCCTGAGAAGCTTTCATTGGTGGTCAGGGCCTGCAGTCAGACTAGATATTTGTCCCCAACCCATTGCTCAGGCTGTAGTTAGACTGGTGTGTGTCATTATCTTTCTATATCCCTGTGGCATGAGTTGCTTTCCAGGGGTGCTGTTTGCACATTTCCCAAATTGTGGCACCACTTCGGATGGCCTCTGGCCAAGGGTGTATTGGAGGGGCAGGTCCACAGAATGTGGGTGTGGGGTGCCCAGTGCCAGCAAGGTCCATGCCAGTATGCTGTGGGAGGGGACTTGCAGCTACCCAAAACTCCTGCTGAGGCTGGCCAGTTTGGAGGGAACAGATCTGCAGAAATGTACAGGGGCAGGGTGTGCTGTTATCAAACTAGAGGGAGAGTTTTGGTACTGTACTGGTTCCCATAGGTGACTATATATCCAGGCTGGGGGATCAGGGAAGGAAACAGTGCCTGCCAGTTCTTTTGTTCTTGGAGAAGTCTCCCAGTGATCCCTTCCCCTCTAGCACTTGCTCTGAGATTAGTAAATAAATCTTCCCTGTACCCCAGGCATTTTTCAAAGTGCTGTTTCTATGCTATATCTCAGTGGGGCTGTTTGTTGTGCTGTCTCTAAGGTTGAGGACTCAGTTTCCTATTGTCCTCCTGACTCTGAGCCAAGCCTGCTGATTTTTAAAGTTCCAGGTGTTAAGCTCCATGGATTGTAAGACCTTGCAAAATTAGGCCCTTCTGATTTACAAAGCCAAATGCTATAGGGATTTGTCCTCACTGTGTGGGTTCCCCTGTGCCCAGGGTACCTGGTGTGAGTGTCTATTTCTTTCCTCTCTCCACATCCACAGTATCCCTCTTTCCTATGGACAGTCTCAGAAGTCTGGTTAGCTTTGAATGCATCTCTGCCCTTCCTACCCTCTTCGATGTGGCTTCTTCTCTACATTTAGCAGTGGAGTCTGTTCTGCCAGTCTTTAGATCATTTTATAGGTTATTTACACTGATGTGGGTGTTATCTAGTTGTATCCATGAAAGGCGGTGAGCTTAGGATCCTCCTACTACTCTGCCATCTTCCCCAGAAGTCCAAAAAAGAGGTCTTAACAAGTTTAAGAAAACTGAAACTTTACCAAATATCTTTTCTGACCATAATGGAACTAGAAATCAATAGCAGAAGGAAAACTGGAAAATTCACAAATATGTAGAAATTAAAAACACACTCTTGAGTAACTATTGGATCAAAGAAGAAATAAAAAATGAAATTAGAAAATACCTTGAGACAAATGAAAATGAAAACACAACATACCAAAATTTATGGACTAAAAAAAAAAAAAAAGAAGCAGTACTAAGAGGACAGTTCATAGCAATAAACAACTACAAAAAAGGGAGAAAGATCTGAGATAAACAACCTAACTTTACACTACAAAGAGCTAGAAAGAAAATAAACTAAGACCAAAGTTCGTACAAGGAAGGAAATAACAAAGGTTAGAGCAGAAATAAATAGAAAATGGAGAAACAATCAAGAAAACTCAATGAAACTTAAGGGTTGGTATTTTAAAAATATTTTTTTAAAAGACACAAAATTGACAAACTCTTAGACTAAGAAAAAAAGACTCAAATAAATAAAACCAGAAATGAAAGAACAGATGTTACAAATTTTGTCACAGAAATAAAAAAAATTAAAAAAAGATGAAAGAAGAGATGTTTGAAATTTGCCACAGAAATCATGAGACTAAATGAACAATTACATGCCAACAAAATGGATAATCTAGGAGAAATGAATAAATTCCTAGAAATATACCAACTACCAATACTAAATCATGAAAAAATAGAAAGTCTGAGCAGCCCTATAACTAGTATGGAGATTAAATCAGTAATCAAAAACCTCTCAACATAGAAAAGCCCAGGCCCGATGATTTCTTCCAAAGATTTAAGGAAGAATTAACAACAATCCTTCTGAAACTTTTCCAAAAAAATTGAGAGGAGGGAACACTCCAAAACTCATTTTATAAGGCTAGCATTACTTCTGATACCCAACTAGACAAGGACACCACAAAATAACACAGGCCAATATTCTTGATGAATATAGATGCAAAATCCTCAACAAAATGCTAGAAAATTTAATCCAGTAGCACATTAAAAAGATAATACACCATTACCAAGTGGGATTTTATCTCTGGGACCAAGTATGTTTCAACTTATGAAAATCAATCAATGTGATATGCAGCATTAATGGAATAAAGGATAAAAATCACATGGCCATCTCAGGGCACCTGGGTGGCTCAGTAGGTTAAGCATCTGCCTTTGGCTCAGATCAAGATCCCAGGGTCCTGGGATCCAGCCTGCTTTGGACTCCCTGCTCAGTGCAGTTTGTTTCTCCTCCCCTTCCTTCTCCTCCCCCCCGCACCCCGCTCGTGCTCTCTCTCTCTCTCTCAGTTTCTCTCTCTCAAATAAGTAAATAAAATCTTTTTTAAAAAAATCACATGGCCATCTCAAAAGGTACAGGAAAAGCATTTGTCAAAATTCAACACTTTTCATGACATAAACTTTAAATAAACTAGAAATAGAAGGAAAGTGCCTTAACAAAACGAGGGCATGTATGAAAAACTTAGAGCTGACATCATACTCAATGGTGAAAACTGAAAGTTTTTCTTCTAGGATTAGGAAAAAGGCAAAGTTGCCCATTCTCATCATTTCTATTCAACTTAATATCAATAGTCCATAGTCCTAGCCAGAACAATTGGACAAGAAAAAAAAAGTTACCCAAATCAGAAAGGAAGAAGTAAAATTGTCTGTTTGGATACAACATGATCTTATATGTAGAAAACCCTAAAGATTCTACCAAAAAACTGTTAAAATTAATAAACAAACTCAGTAAAGTTGCAGAATACAAAACCAACATGTGAAAATCAGTTGCATTTCTGTATACTAACAATGAACTATCTGAAAAAGAAATTAGAAAACAGTCCCATTTATAATAATACCAAAAAAAATTTAGTAATAAATTCCTAAAAATATTTAGGAATAAACTAGGATGATAGATGTGTATACTGAAAACTGTACAACGCTGATTAAAGAAATTAAAGAAGGCACAAACAAATGGAAAGACATCCTATATTTAGGGATTGGAAGACTTATTATTGTCAAAATGTCCACACTACCTAAAGTGATCTATAGACTCAATGCAATCCCTATCAAAGTTCCAATGACATTCTTTTTAAAAAAATTTTTTATTGTTATGTTAATCACCCTACATTACATCATTAGTTTTTGATGTAGTGTTCCATGATTCATTGTTTGTGCATAACACCCATTGCTCCACGCAGAACATGCCCTATTTAATACCCATCACCAGGTTAACCCATCCCCCCCACCCCCCTCCCCTCTAGAACCCTCAGTTTGTTTTTCAGAGTCCATCATCTCTCATGGTTCGTCTCCCTCTGCGATTTATCCCTCTTCATTCTTCCCCTCCTGCTATCTTCTTCTTCTTCTTTTTTTCTTAACATATATTGCATTATTTGTTTCAGAGGTACAGATCTGTGATTCAACAGTCTTGCACAATTCACAGCACTCGCCATAGCACATACCCTCCCCAAGGTCTATCACCCAGCCACCCCATCCCTCCCAGCTCTCCACCACTCCAGCAACCCTCCGTTTGTTTCCTGAGATTAAGAATTCCTCATATCAGTGAGGTCATATGATACATGTCTTTCTCTGATTGACTTATTTCACTCAGCATAACACCCTCCAGTTCTATCCACGTCTTTGCAAATGGCAAGATCTCATTCCTTTTGATGGCTGCATAATATTCCATTGTGTATATATGCCACATCTTCTTTATCCATTCATATGTCGATGGACATCTTGGCTATTTCCACAGTTTGGCTATTGTGGACATTGCTGCTATAAACATTGGGGTGCATGTACCCCTTTGGATCCCTACATTTGTATCTTTGGGGTAAATACCCAGGAGTGCAATTGCTGGGTCGTATGGTAGCTCTATTTTCAATTTTTTGAGGAACCTCCATAGTGTTTTCCAGAGTGGTTGCACCAGCTTGCATTCCCATCAACAGTGTAGGAGGGTTCCCCTTTCTCCACATCCCCGCCAACATCTGTCATTTCCTGACTTGTTAATTTTAGCCATTCTGATTGGTGTGAGGTGGTATCTCATTGAGGTTTTGATTTGGATTTCCCTGATGCCGAGCGATGTTGAGCACTTTTTCATGTGTCTGTTGGCCATTTAGATGTCTTCTTTGGAAAAATGTCTGTTCATGTCTTCTGCCCATTTCTTGATTAGATTATTTGTTCTTTGGGTGTTGAGTTTGATAAGTTCTTTATAGATTTTGGATACTAGCCCTTTATCTGATATGTCATTTGCAAATATTTTCTCCCATTCTGTCGGTTGTCTTTTGGTTTTGTTGACTGTTTCTTTTGCTGTGCAAAAGCTTTTTATCTTGATGAAGTCCCAAGAGTTCATTTTTGCCCTTGTTTCCCTTGCCTTTGGTGATGTTTCTAGGAAGAAGTTGCTGTGGCTGAGGTCGAAGAGGTTGTTGCCTGTGTTCTCCTTTAGGATTTTGATGGACTCCTGTCTCACATTTAGGTCTTTCAACCATTTGGAGTCTATTTTTGTGTGTGGTGTAAGGAAATGGTCCAGTTTCATTCTTCTGCATGTGGCTGTCCAATTTTCCCAACACCATTTGTTGAAGAGACTGTCTTTTTGCCATTGGACATTCTTTCCTGCTTTGTCAAAGATTAGTTGACCATAGAGTTGAGGGTCCATTTCTGGGCTCTCTATTCTATTCCATTGACCTATGTGTCTGTTTTTGTGCCAGTACCATGCTGTCTTGATGATGACAGCTTTGTAATAGAGCTGGAAGTCCGGAATTGTGATGCTGCCAGCTTTGCTTTTCTTTTTCAACATTCCTGTGGCTATTCGGGGGTCTCTTCTGGTTCCATACAAATTTTAGGATTATTTGTTCTATTTCTTTGAAAAAAGTGGATGGTATTTTGATGGGGATTTGCATTGGATGTGTAGATTGCTCTAAGTAGCATTGACATCTTCACAATGTTTGTTCTTCCAATCCATGAGCATGGAACGTTTGTCCATTTCTTTGTGTCTTCCTCAATTTCTTTCATGAGTATTTTACAGTTTTCTGAGTACAGATACTTTGTCTCTTTGGTTAGGTTTATTCCTAGGTATCTTATGGTTTTGGGTGCAATTGTAAATAGGATTGACTCCTTAATTTCTCTCTCTTCTGTCTTGTTGTTGGTGTATAGGGATGCCACTGATTTCTGTGCATTGATTTTATATCCTGCCACTTTACTGAATTCCTGTATGGGTTCTAGCAGTTTTGGGGTGGAGTCTTTTGGGTTTTCCACAAAGAGTATCATATCATCTGCAAAGAGTGAGAGTTTGACTTCCTCTTTGCCGATTTGGATGCCTTTGATTTCTTTTTGTTGTCTGATTGCTGTGGCTAGGACTTCTAATACTATGTTGAATAGCAGTGGTGAGAGTGGACATCCCTGCCATATTCCTGACCTTAGGGGGAAGGCTCTCAGCTTTTTCCCATTGAGAATGATATTTGCTGTAGGTTTTTCATAGATGGCTTTTATGATATTGAGGTATGTACCCTCTATCCCTATACTCTGAAGAGTTTTGATCAAGAAAGGATGCTGTACTTTGTCAAATGCTTTTTCTGCATCTATTGAGAGGATCATATGATTCTTTTTCTCTCTTTTGTTAATGTATTGTATCACATTAATTGATTTGCGGATGTTGAACCAACCTTGCAGCCCAGGAATAAATCCCACTTGGTCATGGTGAATAATCCTTTTACTGTACTGTTGGATCCTATTGGCTAGTATTTTGGTGAGAATTTTTGCATCCATGTTCATCAAGGATATTGGTCTGTAATTCTCCTTTTTGATGGGGTCTTTGTCTGGTTTTGGGATCAAGGTAACGGTGGCCTCACAAAACGAGTTTGGAAGTTTTCCTTCCATTTCTATTTTTTGGAACAGTTTCAGGAGAATAAGTATTAATTCTTCTTGAAATGTTTGGTAGAATTCCCCTGGGAAGCCATCTGGCCCTGGGCTTTTGTTTGCTGGGAGATTTTTGATGACTGCTTCAATTTCCTTAGTGGTTATAGGTCTGTTCAGGTTTTCTATTTCTTCCTGGTTCAGTTTTGGTAGTTGATACATCTCTAGGAATGCATCCATTTCTTCCAGGTTATCTAATTTGCTGGCATATAGTTGCTCATAACATGTTCTTATAATTGTTTGTATTTCTTTGGTGTGGGTTGTGATCTCTCCTCT